>NW_022147432.1:6000579-6697940 GCF_002938485.1 Sitophilus oryzae
ATCATTGTACTTCGTTCAGTTACGCGTATTGCTGTCCATCCGTTTGCCAAAAACCAGCTTTAAACGTCAAGCAGTTTATGAAACACCCTGTATATATTTTTAAAAAATCTTAACATATATAAAACAACAAAATAAAATATACGTGTTTAAGAGTTTTTCCGAAAAACTCACCGGTTTTTAAATAAAAAATATTCTAATATTAGAGGGTGGTTTCACCCCCTTAGAATTCGAGTTTCGAAAAATCCCTCCTTATCGAACCTCTACACCCTAAAATCAATCCGTTTTCCAAAAATCAGCTTTTTACTCAAGGGCTTTAAGCAGGATCGTGATTAATCAATGACCAGATTTTTCAAAACACCCTGTATACATTTTTAAAAAATCTTAAAATATTATTCTGAAAATTTTTCAGAATAAATAAATACCTAAATATTAAAACTTAATAAGTAAGTACCGAAACATAGAGCGCCATAATATCTCGACCTCCGCCCGTTATGCTCGTAACAGGTTGAAAAACAATGTATCTAAAACAACTGATGCGTTATTCTCCAACCTGTTTCGAGCCTCCATCGACAATCGACCGATGCAGCAGCGTTACGTTCCCACTCCGATTATCTCGACCGTCGCTGTGTTATGCTCGTAACAGGTTAAAAAACAACGGATCTAAAATGACTGCTTCTCCCACCCGTTGCGAGCCTCCATCAATAATCGACCGATGCAGCAGCGTTCCTTTCCCACTCCTGTTATCTCGACCGCCAGGCGTTATGCCTGCAACTGTTTCAAAAAAGCTGCTTCTTTTATATCCTATTATTTTTAAGCTGTTGCAAGCCCCACACGACCATCGACCGATGCAGCTACGTTCGCCGCGCCGCGCCGTAGCGCATTCCCCACTCCGTTGTCCGTTGTATCTCGCCGCCTGTATCGATGGTTGTCGAAATAACATCGAAATAACATGTTTTCCATCCATAATCCATACTAGTTGTTTTTTGGAATCGAGCAGCATCGAATTTCGTGGCGGTGCAGAGCGCCGACTTCGTTTCACGAAAAGTCGATCTCTGCGTATCGTTATTTTATATCTGTTATTTTTTAAAAGTAGTAACGGTTGCGTTATGTTATTTCTATATAATTGTTATAAAATAACAGATAGTTAAATAACAACCCATCACTAGTATGGGTTAAAAGGGGGTTGAAATTTTAAAAAAATCCAAAAATCCAAACTCCAAAATTACAGTAGCTAGCGAAACGCGGTTTTCAATTTAAGATTAGGAATAATATTTGCAACAAAATTTGTAATAACATCAAAATCAATCAAAGTCGCAGTTTTTAAGATAAAAAAAATTGAAAAAATTCCTTTACTTTGAAACTAAAAGAACTGCGTACCAACTGTTTATTAACATATTTTAGTATGGGTGGCTATACGTGCCTCCCGGCGCCAATTTTTTAATAATAATAAATCAGTTATTTATTTTCGAGACTCGAAATTTTGAGAATCTCGAATCTAGATCGAGAAATTGACTTCGAGAAAAACATCGAGCCGAGAGTTTGTTAATGTCTCGTCTCGATGATCGAGACGAAACGAGAAATTGCCTTCGAGACGAGATTTCTGGTCTCGATGAAACCCTATATCTATCTCCTTTCTTCGGACTTATTATAATTAGGAATAATGACATATTATATATTTTCTTTGAATGTGGTTAACAATCAGCATTCAGCAGCAAAATAAAACACTGATTTACCACAACATACCAAAACACTACTCTTGCACGGGACGCGCGTTTTGCTAACCATGTTAGCATCATCAGCAAATGATTGAAACTAAGTTTTTGAATTGCCTAATCATTTGCTGATAATGCTAATATAGTTAGCGAAACGCGCGCCCAGTGCAAAAGTAAAGTGTTTTGATGTATTGTGGTGAATTACTTAATATGAAATTATGATAAAGTTTTTTTGTTAAATTGCACCCCTCTAAAATGCTATATCTCAATTCTTTTAAATGCAATACCCTTTATTTTATTTTGCTTTCAGATGCAAAATGAAAAAGTGAATGAATATCTTTTGTATTTAAAGTGTTCTTAAATTTGTAAGGGTTTCGCAGATATTTGCGGTAATATATTACCGCTATTATTACGACAAAGATCGATTAGGTAGCTTAATAATATGATCTTATCTTATCCGATAGTCAAGCAGCACTAAACGCGATCAACTCAGTAACCATATCAATTCGAAGTGGGTCAATGAATTAAAGAATGCCTCAACAAATTAGGCAAAGAAAATAAAGTCCTCCTACTATGGGTGCCTGCTCGCCCGGAATGAAAAAGCAAATGATCTAGCTAGAAAAGGAGGGAACACTACACTAACTAGACCAGAACCGTTCTGCTTCCCAAGTGAAAGACTCCATCCGTGACCTGGAATGGGTGCCCTCCAACGGTCCAATACACTCCAAATATAGTCCCTCAGAACTTACGACCGAGAAAAATCAACGATTTTCCTTGATTTATGTAAAAACAATCTTCGGATTGTCACGGGATTTCTAACAGGACACTGTCTCCTCAACGAGCACCTCAGTAGGCTGAAACTGAGAGACAACGGTGAATGCAGATTCTGTGGGGTAAATGGGAAAACACCAGAACACTTTATCACTGAGTGCGCCGAGATTACGACCGTTCGTGCCATTAAGTTTGGTACGCATGGGCGCCGGACAAGGGGGGCAAGAGGGGGCATTTGCCCCCCCCTGGATCCTGAAACAATAAAACTAAAAACCTTCTTACATCCATTTGTAAAAAAATAATCATTATTATGAAATTTTTAGGTGTTACCTGTAAAATAATAAAAAATGTGGTAATTATTGGAAAAACTGAAATCGTCCGATTTTCACCAAAATTGGTATACACACTATTTTGAGGTCGTAGTTTACGAATCTACTTTTTTCTTGGAGTGGTCTCTTTACCGTTTTTCAGAAAAACGGAAAATTATTTCAACATTGAATTTTTTCTTTTTATTTCTGGCCCTATAAAGTAATAATTTCACTATGTTTTCATTATATTATCTAAAAGTTTATCTAAAAGCCACACTTGATTGGGGATAGAAAAAATGTCCAACATTTTACTGAAAACACTTTTCTTAACAAAATAGCAAAGAAAATTGAGACCAGATGGAAGTTTGACATTTGATATATTCTTCTCTCTCCTATGTAATAAGAGAGACAAATATATTCTAGACCTAAACTAGAAATTTGAAAATTTACAACGTTGCCATATCTTCTATTTTTTTCGGGTGATTAGGAATTTTAAATAAATTACCTATTATGAGATCGAAAAATAATTAAATATACACCTATATCCACAAAAATTACGCGGAAGAGTTTTGATTGCATTGGTTTTAACTTCTTTGTGGGAGGGGTTAATCTTTTGATATAATATAACAACAAAAAAGATTAACACCATATATATACATACATACATACATAATAGTATGTATATTTATGTATGTATGTATACCTGTCGAGTTACTGAAAGAGTTTTGATTGCATTGTTGCATCTCTCATGTAGAGAGGGTGTTAATCTTTTGTTGTTATATTATATCAAAAAAGATTAACCCTCCGCAAAGAAGTTAAAACCAATGCAATCAAAACTCTTCCGCGTAATTTTGTGGATATAGGTGTATATATAAATAGTCAGATCTCGTTGGTAAAATATCAGTTATGGGAAGGAGCCGTTCTTCTAGCGACCGCCTTTCGTAGTTCCAGAATAAGTGAAAAAAACACGCTAAATTTAGGTTTAGCATTGGCAGCGTTGCTTTAAATGCCAGAAACACATAAGCTTACTTCGGGTTTCTCATCGATTCTGAACCGTCCTAGAACTGTGATGCGTATGCGCAGAAGGAAATATGAAGACATTATTTCATTTGCGCATGCGCTGCAGAGTTCTTGGACGGTTCAGAATCGGTAATAACAAGAATCCGAACAAAGCTAGCAACCTAACATTTTCAGATTGTTTACAAATTTATTTTAGCAAATTCTTCTCTCTATTATGCATAGAATTAGTTAAAAAAGTAACAGAAAATAGCAAAAAACATTATTGATTATTAAATACCTAACAAAATGTGCTAGAAAACCTTAAAATATGAGAAATTAACAAAAATTCGATATTGAAATTATGTTTCGTTTTTCTGAAAAACGGTAAGAGACCGCCAAGAAAAAGTTCAGATTCGTAATCTACGACTTCAAAATAGGGTGTATACCACTTTTGGTGAAAATCGGACGATTTCCAGTTTTCCCAATAATTATCAAAAATGTCAATTTTTTATTCATTTTTACCTTGCCCCCCCCCTAAATTTCATTCTTCCGGCGCCCATGTTGGTACGGCCGATGTCGAGAATGGAGAGCTGGCCTCTGTGGAGCCGTCTCAGATACTGGCTTTTGTTAAAGCCCTGAGACTGTATGATGAGCTATAACTCGTTGTAACTCGAGACAGGGGAACACACAATAGATCTGTAAGGTCGCGGTGATTTACTCCCCTCCTAAACATTCTACATAAAGATCATATTATAATCTATGTTATTTTACATATCTTCCACAACAACGACGATATTGGACTTCCTCGCACTAATGGACCACCCTGTATATCTGAAACTGAGAGACAACGGTGAATGCAGATTCTGTGGGGTAAATGGGAAAACACCAGAACACTTTATCACTGAGTGCGCCGAGATTACGACCGTTCGTGCCATTAAGTTTGGTACGGCCGATGTCGAGGATGGAGAGCTGGCCTCTGTGGAGCCGTCTCAGATACTGGCTTTTGTTAAAGCCCTGAGACTGTATGATGAGCTATAACTCGTTGTAACTCGAGACAGGGGAACACACAATAGATCTGTAAGGTCCCGGTGATTTACTCCCCTCCTAAACATTCTACATAAAGATCATATTATAATCTATGTTATTTTACATATCTTCCACAACAACGACGATATTGGACTTCCTCGCACTAATGGACCACCCTGTATATAATAGCAATAGTGGAAAATTGATTGTTTGTCATATTTGGTTTTGCCGTTGTATGCCATAGAAATAAGTACCTACCGATCAGTACTCGTAAAACACCAGTCTTTATTTAAAAACAAATCAACCAAACACCTCGGTATTACTCAGACAGCGTAGTTGGTTTTCAAACGGTCTCAATAATGCAGACTGTCGTATCAGATTTCACACTTCGACAGGGGTCAAGTCTGGAAATATTTCTGGCTTGACCTCGCGTCGCTGTTTCTACGAAACCCTACCATTGTTTTTAAGATTGAATTGCAACAGAAAAAAATGGGTTGTAATAATAAAACTGGTAGTTTATTTAGAGCTAAGTTTACAGAATGTTATAGCTTGTTCTAAGGTTTACATCTTTGTATATTTTTTCCATAGGAACTGTTGTTAAAATTGACTTTTATCTATCAAAAATTATAGATAAAATAGTACTTTAACCGCAAGGGTAGATTAAATGATACTTTAACAGGGAGGATAGGTTAAAAACTTTATTTCTTCTCGCACGTTTTTTAATTGCTTCTATTTTTGAAAATTTTTGTATACCTTTTCATAAGTTATTCGGGATTTAAATGGAAGTAGTTTGGATATGGCGTTTGTCGGCTCAGCCTGAATATTTGTTGGTAATTTACTTATTTCGTTTTGAGCCATTTCTGGCTCCAATTCAATCAGGAATCGACACGAAAGAGAATTAAAAAATATTGACTCAAAACTGACAACCAAAGAGACAGCTTTATTTATTTGTCAAATTACATAGAAACCAACGCCAACCCAGCACAATATTTGTTCTACTAGTAATAAATTCCTTGAAATAATAATTTCTGAATATTTTTTAAATGTTACAGCGCTTTCAGATGGAGCGAAGCGTCCGCGACGGACCGTCCGCCACTTCGAGCAAGTACCATGAGTTTATATGAACAATTTCACATGGGTCGCGTATACTCCATCCGGATGATTTCATACGACGGCTATCTTGAAAAAAACAGGACGGACGGTCCGCGCGGACGCTCCGCTCCATCTGAAAGCGCTGTTTGATATTTGAAGCAAAGTTGATATTTGAGTTATGACGAAAGTCGGAAACACAACACAAGTCGTTAGAAAACTAGAATTAATTCAATTGATATTATCTGACTTAATTAATTATACGATAATTCAAAGTATGAATTACTAGCGTGTACCAGCGACTTCGTTCGCGTCGAATTAATCATTTGACTTTCGAAAAATCCGTTTGCCAAAAGTAAGCTTTTTACGTCAAGCAGTTTAAGCAGAATCGTGGTTAAGAAATTACCCAACTTTTTGGAATACCCTGTATGATATTTTAAAAAATTTCAAAATATGTAAAAAAACCAAGTAAATTATGCTTGTCCAAGCGTTTTCCCGAAAGACTAACCGTTTTTTAAATAACAAATATTATAATATTTGAGGGGCGTTTGCACCCTCTTGGAATTTGAGATTCGAGAAACCCCTCCTTATCGAACCTCTACACCCCACAGTCAATCCGTTTGCCAAAAATCAGCCTTAAAAGTCAAGCAGTTTAAGCAGAATCGTGATTACTCAATGGTCATATTTGATGAACATGAAACACCCTGTATAAATTTATAAAAAATCTTAAAATATGTAAAACAACAACATAAAATATACATGTCTAAGAGTTTTTCCAAAAAAACTCACCGGTTTTTAAATAAAAAATATTTTAATATTTGAGGGATAGTTTCACTACCTTAAAATTCGAGTTTCGAAAAATCCCTTCTTATCGAACCTCTACACCCTAAAGTCAATCTGTTTTCCAAAAATCAGCTTTTTACGTCAAGCGCTTTAAGCAGGATCGTGATTAATCAATGGCCAGATTTTCCGAAACACCCTGTATACATTTTTAAAATATCTTGAAATATGTAAAAAAACAAAATAAAATATACGTGTTTAAGCGTTTTTTTCGGAAACTTGACCGTTTTTTAAATAAAAAATATTGTAATATTTGAGGGGTGGTTTCACCCTCTTAGAACTGGAATTTCGAAAAATCTCTTCTTATCGAACCACTACACCCTAGAATCAACCTGTATGCCAAAATTGAGCTTCGTTGAGTGGTTTGAGCAGTTAAGGATTTTGTATATTAGTATAGATAGTCAAACTTCTTTAATATTATTTTGAATGACCCGAAAAAAAATTAGAAGAATAACCTACAAAAAGAAATAAGATCCGATCAAAAACATAGAATGTAAAAAAATGCCAAGTCTCGCAACACAATTCCTCCGCTATAAAAAGTTGTAAGATCTCATGTAAAACCAAGACAGTTTATTTTATTTAGTCTCTCTGTAAGCACCTTCAACAATTTTGATATAAATTGTTAGTATCAATATTAGTCATCTTTATTTCTATAATAATCATAATGACTTGGCAATTGCATGCATGGCACCATAATTATAAAAAAGAATAATCTATTATTTCGATTACTAAGTAAATCTAATAAACAGGGAAATAAACTTAAAGGAAATCGCACCTAAGCTTAAAAATCGGCAAGGGCCGGAACTGGTTGCAGTGAAGGGAGTAAACATCCCTAAAGGGGCGGCCATCACGGTCTTTCTGCCGAGGAGCAAGGGGAAAGACACCACCTACCTGCCCAGCCTTATCCAGGGTCAGAACTTCAATGTAAGGACATCGAGTTGGCGAGTCATCAACTCGAGAGAGGAGGGTCATGGTGAAGTCCTCACAATAGGAATTGACCTCAAATCCAAGGAGGCAATAGAGAAAGAGGGACATATCCTCTATTATTGATACGGGACAACACCGGTATCAGGTCTAAGGAGAGACCAAGTTAAAGAGGTGGAAGAAAATGGAGACAGATCCTCAAGCCTCCATCTCACGGGTTCCTCAGCCGGAGGCAAGCTCCTCGACTGTGAAGGGCGGCACGGAGGGCCAAACTCCAACCGTGGAAGGGTGTGTACCCTCGGAGGAAGAACTGTTGTCAGAGGAGGATGGGAAATACCCTATTTCCCATCCTCATTTCCTCCCATTCCTATTGTGAGGACCTGACCATGACCCTCCTCTCTCGAGTTGATGACTCGCCAACTCGATGTCCTTACATTGAAGTTCTGACCCTGGATAAGGCTGAGCAGGTAGGTGGTGTCTTTCCCCTTGCTCCTCGGCAGAAAGACCGTGATGGCCGCCCCTTTAGGGATGTTTACTCCCTTCACTGCAACCAGTTCCGGCCCTTGCCAATTTTTAAGCTTAGGTGCGATTTCCTTTAAGTTTATTTCCCTGTTTATTAGATTTACTTAGTAATCGAAATAATAGATTATTCTTTTTTATAATTATGGTGCCATGCATGCAATTGCCAAGTCATTATGATTATTATAGAAATAAAGATGACTAATATTGATACTAACAATTTATATCAAAATTGTTGAAGGTGCTTACAGAGAGACTAAATAAAATAAACTGTCTTGGTTTTACATGAGATCTTACAACTTTTTATAGCGGAGGAATTGTGTTGCGAGACTTGGCATTTTTTTACATTCTATATTTTTGATGGGATATAATTTTACAGAATCGTTTAAATCAGTCCAGTTGTCTATCAGGATAAGAAAGTTTGATGGCTTCTAAAAAATGAAGAAAGAATTTTATTCTCTTAAATCTTATACCCATATACAGGGTGGACCACTGAAAACTTACAATGGCTATAATTCTTAAACCAAAAAAGATATCAAAAAAATAAAAAATACCGTTTCTATAATATCGAAGGGGAATACATATGACGTATTTTTTGAACCACCCCGACCTACCCCTTAGACGGCACCCCTACTCGCTTGAAAATCTTAAATGGCAACACCCCACTTAGGCAAACGATGATCATAAAGTTTTTAGGGTGAAATTGAAAAACTATCCCTTACACGAAAAATTAGGTGGACATTTATAAAAAAGTGATTTTTTCAGCATAAGTTACAAATTGGGACCCAGCTTAATGAGGCAAACAGGTATTTTTCAAACCACCCCGACCCACCCCTAGGTGCCATCCCCTCACTTCTAATCTCATCAATACCATTTTTAAACCATTGCCATTTTAAAGCTAAAAATAAAAAATGTAGATAATAAAAAAGCCAACACAAAGATGTTTTACTAATGGTTCAGCCTAATTTTACGATAACGCAAATTCTCTTCCTTATCATCAGGTGACCTTGGCGGCCACTCGATTGGACCCCTTCTGCCAATCCATTGCCTTGGATAATATCTATCCAACCACCGCTTTCCGTGACAATAGAATATTGCGGAGGGGCTCCATCTTGCTGAAAGTGTATGATGTCTTCATTAAGAGTTAAATTTCCTTCCAAATCTCTTTGATTTTCAACCTCATTTACAATGGCTGGCTCTATCAAATTGTTCAGCATTTCCACATAAGCATCACCAGTCAAATTTCCGTCGATGAAAATGGACCTATAATTTTATCGCCTAGTATTCCGCACCAAACATTAAGCTTTTGGGAATGTTGGGTGTGTCCTTCAACAACAATATGCGGATTCTCATCGCTCCAGTGGTGTCTATTGGTTAACACACATCTTTGTTTAGTTTCTATTAACGCACAGCCCATTTTTTAAATAAAATAACTCCTTTTGATTTGACCTATTAGTTTGATACAGGTTTTTTCTATAATATTTAATTTTTTTTTTTTTTTTTTTTTTTTTTTTTTTACCAAATTTCAAGAAAAACGGTTTACCAATGTTCTTAAAAATAAACAAAATATATTATTTTTATTTGGCCATTCTAGGGCTCAGCTTCGGAAAGCATAGGGATCGTCATTTTCTTGACAACTTCTTGATCTTGTCTTGATCTTGTTTTGATTTCAATTATTACTATTGTTACTATTGTGTCTCTAGCAGCCTGAATACAAACTATTATTTGCTCATCATTAGGATCTCTGTCTATTTTATTGTCAAGTTCATGGGCCCAAATTTCAAGTTTATCCAAAAGTAAGTTAACACCAATTACAACCGTGGGAAGAGTGCAATACTTCTCACCTTCAAGAAGAGTGTTTTAAAGCTTCTTAAGTAGCTACAAATTTTGCTCACCAAAACCCATTCATTATCTGAAAGCTTTAACTGATTTGAAAAATTAACGTTATCGCAGAAAATATTTAAAGCATTTTTAACACTTGAGCTCCAATTTAACATTTCTAAATTCTACCTTGTACTTACATCTAACTTCGGCGATGTTATTTTGCAATTTACTACCTCACACAAACTCTTAAGTTTAAGTTGCATTAGCAGAAGGTTGTGAATACTTTCAAAATGTAAAAGAGTTGCTTAAGATCTTTTAATTTCTAAAATACTCGTATTATCTTATATTTTATTAGATTATTGGGATTTTGGCTACTGTAGTATAATGAGCCCAAAGTTTTTGAATCTTTTGAAAATTAGATGCCTGAGATGCCTGACCCTCGATTTTACGCATAAAGCATAAACATGACATTAACCAATCTCACCGCGACTTTTAAACAGGGGGTTCCCCTTTAATAAACGAATTTTAAACGGGGGTTCCCCTTTTGTTAAGATATCAAGAAATTTCAAGATTTCTTGAGTCAAGACAAGAAATCAACTCTCAAGGGATGGTCAAGACAAGATTTTTTTTAATTCTTGAAAATATTTCAAGACAAGACAAGAAATTGCTTGTTAAGACAAGATTAAAGAAGCATCATAATTTTAGGACATATATGTTCATAGGAACTATTTGTTTTATTTTTATCATCTATCAAAGTTAGATACACTATTTTTTGACACCCTGCATATGTTTAAAGTCAATATTAAGGTATGTGATAATTTTTTGGATAAATTCAATTAATTGGTTGCTTCTTGCGGAAGCTCAAGAAGCAACCACTCATTTACTGCCTACGAAGTCTAGGGAACATTACGAAAGATGCATGCATTTAAATATGCACACATTAATATTTAGAAAACCTTAACATGTTTCAGTCATTCAGTGTGTGACAATAACACACAAAAATAAAAATATATTTAAGGCACTTGTATAACCGTATATGTTAAAATATTCCCCAACATGTACGTATCTTTTTTCATTTCCATCCTCAACTTTTATCCCTGAAGGATACACGTTATTTTTCTTGTTCCTTCTCCAGCCAAGCCCCGGATACGAAAATACGTCTCTCATGGACTTGTTAAAGTTTAGTTTTTGAAATTTGCTTACATTAGGCCGTATGGGAATAGCGTGTCCTGAGTGAAAATCTCTTTAAAAATACAGCATGCATGTTCAAAAGTCAGAACTCGTATCTCTTGGTTCTTGAATAATAAATTGGCTATAGAACTAATATTGTTGTGCAGAGTAATTCTTGTAATTGAAATTATGACAAATTGTCACAAAAGTTATGTCAAAAGCAAAAACAAGATTAAAATATTCAGATATATTCTATCTTTAATAACTGTGAATATGTTTCTTGCATACACACAACCAAACCTATATGCGATTATCTATTATTTTTCATAATTTTTGAGACATATGTAAATTTTGTGTCTAAGAATAAAACTCAGTCCTTACCAACGACTTTTGATGAAAAATAATCCATATGGCAATAAAAAAATCAGTTCCCAAAATAAACACAATGGTATTTTTTTGGTTTCTGAAACGAAATGAGATTTTAATTTTTAATCGTGAAAACGCAAAAACAAAAAGAAAATGGATAACTTTAATAATCCGTGCTGCCACCTCTAGCCTCTATGCAAGCTTCTATCCGCCCTGGCATGCTTCTTATTAAATTAATAACATTGTGTTGGGGTATGTTTTCCCATTCTACTTGTGCTGCATCAATAATATGTGTGAGATTTCCTGTATTGTTTCGACGAACTCTAACCCTTCTTTTAAGTTGGTCCCACAAGTGTTCGATAGGGTTTAAATCTGGTGAACATGCAGGCCAGTCCAAAACTATGACACCTTCCATTTCAAGACATTCTCTAGCCGCTCTGCTGGTAGGGGGAGGTGCATTATCGTGCATGAAGTTAAAATTATCCCTAATTGCAGTCTCTAAAGCCTAACGATTGGTTCTAGCACAAATCAACATACCTCCGACCCGTTAAAGTTTGTTGAAGTACTAACAATGGTGTTTTTGCTCCCAGAATAATACCTACCTAGAACAGTACAATTCCTCCTTTATATTTTGGTACAGATTTGGCAGCCTGGAGCCTCGCTCGTCTTCCTGGAGCTCTAGAACCCGACCTTGATGGTCATCTGATCTTAGGCCAATTCTGGTCTCATCCCAAAAAAGAACAAATTCTCAAATGTCCAGTTTTGATGTTGAAGGCACCAATTTAGCCGGTCAATTTTATTTTGCCCATATAACTGTGGGACCTGTAACTCCCTCCTACTGCACAACCCTCGAACACGAAGCCTTTTTATGGTTTCAACTGAAACGTTCAAACCTGTAGCTGCCAGAAATTGTCTTTGTAGGTGTAGATGAGAAACATTGGGAGTCCTTCTAGCAATTTGGCACACAAAGCGGTCTTGTTGTTCATTTGTGACTCTTTAAGACTTTGTCTGGGCCTGTTCTTGAGAGTACGTAGTTCCAAGTACCTTGCATATGTTTTCGATACAACACTTTGGGTATAGCCTACTATTACTGCTACGTCTCTTTGGGGCATTCCTTGTTCAGTGAGAGTAATAATTCTTCCCCTCTGTACATCTGTTAACCCAACATAAAGCATTTTTTTATATTTTTAGATAGAATGAAAATTACCGGGCAATCGTGATTTTACTACTCTACACAAAATTCACAAGAAAATAAATCGCAGCAGTCGTTTATTCTTTATTGTTATGTTTATTTACAACAAAAAGTCTTACCTCAAAGTTGTATACCAACACTTTTTTTCTACAAAAAGTTTAGTCAGAAATCAAGAGTGATTCCATATAAGTTTGGTTGTCTGGTATATATTGTTCATTCATTTCACCACTCGACGAATAATACAAATAAACAAACCTTACCGGACAAAATGAAGGTACCTATCTAAGATATACATCAATCGTCATCATCATTATCAACCAGCCATTAAAGTCCACTGCTGAACATAGGCCTCCTTCGTTTGCTTCCATAACTCCCTATCTTAAGCTATTTGCATCCAGTTACTGTGGATACGCCTTAAGTCATCATGCCATCTGGTTGGAGGACGGCCTCTGCTCCTGAATGCATCATGTCTTTGTCTCCATTCAATTATTTTCTTCGTCCATCGGTCATCATTTAGCCTTGCAATGTGCCCTGCCCAATTCCATTTCAAAGTAGTTATTTTCTCTATGGCATTCATGATTTTTGTTCTGACTCCGTACTTCGATATTCAGTACTTTGTCTTTCAGAGATTGATCTCGAATATTAATCTTTCCATTGCTCTTGGCGTTATTTTGATTTTGCGTACTGTTTTCTTGGTTAATGTTAGGGTCTCCGCACCATACTTTAGAACTTGTAGTACGCATTGATTGAATACCTTTCTCTTTAAACATATCGGAATACCCCTTTGAAAATGTATTTCAATCGTCCATAGGCGTCCCAAATCAATCCTATTCGTCTGTTAAGCTCGCAAGTTTGGTTATCGCAGCTTATACATATTTTGTGTCCCAAGTAAATACTTCGGAAAAAAATAAAAAGCTGCTTATAAGTATAAGCAGCTATTTCTTTTATTTGATATTGGTTAATATACCGGGTGCGTCTCAAAAGTGGCTCACCCCCTATAACTTTTTTTATTTTTTCAGATAAAACAACGAGATTTGGTATGTTAGTATATGACATAAACTGGGATTGATTGGCGTATTCAATTGTTTTCGGTAACTTCCGGTTTCACCGGAAATGACTACAACTTTAGATTTTTAAATGGCACCCTCGGTATTTTTTTACTCTATTTGATAGAAAATGAGATTCTGAATCGAATGACATATCATATGTCAATTTTTGACATAGTCACTCAAAACAAATTCTATATTAAGTTTCAATCTAGAGTGCCATGGGTGTGTTAAAAACACTAATTTTTAATCAAGGAGCCCTGGAAAAATAGATTTGATCGTCTAATGTTTTTAGTGTCTTGTCCTGGCCGGTTAAAAGATGCTCAAATCGTATTTTGAATCATATCTCAATTTTTTCAAATGGAACGAGGGTAGCTCATTAGCATATTTGGAAAAAGCATTTTTTTACGAATAATTTGATACCACACACTTGGTATTTTGAGTCAAATTGTCGTTATGAACCGCATGTTACAATTTCAAATAAACCATATGCCAAAATGTCAAAAATTGACATATGATATGTCATTCGATTCAGAGTGTCATTTTCTATCGAATAAAGTAAAAAAATACCGAGGGTGCCATTTAAAAATCAAAAGTTGTAGTCAATTCCGTTGAAACCGGAAGTGACCAAAAACAATTGAATACGTCAATCAATCCCAATTTATGTCTTATACTAACATACCAAATGTCTTTGTTTTATCTGAAAAAATAAAAAAGTTATAGGGGATGAGCCACTTTTGAGACGCACCCGGTATATTCCACCGACAATTACTAGGTTTGTCATCACTTGGGTTTTTGAGATGTTGATTTTTAGTCCCATTTGTTCAGAGGTTGCATTCAATTTTTGCAACATTTCTTGGGCTTTATTTACGCAATCAGATATCAAGACAATGTCATCAGCAAATCACAGGTGGTTCAAGTTTTCGCCATATATATTTTTAGGAACATATATGTAGTAGATTAAATTTATAAGAAAGAAAACCCAGAAGAGATCAGTGGTTCTCAAAATTTTTAAAAATATATTTTTTTGGTAATTTTCAAAGTAAAATACACGGAAAAAAAGTTAAACTGGCTTAAATATTATTAATCTTGAACCAACGATATGCTAGTTTCCCGATTCCGCAAATCGTATCCTTAGAAGCTAAGAAAATTTATCTTTTATTTAAGATTTACCTAGCATTGAAATTAAGATTATAACTACACTCCAGACAATTCTAGATAAAATCTTGTTTCCAGTACTACTTATACTTATTTGTAAATTAGCAAATTATTGCATTAAGTATAGAAATTCTTTATGTACATGTAATAATTACTTAATTCTGAAATAAAGCCTCATCTTACTCTTAGGTTAGTTACTATCGTTACAAGAGTTAATGTCTAATGATTAGTTTATAAAGTTTTTTTGTTATCGTTTGTGCTTGTGATATGTGAAAATGGAGGACTTCTTCAGGCATGGGAGATGACGGATTTGATCCCAAAATTTCAAGGTAAGTTTAGCAATAATCCTACAATATTTGATAATATTTGTTGGAGGTTAGGGGGACTCCATTTTAATATGCACTATTTCGGAACCGAACAAACCCGATTTTAGGATAAACTAGTTTTTCCTAGGCCGAATATTAAGCGGGTTCAAAAAACTATATAGTTTTCATAAAATTCGGTAACGTGTTCCCTATGCTTTCGGTGGTTCGGGTTTGATCTTGTTAGAAACTCTTGTTTTGGTAAAATATTTTCCTTATCTAAAGTCTTTAAGCGCGGCATAATAGTTTTTCAAACCCGCATCTCTTTGGATAAAATGATTTGAATTTGAATCTGATTTGGCCTAGGAAAAATTAGTTTATCCTAAAATCGCGTTTGTCCGGTAACATACATGAATATGAAGAGTTGAACATGAAAAGAGTTCTAAAATTTTTAATTTCCATTTACAATAGGTATGGAATATTGAAATATCACCAGAATAACCCCGAATATGGTTAATACTTTTTTAATTAGATTAGCCAAACATCACCTACCAAATTATATGCTTTTCGTAATAATAAAATACAATAAAACTGTGTAATTTCCCAATATAGGTAGATATTGAACAGCGGCATCGCTAGTTAAAAACGAAAAACGATAATAAAAATTGATAAAACATAATTGAATCGTTCCAAACGCGTACATACCTAGTTTACCACCGGTGTATAAGAAATAATGCATATTAAAATGGAGTCTCCCTAACCTCCAACCAGTCATCAAATAATGTAGGATTATTGCTAAACTAACCTTGAAATTTTGGGATCAAATCCATCTCCCATGCCTGAAGAAGGTCCCCTATTTTCACATATCACAAGCACAAACGATAACAAAAAAACTTTATAAACCTACCCGACTAGTAGAAGCGTCTCGTGTCGCATGAGAGAAACAGAAATCCAATGAAATGAAGGTAGGAATCAGGAATGCACGTTGCGTTGTTGCTGTTGGGGATGGTCACTAATATAAGAATAGTAACTTTTGGAAATGGGGTGTTATTCTCACGCTGAGAATAATATGGTTATTTAAAGTACACACCGATTTCAAGTAAAAGTGTTTAAAAAAGTTAAGAATACTTATTATATAAAAGTATTTATACTTCATTTAATAATAGTTTCTTCTTTGCTAAATGATTTTTATACACTTGATAGTAATATAAGTTTTTCTTAAATATAAGTCATTTTATTATTTTTTTTTAGATTCAAAATTACTTAAAGTGACTATAACTATATTTAAAAAGCAAGTGTAAAAGTAAAATATATCCAAATATTTGTTGTTCTCATGGAAAGAATACTATCCTTAAAAAAAGAGTAAAATTTTAAGTGTATGATTGTTCTTGAATATAGAAATTATTTTTTTCCGTGTACCTCGGTTATTTTGGACTTATTTGAAAAACGGTAAAGTAAAAATATCTTTTAATATGTCTTTTTTATCGAGATCTATCAGCCCATAAAATATTTGTCCTTATTTCAAATTCAAATTCAAATTCAAATTTCTTTATTAGACCCCATTAAGTTTTACAGAATAATATTAGTATTAATAAATGTGATTAAAAAACCGATACAATGGCACAAAGTGCCAGAGTGGTGCGACCCCAAATACAAAATAGAAATAAATTAAATTATAAAAATAAACAGAATTAAAAAAATTAAAATTATATAAAAAAAGTGAAAATATAATTTTATCAGGGATGAGCAGAGATAAGCAGAGAGGCATAATGAAACAGTGTAAAAACCAGAACAGCAACCGGGCATATCAGAAGAACAAGATCTCACAAATCAGTCGAAGAAATTATAATATTTACGAATTTAGTAAATGATTTTTAATTTGTTTTTTATAATCTGTAAAGGATTGAAATTTAAAGTTATTAGAAATATTATTCCACAAATGTGGCGCTATGAAACTGAAAGATTTTTGGAAGTTAGCTGTTGGGTGTTGATAGGGTTCCCAACCGTCCCCCGGTTTGGCCGGGATTAACCAGGAATCAGAAAGTTTGTCCCGGCGAAAGTTTTGCCTTGGCCGGGACCTGGAAACTAAAAAAATGTGTACCTACTACACACATAATATATTTTATTTTCTAATATTTAATGTCTTGCTTCAATTATTTAAAAGCTTAAAAATAATTGTCCCGGAATCGCCGATGCTCAAATTGGGAACCCTAGGTGTTGAGGAATTTTAAAATAATGCACTTGTCTAGTCGAATGATCATGGTCAACGTAGTGAAACAATGAGAACAAATAGGGAGGCAACTCTGTAGTTAAAATTCGATAAATGAATGTCATTAAATGAAATTGTCGTCTGTTAGTCATGGGTAAAATAGATAAATTTTTAAGATGTGGCGTTATATGATCTCTAAAAGGAATGTTAAAAGAAAACCGCAGACACGAGTTTTGAAGTATTTCGATTTTTCTAGAGAATCTAGCGTTTATGGATGTACCATAAACAACATCGCCATAATCAAATAAAGATAAAATAAGTGTGTCACATAATTGATACTTAGTCTTTAATGGTATATATTTCTTAAGAGACGAAAATTCTTCAACCGTATATAAGCAGCCTTTAATTTAGTAGTTATATGTGCCTGAAAAGAAAGCTTGGCATCAAAATAGACTCCAAGATTTTTAGTCTCTGTAATAATGGGTATCGCAACATTATCTATATGGATATTCATGTTACCAGCCGTATTTGTAATTTTGTTTATATCACTACCAAATACTATAACACAAGATTTACGACTCACCCTGTATAACCCTGTATTATTTAAGACTCACCCTGTATAAAAGCGACCTTGTGTTGCTTTTTATCTCAATTATATACATTCCTTCGGTTTGACTACATAAAATTTTCCCGCTGAAATACTTTATATTGCAAAATTATTATTTTAAAGCCTCAAAATTTCTATTTCTCTTCTATAAAACCTTTTACGCTTTATTAAATATGAAAACTATTCAATATATATTAAAGTCTACCCGGAGACGACGAAACTTTTCGAAAAGTTTCGTTTGAACGGTCCCTCTTCGCTTATCTGTGACAGAAAACAAGGTACAAATCCAATTTATCAAAAGTAACATCTCTGCAGGAACAACTTTAGTCAGCGCCAGAAATTTAGTTCCTTACTCCGGCCGCAGTTTTCGTTTTTTACCCGAGCCGTTTACTCGACCAAGTTTAAACGATTTAATAGTTTATCTTTCGCTACTCGTGAAATATCAAGAATGACAAATGCCTTCTGACTAAACGGACTCGGGAAGATGAGCTCCTATCATATTCAGTCGAGGTTTTTTTTGTTCTGTTGCAAGTAATTCTATAGTTCTAGATAAAAAAAATTGTGCATGTAACAATAATTAATTTGAAGTGTGTAACAACTATTAATTGAAAGATTTGAAGGATATAATTTTTTTTAAGAATGCTTCTTATAGATTCCAATAAAATAGAGTTAATATAAACCCGTATACTATTCTAGCCATAGACTTAAAATAAAATATAGACTGAGCATCTCATTCATAAATAGCTGGAACATGCGGGCAGACAATGTCTTGTTATTGTTGTGTTATAGTTTTAGGTTATAACGCGTGCGACACGAGCGATAGATAGGTTGTCTCTGTCGTAACGGCCGTTCCCTGACGACTCTACCGAGAAACACAACACTGTCTTTCGTTTCTCAAGTACACCTGAACTCTTC
Source organism: Sitophilus oryzae (assembly GCF_002938485.1). Taxonomy (NCBI): domain Eukaryota; kingdom Metazoa; phylum Arthropoda; class Insecta; order Coleoptera; family Curculionidae; genus Sitophilus; species Sitophilus oryzae. The sequence continues at coordinate 6,019,557 of NW_022147432.1, forward strand.
GTATCATAGCCGGGTAATTTTTTTATTTTAATGAAGCTATAATTAAATTAGAAATATATCGTATTTTAAACTTTTTATATTTTATTAAGATTTAGGACAGGTTTTTAAATAAAAGTTTAGAAAAAACGTCTTAGAGTCCAAAAAGGATAAAAATAATAAAATACACGTTATAGAAGAAATTTTATAGTCGAAATTACGTAATTTTTGATATTAATAATAAATTATTAATTTTAGTCAAACATTTACAACCCCTAATATTAATCAAAACAGGATCTATTCCACAGATATAATAGAATCGGCGACAGGGAGAGAAAAAAAATATGATTGTTGTAATTTTTCTGGTTAAGTGATGTCTTATGTAAATTAGAGAAAACATAAATCTGTTCCATTAAAGCAATGAAGGTGATAGGAAGTGGATAAAATGAAAACTATATTTATTTAACTCGGTACTGTCTTTATTACACCGGGTGCGTCCCAAAAAAGTGGCTCATCCCATAATTTTTTTATTTTTTAAATAAAAAATCAAGATTTAGTATGTTAGTATATGACATAAATTAGGATTGCTTGACGCATTCAATTGTTTTTGGTCACTTCCTGTTTCACCGGAAATGACTATAACTTTTAATTTTTAAACGGCACCCTCGGTATATTTCTACTTTATTCGATAGAAAATGACACTCTGAATAGAATGACATATCATATGTCAACTTTTGACATTTTCGCATATGGTTTAATTGTAATTGTAACACGCGGTTCATAACGACAATTTGACTCGAAATACCAAGTGTGTGGTATCAATATATTCATAAAAAATGCTTTTTCCAAATATGCTAATGAGTCATCCTTGTTCCATTTGAAAAAATTGACATATGTATGATTAAAAATACGATTTGTACATCTTTTAACCGGCCTAGACAAGACACGAAACCTATTAGACGATCAAAGTTATTTTTCCAAGGCTTCTTGATTAAAACTTAGTGTTTTTAACAACACCATGGCACCCTGGATTGAAATTTAAAATAGGATTTGTTTTTAAGCGACAATGTCAAAAGTTGACATATGATATGTCATTCTATTCGAAGTCATTTTTTATCGAATAAAGTAGCAATATACCGAGGGTGCCTTTAAAAATCAAAAGATGTAATCATTTCGGTGAAACAGGAAGAGACCAAAAACAATTGAATACGTCAATAAATCCTAATTTATGTCATATACCTACTAACATACAAATCTGTTTTTTTTATCTGAAAAAATAAAAAAGTTATAGGGGTGAGCCACTTTTGAGACGACCCGGTATATTAAAAAATATTGTTTCATAATGTAATATCATTCAAAAAAAAAATGTTATTTTAGATTCAGAAGATAATTTTAGAATAAACCGGAATATATTTTTAATAAAAACATTATTAATTATTAACAGGGTTATAATTACGATTTTGTTACAATGTAAGTAAGTAAATAATGTAATGTAAGAGAAAAAATTCAGATTTTAAATTTTACTAAAATATTATCTAAATAAGCGCCTTTCTACAACAACGCCACTGACTCCCAATGGGTAAATTGAGAGTTGCCTAGCGGTCAAAACTCGTTTCAAGACTTAAATGGATTATTTAAGTCAAATTTCTTGCAAATTTGGCACTGGCGAACCATATTTTATAGTTCTTGAACAGAAAAAGTCAATAAAATAAACACTTAAGGACTACAAGCTAAGAAAATGCGTTAATACAGCCGGGGAGATAGCGGCAACAAAGCTTTACCGCACACGTGCGACACGTACTACAAGGTAATAAATGAATGAAAAAGCTTCCTCGCCTCTAATCGGTGTTGTCATATTGTAAAGAACTTATCCTTTTTAAACAGTTTCCGACTTATAAATTAGTAGTATAAGGACTATTTAATACATCTATGGAATATTAAAATCTACTTTATTAAACTGTAGTATTAATATCTCAATATTTGTGTATAACAAGAAAAAACATATTGATAATATTAAAGACGTGACAACATAGGCTGGATGAGGAAGGCTCGATCGACTGTACCCAGAAGTAAACATGTGTACAAAAAATATTGTTTGTCCGCGTTGAGATGTAAATAGTGTAGTCTATATTTTATTTTAAGTCTATGATTCTAGCTTTATAATTATACATGGTTTTTCAAAAACATGTTCCATCTCTCGTGGGGAGATTCCTCATGTAAAAATAAGATTTATTTTTCATATGAACATAGGTCCGATTCTGCTTTGTTTCGTAGCTACAGGGTGTTAAAGTCTTACTAATCTTTCAATTTATTATAATTTTCTTCCAGGTACTTTTAGTGACTCGAATGGAATTTTGAGGGTAAAAATAACTATAAGTGCTACATATTTTAATGCTAAAAAAGTGTCGATAAATTTATCAGGGTCGTACATGGGTTATCACTGGAATATTTTTCTAAAAAAAAAGCATGTACGCCACTGACTTTTTTTCTCTTGTTAGCGAAATAGTGTAAGCAGTTTAATGCCGATTGTAAGTTGTTTCTTGATATTTTGTCGATTTCGGTCTCCTTGATGAGATAAACGCAATTTTATTAATTTGCCTTGATCCAAATCTAATAGCAACCTTTAAAAAATTTAATATTATTAACTTGCGAAAGTTTTAAATAAGTACTCATTCATTCCTCATCAAAAAATATTAAAAAAGTTCCTATAAATATTGGTATGGAAATGCATAGTTTTAGAGTTACAGGATGTTAAAACTTTTTAAAATTAGTTTTTTGTAATTATCTTAAATACCATATTTTATTATCTTAAATACCATATTTTTTGGACTAATAGTAATAATATTTAATAATAAATTAGGTAAATTATATAATTTATTAATTTAATTTTTATTTTAATTTTATTAATTGTGATTAATAAAATTGCGTTAATCTCATCAAGGAGGCCGAATTCTACAAAATATCAAGAGATAACTTTTAATTAGCATTAAACAGCCTACACAATTTTGATATCAAAAGAAAAAAGTCAGTGGCGCACACGTTTTTTTTTTAGAAATTATTCCAGTGATAACCCATATGCACGTCCCTGATGATTTTATCGACAGTTTTTTAGCATTAAAATATGTAGCACTTATAGTAATTTTTATTCTCAAAATTTTATTCAAAACAGTAAAAGTACTTGGAAGAAAATTATAATAAATCGAAAATAAGAATTTAACACCCTGTAGCTACGAAACAAAGCAGAATCGGATATATAATGTTATTTTTACGTGAGGAATCTCCCCACAAGAGATGGCACATGTTTTTTAAAACACCTAGAAGATAAAATAAAGATAGGTCTTTATTTTTTAAGCTTCATTTAGAACCTTAAAAGTAGTGGAATAAGTTGGTGGTTTGGATTATACTTTATACTTAAGAGTGTGGATCAATTACAGTATCTAAAAAAAAGTAAAATTAATAGAATATCCTAGCAACAGTTTGCGGTAGTCAGTTGTATCCTTATTTATTGACCTTATAAAACAATAAACTTTTTAATAAATAGTACTGTCTATACTAGAGTCTGTGATTGGTTCTTTGTGACACATCGCTTAAATATTCGTATTTTAATAAAACACGCTTTTAGATGTATCAAATTTAATGAGAGTAACTTTACCTCTACATGTTTTTCGTCTTGTTAGGCTTTTCTCAAGAGTTTTTTAAAACTAACCGTCTGACTACATTGTAACGATACAGTATATTTGCTCTGTTGGTGGGTTTAAATTGTTTACAATAGGGGTAAAAACGAATTTGTTTAGAAATCGTACCACAAATAAAACCAGCGGAACAAACAAACCTGTTTTACCTACGTAACTGTAGATGGAGCTAAAAGCAAAGTAGGGTTCTATATAAAACAAAAATAGTATACAGAAACGTAAAAAGACCTATACGATGTGTGCGACTGCCGCTAGATGGCGAGATCGTCTAGGCCTTGTTATTTTAGTAGTACCTTTGGTATTCAAGTGCTGTTTCTGCGTTTTGTTTATCAGATTGAGTGATCCGACAAAGTTGACCTAATGGCTGGTTCCTGCAGTCTCTGATAAACTTAATGCAGAAATTAGCAGACTTGTTTTTGTTTTAAAAAGTTAAAAGTTTGTTAACTTTTTCTACTTAATTAAAAATTACTACACTGAATTTTGATGTTTTGAATGCTTACATTATAAAGGAGGTATACATAAGATATTACGCATGTAGTGGGCGGAGCTTAAGAGAAAATTACTACCCTGGTGACGTCATGCGCGCGGTGAACCGATTTGCCACCGCCGCCGATCTTTTGAGAGAAGATATGCGCATGCAGTTGGCGGAGCTTAACAAAATTACTACCCGGTTGACGTCATGCGCGTGGAAAACAGATTTGCGACCGCCAAGGACCTTATCTAACCTTCTTGATCATGATGCTTAGATTGAAATTAGAGAACAAACTTCTACGCTAATCGGAACCACTGATTTACTTCCACTAATTTCAAGTTTCTGATTGAATTTTTTGAATGGCTGTATGCGCTACCTCAAATATTTTTTCAATTTTTGTCAACGAAAAGCACTGTCATTAATGATTACTCAAAAATGCGTTTCTTAATTAACAAAATAATTAATAAAATTGATTTATAAAAAAAAAAAAAAAAAAAAAAACGATTAAAAAAATCAAAAATTAAGAGATTTAGTATTAGTATAAATTTCGTATTGCCTAATCTCTACCGGGATTTTTTTCAATGCCGGTAGAGTCTTACGCCATATGCTTACGTCACTATATTTGCCGAGATTAATTCGAATACCCGTATCCGGAGGTTAGACACAGCGTAATTTATAATTGGACACACAAACAAGTTAAAAATAGAAAACGCCAGAGCAATTGCCACCCTCCTAAAACTACAGAACATAATACCATCAAAAATCAGTAAACCAGTATATCATGCGTTGGATTTTATTCACAAATAATATATTACAATAGGTCACCTCTTATTTTAATTCACAAAATGTATTTTCTGCTTCATTTGTTAAATGTTGTTTGTCTAGTGGAATATTCCCGCTTTGTTATTGGAGAGACTATACATAATCGCAACTTAAAGCGGAACTCAAGAACCTGAAAAACTCCATACGTGCCCTGGAATGGGAGTCCCAACGGTCTAAGACACTGAAGAAGTTTCCCTTCAACTTACGACCACAAGAAAAATTAAAGATTTTCCTTGATTCAACTAATAACGATCTTCGGACTATCACGGCTTTTTAACAGGACACCGTCTTCTCAATGAACATCTCAGTAGATTGAAGCTAAAAACAACGATGAATGCAGATTCTGTAGGGAAAAGGGAGAAACACTAGAATACCGCATCACTGGATGCGCGGAGAAGATTTGTGCCATGAACTTTGGCAATGAGCCTATTGGAGATGGAGAACCAACCTGTAAACCATCTGAGATACTGGTTTTTTCAAAGACCTGAGACTGTATGATGCGTTATAATTCGTTATAACTCAAGCAAGGACAATAATAGATTTGTAAGGTCGCGATGATTAATCCCCCTCCCATAGATTCTACATTTTAAGCATACATAAACGCAAGAGAAGTGTCTATGCATGAAACTATCTAAGACCCTTTCCTACAGTATCGCGTTCCGTTATGCCATAGTATCCTTATTCATTTGAGTCATTTCTTTGTATTCCAACCGAGCTGTATAATTGTATAGTAAGAAATATTTTGATTAAAAAAAAAAAAAATTATATTTTGAATTCGTTAGAGCAAGGCGCTCTCCATAGGCCAACTTTATTAGGCTGATTTAAGAGAGCCTGTTATGCCAAGCTGAGCTTAACTTTCATAAATATTGTTCGGGGTAGTATACGTAAACCCCAGAAACATGTCTATGAGTTTTTTTTTGCGAAAAAAAATTAGAATTTTTTCAAAAAATGTGTGAATATTTTTTTTTTTTTTTTTTTTTTCTTGATAATATGACAAATATGTAATAGATTAAATTTACAAGAAAGAAAATCCCAGAAAGGATCCAGTGGTTTCAAAATTTAAGCAAAAATATATTTTTTTATTTTCGTAAGTAAAATGACTCGGTTATTTTGGACTTATTTAAAAAACGGTAAAGAGAAAGTATGTTTCTTTTATCGACCTATCTACCAACCCTTAAAATATTTCCTCTTATTTAAGATCTCCCCTGTATAATAAAAATTTTACAGCTTTAGTTATATTGGAACTATTTTTTAAATAAACACTGACGGTATGAGGAAAGGTGGTCGAAAGCATGATTAGTTTTGATAAATGAAAAATTGTACAAGAAGAGTCAGAAGGTATATTAAAAGTTTTAAAAGTATAAAATCCTTGAAGAATACAGTTCAGGTTGGAACGTTTGGTGTTAGAAAAGAAAAATAAAACACTAATTCACAACAATACAACCAAACACTTTAAGCACTTTTAAACACTGTTTGTTGCTATAAAAGTTTATTTTGAAATTTACTTAACGAATGTTAAAATCCCTACATTTTTTTCTTTTAAAAAAAAAAAAAAAAAAAAAAAAATCACCATAAATATCAAATTCTAATAATCGTATGTATTCATGACGCTCACGCCAAGTTGTCTCTATGTTAAAGTTACTATAGAATAAAAAAATCCTCCTACTCCTTTTCCAACAGAAACATGTAGAAACACCTCCCTGAAGTCGAGTCTCTCCTCCATTTTTTCCATTACGATCAGCCATACAAAATGTATAAAATTTTTCCACGTCGCTCAAATTTATTCTTTTTGTTCTTTACAGGTTTTATGGAGTGTGTCGGTGGTGCAGTTTGGCCCAGGCCCGTAGGGGAAGCTGTCGTAAGGTAGGACAGTTGTTTTTTATGGTGGTTTAGTCGAAGATATTTGAAGTCGAAAAGCAAAAAGAAAAGATTGTATAATGTTCTTATAAAATTAATGTTTTTGAGGGTATTTATAGATATATTTTTTATTACACAAAATTTCGGTCAGATTGACTGACTGTTATCAAATGTAAACTATTCTTTCTCCTGAAATTACCTAGCTTATTAATAGAGCAAATTATTCACCAGTTACTAATAACCAGTTAGTAATAACTCATTATACAATCTCACGGCTTTGGCGAAAACCAGTATCTGAGAATTTGTTTTACATATTTGAAAAAATAATTTTTACGAATAATGTCGTCACTGTCGTTATGAACCGTATTTCAAGTTGAAATAAACTATACAATAAAAATGTCAAAGTTGACATATATGTCATCCTATTCCGAGTGTCCATAGATAAACAAGCGCTATTCTTGCAACGAACGGTCGCGACCCAAAGCTTTTGAATATTTCGGAGAGGTTCGGCTTTTCCCGGAATTATATTGCCAAATATTATTTATTTAAATTTTCTATTATTTTCTTTTAATTTTATAAATAAAATACAGTGTGTTGCATCAAGAATCTTCATTTGATATAAGGACATGTATGAAATACCTATGAAACATTGGAAACCGACGTTATGACCACGATAGTTTTGGTAGTTCACAGTTCACAGTACGCTTTTAAGTTTTTAATGCCACTTCACAATTATCACGGGTTTGAGTAAATAAAATTTAAATTAAATTCACAAAATAGCAATAATTACTTTGAAAATGGACGCTTTAAACACTTTTCGAATTTCTTCAATGAGAGCGGTTTAGATTTTTAAAAAATTTTATAATTTTTGAAGATTCTGACTTTGACAAGAGAAAATTATTTCTGTTATTGTTTGCGATTGTTCTTAGCAACCTCTATAGCAACGCCAGATCGCGTACAACGGTCGCGACCGAAAACAATTTCGCGACACAAAATTTGACGGGCATTCCAATCTAAATTTATTTTCTTAATAAAATAAAAAAAATGTCATTTTCTATCGAATAAAGTAAAAACATAGGCCTACCGAGGGTGCCATGTAAAATCAAAAGTTGTAGTCATTTCCGGTGAAACAGGAAAGCACACAAGAGCACAGATACGAATATTGTCGATATAGTTTGGCTTATTTCATTAAAAGATAAAAAGCAGTTTTAAATATGTTCTGTTAAAGTGGACTAATTAATATGATCCCAGTATTCACACTACATTAATTGGACTGTTTACGTTGATTAATAATAATTGCTCCAAATACTAAAAACTGAATTTTATATCTATAATAGACAGTGTGTGCATCACCTTTTATAAATTTTATTTCATTTTTTAACGAATGCTTATTTATAACAACAGAGACGTTCGTTTTCATAACTTATTATGGTATTGATTTCTGAGTCAAACCATTTATTTATAATAATTTATTAATTAAACAATTAAGTAGGTATGTAATTAACTGTTTTTGAGTGGAAATAATGGTGGTATATTAATAATTAAGTAATAATTGGTATCCTTTTTTTACAAAGATTTAAATAGTTTTCTTTTGTAAACAAATGGGCTTTTACTAGCAGTACATTTTCTACATATGTTGCTTTAAAAGATCTAAATGTCAATATTCCATGGGTATAGTGATAAATGTTGTCTAAATTATAAGAAAGTGCATTTTTTACGAAAACTTGAAGAGATAGGTAAAAAATTGTATAATACAATTTGATAGACAATTAAATTGTGCATCTGATTCACGTAAATATACAGGGTGCCCCATTTAAATGAAACAAGTTATTGCCGCTTAAAAGTTAGTAATTATTTAAAAATAAATTTTTTGGACGCTCTGTATAAGGTAATAATTTTTATTATTGCAACACAATATCTGATTAACAAATAATCTTCAGTAAATATTTAGTATTAAAAACTCTAATAATCTTGAAAAATGAAGCCTCAAATATTTTACTGCAATTTCACAAAATTGAAAAATATTTCGAAAACGGTAAGGTTTAAGTGTGATAAACCTTAATCAAATTTATCTTTAATTGTAGAATATAAAATAGAATAATATACAGGATGTTTCCATTTAAAAAAATACAACTATAATAATATTTTTATTTATTTGGGACACTGTATCTTGTAAAATTATTTTAAATTGTAGCTGTAATAGCCCTTCAACGAACTCAAAACTTACAATTTGTAAAAATCTAATCGGTTAGCTACACACTTTCTTGTCGTATGTGGTGAACAACCCTGTATGTCAGTATTCTTTTTTCTCTCTCCGACCACTTTAATTTCCACAATAAAATCATTTGGCGCGACTAATTATAATAAACTAAATAGGACTAATTAACTATTTAAGAAAAGTTACCCGTCTCCCTCCGCCAGGTTTCGAATATAATTTGCATTATTTTACTGCCGGCTCTCTTCATCAGGAAGAAGAAGCGCCATCTCGTTGCGGAATCGGGCGACGAGCGGAGATATTGCCGCTCCGTCGCACAATAGAAATAATTATTCATTCGTTCGGCGAATAAAACGTCGACGTTCGTCTGGGAAACTTCCAGGCTTCCACCACGAGCGACTCATCTCCAACCTGTTTCTTAAATTCTAATTTCGGTTGCGGTCTTAGACCATGCGCTTCACCTAGACACCGTTTTCAGGATCATACCTTCAAAACGGAAAAAAAATACATAGGGTGGCTCTTATACGACACGGTGGCGCCAAGGAGAACGACAGTTTGTAATGAGATTTTGTGAGCATATGTAGGTATAGTTTAGAGCATTTTTTAAAGTTATAGTGAGATCTACAAGGTGTCCCAAAAAAAAAGTTACACATCAACGTTGTATTTTTTGTAATGGAACACCCTATTTATTAATTGATTTTAGGATTCTAGGAAAAAAAAAAGATGAGTTTAATTAGAGAAGTATATGACTAAAATGTATGGTTTTGACATATTTAACATTTTCTAAAAAATGAAGAACAATTTCAAATTTCAATAAAAGCTAACAAATTGGAATTTACCTGGTAATAGTTTAATACAGGGTGGCTTCCGGAGTTTGTATTCCGGATCCTTCGACAGCATATTCTGGAGATGTACAGTATGTGCTCGTATAGTCGTAATTTAAATGCGAGCCTGGAGAGCAGGTAGAAGTTCATTTTACTCGATTTTTGGGCATCTTTGTGCTAACGCATATTTGGATGAAAATTGGTGGATGGGCGTTTTTTGACATGAGAAAAAAAAACATTTTGATTTTGATGTCAATATGATTCGTTTGGTTATCTACAGATGACCAGTTTTTGAAGAGTAATAACTTTGTGTCGGTACCTGCATAAAACCATTGAGAAAAATATACATTTACGACTTTTACATAAAAAACGTCTCTTAGTAAAAATCGCCACGAGCAATGGTTCTCGAGATATTTGAATGAAATTATCAATACCCGTCATCACTGACATCACCAAAGATGTTGACTAAATAGTAAAAAAGGTAAAATTAAAACCTAAATTTAAAATATTTTTGTGTCAAAGAAACTGTTTAATCATCACTCTTTTCGCAGAAAACTTATGATTAATTTAAAATAAAATTCTATTATTTCAGCCAAATAATCATACTCACAACGTGTAAGTTATTTTTTTGTCAATACGACATGTATTGACTATTTCCTTGAGAACGGCTGTTGTAGCTATTTTACCAAGAGACATTTTTACATAAAAAGTCATGGAAATGTATATTTTTTTTAGTCAGTGGTTTTATACAGGTACGGTCAAAAGTTATTACTTCAAAACAGTTAAACATTACGTAGGTGGCGCCCTACAAATAATAGAAGTACTTTGACATCAACATCAAATTTCTCTTGTCACAAAACTCCCAGAAACCAATTTTCATCCAAATATTGACGTTACTTCAGAAATTATTTGGAAAAATCGAAATAAAAATCAAACTTCTACACCCTGTATCTCCGAAACTAAGCATTTTAGGACATTTATACGAACTTTTTTACTTATTTTGATCTGTAGAATATGCTGCCGGAGTTTCCGAATACAGTTCGGACCACCCTGTATAGTTAAAATAACCATTGTACTCAAATAAAATTAAAACTTGACCGAAAAAGTTATACAGGGTGAGACAAAATTAATATTGAACATTAGCCACCTTTAAAAAGCATGTTACTCTTTATTTTAAATGGAACACCCGGTATATTATTTCGATACTCAATGGGAAATGCATGTCTCTTCAAAATACTATTAAGGTTGCTCACCTCGAACAAATATTTTATTTTTATGTTTTAGTGACAGCAGATCTTTATTATTTGGTAAAATCTAGGTGGTTGTAATATGTTTGACGTTACTTCAACATATGTCAAGTTAGCTTTAACTTTAACAACTAGTTATCAATTTGAGTCAGTTAAAAAAGTGAAAGAATTTCTGGTGAAATTTGCTGAAAATGTAAACTTATCCTACTGCCGAGTGCATTCACCAATAAATATAATGCTGAAATATTCCTGATTTATTTAGTAACATTAAAAAATTTTTTTATGAAGATTGCATTTTCTCAAAATGTTAATAATAATAAAAAAGTTTTGTAAAGACAATCCGGGACATACAGTATATAGACGAAGTGTGTTTTAAGTGATGATCTAATATCATCAAGAATTAAAACCAGCTCTACACTTGATAATATGGCTATCATAATAACATGGCTATCGATATGTGCGTCCATTTTTCAAATGTGTGCTTTAGTAGATATACTGTAGTAAACAGTGTTTTATTTATGTCACCAGCAAGAAATTCTCATTATTCTTGATAACAATTTTATTTTTAAGTATTTTAAAATTCTAATTCATTTACACAGAACACAGAACAAAAATGCTAATATTAAATACTTATGATTTCCTAAAGTCCATAGTCAAATATTATATCTCTCCAATAACTTCTTTCGTACGTTACTCTACAATCTTTTTTTTTTTTATTTTAATTTTAATATATGTTTATTTTCTCTTATAATTAATTTAAACGGCTTACACGAGAAACGTTTTAGCGAAACATTACGGCTTGGCTTAAGAAATGTCACAAAATGACGTATTGCGGAGATCGTGTAACGATACGCATCGATAATTTGCCTGGTCTAGATTGTGGCGCGATACGTATCAGCCCCTGCTAACCGTATTACTATTACAATATTCGGAGAATACTCAATTCAAGGGCCACTCCATATGAAGTTCATATCATGTTGTACAGCGTGTTTCAGAATAGACTTGAAGATGTTGTTATACTTTGCAGCGACCTTTTAAAGAGTTTGAAAAAATGATAAATAAAGATTAAAATTAAAAATAACGCCTGTCCTTGGTCTTGTGAACAATAGGTGTAGGTCCATTTAATTGTTTTTGCATTTTGTTTGGTACCAATTAATTTAACCTAAGTTAATATAATATTTAAGAAATTAAAAAATTAAGAAAATTACCACAGGTTAGAGATGTTTCTTTGATGATATATCTCAAATTAAAACACAAAGATTTAATAAAAAAAACTCTGTACAGGGTGGATCAAAAGGGTGTTTTAAAGGGAAACACCCTTTTATATAGGAGATAGACGAAAACTTATATTGGTGTCTGGAGCTCAATTTTTATCAAAATCATGATGGTGAAAACCGCACATCGATATCTGTTACCCTTTATGTGTTACGGGATGTTTTTCGAAAATGTGCATTTTTAACAAATCGCTAGTTATCAACAGAAAAATTGTTTTTTTTATTTGGGACACCTTGTATAAAAATATACAGGGTGTCCCAAATAAAAAAACAATTTTTCTGTTGATAACTCTTAAATTATTTATTAAGTAAAAAGAACTTAAAATTACCTTTCCAAAAATATAGCACACTTGATATTTTCTTATAGCCCCCTTCGAAATACAGAATTTTTATAAGTTGGCCACTTTTAACTAGTAGTCTTTGAACCCCTTATTGATGATCTGCCCTTAATGGAACTCGAAAATATATTTTTCCAGCAGAAGAGAACGCTAAAGTTATCAGAAAATTTTTACAACCAATTTTCAGAATAATTGAATAACTAACCAAGATCCCAGTTGTTGGCCGTCGAGGCCGCCGGTCTTAGTGCCTGCTATCCCGAGGTTTGGTGGATCTTTGCGGAAGAATAAAGGTTCTTATTTTTAAATTGCCCGTATAATCTAAACAAGAATTAGAAGTACTTAGTGTCTGTCCATTACAGAAGACAGTTGACATTAATGAACAGGCTAGGTTTTAAAAATGGGCAAATTGGGTTACATACATACATACATTGCAAGTTAAATACAAGCTTTTAAATATAGAATAGGTTTCTTACCTTTTCTCTTTGTAAAGTTTCTGTAACTTCATCTATGTATGTATATGTATGTACCCAATTTGCCCATTTTTAAAACCTAACTTCCAAAAATTTTTAATTTTCAATGTAGAGCGCCATAAATGCATGAAAACGGTTAATTTTGTATCAAGTAGTCATGGAAAAATAGCTGTGATTTGTCTTTTGGTTTTTATAACCTCTACAGAGCCGTTTAAAGTTTGCAAAATCGTATTATGACCTTAAGTCAATTTTTTCAAATGGATCGAGGGTGTACGTTAAACCGGTTAACCAATAATGCACATTTATATCATATACCTACGAACCCACATACAGGGTGGTCCACTTAAGATGCTCCTATAAAGAGTTTCTAACAGCGCGGCGTCGCGTAAGGGAAAGGTAGTAGTAATAAAACATGGCTGATTTCATTCATAAAATGTCCAGTGGCGGCGGCATGTTATTATAAAAGTATACAGGCTGTCTCTAAAAATATTATCTGACTATAGTCAGTAATTATCGGACTATAGTCATTTATTATCTGGCTATAGTCAGTTATGATCTGAATATAGTCATATATTATCTGACTATAGTCGGTTGTTATTTGACTATAGTCATATATAAAAAGAACTCAGCTGGCCCCTCAGTGCTTCCGTAAAATATAGTTTAAATTGTTATAGAATTCTGCATCTTCCATTGCAAATGTTATTTTCGTTTTAATTGCTGCTCACAGCCATACTCTCTTTGCATTACAGCCAGCGCCGTACAAAGCCTACTTATTCAAAGTGGGCGAGTTTTTAAAAACTCTATATCTCGAAGAGGAATCGAGCAAAATATCAAGTATGCTATATTTTTTGAATGGTAATTTTAAATTATTTTCTATGAATTAATATTATACAGGGTGTCCCATATAAAGAATCAAATTTTCTGTTGATAATTCTTAAATTATCAATATATAATTTGACCTAAAATAATTAAATGTACAGGGTCATTTATTAATAACTAAATTTGCAGGTTGAAAAAAAATTACACAGAAAATTAGCTTTCTCTTACTATTTTTACTTTAAAATTCTTTTAGTTTCAATTCTGAATAATTTTCAATCACATTTAAAGATATATTGTTTGATCGAAAAAAAACGGCATCCAGTTGGCTTGGAAATGACGATCGATCAATTTCCCATACATTTTACATGTAACATGACAGCGATCTTCATTTCACAGCCATCACTGACGCCTTTTTTATGTTTCTCACTTTAAAAATTAAAGCCCAAAAGCTTTTAAAAATCATGCATAAACAAAATGATTTATTCTAATTTAAAACACGTCCACCGTCAAATTGATTCTGCGCGCCCAATATGTTTTTTCTCTAAAAATCGTTATTGCTTTTATTATAAACGTACGCATCTGGTAATTGTTGTATCTAACGCAATTCCTGCATCAAATAATTGTGCCTTTTTTCGTAAAATCAAATTATAAACCGCTCCTGGCGTAAGTAACGAATTTGGGAGAAACAATTTGTTTTTCGATTTGGACATAATCGAAAGGATTATTGGCTGAAAATATTGTTTTTTTTTCGCGTATTTTCGGGCAAAATGGAAAATTAATCTTGTTCGTGTTGGTAATTCAATCTCCGAAGCGTGTATTTATCAAAAAGTCTTAAAATAACGTTTATTATATTATTTATTAAAACTGTAATAAAAAATAATTACGAAAAATAAAATTGATTGGTTTATTTAAGATATATTTATTTCCATTAAATAAAAATGTCACAATTTTCCCGACGGTATTAAGAGTCCATTTCACTAGTCCGAAAAAGTAGCAAAATAAGCGTTCAGCATTTAGCGTTTTATGTAAAACTGGCTAGGTATTTTTACACAAATGAAGAAGAAAATTTAAAATAAAGGATTGAACTATATCCTTATTGTAGCACATTTTTAGACAACTTTTTTGTATTTAAGGTTTTGATGGTGAAACACCAACAAAATATTCCTTATGTTTGTTTGTTGTTTTTATTATGTTTAAATTTCAATCTACTGGCTGTGTTAAAAATAATAATTAGGCAGCCTTGGAAAAATAGAGTTCATCCTCTAATAATGTTATTCGTGTCTTGTCTTGGTCGGTTAAAAGATGCCCAAATCGTATTTTTAATCATTTTTTTCAAATGGAACAAGTGTGGCTCATTGGCATATTTGGAAAAAGCATTTTTTACGAATAATTTGGACCCACACACTTGATATTTCGAGTCAAATGGGCTCTTTCACAAAAAAATAAAATACCCAATTCAAGGACAAAATCTGAAATAGAAGACTATTTTCAGTATATTTATCCAAAAAAATAGTTCCATGATATTGAATAATTTTTTTATAGGTCCTCAAAATTGCTTTAATTTGAAATAAATTTAAAGCGCCAATTGATGACGTATGAAAAATACGCCCAATGACATTGCAGAACCGTGCTCGTGCGCCAGCCAACAACTGGCAACATTGCGATTTGATTTGACCAGCACCACCTCAACTCAAGGCCAATCAACATGATATGGGCAAGGCAAATATGGCGGCGAAGGCAGCGCATTATTAAATTGTTTACCTTTAACCTGAAAAGAAGCCGGTAGTGGTTTCTCGTTCCCATTGCATACCAGAAATAATTAATTATCTCTAGTTTGTTGTGTTTCTGCAACACGTTTGTTTAGTTCTTTAATGTTCAGTGCATGGTGTGATCAGAAAATTGTGATAAAATAACAGTGTAATAAAATCCAAACCAGACATTCCACATAGGGAACTTCAAACTTTTGTGCTTAAGCCGTACTCTCTATTATTAATTATTTTAAGGTAAGAACTAGAAGTATTTATCAAGATATTACACCTAAATGAGTAAAAAGCCTTCACCGCCAGTCTGCATAGTACTTTATAATGGTTACTTACAATAATCAAAAGATAGGTATTAACATTTTATTGTAGCATACCTTTTACATGCTCTGGTTCCAAATTGTCACGAGAATTATAGAGGGGGTCCCAAGGTTTCTCCTTTTATATTCCCCAAAAATGACGAGCTTCGTAAATAATGGTTGACAGCTATTAAAAGAGATAATTTCACTCCTACTAGTAGTTCTCGGGTAAGAAGTGCATTAAATATGGCTCAAAAAGGCCAAAGGCCCCAAAGCCTCTGTTACCCTAGTGAGGATGTAGTTATGGCTACACTGCTTACACTTACCTCACTATAAGTAAAATATTGGAAGAATAATCAAGCTTTTTACATCATAAAGATCACAGAAAGATATTGAACGTTCACATTTGAAAATATAAATGGCCTGCCTGGATGTAAGACTTTTTTTAAATCACAATTGCCCCTCACATGCCGTCAGAATTTATTATTAAATCCATCTTGTTCAGAATATCCAATATTTTATTGAAGAACTATGCAAAAAAAAGGAATGACGTAATAAAAAGGTATTTAGTTTTTTTCTATATAAAATCTTGAAACACATATTATATTTTTTAGTTATCCTCACCTATAATAGTTTAAATTTATTCCTATTTGTGTAATGCTGCTAAACATAGGAAAAATATTCCATATTTTTTGACCCAAGCCAGTGTAGTTTATAATTCCAAGAGCATTTACCAAGGCTTTTACTAAGACAAGTAACTTCCTATACTGTCCATAATAGTATTTATCAAACGTGTAGTAAATTCTAAACTATGGTAGGTAAGTGTTTGCAATTGAATATTTAGTTTATATTGCTATTTTCTGTCATATATTTCTGGTTATTTCTTTTTGCGATGATTTTGCACACCCCCTATATATGCTACCTCAAGTTTGAATATTTACACACTAGTACACTACCTACGTATTTTCTGAGAAAACAGACCTTTTTATAAAAAGTAACTAACTGATGTTTCCATAAAAGTAATAATACAAAAAATTCCATACTTATGTGGAGAGCTTTAGACTCCCTGTATATTAAAAAATTAGTGAAATATTACGTAATCTAACCCGACATTTGTGAAAAATGTCTATTTGGAAATAAAACAGGTTTTAAAATACGTGACAAATAAAACACTTCTATCTCCGCCATATTTGAAAAGGTTGAATGGCTTTGTGTGGAGGTGGTGGTGGGTCAGCATGGTGGCCCGGCCGTGTTGCCGCTTTTCAACATGCCAGGTGTGACGTATTAAAAATAAAATGCGGATTTTTATTCTGGGCTTTTTTGTTTTTATTTATTTTCTTAAGAACGACTTCAAAGTTTTCGAAAGTGAGATAGCAGAAAATTCTAGAATTAATTGCTTTATTCAATTATGCTAATTCCAAAATATAGTGAAAGAGCCCATTGTCGTTATGAACAGCATGTTACAATTTTAAATAAACCATATGCGCAAATGTCAAAAATTGACATATGATATGTCATTCTATTTAGAGTGTAATTTTTTATCGAATGAAGTAAAAAAATACCGATGGTTTCATTTAAAAATCAAAAGTTGTAGTCATTTCCGATGAAATAAGAAGTGACCGAAAACAATTGAATACGTCAATCAATCCTAATTTATGTCATATACTAACATACCAAATATTGTATTTTTATCTGAAAAAAAAAATAAAAAAGTTATACGGGTGAGCCACTTTTGAGACGCACTCGGTATACTAAAATATCTTGCTTTATACTTACTCAAAAATTAAAGGATATATGTAATATATAGGAAAATTAAATTTGTATTATTATAACGATGTTTGCAGTTAAAAACAGTAAATAAATATGTGTTATATAATCAAAATTTATCGAAAATAAATGTAGGTATACTTTTTCATATTAGTTCGTGATTGAAATTACACCGTACCGTATTCATTAATATTAGAATAATATAGTGTGTGTTCTTTTCGTTGGGGGCATAACTTGTTAAAATGCAAAGAAGGCGAATTTTAAGTTACTGTGTTGTAGTAAAATGCAGAAACAATTTGAAAAATTGTAGTTTTTCAATCAACGGTTTTAGTGTTTTTAGATTTCCAGCGGATGTCCCCAGGTACGTACGAGTATATTATTGCTAGATTTAACATAAAATTATAAGGTGTTATTATAATCTCATTAGCAAAATATGTACCGGTAATAGGGGTTACCATTATATAATAACAAATAATGTTTTAAATGATAACTAGAACAATAAATACATCCAATTAATATTTTTAAAATTAATAAATGAAAATTTACAGAATTTTATGCATTTCTTTCAGACTTAGATGAGATAAAAATATCCTAAATATAAATGCTACATAATATCCTACGAGTATATGTAGTCTCGTTAGACAGTAATATAAAAATATTTCAAAATTTAGAAAAAAAGATTATTACTGAAACATAAGATACTTTTTTTATGATAATTTGATATTTTTTTGTGTGTATAAAGAAAATATGCAAAACACTTTCAATAAATTTCTGCCTTCAATAATTATTAGTTCTACTTTTTTTTGGCAATTACTAATATTTTCTAGCTAATTACTGAATACGCTGTGATTTTATTCCAAATATGCAAAATTTAAAAGACAGATTTGATATGTTTCTCGTATCGAAATCGCATTTGCTAAGTAAGCGATTATCGAATTAGAGAATTGTTAATTCTACATTCTACATCGAAGTAGGGACGAAGGTTCCATGTAAATCGTTGTAAGCTAGCTGTCTACTGAGTAAGCTGTGTTATAGTTTTGGTTTAAAATTATGGTGAAGGTCCACTTGGGGGTTGAGAAGAGGATCACAATGGTAAAAACGTCCGCCGTAACTGAGTTTTGATTGCATTGGTTACAACATTTTTTTTTGGGGGGGGTTGTTTTTGGTGTTATTTATGGTCACTTTTTTCTTTAGAAAATGTAATTATAAGTATTCCTCTTTCTGTATAGGAAATTTTAAAATTTTGACGTACCTAAAGTCTACCAGACCCAAAATTAGTATATAATGAGTGACAAAAAAAAAAGAGATCAACTATATAGAGTAATCGCAAAACAATTTCCGATGCACGTGATCAACTTGGAGTGACAAGCAATGTCGACAGCGCTGCCAGATTGTCATGGATATATGAGATGATTCTTAATTTAAAATTGACAAACACCGTCAGGTAAATTGGTTTATCAGTAAATCATCGCTGACAAGTTGGTCTCCGTTGAAGTAACGCAGCGGTGTTTACAAAAAATAACTGTTTCATTTTGTAGATTTTTCTATAGTGCAAGTGGCGAAATACCCATTGAACTTATTTGAATTAATATTAATTAATTCAAAATTCAAGCATTTTATAGTAAACTTTTATAGAATTTTTTCTCTGATTTTATTTATTTATAGAGAAGGTATTATTTTCTAGGGCCACACGATTCATAATATACCGGGTGTTTTCAAAAGTGGTTCGCCCCTATAACTTTTTTATTTTTTTCATATAAGAGATTTGGTATATTAGCATATACCATAAATTAGGATTGATTATGTATCTAATTTGTTTCTGGCCACTTCCTGTTTCCACTGGAAATGACTACAACTCGACTTTTTAAAATGTACAATTGCTATTTTTTACTTCATTCGATAAAATGACACCTTGAAAAGAATGGTGGCCATCATATGTCAATCTTTGACGACGCTTAAAAATCGTATTTTAAGATCCAATCTACAGAGCCATGACGGTGTTGAAAACACTAATTTTTAATATGACCATTGAGTAATCACGATTCTGCTTAAACTGCTTGACATTTAAAGCTGATTTTTGGCAAAATGATTGACTGTGGGGTGTAGAGGTTCGATAAGGAAGACTTTTAGATTGTTTTTTCTCATGCTGACATATGTGAAAAATGTTAATCCAGTTTCTATGTTAATGGAAATTCTCTTGCTTTGCTTTTCATCTCCATTACAAATGATCAATTGACGTAAGTGAACGGTAAGTCAAAGGGTCCACGCTAGTATAATATAAAATAAATCTTCTTCAATATTTTCCATTAAAAAAAAAAAAAAAAAAAAAACTAAAAAAGGAACATAACATATCCTTGGTGATGTATCAATGTCGTGACAATAAAACTAAACCTAGGAGGACTCCTTATTTTAATTCCAGCACAGATAGAAGCAAACAAAAAGGGAAAGTGAAGAAAATATTATGGTAGAATAACCCAGGAATGTGTCAATATTGTCAGACCTATAAATTCATTTTCTTGAACTTGAACTTTTAGATAATTATTGTATCTGTTTAGCTCAGCATAATTCAAGTTCTTATTTATAAAGTGTTGAAAAGGACAAAGTTTATTTTATTGAAGTTTAATTCTATAGATTTACTTGCATGTAAATAGATATTTAATAACTATTATATATGTAATAAATATTTATAACCAGAAATAATGCTGCTACAGGGCTATCTTCAATTCCACAAATGACACGGAGTATTGTAGCCACATGATCAGATTTTTAAAATCTTTGAAATGGCGGGGATCGTTGAAGGACTATTAGTGCTAAATTTAAAAATTACAAGGTACAGAGTGTCCCAACATATAAAAATATCAAAGCTGTATCTTTTAATGTGGGAACACCCATTGTATTATTACATTTTTAGTTTGTAATGATTAAAAATAATTTTTTTTTTTTTTTTTTTTTTTTTTTTTTTTTTTTTTTTTTTTTTTTTTTAAATATTTACGATTTTGCGAAAATACAAAGTTTTCGTAGAAAAAATGCATTTTCTCTAATTAACCTGGGCTTATCAGTAGTATACCCGCTGAACATTGACATTTTAAATTATTTCCAGATTTAAGATTTAACAAATTCGAAGAGTACAGATACCAATATTGGCGATAAAGTTTGCTTTCTATTTCATTAAAAAAAAATAAAAACTGTTTAAATATTTGTAAAAGATGAATCTCAATTACTATGACCTATCGAACTAAACTACTTTAATTGACTGTTTGTGCTGATTAATTGGAGAACTGAATTTTGCATTTGCATTTCAGACAGTGTGTAAAAAAGTAACACCTTATAAATTTTAGCTCAACTTTTGATGAATGCTTATTTATAAATAACAGACGTTGTTATTCATAACTTATTAATATATTGGTTTCTGATTCAAATCCACATTTATTCGTTTAATTATCTTGTGCTTATTAATTTTATTTATCTTAATTAAATAATATTTATGGAATAATGACGGTATATTTGTATATTTTATACAAATAACGTACATTTAAACGTTTATTCAAATAACGTAAACGTATTTAATCTAAGTGCATTCATTGTTATGAGTCGGACTTGCGCACGAAGGGTTCCGTACTATCTAATATCTATATCTATACAACATTAGACACTATTATTATAAACTTTTTTCCGATTTATTTGGAAATTTTGAATGCGTATGTAATTTAAAAATGAAGAAACATATTACCAAAAATTGTATTAATCAATAGTAAATATGTAAAAGTAAAATAAATATGTAAAAAGCATGTAAAATTAAAAAACTATTAAAAAAGCCTTGACTAGGATCTGAACCTGCTTTACTACGGCTCCAACGTCATATAGCAGCGTAAAGTCCCAACGCTTTAACCACGCGGACACCGAGGACTTGAAAGATTCTATAAAATTTTACTTAAAAGATAATGTTTAGTGAAAGTACCTTTTTTATTTGTATAAACATTTATTTAATTCTGTTTTAGTATTTGTTCTGATAGTGGCCACATAGATACATTATCTGTAAAAATTTCAACTGTCTAGCTATAATGGTTCATAAGATAGACCTTTGTGATGGACGGACGGACGGACAAGGAAGTCTTAGTAATAGGGTTCCTGTTTTTACCCTTTGGGTAATGTACGGAACCCTAAAAACACTTAATGAAAAATGTAGCTAAGCATGGGAGAGAAAATGAAAATGGAATTCATTAAATAGACAAAATCGAAGTATTCATTTTGACTTTAGTAGAAGTAAAAAATACAATCTCTTGTTGCAAAAAAAAATAAAAATATAGCAAAATAATGGAATATAACTAAGAATATCAATACCTAAAATAATTGATATTCTGTATAGTATAAATAAAATATGATCTCTGAAAGACTAAAGTGTATTTTTATTTTTTTTTTATTTATTTACTCATTACAAACACCTATTGAGGTAGCTACATGCAAAGGCCCAAAGAAAACAAATACAATTACTTAAAACTAGACATGTACTACAAAAGTACATAAAAAATAATATAAAATTTTTTTTTTTTTTTAATAAATAAAGTAAATAAGTAAATAAAGTTCGTATAAATATCAATTTATAAAATGTGCAATAAAAAAAACAATGAAACCTATCACACCAGATTTGTCTCCTGATGCACCAACAAGATGCGCCTAAGTTCGCCAAACTTAATGCTAAATATATCGGGAATTGTGTTCCCAGACAACATATCATTACAAATGGTGAGCATAAACGTGAATGGCGAGGGGCTTCCACCCTCAATGTAAAAAAGATTAAACTCACTCACTCTCAACCTAATCTTTGGTACCCTAAATTTGATGCTATTAATCAGACCACAGTCAGTATATTTTAAATTATTAAGAATGTTATATATAAAGATGACAGCATGTGTCCTTCTCCCAGAGGCCAGCGAAGTTAAATGAAATGTTTCCAACATTGATCTGTAAGAGATCATTGTTGGATACATGTTGTTTCTTTTAATGTAAATATAACGAATGAAACGTTTTTGAACCTTCTCAATCTCGTTACTGTGAGTGTAACAATTGGGAGACCAGATATTTGACGCATATTCAAGATGCGGTCTTACAAGAGAGGTATAAAGTCTTGTAGTTGATTCTATATCGAAATCTTTACTATTACGCATAACAAAAGCAAGAATCCTATATGCCTTGTTAATCAGGTAGTTGTAATGATTGTTAAATTTAAAATTGTCCTGAAAAATCACTCCTAGGTCTTTAACTTCCTTACACCTCACAACCTTACAATTTCCAATGTAGTAGTCTTCAATGACTGTATTGATCTTCCGGGAAAAAGAAACAACACAACACTTTTAGGTATTAATAAGCATCTTGTTCTTCTTAAACCAGTCCAGAGCCAAGTTCAAATCAATTTGGAGAGCCCTATATCATCACAGCATTAATTGTTTAAATAATTTAAAATCATCCGCAAACAACAGCCCCAAAGACACCCTCAGACTCTCAGGCAAATCATTAACAAAGATTAAAAACAAAAGGAATAAACATTACCTATCTTAACTCATTGAACTCTCGAAGTTAAGTATGAAGTTAAAAACCACAGCGACTCACCTGATAACCCGAGATCTGCCAGTTTTTCAATCATAACACAAAAATTCACCTTATCATAAGCATTTGCACAGTCAGTATATATGACATCAAGTTGCTGTTTGTTTGATATTGCCTTCGATACATGTTCAGAGAACACACATAGGTTTGTAACTGTTGACCTTCCCGGCAGGAAACCATGTTGATATTTTGAAATTCTATCAGATATGAATGAGTATATTATGTAGTTATATATAATTCTCTCAAATATTTTAGCCAGGCTATTTAGTAAGCTGATAGGTCGATAATCGTGAACATTCTCCCTCTTTCCCTTTTTAAATATAGGTGTTACAGTGGCTTCTTTAAGCTTGTCAGGAAAATATCCCTGTTTCAGAGCTAAAATTAAAATATAAGCTTGGTGAGGGGCGACCATAGAAAACTAGCACATCCCCTATATATATAAGGAGGTATATTATCAGGACCAGTTGTTTTTTTAGGCTTTAAAGTCTCTATGCTGGACAGAATGTCATCATCGGAGACCTGAGGGAAACGAAAGCCGCTCTCATAACGACAAAATTGAAGTACAGGGGTATTTGGTTCAAATACAGACTGAAAATATTGCGCAAACGCATCAGCAGTACTCTGTTGTTCATCTCTCAAGTCCACATTATTTGAGTTCATCCTCCTTGGCACACCCCCACAATGTGATCTGTTGCGCACGAATGACCAGAAGGTACTGATATCGTTATTGATATTATTGTTAATTGTTTTTTTATTATTGGCATAATTATTAGATTGGACATTTTATTTTTTCGAGATTTTCGGGATCTTGGGATTTAATATCGGGATTTATACACTGGGATACCAGTTTGGAAACCCTAATTATATGGATTACCATTATATATCAATACCAATGACCAACTGAAAGTCAAATCAGTCATATTAAGACACCGTCTTAGTTTCACTAAATTAAATGATTTTCGTCTTTTTGTTCTAACGATTTAGGCTCTCGCCAAGATGGTAGGCTATTCACAGAGCTGAGGACCGTGGTTCGATATCTGTGTAAACAGAGTAGATTCGTGAGCATTTCCCTTGATAGAAAAATTGAGACGTTAGCTTAACTACTTTTTAACCATACAATTCAATTACAAATATTCTTAATTATTTAACCATTAATTTTAAATTGACTTAATTTTATACACTATTAAAATCTAATAGTATACTTTATTTAGTGACCCCATTTCTGTTTATTTTATAGCGTTCCCTTCATTTTATAAGCTCCTAACTGAGTGACATTTTATTTTATTTCATTACCTAGAATGCTCTGAAGAACTCCTATAAAATGGATCTCTTTGCGTCCATTTTATGGGTCTTTTACAGTTCCAAAAGCGTATTTACAGAAAATTGGGTTTATTTTCGCACGAAGTGTTATTTTTCGATTTTATATTTCACATAATCTCATTAAGTTAACATTTGAGTTTCTTTAAAGTAAGTTTACTTACGGGAATTATTAAGTTTGTTTGCTTCTGGAATAGTAATAGATAAATTAAATGAATTAGTCGAATAAGTTGTGTAATTTTTATCAAATTCCTCCTGAAAAAAGCATTTTCCATAGCAACTGTTAAAATTGTCTTATATCTAACAAAGTAGGATAAAATAGTATTTTATCCGCAAAAGGGTAGATTAAATAATACTCTTTAACAGCGAGGATAGGTTAAAACTTTATTTCTTCACGCAATGTTTTTAATTGTTTCTCATTTTGAAAATGTTTGTATTCCTTTCATAAGTTATTCTGGGATTTAAATGGAAGTAGTTTGGATATTATGACTTTTGTCGCCTCAGCCTGAATATCTGTTGGTAATTTACTTGTTTCCTTTTGAGCCATTTCTGGCTCCAATTCAACAATTCAGCAATCGACACGAAAGAGAATAAAAATATTAAATATTTACTTTAAACTGACAACTAAAGAGACAGCTTGATTTATTTGTCAAATAAATTACATAGAAACTAACGCCAACCCAGTACAATAATTTTCACTGGTAATAGATTCCCTTTGAAATAATAATTCTGAATATTTTTAAAACGTAACTCGCTATGGAAAATAGATATTTTTTGATACAAGACGATAAAATTGCATTGTCTCCTGAATTAATTCACTCACGATATCATCGCTCGTGAATTAATCTTTTTTCGGTCGACGATAAAATGGTATTTTATCGTCTTGTATAAAAAATAACTATTAGCTTCTGAAAAAGAAATCTAAAAATATACAGGGGTGGCCTGAACTGCATTCCGGAAACTTCGGCAAAAATATTCCAGATAAAAATAACTTGAAAAGTTCGTATAAATGATTTTGGTTTGTTAAAATGCTTAGTTTCGGAGATACAGGTGTAGAAGTTTCATTTCTATTTCGATTTTCAAATAATTTCTGAAGTAACGGCAATATTTTGATGAAAATTGCTGTCTGAGAGTTTTGACATGAGAAATTTGATTTAGATGTCAATATGACTCCTACCTGTAGAGGGCGCCAATCTACATATTTTTAAACTGGTTTGAAGAGTAATTAACGTAAGAGTAAAAGCAATTCTTCCATTGTGTCTCTATCAGCTGCTTCCTCCCATTGATTCTACATTTTGTCCCAAATGTTTCCTGTGCAAAATATCCTATATCTCTTTGAGTTGTCCGCCCGGTTTCCTTTTACCGCCTACAAGCGCACCGTAAAGAATAGATTTCTGGTAGGCGGTTTCTTGCATCCTGCATACGTGACCAGCCCATCTTAAGGGACTTGTGACCATGACTTCAACGCTCTCACAACTAGCTTTTTCAAGGACAGATACGTTTGAGACATGATGGACCCATTTGATTCTTAACAGTTATCAAGGTGTTCCTGTTGCAACTTGTTTAATACGTTTATGTGTCGGTAGTACGGCACACAGGTTTTGCTTCCATATAACATGGAGGGGATTATTATTACTCGTTACACTGCAAGTTTCTGTTTTTGTGCTCAAGTCAGCATCAGACCAGACTTTAATATGCAAGAAATTTCAAAGATCCTGTAAGATTTCTTGAAAGTTAGAAATGATACATTTTTAAGTGATAATTAGGTCTTTGTGCAAGTTATGCTGTGTTTATACAACATTTACATAGTCGTAATCACAATCATAGTCATAACCATAAAAGTTAACTCTCCACTTCCTATAAACCTGTTGACATCTACCATGAACTTAGTCTTTCCTTTAACTATGTTATCCAACTTCACTGATATAAAAAGATGTATAACTATAATAACTGATATATAAACTATACACGCACATTAAAATTGTGCTGTGATTATAACGATGATTAAGACTGTGATTATGATTACGACCTATGCAAATGTTGTGCTAAACCTGCATTAATATTGACCAGTGTTCATTTTTTTTCATCATAGCCAGTGATTTAGAGTTGAGAAATGAAATAAAAAACAAAAAGTCCAGAGGCAAACAAAACCCTATTGGTAATTGGTGTGGCTATACACAAAATTCTCATATGGGTATAACTACCATCATCATCACTACTTAGCTTTATTCCGTCCACTGCTAAACAAAAGCATCCCTTAACTCTAGCCATTTTCTTCTATTTTGTGCCACTTGAATCCAGTCTCCAGCCACCCTCTTAATGTCATCTGTCCATCGACTAGGAGGTCGTCCTCTGTTTCTATAGGCCTCGTGTCCCGGTCTCCATTCCACAAGTCTCTTTGTCCACCGTCCATCTGTCATCCTAAAATACATAAGTCCTGTCCAATTCCATTTAAGATGTAAGATAGATATCACCGCATCTCTCACTCCTGTTCGATTTCGTATTGTATGATTGGGTATTTTTTGAGTGTAACTCCCAACATAGACCTTTCCATTTACCGTTGTACGAATCTGTATTCTATGTATGTTCTCTTTTGTCAAAGTAAGTGTTTTAGCTCCATACGTGAGGACAGGCAAGACACATTGGTTAAAGATCTTTCTTCTTAAACATATGGAAATATCAGATCTCAGTATATACCTTAGTTTGCCAAATGCCGCCCACGACAAACCCATTCTTCGTAGAATTTCGTGTTTCTGATTATCCCTCTAATTGATCCATGCCCTAAGTATTTGCATATATGCACTTGTTCCAAAGGTATATTATTAATGTTTAAATTTCCACTTAGTACTAGGTTTGTCATGTATTGTGTCCTTGACAAGTTAATTTTCAAAACCACTTCTTCCAAAGCATCATTCAGCATATCCAGCATACTCTGTGCCTCCTGTATGTTGTCTGTTATTAAAATAATGTCATCTGCAAAACAGAGATGATTTATCAATTTGCCATCGATGTTAATTCCTGTTGAATCCCAGTTTATCATTTTAACATACTTTCTAGCACAGCAACGAATAGTTTAGGGGATAGTGTGTCGCCTTGTCTTACCCCTCGATCGATATTGAATTTATCTGAGCATTGATTTGTCGATATTCTGACGTTTGCCGTGGCATTATCATATATATATGTCTTATGATTGAGGAGTATCGATAATCGATGCGACTCTCACTTAATGTCTCTAGAAGCTTCCGCTTGTCTACCGAATCGAAGGTCTTCTCGAAATCCACGAACACAAGCATTAGTGGTCTATAATACTCAATGCATTTCTCAATAAGGACCTTTACTGTCAGAAGATGGTCATTTGTTCCGTAACCCGATCGGAAACCTGCTTGTTCGCTCGAAAGAAAAAGTCTATTTTATTTGATAAACGCTTGTGAGTATTTTTAGTAAATAATTTGTGTATACGTGGCTAAGAAGGCTGATGGGCCTATAGTTTTAAGGTCTGGAACATCACCTTTCTTATGTACAATAATGATGGTTGCGTTGTTCCACTGTGATGGGGTTATTTCTTCTTCAATGCATTTATTAAATAGGACATTTAAAGCTTTGATGATTTCTGGTCCTCCTTCTTGGATTGACTCTATTACCAGTCCATCGTCCAATGGGTACAAAATGGGTATAATGGTATTATTAAAA
This sequence comes from Sitophilus oryzae, assembly GCF_002938485.1. NCBI lineage: Eukaryota > Metazoa > Arthropoda > Insecta > Coleoptera > Curculionidae > Sitophilus > Sitophilus oryzae. The sequence continues at coordinate 6,048,000 of NW_022147432.1, forward strand.
AAACTAACGGTAGTTGAAACTAATGGTGGGTTCGTGAAGCACGCTATTTGCGCTATTTGGTACTACTTTTCATGCACGAAATTGCTCCGCAAACAAAAAGGAGTACACTCTAGCATGACCTTTCCGTACACCCTGTATCCAAACTTTTCCAACCAATCTTCCAGAATAAAAAAATAAAATAAACAATTACAAAAATAAAAGTAAATAAACGGTAACCAAAATAGAACATAATAAACTAACAAGAATTAACAACTAGAACTAAAAAATGAACTTAACCTTACTTATTATTATTCGGCTTTTATTTGGTTTTGGTAATGGTTCCTGTTTCGTCAAACGGGCGAGTTGACGTAGTTCGTTTACGGTCCGTTAAGATTTTTTTGCTAAAATTAGCATCGTTGTTGCTCATTTTTCCGTATTACATTTTGTATACGACGCTTTCTATGAAATAAAATGTAGAAATATTATTACTTTTTTGTTAGAATGTAAAATTTTTCAAGACAAGAAATTTCAAGAGTCTTGCAAGACAAGACTTTGCCATTCAAGAACTCTGCAAGACAAGACTTCTTGCCTTGTGCAACACTATGCCCAGGTTCAGCATTTATTTTTTTTATTTTTTATAATTACTGTATTTTATTTATTTAGATTACATATTGAAAGAAAAGTACCTCATCTCAGTAATATTTAAAAAAATAATGCAAACAAAATTGCAAAATTTAATAAAGTCTACAAAAAATAGCTGCAATAAAGAATGCCTATGTATTTTTTTTTGTTTTAACGAATTTTATATTAGACTTGTCAATAAAACATACCGCGACAAAACTGAAAAATTATATTTGGAGCCTGACGAATTATTTTGCGGCGTTTCGACCAATTTTCTAGCCCCGCCATCAAAAAATAATCTCGACGTTTCAAGCGCGAATAAAATATTCGATAAATTTTTTAAAATCGTTTATTTCCGTAGGTTTTACGTCGTAATTGAGTTAGAGAGATAACAAAAACATATTCGGCGGTTTTTATTATTAATTTGATTATTTAATGGGATCCATATGTATTTATTTATAATAAAACGACTTTAAAATTATTTTTAGTTAAATAAAAAATTAGGTCATTTAAACCAACCATTTTTTTGTTACTACGTCGCGTCTGTTTTATTTTTTTTTATATAAAAAATATTTTTTTAAAAGCAAGGGGTGGAGGGAGGATCGAGACAAATCTCACATCTAATAAGGGGGGAGCACGTAGAAACTAAGCATTTTAGGACATACATTTATACGAACTTTTTTGGTTTGGTTTGGTAAGTACCCGGAATCCGGAATACAGTTCGGACCGCCCTGTCTATAAAATTTAAGTGACAAATGATTACTTCAAAATATTGTGAAAAATGAACTGTATAAAACAAAAAAAATCTAAATGAGTAATTTGTATTTAAAAAAAATGCGGTATGTGTTAATATAAAACACAGGGGTATATTTTAAACAAAAAACGACATAAAAAAAATATAAAAAAGAACTATTTCTTACTTTCCTGCTTCAAGAGACTTTCTGTATCACAACATAAATTAAAAAAAATATCTTATTAATAATAACACTTGCTGAATTTTATACCTTAAATGTTGATTAATTAACTTTAATCTAATTTTTTTTAAACCTGTACCTTTTGATATTATCTTTCTACATTACTAAAATCTATTATTCACCTATCCCTTGATGTCGTTATTTTACAGCTACTCCAGTTTTTAGTACCATATTCGAGATGGTATACAAACTTTATTGATGGTAACTTTATTGAGATAGCTAATAAGACTGTCTGTCTGGGCACTAAATAATAATTAAAAATTGTATAAACTGTACTCTGGATCTACATTCAGTTAATTTTTCCTCGATTTTTTTTCCAACTAACATCAAAAAATACAAAATACACGTCATAACACAAATCAAAATGCATCATCTTCCAAAAAGCTGGTTATTCTACATAATTTAACACACATTATAACCTATAATTTGGCAACGCTTTGACAAGTCTCAAAAACATTAAGTCGAGTTCACACGCATCTACGTCCGTGCATCGTTCATAGTTCCTTCACTCCAATAATATTGAAATATGATATGTCATGTTTGAAATAGACCAATAAAACTGGTTAATCAGAAACATACACACGACGGTTTTATATACAGGGTGTTTCAAAAAACATGTTCCATCTCTTGTGGGGAGAATCCTCACGTAAAAATAAAATTTATTTCTCATTTCAACATACGTCCGATTCTGCTTTGTTTGGTAGCTACAGGGTGTTAAAGTCATAATAATTTTTTAAAGTACTTTTAGTGATTCGAATGACATTTTGAGGGTAAAAGTTACTATAAGTGCTACACATTTTAATGCTAAAACAGTGTCCATAAATTCATCAGGGACGTGCATATGGGTTATCACTGGATTATTTTCCAAGAAAAAGAAACATGTGCGCCACTGACTTTTCTTTTGATATCAAAATTGTGTAGGCCAATTAAAAGTTATCTCTTGATATTTTGTCGAATTGGACCTTCTTAATGAGGTAAACGGAATGTTATTAACCACGAAATTAAAATTAATAAATTATATATTTTACATAAATTATTATTAAATATTATTGCTATTAGTCCAACCTACAGCAATTTCAAATAAAAAAAAATAATGTTCTTTAACATAATTACAAAAAAACTAATATTAAAATGTTTTAGACGTAAAGTAGTTAGAGGATGTTAACTCTAAAACTATGCATTTCCATATCCATATTTTTCATATTTTTTGATGATGAATCAATGAGTACTTACATAAAACTTGCGAAAGTTTTAAATAAATATAAGTACTCATTGATTCCTCATCTTAATGATAACATTTTTTAAGGGTTGCTATTAGACTTGGATCACGGCAAATTAATAAAATTGCGTTTATCTCATCAAGGAGGCCGAAATCGACAAAATATCAAGACAACTTTTAATCGGCATTAAACTGCTTACGTTATTTCGCTTACAAGGGAAAAAAAGTCAGTGGCGTACATGATTTTTTTAGAAAAACATTCCAGTGATAACCCATATGCACGTCCTTGGTGTATACAGGGTGGTCCAAACTGTATTCCGGAAACTTCGGCAGCATATTCTGCAGATAAAAATAAGTAAAAATGTTCGTATAGATGTATGTCCAAAAATGCTTAGTTTCGGAGATACAGGGTGTAGAAGTTTCATTTTTATTTCGATTTTTTCCAAATAATTTCTGCAGTAACGTCAATATTTTTTCGGAGATACAGGGTGTATAAGTTTTTCATTTTTTTTCGATTTTTTTCCAATAATATCTGCAGTAAACGTCAATATTTGGATTAAATTGGTGTCTGGGAATGTTTTTAGACATGAGAAATTTGATTTTGTGTCATATGAGTCCCTACTGGTAGAGGGCGCCACCTACACATTTTTAACTGGTTTGAAGAGGTATAACTTTCATCCAACCTGTATAAAACTGCTGGATTAAAAAATATACATTTACGACGCTTTTTACGTAAAAAAGGTCTCTTGGGTACAAACGCTACGAGTAATGGTTTCGTAGATATTTGAATCGAAGATTATCATACCTGTCATCCAAACTGCAACATAAATTTAAACATGTTGACTAAAAGTTATCAGACTGAGATCAAAAATTTTGAAATGGTTTTTTGTACCAAAAGTTGAAACAAAAACTGTTTATCACCATTTTTCAGTAAAATATGATAATTAAAAAAAAAATTCCCAATTTTTTTTTTCGAAAAAAAACTTATCGACGTATTCTATTCTCTAATGTTATTTTTTAGTACGGCGATGTGACTTAGGTGACTATTTCCATTCTAAATTATCCTGAAAGGGTTGCTCGTAGCGATTTTCAATAAGAGGAGTATTGTTTTACGTAAAATATCACGAGATGTATATTTTTTTCCCTCGGAATTTTAACAGGTACGGACAAAAAAGTTATTACGCTTCAAAATACAGTTAAAAACACATGTAGGTGGCGCCTAACATAGGTCATATTTGACATCAAAATCAATTTCTCAATGTCAAAAAACTCCAAGACAACCTAATTTTCATATAATTTGACGTTACTTCCAGAAATTATTTGGAAAAAAACATTTTTTTAATTAAAAATGAAACTTCAACCCTGTATCTTCGAAACTAAGCATTTTTTTACCTATTTTTATCTGCAGAATATGCTGCCGAAGTTTCCGGAATACAATTCGGACCACCCTGTATATCGACACATTTTTAGCATTAAAATATGTGGCATTTATAGTAACTTATACCCTTAAAATTTCATTCGAAACGCTAAAAGTACTTGAAAGAAAATTATAATACATCGAAAAAATATTAAGACTTTAACACCCTGTAACTACGAAACAAAGCAGAATCAGACATATGATAATATGAAAAATAAATCTTATTTTAACGTGAGGAACCTCCCCACGAGAGATGGCACATGTTTGTTTGAAACACCCTGTATAAACCCATCCATAGTTAACTTTTTTAGTGAAATAAATAGATTGATAATTAATCGTCTGTCGAAATCTTATCTGAGTAATAAAACAGAGTATAGACTCAAATAAACATCAATACATTCACTCAAAAACACATTGATATCCGCAATTTTTTAAATTAAATCTCCCCTATATCCTTTTCAATAGTCATTACCGAATTCCAAACAATCGAAGACAAATGTACACGTACATCTTGCCCCATTTCAGTTCACTGAAACAACACAAATATCTCACTAATTGACGCAGTGAGTGAAGGCTACAAAGACCGGAAACGGCAGTAAAAATAGCCCTTTAGTTTTGCAAATTAAGCGTTTCGCGGTTCATCGGACATCGTTTAAAAGTCAAGGAGAATAATGAATTTTAAACTACAATTTTCTGTGCGAGTAAGCTGGATATCGACCAGCAACAAGTTTATACTCGTTTTTTTTTATTTTCTGTTTTAGATTCGTCTTATTCATTAACATAACGGAATATTGATTAGAATTTATTATTTCTTTTTTTAACTGAGAAGATAATATTGCTCTAGTATATTTCTAGCATATGCTCTAGTGTATTTTTTTAAACCACAGTAAAAACTACTACAAACATAAAAGGAATTTCTCAGAACTTACGACCGAGACAAATCAAAGATTTTCCTTGATTTAAATAAGAACAATAATTTTCAGATTGTCACGGGGTTTTTAACAGGACATTGTTACATTTTTCAACGACGAACAGTAGATTGAAGCTAAGAAACAACGGCAAATGTAGATTCTGTGGGGAAATGGGGAATTACCAGAATACTTCATCATTGAATGCGCCAAGACGACAACCATTTGTGCTGTAAACTTCGGTACATCTGATATAGGAGATTGAGAATTGGCCTCTGAGAAACAGTCTCAGAAATTGGCTTTTGTCAAAGCTCTGTGACTGTGTGATGTACTCGCTATAACTCAAGAAAGAGGGACACACATAGATTTAGGAAGAACAGATATCACATTTTGCATTTTAACCCGATCAAACAATCGGAGGTTGACTACGTACTGTAAAAACCAACTGAGATAGAGAAGGCGACATTGCCACATCTCAAATTTGCGCCCATCTACTTAGTTTGATTTGCAGAAAGGTGACTTTAACTTCACCGGATACAAATAAAATTCTCAATTTCTTAAATTAATCTATACGCTTAATTTTAAAGAAGCTTGAGTAATAATATTTTATTAACCAGAGGATATAATGCGTTACTATTAAAGGACATGTTTACTGTTTAATGTGCTGAACGTCTAGAACTATTGGCAAAGTCGCTGCTAGTCTTCCAGAATGAAATGAGCAGTCCGTCCTACCACCCCTCGCGACGGCAATTGGTCCGTTATAGCGTACTACATTTAGCTTACGGTGTGTTTGAAGTCGGAATCAAGTGTAGAAGTGAACTTTTTCAGTGTTTTTTCCGCTAGTTTTTTGCTTTTGTTTAACGTACTTTTGAATATGCGAATTTTCAATATGGTAAGACAGTGCCAAATGTGTGGAATAGCTCAATTACCCGGATTTGTCTTTTCACAGGTATGTATTGTTTCCGCCGCGCTGTAATCGCCGTACATAGGCGTCCCAGAAGGGAGCCTCTCACAATTAAAATAATTTCTAATTATATTTGTTGAATTTTGAGCTATTAAAACAAGAACGTAGTAGCCGGTAATTGAATTATAATTCGTCTCAATTACTACTTAACTGTTGTAGATCATAACAAATTTGAATATTAAAATATATATATATATATATTTAATAATAACGCATTTGAAACTTTATTATAAGCCAGAAAGTGACATTTTTTTTCTTAAAATTGCGTCATATTTTGGTCATTATATACGATATTCTAAAGGAATTTTGCTCAACAAATAAACAAAGGTGTTTAGCCGCCCTTTTTTACATTTTATTGCATTATTATATCTGCCCCTTCGACCTCGTTTAAACAATTTTTTACCACCGTACAAACACCTCTTCTTAGAGTTATTTGTACGGTGTGTTTACCTTTTTTTTAGAATGGGACGAACTGTAAATAATTCTTAGGCTATTAGTTTTATACATACCTATATACAGAGTTACCCAGGCCTCCAAAAAAGCTTTTTACCTATTACGTTTTTGGTTTGTAATTTTTATTTCAATTTTTTACATAAGATGGGGGCCAGTGTAACGCACATTTTCAAAATATTTTTGTCAACATACAGGGTGATTCTCGGGGTGATTCAAACCGCAATACATATGCTTAATACAGATTTGTAAATAAACGTAATATTCATTATTATGCGACAGAAATCCCATACTGTAGCACACAGATTTGATACTTTTAATGATAAATGCCTTCTATTGAGAGACTAAAAGGTAATTAATTGCCTCGTATCAGAGCCATCATAATACAAGAAAAAGACCGAAAGTCAAATCTTGTCTTATATTTTCAAAAAAACACAATTTTCTCATTAAATATTTATATTAGGTATAGGAAGTTATTAATAATACAAGATTAAATAACTATTACACAGTACTTTACAGGAAGCTATCGATTGCGAACTAACTAAATCGTTACTAATTACTAATTTTAAAAAGTTCTTTTTAAGATCAAAAAAGGTAAAACTAAAACCTAAATTATCATTTGAGATTAAACGGGAAGTTCTAAATAATGTTGCCTATTCTAAACAAGAAAAATTTATTTATAAGTTTTATAACATCTCTAATTAAATTTGGATGAAAATAATATTTTTGTTTGCTGTAGGTAATTTTCTCAGGGAAAATACGTAAATAAAAATTACTTTTTTCAAAAAAAGTCAAAAGGACAAGTTATTCCAAAAAAGGACTGTCCTTTTCAAAAAAAGACAGGTGGCAACCCTAGGTATTTCTGGAATGGAAATTTATTGGCAAATCTACAACTTTAGTTTGAAAATATGTTCCGACCACCTATGTTTACAAAAATGTCTAAAATGTGCTTTACCATTGCCTCCATATTCTGAAAAAAAAATTGAAAGAAAAGTCACCAACCACAAACCTAATATAGAACTGTTTCGGAAGCCTGAGTCACCCTGTAAATATTCAAAAGTAACTGAAAGTTTATATAGAATTAACTGAAAGTTTAAATTGAAAATCGACGTTGGAGCGATTTTCGAAAACTACCCACTCACGTTTCAAGATAAGTATATGTGGGATATTAATTATATTATTATATTAGACATTATAACAAAACTCATCTGACAAAAAAGTGTTAATGTAGTATATTAATATGGAGTAAACATTTTACCAATTACTTTACTTTTACTTTACTAATTAAATTCGTTCCAAAAAACGATACGCCACTGGCCATTAGAACAATCCAAATGCGCCTAGTTGCCGGGGTCGGAAATTTTAGACTTCTCTATCTCTTCTGTCCTTGTTTGACACATTGGAATGTTTGATACACTACCAACGAGTATTTATGAATGAGATGTTCGGTCTATATTTATAATGTCTTTGGGGACACACAATAGATTTGTAGGTCGCCGTGATTAACTCCCCTCCCAATCATTCTTCATTCTACCACATATCCAACATTACCATCATCTACTACATTCCAACAATTTCATAGACAAATCATAGAAACAGAAAAACCTCAGGTTAGGTTAGGGTTGCCAAAATAAAAAATAGCGGACGAGAGGGCAAAAAAGAGGCACGGGCGAAGCATTTTTGCAACCTTGCCCAAATGTTTAGAATTTACCAAAAAGTTATGTAAACGGTATGCGATCGATGCTCTTTCTTACTTTTTAAAAATCTTTGAGGTGTGCACGACCCATCTTATCCCAAAAACGTTGTTTCGGGATAATATGAAAATAAACTGTTTTGGCAAATGTTTGAAGCGTTATTTTACAAAAAACGTGTCCATTAAGTGGAATCATTGCTTTGTATCTGACACTTCTAGAAATAAAAATTAATATTTAATTTTTAAAAAGAAAAAACGCAGGAATAATTCTGATAATCTGGATTTTGTTGCAGTATGATGCATATTGCCGCATTTGCTGCAGCAAGATATTTGCATCCTAAATGACTTGATTTATTAGATATGCTTTTTTATTAAAATTAGGTAAGGATTTGAAGTGGATAAGACGTCAGTAGTAATATTATATTTGTGTAAAAGCCTATGAAAAAATGGGGGATTTGCAAAAAGACAATAAAAAGCAAAAAATATAAGTGGATAAGACGGATTTTGACGCAGTAACCTAATTTGTACTGAATTTTATATAGCAATAGGCAACTTTTGCTGCAGTTTAGGACTATGTATATGTAGATTTCCGGGTCCACTATTAATATATGTCATTAGACCATTTTTTTTAAATGGATAAGGCGGGTTTTGCAACTTGACGGCTCATTTATATTCAAAATTTGTTAAAATAAAAGAAACCATTTTCAACAAAACTTTTTTTTCAAAACATAAGCTAAAGTAAACATAAAATCGTTAAACGCATGTTTATCGCTTCCACCAATATTTCTTGTAACCGGGTGGCCGACTACGAATGGACGCCTGCTGTATCTCAGAAACTACTTATCGTATAACTTTGGGAAAAAAATTCTAAAAAGTAAATCGACCAAGAGAAATCGCTGGAAATTATTTTCAAGTTCGAAAAATGTCCTAGGGGGCGTTTCTCTGATAGCTAATCAGAAAACAGGGTTTTTCTCAAAAATATGCAGGTGAACAGGTATTTTAAATATTACTACTGTAATCATCGAGAAATTTGTAATTTTTTTGATATAGACTGTTTTGCTCTATCTCATTAAATAAAGTGGTGGGGGAAGGTTAAACTAGCTTTTATTAAAATAAGGATAACTCTGGTTTAGGTTAACTCAAAAGATAAGACAGAAAGTTGCGGTTTGCGCTGATATTTTGGAAATTTTGTGCTCTATTTAACTGTGCAAAGAGAAATATAGTCTCCTATTTAAATTTCTTATGGAAAAGCGCAATATCTGTTATGATGTCAAACAGCGCCCTTTAGCTACCACGAAAAAAATTATGGAAACAAAATTTATACTGGATATCATTAAGGAAGAAAAGCTCTTTTAAACGAGCCCTACTTTGTTTAAATCGGTTAACATAAATCAGAGTTATCCTTATTTTAATAAAAGCTAGTTTAACATTCCCCCACCACTTTATTTTATGAGATAGAGCAAAAAACTCTATATCATAAAAATTACAAATTTCTCGATGATTATAATAGTAATATTTAAAATACCTCTTCACCTGCATATTTATTAGAAAAACCCTATTTTCTGATTGGTTATCACAGAAACGCCCCCTAGCGGACATTTTTCGAACTTGAAAATAATTTCCAGCGATTTCTCTTGGTCGATTTACTCTTTAGAATTTTTTTCCCAAAGTTATACAAGTAGTTTCTGAGATAAAGCCGGCGTCCATTCTTAGTTGGCCACCCGGTACATAAATATTGGAAAAATGGAAGTAGCGAAAGACACAGATTAACAATTTTTTTAAAGCATTGGTAATCTAATCTCGTATGCCTCAACCTATCAAAAACTAATGTTTTGTCATATAACAGTACGATACAACCTTTTGTACTTAATAACACCACTATTGACGTCGTGGACTCTGTGAAATTCTTAGGACTTGTTGTAGACAACTCGTTAAAATGAGACTTTCACATAGAAGATCTATCAAAGAAACTAAGCGCTGCCTGTTTTGCGCTAAAATCAGTTTCTAAGGAACTTAACTTATCAACCTCTAGAATAGCCTATTATGCCCTTTTTGGGTCACATCTTCGTTATGCCCTTCCATTCTGGGGTACTTGCTGCGCATCAAAATTTCATCGTATTTTCAGGCTTCAAAAGAGGATATAAAAAAGAGTTCGATATTTATTGGGACTGAACAGTAGAACTCACTGCCGGAATTTCTTTAAAAATTTTAAAATACTGACTCCTTCTTTATTCATTTTTTAATCCGTTTGCTTAATCCGCAAGCACATATCTACTATTCCCGAAAGGCCATCTCATAACTATCCTCTTAGGAATACGGAGCACGATCTTTATCTGCCAACCCCGAGCTCAGAACTAGTTAAAAGTTCAATACTGTACAATACCAAAAAAATGTACAATCATTTGCCTTTGAATATCAAGTCGCTTTCACTCTTTCCCGCATTTCACAAAGCTCTAAAATCATACTTACTGGAGAGAGCCCTATATGCGGTAAACGACTTTTTTGTTGATGTTTAATCATTGTTCCCAGTTTTGAATTTTAAAATTTTGATCATCTCACACACTGGTCAAAGGTCAAGTATTTAATATTTATAACTCTTAAAATTATATGTATTTACAATCTTCCTACTGTAAAATTTTATTAATGCGCCTTTTGTGTTCTACAAATGTCCATGTATGTTCTATTTGTAATTTTAATGACTTTTTTTTAATTATATATTTTTTTGTGCTTTTGTTTGTTTCGTAAATGCTTTGTCCATGAAGTTATTTGGGCTTTTTGCACAATAAAGCGTTATTTATTTATTAATTATTAGGCGCCAACAGAAAAAATACGAAAGTACCCAAGATATCTGATGTAAACATATATTATTACATATTGTATTATTACTGATGTAAACAGTATATCTGATGTAAACAGAAAAAATGTTGGATTGCCATTTAAGAGTGAAATTTACAACAAAAATAAAACATTGATTTTAAATGATCTACACTAGACCCACGAAAAAGGTAACAGTATATCTTATACATGTCTATGATACACCCTAAGTATTGAAATTTACAAATAAAACTACGGCTATTTAGTTCGCAAATAACGAAATTACAAAGAACAAAATATCCAATTTACTGAACTCTCTTCTGTCTATCCAATTGACACCAATATCAAATGTCTTTCGCTAACGAACCAATAAAAAAAGAGAAAAGAAACAAAGACTCGACAAATTATTACTGTTTCGAATTAATCTGCACGTGACAGCGGCTGCGTTTTTTCGAAAAAATGCCCGCCAAACTTTTTCAATAAAACCGATTCGACCTAATGGACTTGATCGCGTTTTTGTTATTCTTTTTATTTTCGAAAAAAATAGACGGACAAAGTCGAATAAAAAGTATGAAAAAATAAAACACACAGCGCGAAACATGATTTTTTACCACGGTCTGTAAAAAATTGAAAAAAACTGAATTAAATTGCATGGTCAATCAGGATTTGTTTAATTATTGGTAAAAATTCGCGTATAAATAGATTACAATCAATCGTCAATAAGTGCATTTAAGTGGATTTTGGTACAAACAAATACCGTGTGTTGCATCGCTGACCTGAACATAAAAGCAGCTTTCACACTGAAATATTTGACAAATTCACGAATATTTGTATATTTGTGCAAATTACTTTTTTAACACATCAGAATCCTCACATTAACCAAATTATTTTATAGGATTAAACAACCTCTTATCTCATTTAGCGAAGCCGGAAACAGAACCAGTATTCTTGAATAGTTTCCAAGATGGAAATAGATAATAAAGACGTTTCAATGGTTAACGAAACGGCATTTTGGTATTGGGTTCATCCTTTTTGTTGGATTTGTTTTTTCGAAAAAATGCTGATGAAGTTTTTCAATAAAAACCGATTCGACCTAATGGACTTGATCGCGTTTTTGTTATTCTTTTTTTTCGAAAAAAAATTGACGGAAAATGTCCAACCAAAAATCCGATATGAAAAAATAAACCACACAGCGCGAAACATGATTTTTTACCACGGTCGGTAAAAAATTGAAAAAAACTGAATTAAATTGCATGGTCAATCAGGATTTGTTTAGTTTTTTGCAAAAATTCACTTTTAAACAGATTACAATCATCGTCAATAAGTACAGGGTGGGTCAAATTCGACGCTTTTCAATGGAAACACCATTTTCTATAGGAGATAGACGAAAACTAATATCGGTGTCTGGAGCTCAATTTTCATCAAAAACATGATGGTGAAAACCGCACATCAATATCTGTTACCGTTTCGGAGTTACGGGGTGTTTTTCAAAAATGTGCATTTTTAACAAATCGCTGTAACTTTTTTGCTTTGAAAAATTTTGAATTTCTATGAAAACATTTCCAAAGCATCTTTTTACGTAGAATTTAATGGTTTAAGTATATTTTTTTTTAAATTAATAATTTATGAGTTATCAACAGAAAAATTGATTTTTTATTTGGGACACGCTCTATATTTTTAATTAACTGAAAAGAATTTAAAATTACCTTTCCAAAAATATAGCACACTTGATATTTTGTTTTAATCCCCTTCGAAATACAGAATTTTTAAAAGTTCGCCAGTTTTAACTAGTAGGCTTTGGACCCCTTATTGATGATATGCCCTTAATTGAACTCGAAAACATATTTTTCCAGCAAGACGAAGCACCGCCTCTGAACGCTGAACTTATCTGCAAATTTTTGCAGCCAATTTCAAGGATAATTGAATAGCTAACCAAGATCCCAGCCGTTGGCCGTCGAGGCCGCCTGACTTAGTGCCCATGAATCTAATCCTATGGATATATTTGCGGAAGAATAAAGGTTCCTTATTCTTCCGTATAATCTAGACAAGAATTAGAAATACTTAGCAGTTATGAGAAGGTATCTTTCAACCCTACTGAGTTAATGAATTCCGCGAGAAATGTTCAAAAACTGCCCCGTCTGTCCATAACAGAAGACGGTCGATATGTCGAACACCTGCAAATTTTTGCAGCCAATTTCAAGAATAATTGAATAGCTAACCAAGATCCCAGCCGTTGGCCGTCGAGGCCGCCTGACTTAGTGCCCATGAATCTAATCCTATGGATATATTTGCGGAAGAATAAAGGTTCCTTATTCTTCCGTATAATCTAGACAAGAATTAGAAATACTTAGCAGTTATGAGAAGGTATCTTTCAACCCTACTGAGTTAATGAATTCCGCGAGAAATGTTCAAAAACTGCCCCGTCTGTCCATAACAGAAGACGGTCGATATGTCGAACACCTGTAGCAAAATCTCATGTCTTGGTTTGCTATTTATTTTTATTGTTATTAGATATAATTTAAATGTGTTGATGTTGGTTAAATATATTTTAAATTGTTATAAAATTCTGCATCACTCATAGCAAATATTATTATCGTTTTAAGTGATGATCAAAGCTAGAATTTTTTTGCATTACAGCCGGTGTCGTTCAAAGCCTACTTATTTAAAGCGGGCGAATTTTTATATACTCTATATCTCGAAGAGGAATTGAGCAAAATATCAAGTGTGTATATTTTTGGAAAGGTAATTTAAAATTCTTTTCAATAAATTAAAAATATACAGGGTGTCCCATATAAAAAATCAAATTTTCTGTTGATAATTCTTAAATTATTAATTTTAAAAAAATTATACTTAAACCATTAAATTCTACGTAAAAAGGTGCTTTGGAAATGCTTTCAAAAAAATACAAAATTTTCCATAGCAAAAAAGTTACAGCGATTTGTTAAAAATGCATATTTTTGAAAAACACCCCGTAACTCCGAAACGGTAACAGATATCGATATGCAGTTTTCACCATCATGTTTTTGACAAAAATTGAGCTCCAGACACCGATATTAGTTTTTGTCTATCTCCTATAGAAAAGGGTGTTTCCATTTAAAAGCGTCGAATTTGACCTACCCTGTACATTTAAGTGGATTTCGGTATAAACAATTAATAATGATATAAAATTTTTGCTAATTGGTAATAAGAATGTTGCTATTAGACTTGGATCAAGGCAAATTAGTAAAATTGCGTTTATCTCATCAAGGATGTCGAAATCGACTAAATAGCAAGAGACAACTTTTAATCGGCATTAAACTGCCTACATTATTTCGCTGCCAAGGAAAAAAAAGTCAGTGACGTACATGTTTTTTTAGAAAAATATTCCAGTGATAACCCATATGCACGTCCCTGGTGAATATGTCGACACTTTTTTAGCATTAAAATATATCGCATTTATAGTAACTTTTACCCTCAAAATGTCATTCGAAACGCTAAAAGTACTTGAAAGAAAATTACAATGAATCGAAAAAATATTAAGACATTAACACCCTGTAGATTATTCAAATTTTAACATCAGCTACGAAACAAAGCAGAATCGGACCTATGTTGATATGAAAAATATATCTTATTTTTACGTGAGGAATCTCCCCACGAGAGATGGCACCCTGTACATTTCTATGGCACACCCTAGGTAACGTAGATTTCCAAATAAAAATACGGCCATTTGGTTCGCAAATATCGGAATTACAAAGAACAAAATATCCAATTTACTGAACTCTCTTCTGTCGATCCAATTGACACCAATATCAAATGTCTTTCGCTAACGAACCAATGAAAAAAAAAGGGAGAAAAGAAACAAAAGCCCGACAATTTATTACTGTTTCGAATTAATCTGCACGTGACAGCGGCTGCATTTTTTCGAAAAAATTCCCGACACAGTTTTTCAATAAAACCGATTCGACCTAATGGACTTGATCGCGTTTTTGTTATTCTTTTTTTTCCAAAAAAAAATTGACGGACAAAGTCCAATAAAAAGTCCGGTATGAAAAAATAAAATACACAGCGCCAAACATAATTTTTTGCCACGGTCGGTAAAAAAATAAAAAAAAATAGATTAAATCGCATGGTCATTCAGGACTTGTTTAGTTATTTGCAAAAATTCGCGTATAAATAGATTATAATCAATCGACAGTAAGTGTATTTAAGCAGGTTCTGGCAAAAACAAATAGTCGAGTATTTGTAAATTTGTTTAAACATTTATGTAAATTACATTTTTGGTAAACCAATATCCTCATATTAGCTAAATTATGTTATTGGATATTTAAAGCAGGAAGCACAACAAATTTTCTTGCTTCTGGGTATTTTGCTACTAAAAAAAAATCTAGACAATAAAATAGTTATCTTAAAAAATGTCTATACCTATGTGGCGGATTCATCTATCCAAAAAAAATCCTTTATGGGTATTTCGCCACTGCACTGCAAGAAAAATCTACAAAATAAAATAGTTATTTTTTGTAAACACTTCTGCGTTAAACCTAAACGGACGCTGCTAGTCAGAAGTTGTGTTTACAGTAATAAAAATTCACAGTCCTTTACAAAGATGCAACCGGGGGGCATTGAAAATGATGAATAAAAACGTAAAAATATGATTAGTGTTAATATGAGTGTATTAAATACATATGTTTAAATAACGAACTTAACAAAAAACAACAGATTTAAAGATTCACTGAAAAAGTAGTAGTGTTAACATTAAATAAAACATTATCAATAATAATTATGCGATCGCACCTATCCGTAAAACAAGCAAGCAAAAAACCTCGAAAAAAAACAAAATAACATACAAAACATCAGGTTAACATGATGACAGATGATATGATCAATGACAGATAAAGAATCTTACGGAAAGTTACACTTTACGATATAATTTTTTAACTGTTAAAGGCAAAGCCCATTTAAACACAAAACTTTTTAATACCTACTACTGTATCTAAAAGACTTTTTTTTAAATTACTAAATTCTTAGCCACACTTCTGTTTTTCTTGGCGTCACGTCACAGATTAACAGGCCCACGTTTGCACCACAAGGCGATGCTGCAGACCACTAGGTATATAGACCGGTCGTAGAAATTTATGTTATACAACTTGTAGTCAATCTTCACAAATATTATCAAAAACTTTTTTTCTTTTAAAATGTGTTCAGATTTTGTAAAAAGTATAAGTCAAAATCGCATAACTTAAATTTGATATGAGTTTCTTAGTTTTTAACTAATATAGTGGCGAATTACAAAAATTCCTTTTCAATGAAAATTAATGAGTTAAATAAAATAATTTAATAAATTACTAGCTATTTCTCGCGACTACGTTCGCGTTACACCTCGAATCGTTCATGCATTGATTTAAATGATTTTTTACTTCTTTATAGAGAGCTAGTGAGCATAGATGTTTTTTATTGTTCATCTTTTTTTTATTTATTAAGAGCACTAATACTCTCTTTATAGGTTATTTTTTATTCTTTGAAGGATAATTGAGGAAGATATATTTCGTTATGATGTCACTAAATAAACCCTTGTATAAAATACTGTCTGATTTATAATGTTACAGTATTGCATTTTCGTACAGCAAACTTTAATTCCCTATTCTACTCCCTAAGGGTATAAATTTCATAAATTCGCTTTACCTTTGTGCCAATTTTTATGTGTATAATCCAGAGGTCACCAAGTTTTATATAAATTTTTACTAACTTTACCCATTTGGTTGATGAATTCCAAAAATTTCTTCTAATTCTTTTTGTAGGATTTCATTCTTCTAGACCAAATAGTAAGGAATTTTCATACAATAAACTGTTCCGAGATAATTTTACTCTCTAAGAGGATGAATTTCCTAAAATCGCTTTGTGTAGCTAATTCACTAATGTCGTTTAAACGAACCTTTGTGCTAATATTTATGTATGTAAAGCTGGCGGCATGAACTCACTCTAAAATATCTAAAAACGTTATATATAATCTAACTGACACACCACTGACAATGACAAATAATTTATTTCTGGAGGTATTGTGTGTAGGTGTTTTTCAGGTATGTTTTAGTATTTAGTCGTTTTATACAAAGAAATAGCCATTAAGCACTATAAAAATACTTCATAACAAATCTACACATATATACTTTTCATTTAAAAAAAGAATCATCAAGATTGGTAAAGCGGTTTCGGCGGGATGGATGCAACAAAAAAACCCTTTGAGCTTTTATATATGTATGGATTAATTATTTTTCCAACATATTTTACTTTGCAAATTTTTATAAATAGTCAGACTCGCCAATATCGTACTCCGTGTCCAGCCTGTTTAGCCAAACGTAGGCCGATTCCTCTTCGACGGCGTCGTGACCCTGGCCGAAGGAAGAGTCTTGAAGACGCTCATCCGCGCATAGGAATAAGTTGACTGCGTAGCGTATTGCGTATTAATCGATTCTGAAACTTTCTATCTCGTGTATAACATGTTACGCAAGTTTATTATTTTAATCTCGATTTTAATAGATAAATGTGTGAAATGCCACCTGAATATCTTCCGCCATGACATGTTTTTACTTTTTTGTTATGGCAAAGTGATTTGTATTAACTTTATTCAATAACGTATATTTTCCTCCATTTGGTGATTTTTTAGTTTTAAGCGAAAATTAAGTATAACATTTTAGGAAAAAGAAACACTGTAATATTTAAAAGAATAAGAGTGCTTAATAATGAACACTTCAGAAATACGCCAGTAAAAACATTTATTATTTAAGATTAAAACTCGAATTAAATTATAAATATTAGTTACCTATGTTATTATAGCTTTTATAGGCCTGTTTAACGACTTAATAAGTTACCTAGCGAAATAATCTGTGCGCGTACCTACCACTATTGTTACAGGTTAATTCGTTAAAGAAATATGTTACACAAGTTAAAAACCCTAAAATTTTAATGGTATTACTTGTGCATTATTGGTCTTATAATGTAATTTGTTGGAATTATATCTTCTTTAAATATAATTAGACTTTTTAACGACTTTTAAGTTACCTAGGAAAAAATCTGTGCACGTACCTACCAGCATTGTTTGTGGTATTGTTACAGGTTAATTCGTGAAACAAATGTGTTACATATTATTCGTGGTATTAGTGGTATTATATTGGAATCAGCTTGGCATTAGTGGGGCATTATATGAGAAATTTTGGTATTTAATTTGTATTTTTGGCATTACTTTGGCATTAGTATACATGTCAGCGGTTTATTCCTTGTAGATAATCAAAAAGTTTTTTGATAAAATTTGCTTTTTATGTCAGATCATTTCTATGAAAAATTACATTAGATTTTTATTAAAGACGCTGGGTAATTAAAACATTGACTAATAAAGCTTGTCCACTTTAAATAAAGGGTCACGAAATATCCTCCTTGGAGTGTTTGGGTTAAGGGGTATAGTAAATTAATCGTTGTTTTATAATAAAAACCATAAAACATTTATTTGTGAGTAAAATAATGCAATGGTTGGATATCTCTCCTTTATAATTAGGTGACTAAAAATACACTAAAATAATTAGAAAAAAAATCTTGTACTTATTTAGTAATTAAGGGGTAATTTAAGGGGTGTAAATAAATTGTATAATCACTGGTTTTATATAATAAAAACTATAAAACATTTCTTATTTGTGAGATTAAAAAAACAAAACAATGCATTGGTTAAAATAAGTACATTCAATACATATGTATGTGTTATAACATAATATAGCCATTACTATTATACTATTATTATTAAAATAATGTGTGTAACATATTTCTTTAACGAATTAACCTGTAACAGGCATTTATATGCCCAGTATAGTTTTGTTTAACAAACCAATCAGGAAAAATCCAAAACCTACCGTTATAGGAGGTAAAAGATGATTAAACTTATATAATGACAACCACTTATCGGATAACAAATTAATTACTACTGTCAGCTAGTTCAGCTACTGTCTAGGTAGAATATACCTAGAGTACCTACACCTACCTATGATGTAGGTAGATTAAAAAGCTTATTTTGACGTTACCTCTCACTTCTGGTGTCACAAGTTGAATTTTTCAGGGATGGAAGTACAGTACATGATATGGGGACCCTTTATTCCGGAAGTAGTACAAAATTAGACCGAGGTAAAGGGCACTATCATCAAAAATCGATATATTAATACCGTATAGAGAAAACAAATACTTATTTTTTGATCCAGTACAATAAAGTCTTCGTAGGGAGTAATTTTTTATAATTATTTACAAAAACATTTCCATTAGCGCTTATGACCAAAAAACTTTAAACATGAATAATCATTTCAATCATGCGAAAATTTGGTTTAAAAATAGATTTTTTTAATATAACTTTCATTTAACGAAAACGAAGGCCTAAATGAAAAAAGAAACAATTTTAAAGTTTCAGCTTATGTCTTGACAAGGTATCAAAGCAAACCCCATATTTTTTGCTTTTAAACTAATAAAGATATATCAATAAACAATTAGCGATGTAATGGTTTTTGCGCGCGCTGGCCGACTGCCGCCGCTGCGCCGAGATTTCCTATACCCTTGTATATATGACGTCATGGTGTGGCAAATGTAGCATTTTAATTCGATTTGGGCTCCCTTATATAGGATAACAGAAACATTTTCAATGTTAAAATTTGCCTAACAAAGAAAAAAATGCTTAACGTTTCGGAAAGTTTTCTCTTTCCGTCGTCGGAAGCAAAAAAAAATATAAAGAATCAAGAAAAAAACAATTTAAAATATTTAAATTGAACTATTCGAGAACACTTTACTTTTTAAAACAGATACGTCTACAAGAAATCGTTGACGTTCTGTTAAAATGACATTATATTAAGTTAAACTTCAAAATTAACAATTACTACCTGATAACAATTACTTATTAAGGTAAAACCAAAAAGCCCAAACTTTCTGTATGATTATTTTTAAATTTTACGTATGTTATGTTTATTTATGTTATGTTCTTTAAAATCAAAGAAGCGATTACCATACATTACTAACATCTACAGATGCATCAGCAATACATTTATTTTTATTAGATTGAATTAAAAAAGCCTCTTTCATTATTATAATTTTGGCGTTATTAAAATTTATTCTGTGCTATTGAAGTGTTTACAAAAAATAACTATTTTATTTTGTAGATTTTTCTTGCAGTGCAGTGGCGAAATACCCATAAAGGATTTTTTTTGGATAAAATAGTTATCTTTTTGTAAACACCGCTGCATATTGATCCAAGGGAAACCACATATTTGTCAGCGATATTTTGACATAAAACTTGTCAAAAATAAGCACTAATTTTAGAAAGATTAGAAAAGGATATAACGTTTTCAGCCACACAAATACATATATTTCCAAAAAAAAAATAGTTTTTTCTCGAATTTTAAACTACACGATTTAAAAAGCATTAAATAATAATAAAAATATTTTCATACATTTAATGCAAAACATTCTATTTTTTATAAAATATTCAAATATTTTTAAAAATACGTAATATGCCAAATATGCACTTTGTAAATATTTGGGTTTCCCTACTGATAACGCACATCACAGGCATATGCGAGAGATCGCCTACCGCCTTTGCATTATACAGGGTGGTCCGAATTGAATTCGGAGCCATATTCTTCAGATAAAAATAACGTAAAAAAGTTTGTATAAATATATGTCCTAAAATGCTTAATCTTGGAGATACAGGGTGTAGAAATTTCATTTTCAAGTCTGGTAGTTCTTTGAGATGATAAATTTGATTTTGATGTAAATACGACTCCTACTTGTCGAGGGCGCCACCTATATATTTTTTTACTGTTTTGAAGAATAATAACTTTTCTTCCGTACCTGTATAAAGGTACTGAGTAAAAAATATACATTTACGACGTTTATTACATATATATACAATGGTTCTCGAGATATTTAGAATTGAAATTATCAGTACCTGTAATCATCGACAAAAATTAAACATGTTAACCAAATACACACACCGGAAAAGTCTAGGGATATTACAATTTTATCCAGCCATCGTCAGTAATTTTATTATTTGCATTTCTGATATAATAAAATTAAAATAAACAAATAGTTCACAGGACGTATTGGAAATAAAAATGCGAAATTTACCGAATTTTTCAAATTTACCTTGATTTTTATTGAACTCAAAAAAAATACACACATTTTTTTTATTCTAAACTGTGAATTAAAAAAAAAAGATAAAACCATTTTTACTTAATAAAGGGTATAGCCTCCTCTACTGTTCATTACAGCCCTACATCGTCTCTCCATGCTCCTGATAAGGTTGTCGATCTCTTCTTGAGGTACAGCCTGCCACGCTGCATTCACGGCCCGAACCAGATCCCTACGAGTTTCACGAGGCATACCCATTCTCAAAATTCTTCTTTGGACCGCGTCCCATACGTGCTTGATGGGGTTGAGGTCAGGAGATTCTGCCGGCCAGGGTAAGATGTTTAATTGATGAGCATTGATAAACTCACTTACCACTCTGGCTGTATGAGGCCGTGCATTGTCATGCATGAGAATGAAGTTTCTTAATCCGGATGAATTCCAAAACGTGACTTATCCGTGAAGAGAACATTGGCCCATTGTTCATTCGACTGAGTACTGAACATGATCTTGATCCCACAAATATCGTACCTCTCGATTTCCTCTCGTTAAGGGTTGAGCTCTCCAGGGGCGTCTGCTTCTTAAGTTCACCTCTCTTAATCTATTGCGAATAGTGTCAGGACTAACGGTTACATTATGTGTTTCCTGGAGAATTAAACTAAGCTCTGGTGCTGTAAGAGTCGGTCGGCGTCGAGCATTTAATTGTAAAAAATGATCTTGCTGAGGGGTAGTAATGCGATGTCGCCCTGTGTGCCTTTCAGCAACATCACCACTTTCACGGTAGCGTGCACTTAATCGCGATATTACACTTTGCGTTGTATTTAATGCTCTAGCTACGTCAATTTGACGCATTCCAGCTTCGAGCATACCCATGGCCCTTAGCATTTCATCTCTGTTAAGATGTCTACGCTCCATAATGTCGTTTAATACTAAACTGAGTTATTTGAATAAATTCTGGCCAGTTGTCATAAAAACATAGCCAGTACAGGTTAAATTCGAAAAATTGATGCTAGGTGCTTTTTATACATTTGACAAAAAATGCACAAACACTTCTGCAAATATCCCAAATTTAGAAATAACTAGTGTGACTACTTCGTTCCAATCGAAGTAGAAAGAATCGGCTTCCAAATATGTGGTTGTTTATTCAAAACATTTATTTTTAACTTTAATAAAATGATATCCCTAGATTTTTCCGGTGTGTATAGTTATTAGACTGAAATAATAAATTTGAAATGTTTTTGTGCCAAAAGTTCAACAGAAACTGTTTTATCTTATTTTTTCCAAGAAAAATTAATTATTAATTTAAAAAAATAAAAAGTTCCCAATTTAATTTTTTGAGTCATATAACTATTTATTCAACATGTTTATTTTTTGTCAATTATGACATGTATAAACTATTTCCATTCTAAATATCTTGAAAACGGTTGCTAGTAGCGATTTTTACCAGAGAAATTTTTTACGTAAAAAATTACAGAAATGTATATATTTTTCCACTCAGTATTTTTATACAGGTACAAACGAAAAGTTTTTACCCTTCAAAACAGTTAAAACACATGCAGGTGAAGCCCCCTACAATTAGCAGTCATGTTGACATCGAAATAAAATTTCTTATCTCAAGAAACACCCACATACTAATTTTTATCCAAATATCGACTATACTGCCGAAGTTTCCCGAATACAATTCGGACCACCCTGTATACATCACTGTAAGAAGTAAAAAACAGAGAAGAAATAATTCCAACAAAAAAGAAAGTGAATGATTCATTTCTCAAAATCGATTTAACTAAAATACTCTTAATCCTGCAGTGGTGATTTACTCCTTTATCAGATCAAAACAAATAACGTCTCAAAACACCATTCAAACTGTCCCAACTCTCCTAAGTATTCCCAATTTATCCCCTTTTCCCTTCGATTCTCATTTTGTGTCGTTCCTGATTCCTGCCGTCGTCATCCAGAGTTATACTTTTTCCAAAATTATGCAATTTTCTTAAATTTCTCCGTCGAATATAAATGTAAATTCGAATTGATTTTCATTTTGGATGCAGAAGGAGAGCCCCGGCTTAATTTAACTTTTGATATTTGTTGTTCGGTGTTTTTTGATCGAAATTCAGTAAGTGAATTCGTCGAAATATTGTGTATTCTGGTGGTAATTTAGCTCGAGTCTTGAGGGAAACGTGTATTTTAATACGTGTTTTTTTTAATTAAAAATAATAAATAAATAACGCTTTATTGTGCAAAAAGCCAAAATAGCTTCATCGACAAAGCATTTACAAAAGAAACCAAAACATAAAAATTATATACAATACAAATCATACAATTCAAAAAAAAATTAAGTCACTAAAATTACAAATAGAACATGCATGGACATTGCAGAACACAAAAAAGGCGTATCAATAAAATTTTACAATAGGAAAATTGTAAATGGATATAATTTTAAGAATTATAAAATATTAAATACTCGACTTTTGACCACTGTGTGAGTTTGATAAAAAAAATTAAAATTCAAAATTGTTCATGATTAAACATCAACAAAAAAGTCGTTTACCGCATATAGGGCTCTCTCCAGTAAGTATGATTTCAGACCTTTACGAAATGCGGGAAAGAATGAAAGCGACTTGATATTCAAAGGCAGATTATTGTACATTTTTTTGGCATTGTATAGTATTGAGCATTTAACTAGTTCTGAGCTCTGTAGCATGTACGGAGAATCGTGTACAGCTAAGTTATGAAAAGCAATATAATTTAAATCTTTAAATAAAAATATAAGGGAGGAAGTATAATGCTGTCTATGTCTTCGTCATTAGATGTGAAATCGACAACATAAATCTCCACTTTTGACAGTTATGTTTGACGTTTCAATTGACACATTTGAGTTTAATTTGAAATTTGCAGATTTGTTGTGCTTCTCTGAGTTTATTTAAAATTATTTATTCTAAAGTTGGATATATTTATACACTCACAGGCAGGAAAAACGAACACCTTAAAATTTTGATGTATTTTAAAGTTTTATTTTTTTTAAGCAAATTGTAGCTAAATTATTTGACTTTTTAGTATCTCTTTCTAAGGCAAAAATTTAAGTTCCCATCTATCAATAATTATACTTTCACCAAAATAACAACAAAATGTAGTTATTTTGGTGAATGTTTGTGAAATACCTCCCTGTGGAATTTGTTTAAAAAGCATGTCATCAGCTAGGTGCATCTTTTCTCGATAGTTTATTTGTTGGTTCATCTCAAGAGATTTATTTTTTGGGGGATATTTGCTTTTGAAGAAGACACGTAATTTTTATTTTAAAACCATGCCTTTGCTTTTGGTCCCAGTCAACAGACCTATGAAATAGTGTTTAAAACGTAGAATGTGGAATGTTTAGGAGTTCGTTTAATTACCGCGACCTTACAGATCTATTGTGTGTTCCCCTTTCTTGAGTTATAACGAGTTATAACAGTCTCAGGGCTTTAAACAAAAGCCAGTATCTGAGACGGCGCCACAGACGCCAGCTCTCCATCCTCGACATCAGCCGTACCAAACTTCATGGTACGAACGGTCATCGTCTCGGCGCACTCAGTGAAAAGGTGTTCTGGTGTTTCCCCATTTTCCCCACAGAATATGCATTCGCCGTTGTTCCTCAGCTTCAGCCTAATGAGGTGTTTGTTGAGGAGACAGTATCCTGTTAGAAACCCCGTGACAATCCGAAGTTTGTTTTTACTTAAATCAAAGAAAATCTTTGATTTTTCTGGATTGTAAATGCTGAGGAACTTTTTCGAGTGTCTTAGACCGTTGGAAATAGTGTTTTTGTCTTTTAGCTGTTGGGTAGTTACTCTAACTCATCATCTACTCAAACATATCGGTCTTTGAAAAAGCTAATTGCGAGAGTATTGGAGTCATGGTTACAAAATCCCGCTTAAGATGGGCTGGTCACGTATGCAGAATGCAAGAAAACCGCATACCAAAATCTCTGCTTTAAGGATGCTTCACGCTACACCGTAACGGGTCCGAGCCGTGCGTCGCGCGTCGGTGAAGACACTGCCAAACATTGTCAAGTGTTCTTTACACAGATACATTCATGCCAGGCCGAGCACGATCCGAGCTTCACCGGAACTCGTCCGTGCCCCGTCCCAGAAATGTCGGCGTACATTTTTTTCTCGGATCCGCTCCGTTCCCGCCACGTTGCGGAAAGCATGAATGTACTTTTCCTGGTGCCCCGACTGCAATCTGCAGTCATGATATAAAAAAAGTACACTTTTTATCATGTCTGTAGTAAGTATTAGTGAATCTTACAGCAGTATTTGACGACAGGCGTAAAAATGGACAATGAAAGGATGTAATGAAGAAGATAGGTCCTTCATCTTTTCCTTTGAGCAGGTGTTTCCCCTGCAGGTGTTGTTCTTTATTCGTCAACTGCAATCGGTACCATTTCCAATTGCGAGAACTTTGGCATTGTTCGTATTAAATCTTCGTGTGACTATGGGGCTGTGTTTTCTAATATACTCGGAACTAATACGAACCCCGTTATCAACTCGGTGTTGCATATACAGAAGGATCGGACATGGCTCGGTGTCTACTTCACGGAACGTGCCCGACTCAGGCACGGTCCGGTGTACTGCGAATCATCCTTTACGATGAGCTTGTAGACGGTAAGAGGAGGGTGGACAACTCAAAAGGTACAAGGACATTTTCCACGAAAACTTAAAGGGGATTAACATGCAGAATCATTGGGATGAAGCAGTTTACAATAGAACTCAATGGAGAAGAATTGTAAACTCAGTTAACAGCGACAACCAAAAAGTAAAGAGGCAACAAAGCAATGAGATTTTTGAATGTCCGGAGTGCGGTAGGCAAATAACGTCACGTATCGGGCTTTTCAGTCACAGAATAGCTCATGAAAGAAAACGCCTTGCGTGACCACCTTTTGATGTGTGTCGAATACTCGTCAGCGAGCATTACATACTGCCATTGCAGTATGTATGTAGTTACTCTAACAGAGATGGTTTTAAATCCAGAAGTTGTATCCGCTATAGTTGCTTTAATTGAAGATGATAGTGATCAAAATTATGTCGCTGACAGATTTAGGTGTGCACGAAGTACAGTACAGTCGCTTCGTCAGAGAATACGTCATATGCTAGACGGCCAGGAACCTTCGAACGAGAACGTCGAATTGAGACAATCCGTTTTTTGTAAGTTTATCGCTAAAAATGCTAAATCGCTGTTTGCCAGCTTCTCAAATTTATAATAAATTGCACCCAAGGAACGTACATTTAAGTGAACGGACTGTAAGAAGATTAAACGAAGGAAATATTTTGTCAAGAAGGCCTCCTACGGGACCACAACTTACTAGACATGTTGATCACAACTTACTAGGACCAAAAAACAAAGCCATGGTTTTAATGTAAAAATTTCGAAAAAATGTTTGGTTTGGTTGTTCAAAAGCGAATATCTCCAACAAATTGCCATTGAGATGTAGCAAAACATAAATTATCGAGACAGGATGTACCTAGATGATAAAATGATTTTTAAATTCCTTGCTGTCTTTCAGTAATTCACAGGTTGTTTTATACTGTCACCAAAATATCAACATTTTGTTTTTCCTAGTATAATTGACATATGAAAACTTTTATTTTCAATTTAGAAATGGATGCTAAAAAGTAAAATAATTTACCCACATATTATTGCTTGAAAAATCATCAAAATCGGACCACTAGAACAAAATATATTAAACTTTAAAATACATCAAAATTTTAAACTGCCCGTTTTACGTACCGGTGAGTATATTATTATGTTAAATCTTAGATAAAACTGGTTCTTATTTTTTTTATAAATATATACGAGTAGATGGCTATACACAATTATAGATTTATGCTTTTAAATAATATTTTAGCATCTAAACCTTTAACTTAAATATTTGCATTTATAAACTACTCTAACTTGGTCAGACAAATTCGAATGAAAATGTTATATAATTGTATTCTGCCGTTGACAAAATGGAATTTTCATGTAGTGTGCCATAGTCAATTAGGGGACTGACAGCAACTTTAGCTTTGTTTTCAAATTTATTATTATAGTTAACATTCTCATGATAAAAAGCTTTAATCTAGGGATAAAATTTGATTAAAATAGTTTGAGAAAATTATTTAAAATTTTTAATTTATTGTCAATTTAAAAAATATACAGGGTGTCCCAGTAAGAAGTGCAAGTATTTTAAGACGTGGTACATCTGGCAACAAAAAACTCTACTCCTCTATTTTCTACTCCAAACTTTCTAAAATACTTTCTAAAATATAAAATAATTTTTCTTTGTTTTTGCAAATGAAACACATGTATATTATTTTTTTATTGGATGGAGAATTAAAAAATGAACATTTATATATTTTAATGTTTTAATGGTTTAGTAGAGACACGCAGTATTATTTTGTGTGGCTCTTTCAACGATAAAATACGAGAGAAATATTTTAGGCTTTGAAAGGCTTTGAAAAAAATTAGTATGGAAAATGCCATATGAAATAAAACCTCGAATATCTGCGAAACCGTTAAAAATTTTGAAATACTTTAAATACAAAAAATGTTCATTTTTTAATTTTCCATCCAACTAAAAAATAATTTACAGGGTGTTCCATTTTTAAAAACAAATTTAACTTTTTATTTTAAATAATTTCTAACTTTAAACGGCAATACCTTAATATCAAATTGTTTTATACCATTTTTTACTTATCCCTTCAAGTTTTCGTAGAAAATGCATTTTTTATAATTTAGAAATTTAGACCTCATGCCTTAAATAAGGTCGGCTCAGCTTTAAATGAGTTACATTACCCTCCTTGTATAACGAACGGCTCTAGTATAGCAAGCTGTACCTTGCTACTCCCAAGGCGTTAAACGCTATATACGGGAGCTATTATTATATTATTAGACCTCATTTATCAATATACCCATGGAATATTGACATTTTAGATTTTTTTTAGAGCAACAAATGTACAAAATGTACAGGTGCTAATAACGACAATATTACTAGCCCATTTGTATACAGAAAGGAAACTATTTAAATCTTTATAAAAGAGTATACCAAAATTAAATATACCACCATTATTTCCGCCCAAATATTAATTAATTACATACTTAATTTTGTTAGTTAATAAATTATTCTAAAAGATGTGGATTTGAATCAGAAATCAATATAATAATAAGTTGTGAAAATAAACGTCTCTGTTGTTATAAATAAGCATTCGTCAAAAAATGAAATAAAATTTTTAAGGTGTTACTTTTTACCACACTGTCTAATACACATACAAAATTCAGTTTTTTAGTACTTGAAGCTATTATTATTAATCAACGCAAACATTTAATTAATGTAGTTTGAATACTGGGATCATATTAATGTTTTCTCTTTAACAAATAGTTAAACATTTATTTTTTAATTCAATAAACGAACTATATCGACAATATTAGTATCTGTACTCTTTAAAAATTTGTTACATTTTTAAAAATAATCTAAAATGTCAATATTCCATGGGTATATTGATAAGTGAGGTCTAAATTATATGAAAAGAAAAGATAATAAGAAGCTATATAAATAAGAAAAAGCATTCTCTACGAAAACTTGAAGAAACAGGTAAAGAATGGTATAACAAAATTTGATAGACAATTAAATTGTTCATCTGATTCTCATAAAATATACAGGGTGTTTAAATTAAACAAGTTATTGCCGTTTAAAGCTAGTAGTTATTTAAAATAAATTTTTAGTCGCTCTGTATAACGTAGTATAATTTTTATTATTGCAACACAAAATGTAATAAATAGAAATACTTGAGTACAATATTTGGTTTTAAAAACTTAAATGAGGCATTAAAATTATTACTGTATAATTTGAAAAAATTACTGTATTTTGATTTGGAACCCAAATATTTCAAAAACGATAAGATTAAAATGCGGTAAACCTTAATCAAATTTACCTTTATTTTAATCGTAGAAACTAAAGATGTAATAACATACAGGGTATTCCGTTTAAAAAAATACAGCTTTGATATTTTTTATTTATTTGGGACACTCTGTATCTTGCAAAAATATTTTTAAATTGTAGCTCTAATAGTCCTTCAACGAACCCAAAACTTACAATTTGCAAAAATCTAATCGTTTAGCTACAATACTCCGTGTCGTATGTGATGAACAACCCTGTAGGAGCTACAGATGCCCGACGCACTATTGCCGGACCCTGTATATGCATATTTTACACTATTTTTTTGTATTCAACTTTATAGGTTTACGAGCTCTTGGTCCACTCTCGTTATCTAGTAAAGCTAAAATCCTAAAATCCCAGCTATAATATTCCAAGCTTTAGCATTTAATTTGCCTTGTGTAGTAAACTTTTTCCGGGAGCGTTGGAACACAAGGGCGATACAGGTAAGCCGGGCTCCATATAACCTCGCCAGTTAAGATTGCATAAAGATCTTCGTCTCTTGAGTTTAAGTCCGCGTTATGAGGAACTAAAATGAATATTATGAGTAGAGAAAGGACGGACGAAACTGCGGGAAACTTAATTTTTCCGAAATATAATCCATTAGAGTTTAAAATACTTTCAAGGAAGTTCGTAGTAAGTTTCGGGATAGGAAATTTATTCGTTTCTATTTATTATTTGAAAGAATTTTACATTTTTGTTTCAGGTTTCAGACTAAGTTTTTAAATACAGGGTGGCACCTCTCATACGCCGCGGAAGCTCCAAGGAGAACGACAGTTTGTATTGAAATGAAATTTTATGAGCATATGTAGGTTAATTCAGAGCACTCTTTAAAAATATAGAGAGTTCTATAGGGTGTCCCCAAAAAAAAATATTGTGTTTTTTGTAATGGAACACCCTCTATATTAATTGATTTTCGGATTCTGGGCGAAAAATAAAGGAAAGTTTTATAAGAGAAGTATATGACTGAAATGTTAGGTTTTTGACATATTTAACATTTTCTAGAAATAAAGAACAATTTTTAGATTACAATAAAAGCTACCTAAATTGGAATTTACCCGGTATAGCCTAATATGTAGTTAAATTAAATATTGTATTTACTAACTCAAATTAAAGCTTGATTCAAAAAGTTATACAGGGTGAGACAAAATTAATATTGAACATTGGTCACCTTTAAAAGCATGTTATTCTCTTATTTTAAATGGAATACCTAGTAAATTATTTCGATATTCAATGGAGAATTCATGTCTCTTCAAAATACTATTAAGGTTGCCTACCCCTCAAACAAAGATTTTCCTAGATATTTTCATTTACATGATTTGATCTGAGTAGATCTTTATTATTTGATAAAATCTAGGTGGCTGCGATATGTCTGACGTTACTTCGACATAGCTGTCTAATTAGTCCAACTTTAACAACTAGTTAACATATTGTGTCAGCTAAAAAAAAATCTCAGAAATTTGCCGAAAATGCAATCCTACATCAGAGAGAATTGATATGATTCTATTAATTGGTGAATACAGTGTGCATACACCAATTATAGAATACTTAAATGCTCTTGATTTTATCTAGTCTGTTTTTTTATGGGGATATGTTAAAGACAGTGTTTACAAAACTCGACCAACTATTGTCCACAACATCAGAGAAATGATTGTAGCTGCTTTTCGAGGTAGAACTCCGCATATGCCTTTTAAAATGAAAAGATCCTTTTGAAAAGAAAATCATTTTATACAGTTAACAGAAAAGGGAGCATTTTGAGCATTTGATTTCATCTAGCTAATTTTTGTCACATAATTATAGGTTTATATCCAGTTTTAATTCTGTAATAATTAAAATATGTTTTAAACTTGTATATTTTTATTACCGTTGAGTATTTTACTATACAATCTTTAATTTTTGTTAAATTAACAAAAGGTATATCACCCAGCCACCTAGATTTTTTCAAATAATAAAGATCTGCTGACGCAAAATCATAAAAATTAAAATTTCTAGGAAAATCTTTGTCTGAGGGCTAGGCAACCTTAATAATATTTTGAAGATGTATAAATTCCCCATTGAACGTCGAAAAAATATAGTCTGTGTTCTATTTAAAATAAAGGAGTAACTTGCTTTTAAAGGTGACTAATGTTCCATATTAATTTTGTCTCACCCTGTATAACTTTTCGGGTCAAATTTCAATTGGGTTTAACATACAA
Source organism: Sitophilus oryzae (assembly GCF_002938485.1). NCBI lineage: Eukaryota > Metazoa > Arthropoda > Insecta > Coleoptera > Curculionidae > Sitophilus > Sitophilus oryzae. Next base: position 6,079,298 of record NW_022147432.1, read on the forward strand.
TGATTACCGTAATTAAATATCAGGCTATTCAAGGTCAACTAAAATTTAGGTTAGCCGAAATTTAAAATTTACTCTTCATTTTCACAAAATGTGAAATATGTCAAAATCCTCAGATTTTAGGTATAAGCTTCTTTAATAAAACTGACCTTTATATTTTTCCGAATCCGTAAATTAATTAATATATAGGGTGTCCCATTAGAAAAAACACAACTTTGATGTGTAACTTTTTTTGGGGACACCCCGTATAACTATATGTATTTTAAAAAAATGCTTTCAGTTAACCTACATATGCTGCTAAAATTTTATTCTGATATAAACGTCCGTTCATCTTGAAGCTTCCGCGGCGTATGAGAGGCGCCACCCTGTATAAGTTTTTTTTAAACGAGCATATCTTATTTTTACATTAACTTAAAAAAATGATTTTTTCACAACTTCAAGAGACTGTAGACTTGACTACGTAGTTTTAATTTCAACTCGATACATCCACGCGTTCCCGAGCTAAAGTTTCTTGACAGACAGACAGACAGATGGAGAGACAACAAAGTGATCCTATAAGGGTTCCGTTTTTTCCTTTTGATGTATGGAACCCTAAAAACAAAGATTTTTAATTTCAGTCATAAAAGCCAACTCTTTTAAAGCATTGTCATTATTTCATGTCATGTAAGTAGTATTTTACTGTTTTTACTAGAACACTCGTTAATTTCAAAAATATGTAATACCAGTTAATACTACTTTTATAATCAATAAAAGTCATAAAATTACTTTCCCGCTTTGTCAGCTACATTCAAGCATGACTCTAACTACGCAAAAATACGGAAAGGTCGTAAAATTTGTATTTTATTTCGACAGAAAAAATATAGAGTCGTTAAAAAATCACATAAAATAACTGACAAGAGCAGCGTAAAATTTGAAATTGTAATATAAAAAAGGGATTCCCCCGTTTTGGAGCTGACTCTGAGGAAGTAACTGGAAAGTTTATAGTTGGAAAGCCGCAGCAGAAGAAAAATGTAAATTTTACTGCACATTTTTGTGAGCCGGTATAAAGAATTCTTTATTAGCCTTTCTATGAAAGAGATATTACGAATTCCACATAAAAGGTAGCCTAGTTTAGAAAAGGAGAAGTTTAATATAACACTATACAGGGTGGCAAAAAAAATAGTGTATTTAACTTTGGTGGGTGATCCTACAGATAAAAATAAAACAAAAGGTTCCTATGAATATATGCCCTAAAATGGTTCCCGAAGATGTTTTACACCTCGAAAGGTTCAATAAAAATAATATATTTTGTTTATTTTTAAAAACATTGGTAAACCGTTTTTCCTGAAACTTGGTTCTTTTATACACATTTTAATGCCAATGCGAATTGGAAGGTGAAAAAACCACTAACCACGGAAAATTAACCACTATTTGGTTGAATTTTACTTATACTTAACTTAATAAATTTCTTGTAGGAAATAAAGTGCGAGAAATCTAAAAATGGGGTCGTAAACTAGTTAATATTAACATAAAATTATGCCTCTGAAAAGTAGCATCAGTTGGAGCATCATAGCAGTAGTTGGAGTTACCTCGCATTGTTAAAATCTAGTTACTGATAACCTATTGAGGGCATTAAGACTACAGGGACTTAATGTAGGTCAAATGTTACTTTATTATAACCTTAAATTTGTCTCGGGGGTCGAAGGTTAAAATTTAGTTTTTAATAACTTTAAATTAGACCTTATTTGGTGGAGTTCAAATTAGGTTGAAAATTTCACACCTCTACTTTTCAACCAATAACATGCTTTAATGTTGACTAGTTACCATGGCAACTGAAAAAATTTCCGGAAATTTTTTCGAGGCGCCACGAAACTTTAGTGGAAATTTTTTGACAGTTGAAAAGGTAAACATAAGATCTACAATCATAATGTGAATGAACTACAATGTCTATATATTGAAATATTACCCATTTGAGTTTTAGCATTTGATGTAACTAATTAAAAATATAATAATATTTGTTAATATTATTAACAAATTGAAATTATTTTAAAATGTCATGTTGGATTAATATTTTTTTTTTCAAATTTAGGTGTGAAATTTTCTTACCGAATACCACGCAAGCTTAAATTATTCCTGGAAATTTTCTTTCGGGTACGAATATTTTAGGAAAATTATCCCTCGTCTTCGACTCGGGATAATTTTTAAAATATTCGTGCCCTCAAAAAAATTTCCGAAAATAATTTAAGCTCTTGTGATATTATAAGTGAAAATTTAATTTATTTCGCCTAATAAGTCGCTATTAAGCTTCAAAGGTAAAAGTAACTTAGTTTTTTGACTTGGAAGAAAATCAGACATACGGCAGGTTAAAAATTACCTTTTTTAATTTCCTCGGGGTGATTTCCGTTTAAAAAAATTTTAGAGGGATTATTACGTCATAGCACATTACCTTGTTCCCACTGGTTGAGAAGGAAAGAATATTCAATGCGTTTCCTTTTTATTACCGCCAGAATCTTAAACGTGTCCATTATGTGCAATAAAAACAAAAAGTCCTCTGTAATAACATTCACAATCCCAAAACACAAAACTTTTGAAAATAAGAAGCAAAGAAAACTAATTTAGTTTTCTAGTTAGTTAATGTTCTAGTTTAGGCCAGTTCGATAATTGTATCGGCCAGCAAAAGGATAAAAATTTGACATGTCACGTGACTCTCAATAAAGATTCTCATTTTAGGACACGATTACTGTGAAAACGGTGAAAACTTAATCGGATTGCTCGAAGATGTAATTACGGAACTTAGCATAAAATATCATTGTCAACTGTCACTCAAAGAAAATAAAAGTTTTCTGTTTTACCAGCGATACTCCAACAATGTAGTCAAGACTTCGAGAAATCAGCTTCGACCTAATATAGCCCATTTTTTAACTTGCACCTCGAAGGAAAAATACCTTAAGCAAGAAATCTTAACCTTTGAGGTTATTAATTTAAAGAAATCTTAACCTCAAACAAAGAAAGCGGACTTTAAGGTTTTAAAATTATGGAAAACCTAACTTCATAGACGAATAGTTAAAAACACCATTAGCAGCCATTTTCTTATTCAATTTGTTTTCAATAAATATTTTTTTGGAATATTGTTCTAAACTATTGAGAAAAATAAACAGACGTTTATGAATAATACTACCTACCACAAGTTAAATTAACTAATTAAGAACTTTAAAAGTGTACCAAGGAAGTTAGCTGAAAAAAGTTAGGTTAGAACCTTGAAAATAGCGATTTATACTAAAATTAATTGTTGAAAATACATAAAATTTTAATGGCGCATAATTTTTTAGGGCCTATCATATTACATCTCACGGAAAAATTTTCTCCGCAGACATAATTATCTTGGGAATCCAGTAATCCACTTCTTACCAATAACTTATTTACATTTACTAGGAAGTGCATATAATAATATGTAGGTAGTAATGTTCAAACGGCCATGCCAGTTTTACACTTTTTTGTCTTCCTGGTTCATTATTGGGAAATTCATCTACTTACACATATTAAAAATGTAACGTTTTTAGTTCGTTACATGCCTTTTTTATATATAATATATGATGTCTGGCCTATCATCACCGGATTCCCTCTCGTTCAGGCCGGATAGTTTATTCGACGCGTAATTTTTACGTTCCCTAGTCGCCAACCCTGTTATCGTTCGACACAACCCTGTTATTGCTCTGAGGAGGCGCTGTCAACATCGCTTCTGTCAACTGTCTCCGTGCTTAACCTCACTTTGTTTTGACGCTCTGTTGTATCCCAGCTTTTGGAAATGGTGATTATTTAAGTCTTGCTGTATAATTTGAATCAGCTGCTATTTCGAGGGCTACAGGTAAAGATGAGTTATTACCTTTTATAGATTCGATATTATTATTGGAATATTTTTAGGGTAGAGTTACGGATCTCCCCAACTTGTATTTGTATTTTGCTGGCGTTGGCGTCCTTTTCTTTTTTTGTCCTCCAGAATGTCACATGGAAGAAAGGACATGTTGTTTATTATTTATTGAGCCCTCGGAAGTATTTCGAGGTAGGTTTATTTTGTTTATTAGACCTTGTTTGGTTTTAAACAAGAGTTTTATATTTTTAGGGTCCAAGATACGGACTGTGTCCAAGATACGGACTGTGTCCAAGGTACGGACTGTGTCCAAGGTACGGACTGTGTCCAAGGTACGGACTGTGTCCAAGGTACGGACTGTGTCCAAGGTACGGGTAGTGCCTTATGTACAGACATTATCTTATGTACAGATGTCCTGTGGACGAGTGTCCCCAGTAAGAACGATTTTTCTTACATCTAAGTGCCACAGCGTGGATGTAGCTTGAGTCCCATGCTGCTTCACTCCCATTTCTAAGCCTAGTCAGTAGCTACGGCTGTAAGGATTCATGGTGTCCTCAACCTGGCCCCTTTTGTTGTTTTGACCCACAGGATCGCCGACAGACAGTACAGAGATGCGAGACCACCTCACGCTGCTACTGTTTGAAGCAAGATTACATAAAGAACAGCTAAGTGTAGATTTACGTTCTAGTTTTTATGTTTTAGATTTTCTATATTTTCAGTCTTAAACAGTAACGTACATTTTAAATAATATCGTACAGGCTATATTTAGTGGTTACATTATTAAGAACATTTATGTCGATTCAGTAGTTACAATGTGATTTAGATTTTAGGTTTCATTATATTACGCCTTTTAATAGTATTACTTTCTATAGATATTATTATTGCGCTATATTAACAGATGAATAACGAGACATAGATTCTAGAATCTACAGGTTGCAACATAGCAGATTTAACACCGCATAAAATTTAACAATTTAAATAAAGTAATGCTACTTTTCTTATATTTTCTATAACGTTACACGCATTGTATTTTTTCATAGTCTTTTCATAGAACATATTTAATATTATTTACATACATAGTTTTACTCAACAAATAACTACTATAATAATTATTAAAATTGTACAATGCTATTTACCATCAGAATTCATCATGAATAAATATAGTCATTAGTTTTAAGTAATATACAACTCTGTTTTCTTTCTCTGTACATGCCTGACGCCCAATATCTATATATCTTTTGTTAATTATTCCTGATTAATTTTCTCTCTAGTGAAATACCTTATCCACGACTGCTCTCCGATGAAAAGCTGCCGTTCGCAGTGGTAGTGGTTTAAAAAACGCTACAAAAAGAAAAATACTTTACCATATTCTTTCTCTTTCTTTCCCATGTTAAAATGTAGGTAGTATAAATTTGGACTATTTTTAGTAAAATTCACCTCTATTTTACCATGTTATGACCTCAGGTCGGTTATTTTTGACTTCATAGCCCATATTTCATACAATACATTATAACCTGTTAACTTGTTTTTAACTTCCAAATTACTTTAGTTTTATTCCCCACTTTGGGAATTTTAACGTCAATTCTTGGAAATTTCGACCAATTTCCAGTTGGTCAATAATAGTCCAGGTGGTTAATTTAACGTAATTTTAACTTCAAATGTTTGTTGGGTATGGTCCCTCTAATATTTGCTATATTTTTTGTCTAAAAAAGAACACGGCCGGCGTATACTGTTTCAGGAAAAAAATATTTTTCCGAAGCTGACTTCCAAAAAAATGTTTTCTGTCACATCAAGCTATGGAGACGCATAAAATCTATTATGCTCTAATAATCTAGTTAGCTAAAATATGGAATTTTATGTTAGTACTAGCGTGTACCAGCGACTTCGTTCGCGTCGAATTAATTATTTGCAATGGTGATGATAAAGCACAGCAAGAATTTTCATTAACATACAAACTGGATAAAATTTTCTCACATTTATGTCAGCATGAGAAAAAACAATATTGCGATATTATTATATAACTTGGTAATATTTAAGGGGTAGTTTCATTTCGTTGGAATTTGACTTTCGAAAAATCCGTTTGCCAAAAATAAGCTTTTTACGTCAAGCAGTTTAAGCAGAATCGTGGTTAAGAAATTAACCCAACTTTTTGGAACACCCTGTATGATTTTTTAAAAAATTTCAAAATATGTAAAAAAACCAAATAAATATATGTAATATATAATGCTTGTCCAAGCGTTTCCCGGAAAGACTAACCGTTTTTTAAATAACAAATATTGTAATATTTGAGGGGCGTTTTCACCCTCTTTCTCATTTGAGATTTGAGAAACCCCTCCTTATCGAACCTCTACACCCCACAGTCAATCCAATTTGCCAAAAATAAGCTTTTTACGTCAAGCAGTTTAAGCAGAATCGTGGTTAAGAAATTAACCCAACTTTTTGGAACACCCTGTATGATTTTTTAAAAAATTTCAAAATATGTAAAAAACCAAATAAATATATGTAATATATAATGCTTGTCCAAGCGTTTCCCCGAAAGACTAACCGTTTTTTAAATAACAAATATTGTAATATTTGAGGGGCGTTTTCACCCTCTTTCTCATTTGAGATTTGAGAAACCCCTCCTTATCGAACCTCTACACCCCACAGTCAATCCAATTTGCCAAAAATCAGCTTTAAATGTCAAACACCCTGTATAAATTTATAAAAAATCTTAAAATATGTAAAACAACAAAATAAAATATACGTGTTTAAGAGTATTTCCGAAAAACTCACCGGTTTTTAAATAAAAAATATTTTAATATTTGAGGGATAGTTTCACCCCTTAGGAATTCGAGTTTCGAAAAATCCCTCTTATCGAACCTCTACACCCTAAAAGTCAATCTGTTTTCCAAAATCAGCTTTTTACGTCAAGCGCTTTAAGCAGGATCGTGATTTATCAATGACCAGATTTTTCGAAACACCCTGTATACATTCTTAAAAAATCTTAAAATATGTAAAAAAAACAAAATAAAATATACGTGTTTAAGCGTTTTTTCGGAAACTTGACCGTTTTTTAAATAAAAAATATTGAAATATTTGAGGGGTGGTTTCACCCTCTTCGAACTGGAATTTCGAAAAATCCCTTCTTATCGAACCTCTACACCCTAGAATCAACCTGTATGCCAAAATTGAGCTTCTTACGTTGAGTGGTTTGAGTAGGATCGTGATTAATCAGTATGTCAGTCACTTAATGATTTTATATATTAGTATAGATAACAAATTATTGAAGTATTAGAAGTTATAAAAAATGGAATGTTTTTTTTTATAAGAATTTTCTTTTGGAAAAATATTAAATCAACTAACACTATGCGACGGAGCTGTTCGCCGGTGAGCAATGGGTCGTAAGCTAGTGAAAATTAAACTCCGATACACTTACGTCTTTATAAGATACTGGGCGCCACTCAGTTTTCCATTGAATTTCGAAAACTTCTAAGTTGAAAACTGAGAAATCAACTCAAAATATAGGTATTACTTATTTTAGGAATTACACAAATGAAACGCTGAGATAAACTACTAACTAAGTATAATTAAAAATGTAAAATAGCATAAAATAAGAATATGAAAAATTTGGTGTTTGAAAATATTTGTTGGTAAATTGTATGTCAAAATAGATCACTCTTATTAATGGTAGTTTAAATCTGAACGCTTCTGAATAATATTTTTAAAAGAATTATTCTGCATGAAGTCTGGCGATCTTGGTACCAAAATGTAGAGACTCTTTATATTCAAAAAAACGTACTATAGGGAAATTAAAATAACTTTGGTTGCATATCACAATACGACCACCTGCAAACTCTATAAGACGACGCATGGTGTCATTGATGACGTGCAACGAAAGTTGGGTTAATTTCCCTTTATGTGAATATCAGAAATATTCATAACATGTGTAAAATTTATCAAAGTGATTCTTAAGTTATTAGATATATAATATGCCTGAAGGGCGCCGCCCCCCCGAGTATTGTAGCTAAACGACTAGATTTTTACAAATTTTAAGTCTTGGGTTCTTTAAAGGACTACTAGAGCTACAATTTAAAAATAATATTACAAGATACAAATAAGTAAAAAAATACTATAGTTGTATTTTTTTAAATGGAACACCCTGTATATTATTCTATTTTTAGATTCTAAGATTGAAATAAGGGTAAATTTGATTAAGGTTTATCATACTTAAACCTTACCGTTTTTTAAATGTTTTCAATTTTGTGAAATTACAGTAAAAAATTTAACGCTTCATTTCTCCAAGGGTATAAAAGTTTTTAATACTAAATATTTACTGAAGATTATTTATTGATCAGATATTGTGTTGCAATAATAAAAATGATACTACCTTATACAGAGTGTCCAAAAATTTATATTAAATAATTACTAGCTTTAAACGGCAATAACTGGTTTAATTTGAATGGAACACCCTGTATGTTTTACGATAATCAGATGCACAATTTAATTGTATATCAAATGTGTTATACCACTTCTTACCTATCTCTTCAAGTTTTCGTAGAAAATGATTTTCTTATAATTTAGACCTCATTTATCACTATACCCATGGAATATTGACATTTAGTTATTTTTAAAGATGTAACAAATTTCCAAAGAATACAGATACTAAAATTGTCGATATAGTTGGCTTATTTTATTAAAAAATAAAAAAACTGTTTAAATATTTTATTGTTAAAGAGGACCAATTAATATGATCCCAGTATTCAAACTACATTAATTGACTGCTTACGTTGATTAATAATATGTATATATGTGTGTTAGACAGTGTGGTGAAAAGTACCACCTTATAAATTTTATTTCATTTTTTGACGAACGCTTATTTATAACAACAGAGACGTTCATTTTCATAACTTATTATTATATTGATTTCTCAGTCAAATCCACATTTATTTATTATATAATTAACTAATTTTTGGCGGAAATAATGGTGGAAATAATGGCCGAAATAATGGTGGTATATTTAATTGGTATACTTTTTTACAAAGATTTAAATAAGTTTCCTATTATAAACAAATGGACTTGCAATATTATTATTTTTACCACCTGTACATTTTGTACATGTGTTGCTTTAAAAAAATCTAAAATGTCAATATTCCATGGGTACAGTGATAAATGAGGTCTAAATTATAAATAAATGCATTTTCTACAAAAACTTGAAGAGATAGATAAAAATGGTGTAATACAATTTGATAGGAAATTAAATTGTCCATCAAATTCACGTAAAATATACAGGGTGTTCTATTTAAATTAAACAAGTTTTTGCCATTAAAACTAGTAGTCATTAATATAAATTACAGACACTCTAATAAAAACAATATATTTATTGCAACATATCGATCAATAAATAATCTTCAATATGTTAGTATTCAGGAGAAATGAAGCCTTAAATTTTTTAATGCAATTTCACAAAATTGAAAATATTTCAAAAACGGTAAGGTTTTAGTGTGATAAACCTTAATCAAATTTACCCTTATTTCAATCGTAAAATCTAAAAATAGAATAATATACAGGGTGTTCCATTTAATAAAATACAACTATAATATTTTTTACTTATTTGAGACACTCTGTATCTTCTAAAATTATTTTTAAATTGTAGCTCTAATAGTCCTTCAACGAACCCAAAACTTACAATTTGTAAAAATCTAATCGTTTAGCTACAATACTCCTTGTCGTATGTGGTGAACAACCCTGTATAGATATAAAATCAAATGATCTGGCCTTTTTATCCGTTCTGGTCACAAGCTGGTTCTGGTGAACTGCTACCGGAACTGGATTGTGGTATAATCGTTTCTGAACAGACAGGATTGAAAACTTGGATGGATTTAGAAGATTCCTCCGTTATTCCCGGTGTGAAATGTAGGGACATAAAAGGTCAGGTGCAAAAAAGACAAAAATGGTACCAGAAAATGCTACCATAAAATAAAACCCAATACAAAGAAAAAAAAGGTATTAGGAAACGTTACTTAACGTTACGTTTAAAATAAAGGTCTTACCTCTGCTCAGAGGGTTTTCCCAAACAAATTGGCAAAATGCCAACAAACGCCGATAGCTCTATCGGGTTCAGCCACCAATATGGCGATGAAGGTAGGCACGAGGTATGTCTATACCTATACCGTCAGAAATAAAGTGACGAACGAACTTCGATGGGACTCAAAAATCTCGCCAGAAATAAACTCCAAGAAAAAATAAAAGATAATAAAAATACTTAGAATGCCATCTCGGTGCGAGGACTTAAACTTGAATTGTTTACATAAAATAATTTCTGTATATTTATATTAATTATATGAATTTTAAATAAAATGCTACATTATATATTGCTCTATAAAAAGCTTAAAAAATTAATAAATTCATTAATTAACGTTCGGGTTTATATTTGATTTTTATAATGCACTTTTGTATAAAGGTAATTTATGTGGAATTAACCTATTTAGATTCAAAAAATACGTAGTTGTTCCGTATTTAATATACATAAGTCCACAGAATATTGCGATTCCCTTAATATTTTGACCGCTTTTGAAAAATAAATTCTCCAATTTTTTTTTTCTCAAAAACTAAGCGACGTGACATTTTTTATAAGAAACAAAAAAATGTAGTTAATACTACACGGACCATTTAAAAAAAGAAAATCTGTCAACGGTGGAGTTAAAAAATATTTATATTAAAATATATGTAGGGGTGAGTCAAATGTTAAGCTCTTTGCAAAACATAAACACCTAAAATCTAATTTTAGTCGAAGTAACGGTTCTTAAAAAATCTGTAAGTATGGCGCCCTCTAGCGGACAAGCAAGGGGTAAATTGTGTCCAATGAACTTATTTTGACTCCAAAGATACGTAGTAGTTCTATGTCCACAGAATATTGGGACACTCTGTATTTTGGTTAACATTGTGTAAAAAAATACTTAAATACTCTATAAAAATTTAAAAAACCCTTTCTGAAAAACAAGGAGTATAAATATATAAAACATGCATCTATGCAAATAAAAATTTTATAGTTTACTTCTGCTGAGAAATCGTGATACAGATTTAAGTTAAATTAGGTTTTGAATATATGAAATTTATATTAAAAAATCATGTTATAAAAATCCATTATATGTTTAGTGTCACATTAAAACCGGTCGTAACGTTAAAATGTCAGATACTACATGTAATGGTTGATGTCATCTCTGTCATAAAACTTGAATGGCACTATAAAGAACGAATCTAATTTGAATTTGTAAATTATAAGACCTAAAATTACTCTGTCACATATTGAAGCGCATACTTTGTAAAATGTTACAATATGTTGTGTTATTTTAATACCGTACATTCATAATACTAAAAATCATGATACGCATTTTCTTTTTTCTCCTCTAAAATTAAAACTTGACGTCTGATCTAACTTTAATACTTTCTAATGCAAGAATCAATATAGTTTAATTTATAAAAACAATAAAAGTCTTTACAAGAGGTACAACTTTTTTATTATTGACATTTTAGGAAAAATAAATTCTTTATAAAAAAGATTGATTTAAAATGGTTAATTCCATTATACTATTCCACATTTTCATATCGTTTTAGAGAAAATAAGGAAAAAACATGAATATATGGTTGAATTTTCTTCTAAAAAGTCCTATGGTAAAAGTTTTTAGGCGTAATATAATTTCATTCTTTGGTAGATGGTTATTATTAATTTTGATTAACGTCATATCTTTTGGTGTTGTTAAAGTGTGATATTTTTCAATAACTATAATTCCCCTTTCCGCATCATTAAACTAAATAAATTTTGTGCTTCTTTAATATTTAAAAACAGCAAAAAAATTACTTTAATTAAAATTATATCAATAAGAATCTATCAAAGAATGAAAATGAAATTATATTATCATAGAAACGCCGTTTAATTTTTAGAAAAAATTCAACTATATTTTCATGTTTTTTTTAATTTTCTCTAAAACGGTATGGAAATTTGGAAATGCATACACGGGATTCACCATTCTAGAACAAGCAATTTTTTTATGAAGAATGAATTTTTCTCAAAATGTCAATAATAAAAGAGTCTTTTCTTCTTTCTTGTAAAGACAATCCTGTATTAGGACATACTGTATATTGATTATTTTGTAGATTGTGACACATTTATACCAATTACTGAATAACGTTATTTAGAACAAAAAAAATTGTAGATAAATGTGTTTAAAACACTTATTTATACTTTTAATATTTGCTATTCTGATTTTAATCTACAGTATATTAAATTTTATAAAAAAAACTATAGGTAATAAAATATTGAAATCAAATTTAATGTACATATTTGTTTTTCTGATAGCTTGATTTATTTTCTACAAATATTAGTTTTTGTATATAATTGTAATATTAATTTTGTTATCTATTTCTTAAGTCAAAGTTAAATATAAAAAATGAACCCTTTGAAACAAAATAACCACAAAAAATAAAACCCTCTTTCACAAGGAATCTCAGAAATTTCACTTAACATTATTAAATAATACCCCATCAAAATTCTTCTCGTTATTTATAACACAAACAATTAAAATGTTTAAAATTCCTTTGTTATTAAAGATTCTGTAGGCAACGTAAAAAATCTAACCCCTAAGAAACAATCTTTACCCTTTGTACTGAGGTTTACCTAAAAATTTCGACCCGGTGGGGATTATATATTTAGGCAAAAGTTTAATTTAGAAACCGTTTTTACCCTGGCACTGGGAATTATATTTCGATTTTTTTGTATTTTGTTACACAGCTTAACTTGAGAAGATTCTAAAGTATTTTATATATAATTTTGTTATTAATACAATATTGGAAATACCTTTTTTGTGCTTTCCTGGTTTAAGAGTATATTAGAGTTGGGGTTGGTATTTAAAAGTATACTGTTATCTGTCTCTTGTTTTATTTTAGGAGCCACTAATACGTCCTTTATACAGGGTCGCTGTTATGTATGGAAACGGTCGATTATTAGGTAAAATATAGGAGGTACCGCAAAAAGTTACAAAGTTAATACAAATGTTATAGGATTTTTAAATATCTATTAGCGACTAATACATTTAAGTATACAGAAGAAACTGAACTTATCGAAATTAATTAAATCAAATTATTTAAGTGATATGTTCAAAAGTCAATAACTCGGAAACGGTTGGTTTGAGGTACATTGTGTGTAATTTCGATTTTTGCTTAGAATTGAAGGAATAATTGATCCTGTGAGAGGAATGAATTGTCGTATTCCAGGCAAAAATCTTCGCCATTCTACAATGTGCGAGAGAAAACAATAGAAGAGCTTATTCAGGTAAGCTCATCAATATATGCTCAGACAGTCAGGCGGCACTTGGGGCGCTTATGAGCCCAAAGGTATCGTCGAAACTCGTCTGGGAATGCCTGGGTGAACTGCGAGCTCTGGCACGAAGGAACAGAATTAAATTATTCTGGGTGCCGGGCCACAGCGGCATCCAAGGCAACGAAAAAGCCGATGAGCTAGCTAGGTTCATCGGCATCCTATCTTGGTCTAGAGCCAGTACTGGGAATACCCAAATGTATGGCCCGTAGTGCACTAAAACTCTGGATCAGGGAAAAGCAGAATGTCCATTGGAGAAGTAGACAGGGGCACAGGCACAACAAGGCTTTTATCCAAAGACCTAGCTCTAAAACCGCAAAAGAACTGGTAATGCTTAGCAGGAATAAAGTGCGGATTACAACAGGCCTCTTGACATGGCTGTCAAGTGTTACCTGAACAAGCTCAACCTGTATCAAGGGAGTCTTTGCTGCAGACTCTGCGATAAAGATCCTGAAACAGCGGAGCACATAATATGTCATTGCGAGGCTCTGGATCGTAAGCGACACTTTTTATTTGGGAAATCTAGGCTAGAACCGGAGGAACTATGCTCCCATCCTATCAAGGACCTGCATAAGCTAGTGCAGGGCACAGGGATAGGAGAATGGGTGCAGATATAGAAGGGGGACAAACACAATAGACCTCACAGGTCGCAGTGTTTCCGGCAGAGGACGGCCCCTTGTTATGGAAAAAAAGGAAGAATTGAGAAATATGCAATAATATACAGGGGGTTCTATTTAAAAAAATAAACCTTTGATGTGCCACGACTTTATGACCAACCCTGTATACTTAAATTTATTACTCGCTAACCAATATTTCAAAATCCCATAACTTTTGTATTTAACTTTTTGCGGTACCTCCTATATTTTACCTAATAATCGACCGTTTCCATACATAACAGCGACCCTGTATATCAAGGAAACTGAACATCCTACCGTATCCTACTATTCATTTGTAAAACTTAGAAGCTATCAAACTTTTAGAGAATATTCCTTTAGCTAATTTATGTGAAATATACTTTTAGCAGGATGGGTTGGAGCATGGGTTGTTCAGCAAGATTGTTAAAAATATAATTTAAACGACTATTTTCCAAATTAACGAATTAGACGTTAATTAGATACGGAACCATGGGAAAACATGGAAAATGGACCCATAAGATCACCTCACAGATTCCCGGATTTGTCCGTTCTCGATTTTTTTATTTAGGTACTTCTGAAAGATTAAATATATCGTGGCAACTATTACATTGTCGAAGACTTCGAAAATGCTATCAAGTAAGCTTGGGTGAGTCTTAAATAAGTGCAAATAATTTCAGAGCTGGTAGATCTCGATAAAACAAACATATTTTCTCTTTACCGCTTTTTCAAATAAATCCAAAATAACCGAGTTATTTTATGTTGAGAATTTTCATTTTGAGCACCGCTGAATCTTTTTTGAGTTTTCTGTTTTCTAAATTTAATCTACTACCTATGTTGTCATATTATCAAGAAATTATGTTTTTTAATTAAAATTAAAATAAAATCCATAAAATTTCCATTTTTTATTTTTTTTCGCGAAAAAAATCAAAATATACTACCCCTAAAAATATTTGCACTTATTTAAGACTCGCCCTGTATATGCAAGCCCATCCTGTTATAATAAATTCCGTTATAAAAAAAGGAAAAATATATTCGGTTGTAACAGTTAAAATATTTTAGTCCCAAATAAAATTTCAATATGTGAGTGTGAATATTAATGTCGTTGAGTAAATACAATTGTGATATATCACGGCCTACGAATAAGAAAATGATATCTTTTTAATACTGCAATAAACAGTGAAAACGAATATAGAGTGTTATATATTTTTGAGAAGTTCATAGGGCAAGCTGGATCATATAATTTATAAGTACATAGGGTAAAGAATTTTGGTTTTTTGGGTTATTAGGCCGTCGTCGGTTAGAATTGCTTCCTAACGTTTCGCTAGCACGAGTGGCTAGCATCTTCAGAGGTCTGTTTGTTCCGACTGCTCACCGTAACCGACGACGGCCTAATAACTCGAAAAACCAAAATTCTTCAAACGATGGCCGCGAAAGCCTAAACTACTACAATACCTAGGGTGTTCTATTTGAGGAAACGTAACTTTAGTTCATATCTCCAAAAACATGTTTTTCGTAGAAAAACAGACCACGCCACTGTATTCGACGTAAAAAGTTCTACAAGAAACAGTTTTCACCTTCTCGATACCTTTCACAATAACGGGTATGCGGAAGGTGTCCCAAATTGCAAAATTTTCAAAAAACCTTGTAGCTAAAAAACGAATAGGGATATAAAAATGTTGTTTACAGCATTTTCCCTTTGACAAAAAAGTGGCAAAGGTTTGTGCCAAACCGCATCCTCCTATCTTCACTAATACCGTATGATTTCAACCAAAATGCGACACCCTGTACAATGACTTAATTTAAACAAATTATCGGAACATCAAAATTTATTTTTAATCACTAGAAAAATACAAAATAAAATTATTACATACCAGCAAGTAAACTTCTTTAACCAGCGAATTACTCCACACTTTGCAGTTCAACCGCAGTATCCGCTAAACTCCATCAACATCACTCAAAACAATCACAACACCTCAAAAATCAATCGAAACACCACCAGAAAATATCGTTTTTTTAATCGAGAAAAAAGTTCGATTTCACCGCCGAAAAATCCCCAATCCGCGAAAATATTACGCCGAGAGTCGCGAAGAGGCGCCGAAAAAGTTTCGATCGCTTTCACCCGCCAAACTTCACAGTCGCAGCGACACTACATCGAAGGTGGCTGGATCTGGGAGAGCTACCCCCACCATAGCGCGAATCCAGAGGCGACTGAGAGGAATAAGAGAGAGAGAGGGAAACGGAGTGAAAGAAACAGAGAGAGAGACGGAGAGAGGCAGGTTAGGATGGTAAGGGACGTTCTCAAGCGATGACGATGTAAAGGTGGTTAAGATTGCATGTAGTGTATCTTAGGTTAGGGGCGTTAGATAAGGAAAAATTGCAACGGGGATGCTGAGATAGAGTTCGCGAGGTGGAAATCTAATTTGTTTTTGGTGCGGAGATGGGAGACGGTCCAGAAAATGAGCTGGATGGTCTACGGCAGTCTGAAACTTTAAAAAGTCAACTGGAAATGTTAATGAAGATAGAGTTATGCACAAACAAATAATATAAATAGCTAAACCGTACTATACAAAATTAACTCAACGGGCGACCGATTTTTTTTCGCCATATGATCTTTCTAGTATTTACTACATTTTTTGTCTCTTGGAAAAACCACCGCCCATACTTTTTGAGAAAAAAAAAATTTTTGAAGCTGACTTTCAAAAAATGGTTATTGTCACATCAAGCTCTCGGCGAAAATATGGAATTTTATGTTAGTATCACGAATTATATTACACAATAAACTTCATAAAAAGCTTAAAAAATTAATAAATTTTAAATTTATTAACGTTCGGGTTTAATTTTTATTGATGCCCTCTAGCGGACAAACAAAGCACTTTTTAATGTGCAATTAATTTATTTTCATTCAAAAAATACGTAGCTGTTCTATGTCCATGAAATATTGAAACTCCTTGTGTACTTTGTAGGTCTGCTTTGGAAAAATAAATTATCCAAAAATTGTTTTCTCAAAACTATGCGATGTGACGTTCTTTACAAGAGACAAAATGTAGTAAATACTAAAGGAAACTGTTTACGAAAAGAAAACCATCCGTCGTCGGTGGAGTTGAAAATATTTATAATATAATTTATGTAGGACTGGGGGTAGTTTTCACCTTTCCTGTACTTTTTCTTTACTTTTGTGAAAGTCAAATGTTAAAGCACTTAGCAAAACATAGACACCCAAAATCTCATTCATATCGGAATAACGGTTCTTAACATATCTGGAAATATGTGTTTATTTTTTTTAAAGTTTGATGCCCTCTAACGGACAAAGAAAGCACTTTTGTATAGAGGTAAATTGTTTCCAATGTACTTATTTTGATTCTGAAAATACATAGTAGGTCTACATATGTCCACGGAATGGAAAGAAGAGACATCCTGTATATTTATTAGTACCGGGTGGTCATTCAACACATTATTCCACACATCATTTTAATTCCAAAAATACGTAGGCGTTGTATGTCCACGGAATATTGGAACACCTTGTGTACTTTGTAGGTCTGCTTTGGAAAAATAAATTATCCAAAATTTGTTTTCTCAAAAACTATGCGATGTGACGTTCTTTACAAGAGACAAAAATGTAGTAAATACTAAAGGAACCGTTTTACGAAAAGAAAATCCGTCGTCGGTGGAGTTGAAAAATATTTATAATATAATTTATGTAGGGCTGGGGGTAGTTTTCACCTTTCCTGTACTTTTTCTTTACTTTTGTGAAAGTCAAATGTTAAAGCACTTAGCAAAACATAGACACCCAAAATCTCATTCATATCGGAATAACGGTTCTTAACATATCTGGAAATATGTGTTTATTTTTTTTAAAGTTTGATGCCCTCTAACGGACAAAGGAAGCACTTTTGTATAGAGGTAAATTGTGTCCAATGTACTTATTTTGATTCTGAAAATACGTAGTAGTTCTACATATGTCCACGGAATGGAAAGAAGAGACATCCTGTATATTTATTAGTACCGGGTGGTCATTCAACACATTATTCCACACATCATTTTAATTCATGGGATCACCGAGAACCGAACTATCATTATGGACCTTGTGACCTTGTGGAATGAAGTATCTTTCCAAAGATATTGAAATTCACCAAATTTTAATTTCTTTTTTAGTACACCATTCACCCATACTCTCTTTCTTCTTTTGCAGTCTCAACGAGTTATCCTGATGACTCATCGAGAAGTCAGCAAGAATCATTTTATGTAAGTACGACATATTCTTCTGTAAACTCTTAAAATTACTTGTTAGTTTTTTATTTCGTCTGTAACTTTTAATGAGTAATAGTTTATTGTTTTATCAGGGGTAAAAATAATAATTTTTGGGGAGACTATAGAAGGCTAACGATGTTACAAACGAGGCATAAAAATACCGAATAAAACATGCTATTTTTTTCAGACGTCGGCGTCGCAAATATTTTTTTAAGTGTATAAAATTAATACCTTTTAAGTAATTATATGTCGAGCAACAACAGATATGCACTCGTTGATTTTCACACCGGCCGTGACACACGAGCTAACGGTCACGAAAAGTGGTAACGATCGAAAAAATGGTAACCCAATGAGGAAGTTGAGATGGGTCTTTGGAGCGTCATAACTCAGGCCCTATGTGAGCTAGGGAGTGAAACTCGGAATGTAGATGAGGCTCAACAATTTTCGGCTCGAAGAGTCCCATCTTTTCATGATATTTTGACGACGCCGACGTTTCATGCACTATGAAACCCTATCACCAATGCCGAAAAACTCGTCCGATTTAGATGAGAAAAACGTCAAAAGTCGTCATGTCGTCCGATCGCGACCAAATTTGGTGGGTACGCTATGTGAGCGACGCGACGGTGCACACGGTTCCACCCCGCAAAGTTGGATACGACGCGACGCCGACGTTTCGTTTACATCTTCATCAGGGTGGGACTAACGATTTGATATTGAAGAAAAATGTGGTTCCATTTCTGCATAATTGGCGACGGCTACAGGATGACGCACGTGGATAGAGGTACCCGAATGGAGTTTTCAGAGAGGCAGACGGTCATTTTAATACAAATTTTGTAAAAGTGAATCAAGTTTTTTATTAATTTTTAATTTATTACTTTTACAACATTTTAAACTTCACTTTTTCAAACATGTCTTTCAAATCCTTCAGTTTAGTAGCTGTTAGTAAGAAGTTTCCTTTCAAATATACGCACATACTGCACATACATTTTTTTTAAATTAACATAGTTTTGTACGTGTGCTTAGGCGTAAAAATGCTTTATTTTCATGCCTCGGCATAATAGTTATGTCTTATACAAGACGATAAAATGGTATTTTAACGTCAACCGAAAAGATTAATTCACGAGTGAATTAATTTCGGGAGACGATAATGCAATTTTATCGTCGTGTATAAAACAATATTTTTTCCATAGCGAGTTACGTTTTAAAAAATATTGAGAAATTATTATTTCAAGGAATTTATTACGAGTAGAAAAAATATTGTGCTGGGTTGGCGTTGGTTTTTATATAATTTGACAAATAAATGAAGCTGTCTCTTTAGTTGTCAGTTTTGAGTCAATATTTTTTAATTCTCTTTCGTGTCGATTGCTGATTGAATTGGAGCCAGAAATGGCTCAAAACGAAATAAGTAAATTACCAACAGATATTCAGGCTGAGGCGACAAACGCCATATCCAAACTACTTCCATTTAAATCCCGAATAACTTATGAAACTGAATACAAAAATTTTCAAAAATGGAAGCAATTAAAAAACGTGCGAGAAGAAATAAAGTTTTTAACCTATCCTCGCTGTTAAAGTATCATTTAATCTACCCTTGCGGTTAAAGTTTTTTTTTTTTGGAGGTGTAAAATACCTTTACTTACGGAGTGTGGGACTCAATCTCTCCTTAAGCTGCATGGAGGACACTACCCACTAAACGTCACCCCCTCGCTCCTGCCACGTCTACCTGGACCCGCTGGACGCATCTCCTCAAGTAGACGCCGGACCGTTCCTTTTTTGTCATTACCCCTGCTCTTCGCTGTATTTTGCCTCTAGTATATTTTGGGCCAGTTTTGAGATGGCTTCAAAGTTTTCTCTTTTTTCTGTTACCGATTTTAAGAAGGTATCTGCGGAGATGTTGCCACCAATCGTCATGCGTGCCTCACATCTTTCCTGTTCCCATCTTGGACAAGCAAACATTGTGTATTCTGGTATCATTGTTCAGCACAGTATCGGCATTCTGCGACTTCCCTCTTTCCAATTTTACACAGGTAACTCCCAAAATTTCCATGGCCACTCAATATTTGAGTAAGATAGAAGTTTACCTCTCCATGCTTTCTTTTAATCCACATATTTATATTTGGGATGAGCTTATATGTTCATCATTCCTTTTTGTGATACTTCCCATTCTGCCTGCCACTGCTGCACTGTGCGGTTTCTCTCCATCTCTCTGCTTGCCCTAGTTTGTACTTCACCCTTGAGAAAGAGTCGTTCTCTTTCTCTTGAGAGAAGATGCAAGGGCACCAAACCCGATATCACCAAGGCTGCCTCAGTTGAAGTTGTCCGATACGCCGAGCAGACCCTCAAGGCCATGACTCTCTGTGCACCTTCAAGTCTTTTTTATTTACGTGCATATTGGTTGCTTCGTTCCACACAGGTGCTCCATACATAAAAAGCGGTTAAAGTACTATTTTATCTACTATTTTTGATAGATATAAGGCAATTTTAACAGTTGCTATGGAAAAAAAGTAGCTTGATACTTTTGCTTAGTAGCAAAAATGTCCCTTTTATATTGTCAACCAAGTCATAAACAAACCCCCAAAAATTTGGATCGCAAAAATATTTCTAAATATCTGTATATTCAATATAGAACACTATAATAATTCGTGCTCTATATTTACGACCCCCATTTTTAGCATAAAATATATTATTACAAAGATCTTGATCCGTTCTCGAAATCGTTTTTGAATAAAATTTAATCGACGATTCGTTCGGTGAGGCATTGCCATCCATAATTCAATTTTTATACGATGTAAATTGGTTCTCTCCCGGAAATAATATGAATTTTCTCGGAGAATATCTCGATAATTCGTATAGCGGAAGAGAGCGTTATGTTCTGGATGGGATACGCTGGTCCATCCTTCAATTACTATTAATGTTGAAAATGTATGAAGAGCTGAGTTATTCTCTTTAATATTTCATGTTAGTGGTTCTTTTAGGTCATGTTTGTTTGAAACATATGTGTTTTTGTTTCAACTAAGAGTGGACCTCAAGTTAAAAAGGTGGAAAAAATAGAGACTGATCCTCGAGTCTCCACTTCAAGGGTACCTCGGTCGGAAACAAGCGGCTGTGAAAGGCACGAAGGGCTAAACCCTAACCGTGGAAGGATGTATACCCTCGTAGGAGGTAGATGTCCACTCCTCAGACGATGAACAGCTGTTGTCACAGGAGGATGGGAAATATCCTGTCCCTCCTACAACAGGAAGTTCCCCATGTACGTACAGGGTGACGCCCCTCATACCACGCGGAGGCTTCAAAGAGAACGACAGCTTAATTAAAATGAAATTTTGTAAGCATGTGTATGTTAATTTAGAGCATTTTTTTAAAATATAAAGAGTCTTACAGGGTGTCCCCAAAAAAAGCTACACATCAAAGTTGTTTTTGGAATACCCTATAAGTTAATTGATTCTAGCAGAAAAATGATGGTGAGTTTCATTAGAGAAGTATAGGACTAAAATGTATGGTTTTTGACATATTTAACATTTTCTAAAAATAAAGAACAAATTATAAATTTCAATAAAAACTACCTAAATTGGAATTTACCTAGTATAGCCTAATATGTAATTAAAATAACTATTTTTCTTTAAATCATACTAAAACTTGACCCAAAAATTTATACAGGGTGAGACAAAATTAATATTAAACATTGCTTACTTTTAAAAGCAAGTTACACTTTTACTTTAAATCGAACACCCAGTATATTATTCCGATATTCAACAGGGAATTTATGTCTCTTCAAAATACTATAAAGGTTGCCTACCCCCTCAAACAAAGATTTTCATAGATATTTTCATTTTTATGATTTAGTGTCAGTAGATCTTTATTATTTGATAAAATTTAGGTGGCTGCTGAGATACCCTGACGATACTACAATATAACTGTCAAATTAGTTCACCTAGTTATCATTTTGTATCAGATAAATTAAAAAAATTGTCGAAAATTTGCCGAAAATGGAAACTTTATCAGAGATCAATCATCATATCCTACATCAGAGAGAATTGGTATGATTCTAGTAATTGATGATTACAGTGTGCATTCACCAATTAATAGAATGCTTAAATGATCCTGATTTATCTAGTTTGGACTTTTTTATGGAGATATGTTAAAGGCAGTGTTTAAAAACTCGACCAATTATTGTCGACAACATGCATAAGGATATGCTTCTTTCATGAAACTCACCTTTTTTTTCCTAGAATCCAACGTCCTTTCATACGTGTTTTTCAGGAACACCCTGTAGAACTCTCTATATTTTTAAAAAATGCTCTAAATTAACTTGCATCTGCTCCCAAAATTTTATTTTGATATAAATTACCGTTCTCCTTGGAGCCTCCGAGTCGTATGAGAGGCGCCATCCTGTATGATGAGTTAATTATAGACTGTATGATGAGATATAACTCAAAAAGGACACAATAGATCTTCAAGTCCGCTATTCTTCTACAAGAGTGGACCTCTGACCAACTAGATGGAAAAGAAATACTCCCATCACAGGAATTCAACTATCTGGGAGTTATTCCTGGGTAAAAAAGTATACTGCTGTAGAACAGGCATGTTAAGGACAGTCCCAGCAAAGCCACAAAGGCTAGCAAAGGAAATAGATAACATTTTGGCATGTATACCAAAATGGTAAGACCCATTGTTACTTAAGGATAAATTGCTTGGGACACAAAACTAATGCAACAACTAAAACTTTCAAAAGAAAAGCAACGTACAGCAACGCAAAACCTGTACAAAATGCAGAGATTGGTATGCATCTGCATCACAGAAACTATGAGAACCTACATATGAGCAGCAATGGCGGTAATTCTAGACCTAACACCACTGCAAATTTTCATTGGTAGATATGCCAAAACGAAAATGATTAAAATGGTCATTGACGGAAACAGCAATAGAACCAAACAGTGTCGTGGCACATATTTTTCTTAACATAGCCGCTTGAAGAGATATTTATATGTTTGATAAATGGTTTGACTACACCTATGGTGTATGCGGTGGTATTATACTAATTAATTACGAAAAAAGGTACAATACTAATATCGACATATAGCACATATCAAATACATATAATATCAGAAAAATAAGTATCGAATTCAATAAAAAAAAGGCTAAAAAGGTGGAGGAGGCTGCTTATTTACCTACGAAACGTAACTCCTAGTTCTTTCTTATCGCTGCGGCTTTTACACTTGAAAGCTGAACAACTAATCACTATTGTAATAAAGTTTATACAAAGTTCACTAAACACAAAAACTATTAAAAATCGCTAAAATTGTCGCTGATGACCAGCTGATGACTCATTCGTTACAATAAAAAAATAGCGTCTATCACAAATTCTGCTGCAGCCCGTATATGGACGTTACATGTCCTTTGTATTCTTTAGTCATTGTCATAAATAGTAAAATTCACACACACATTCCTAGGATATTTTACAGAGCCAATAGAAAAATTGCGGTCACAGGTATACCTGTAAATGTGAATTCACGTTTTTAACGAAAATTAGTGAGACTGCCTTAAAAAAAGATAGTGAAAATTGCAAAGGAAATTTGGAATGAGTATCAAAGTTAATCGACGAAATATATCGATAATTCCTAAACTAAAACACAAAGCAGCCGGTTTAATTTACGATCCGTCGTTCGAAAGGAAACGGTTTTACAGTTTCCTGTAATAATTTCCGTAGAATATTGTTTATAATTTATCGAATTGCCATCGAAATATTGGCTCAGTCCATAAATTTCGAATGTTTCTTCATATAAACGCGCGTAAATCAACTTAATAAGCTACGTTCTACAGTATGTTCCCGAATTGTCTTTAGATAAATAAAATAAATAAATAAATGCCTTTATTGTCAAAAAATTTTACAATTTGTAGACAAAGGTAAAGTACATAAAATACAAACAAAGTGACAAAGTAACAGAGTAACAAAACAAGTAAACAAACAAAAGAGAATACAAAACAAGTATACAAATTACATTGTCAGTCTTATTGTTTAAAATAAATATTTATAAATGTTTACAATGTCAAAGAATAAAAAAATAAAAATAGGATTCAAAAATATTTAGTAAGTTTATAGTAAATATAGTAATAGCAAAAAATATTAGACCAGTGTTTACAAGATAAAATTCGATTATCAAAATATAAGTCATTTACGGCGTAGAAAGCTTTGTCTAGAAAATAAGATTACAATGCTTTGCGAAATGAAGAAAATTATGTTATGGATTTGATTTCAAATGGCAGGTGATTGTGCATTTTTTTCGAGTTGTATAATATTGAACTTTTAACTAAGTCTGAGCGTGGGGTAGGTAGATAAAGATCTTGCTCCTTGTTCCTGAGTGGATAAGTGTGAGATGGCCTTTCTTGAGAAGCTGATACATGCTTACGTATTAGGCATACTGATTCAAACATAAATAAGGAAGGAAGAGTTAATATTTTTAATTATTTAAAAAAGTCCTGGTAATGAGTTCTGCTGTTTAGTCCCAGTGAATATCGAACAGCTCTCTTCTGGAGCTTGAAAGCATGGTCAAATTGAGTCGCACAACACGTACCCCAGAATGAGATACATAACTGAGGTGCGACTCAAAAAGTGCTACAATAAACAGTTCTAGCCACTGACAAGTTAAGCTCCTGAGAAACAGATCTTAATGCAAAACAGACAGAGCTCAATTTTTTCGACAAAGAGTCGATATGCATGCTCCATTTTAGAGAATTGTCTACAACAAGCCCTAAGAATTTTACAGATTTTACGATGTCAATGGTAGTGTTGTTAAGTACAAAAGGCTGCAGCAAGTTTTTATACGACAAAGCTTTAGTTTTAGATATGTTGAGACTCAGGAGGTTTGATTTTGAATCGCACCAAGATTTAATGGTGATTAAGTCATTTGATATAATCCTATGAAGTGCCGTGACGTCCTTGTAGCTCCAAGTGAAGCTAGTGTCGTCCGCAAAAAGACATATTTTACCACTGATGTTTATATTAGCAATGTCGTTAATAAAAAGAAGAAACAAAATAGGGCCTAGAACTGAGCCTTGTGGTACTCCACATTCTATTGGCTCGCTAGAAGACAACGTGGTATCCACCCTCCCAAGTTGACTTCTGTTGCTCAGATACGACTTAAACCATTCGAGAGATGTTTCCCTGAAAAGGAAAAACTTTTTTATTATTGACATTAAGAGGAAAAGGCATTCTTCGTAAAAAATTTGCTTGTTCTAAAATGGTTAATCCCGTTTATATTTTTCAAAATCTCCATACTGTTTCAGAGAAAATTTAAATAAACAAGAAAATATTGGTTGATTTTTTTCTTAAAAAAAGTCCTAAAAATCAAAAGGCTATGGTAATATTATTTCGATTTCATTCTTTGATAGATGGTTCTTGTTAATTATGATTAACGTCATATTTTTTTGCTGTTCTTAAACTATCACATTTTCCGATAACTATTATCACCCTTTCCGTAGCATTGAACTAAATAAATTTTGTGCTGTAAAATTTTAAAACAACAAAAATATGACATTAATTAAAATTCTGTCAATAACAATCTATCAAAGGATGAAATAAAAATGATATTGCCATAGAAACGCCTTTTGATTTTTAGGACTTTGTAAAAAGTATAAAGCTGTACGCACACTAGTGCGATCACTGCCGCGATCACGATATCCATGCGGCCGCGGCCAAAAGTTGCTGAAGAATACATATGAGCCGATTCACATTGGCGCGATCGAGTTTTGGAGACGAAGCAGCCTGGCGGCGTTCTATTCTGCGGTGGCAATCAGATTCAACTTGTCGAGTTTGATCGCGTGATCGCGACCCAGCTGATAGGAATTTCCCGTTATTTTGTGTGTTTTTTCTTATTGCAATTTAGAAATGGAGTAAACAGAGCAGCTAATTAAGGCTGTAAAAATACACAAAATTCTATATGATTTATCCGATCCAAGTTACAAAAATAATAGAATTAAAAATAAAAAGTTTGAGACAAAACTGGAGTTACAATTGGATTGGATAGTACATATGTATACATTTTTATTGTTTAAGTTTAAATATTGTAGGTAAATATTTAAGAACGTTTTTTTTCGGTATATATAATTCACATTTTTAATTTGTACCTATGAATACCTACAGGATTGCTCACTATATAGGTACGGCGGTGAACGTGAACGCGTTGGTGTGTGCTAGAATGATCGCTCATGTTATCGCTGCCCTGATCGTGATCGTGATCGCGGCCGTGATCGCACCGGTGTGCGTGTAGCTTAAACAAGATAAAGCATTCTAGAACAAGCAAACATTTTTATGAAGAATGCATTTTTCTTAAAATGTCAATAACAAAAAAGCTTTTCTTCTTGTAAAGACAATCCCGGGACATACTGTATAGCTGTAATAATTAAAATTATATATTTGAGAGAGAATTAACTAGTTTTCTAAAATAAGATAGAATTAAAGACATTTTTTTACGTGTTGATGGACAAATATTTCAAAATTTTGAGATTTTTTAATATTTATCATCATTCAACGAATAACAGAATTTATTATACACACACCTGTCTACTGTTAGTTAATAAAACCAGTAAAACAGGAAAACACATTAAATTATAGCCATAAAATATACCTAAAAATGTCTCTCTTTCATTTTATTACCTATAAAAATGGTAATAAGAGGTAAAATTGTCTTAATTTAACTGCACAATGAAGTTATAAATGTGATTAAATTAATAAGATAAGAAAAGTAAGTACAAATTTAATTAAGTTGCTAACAAGTTAACTTCGGGAATAATTATTTTGAATCTTATTATATTTTATGAATATCAATATAGTTACAGAATAATCATTTAAAAGTGTATATTGAATTGAAAGAGTTATATTTTTGTTATTTTTAGCCCTATTTTCATAATTTTTTTAGCAAGCTATATATAATTAGATCACCTTTTATTCATAAACTCAGTCTTTTATAAACTTTAGTATTTGGCATATTATACAGGGTTGATCGAGGGG
This sequence comes from Sitophilus oryzae, assembly GCF_002938485.1. NCBI lineage: Eukaryota > Metazoa > Arthropoda > Insecta > Coleoptera > Curculionidae > Sitophilus > Sitophilus oryzae. Next base: position 6,106,387 of record NW_022147432.1, read on the forward strand.
TTGTTTTTTTTACCTAACTAAAAACTAAAACACCCTGTGCAATAATTTCATGTGTAAATTTTCCTAAAATATAATTTAACGGTCAGAACCATGTCTCTAGAGCATTTTCTTTTTTGGATCATGTCAATACATGCCATGGTTAATTTTTAAAAGCGAAATGAGCTTGCCACCAACAATTTGCAATTTTTTTAATTATCATTTCTTTTTGAAGTCATTTTTTAATATGACAATGCGGCTTTAGTGATTATTGTGAACTAAATACTACTATGAACTGCCATAACTGAACATATTCGACGTTTGGGAAATGCTTAGCAGGAAGGTCGCGAAGTAGTACCAGCTTCATTAAATGAACTTCGCTTTGTCCTTGAAGAAGAATGGGAAAACATAACGCAATATGATATATGCAGCTTCAATGACAGTATGAATGAACGTATACAGGCAGTTATAGCAGCCAAGGGGGGCAATACAAAGTATAAGGGTACGTTTTACATTTTTTTTCTGTTTGTATACTTGAGTATTACAGATGTTTTCTTTAATATAGTCAATTCTGTTATCATTGTTAATGTTCATTAAAACCAGGACTGTATCCTTAGCCTTTAACGTTTTTTTTAAATTTAGTATAGAGTATCGAATGCAGGGTAATATGACGTTACGACAATAGTCACCAAAACCCATCTCGTCATATTAAATAATTACATCCAAAGTAATAATTAAAAATATTGCAAATTGATCGCGGTCAGTTCAATTCGCTCTTAAAAATTAACCAAAGCATGTATTGACATGAACCAATAAACAAAATACTCAGAAGTTCTGACCGTAAAATTACCTTTTAGGAAAATTTACAGACGAAATTATTGCACAGGGTGTTTTAAAGTTAGGGTAAAAAAACAAACCCTCGATTAACTTTGTATAATATGCCAAAATAAAAAAATTTTAAAAGCTGAGTTTACGAATTAAAGTTGATGTAATTATATACAGCTTCTTTAGATAAAGTGACATTCTAGATTTAAATATTATTAAATTTATTTATGTAAGTTATGCGAAGTTGTTATACTTATTATTAATTAGATAATATTAAAAATACATTTTTCATTAAATTAAATCTTTAAGTCCATTAAGATGAAAAAAAGTTTATTTTTTGTTTTTCAATCGCATGAAAGTTAAAATTCTTAAAGTCTTTTTTTAGAAAGAAAATCTTTGACGAAAAAATTCTTTTGTGAAAATCGAATTTTATTCAATAATCCCTAATAATTTTCATGATAATTAAAAAAAGAAAAAAAATATATTTTTTCATTTTAATATTACTCGGAAACAAGAATGGAATATTTTTATCGATCAAATCAATTTAAAGGGATTTTTAATAAAGCTTTAAAAGATTTCGCCGCATTGGCGTATCTAGAGGGAAGGTTATTCCTACTCGTTGTAGGAAAATATTTTAATATGTATATGTATATGAAATCGCACCACAATGAGTTTAGAAACAGATTTTAAAACCCATTTTAAAATTCTCCTGTGTCCTATTTTTTAAAACGTCAATGTTGGCAGATACGACGCTATCTTGATTTTTTTTAGATGGAAAACCCCACATATTTTAGCATGGCCCCATAGACATATTTTAACTAATTTCAAAGATGTATAGTTTAGTATACTTTGCACTTACCGTTTTCGATATACAGTGACTAAAAAACTACACTGACTAAAGTGCTCGGGTACCTCATTGGAAAAAGCGTAAATTAAAGAAGACGTTTTAAAGCAAACAATAAGTCGCATCTCTAGCCCTTATTCTTTTTTTTTCGATCCGTCCGATCCGTGATCCTTCCAATCTGTCCGATCCGTCCGATTCGTCCGGTCCGATCCGTCCGATTTGTCCGATTTGTCCGATCCGTCCGATTTGCCCGATCTGTCCGATCCGTCCCATCTGCCCGATCCGTCCGATCTGACCTATCCGTCCGATCCGTCCGGTCCGTCCGATCCGTCCGATCTGTCCGGTCCGAACCGTCCGATCCGTCCGGTCCGTCCGTTCCATCCGGTCCGAACCGTCCGATCCGTCCGATCTGTCCGATCCGTCCGGTCCAATCCGTCCGGCCCGATCCGTCCGATCTGTCCGATCCTTCCGATCTATCCGATCCGTCCGATCCGTCCGATACGTCCGGTCCGAACCGTCCGATCCGTCCGATCCGTACAACTCGTCCGATCAGTCCGATTCGATTCGATTCGATCTGATCCGATTCGATCCGATCGGATCGGCATCCTCGCGAAAAATTAGATTAATATATCTTTTTACTATCTTAAAATAGACAAGAGGAAATTTTTAAATTGGGTGAGACACAATGATTCTGGAACAATTCACTTTTAAATCCACTGTATATCGAAAATGGTAAGTGCAAAGTATCGGACCGATCCGATCCGATTCGTCCTATCCGTCCGATCTGTCCGATCCGGTCCGATCCGATCCGGTCCGATCCGGTCCGGTCCGATCCGACCGATCCGATCCGATCGGATCGGCATCCTCGCGAAAAATTACATTAATACTATCTTAAAATAGACAAGAGGAAATTTTTAAATTGGGTGAGACACAATATGATTCTGGAACAATTCATTTTTAAATCCACTGTATATCGAAAGTGGTAAGTGCAAAGTATACTAAACTATACATTTTTAAAATTAGCTAAAATATGTCTACCGAACCATGCTAAAATATGTGGGGGTTTCCATTTAAAAAAAATCAAGATGGCGTCGTATCTGTCAAAATTGACGTTTTAAAAAATTTTGATGCAGATAATCGGCATCCTCGCGAAAAATTACATTAGAAAATCTTTCTACTAATAGGAATACAGTGTACTAATAGGAAACAGGAAAATTATAAATTGAGTGAAACACTTAAAATGATGTCCCTGTACATAATGCAAGAGAAACTCAAGAGGAACAAACTATATGTAAATAATAAAACATTAGATTACACTTATTTATTAAAAATGTTATTAAGGATATCGTACATGAAGATATAATACCGTATGATCGAAAAAAAATGGCGTCCAGTTGGCTGGGAAATAACGATCGATGACATCTCCCATATAAATTTACATATAAAATGACACCGATCTTCATTTCATAGCCATCGTTGACGTCGTTTTTTCTCGATCATACAATATTTCGTTAAATTATAAAGATTTTTTCGACACACTTTTCTTATTTAAAAATTTACAATAGTCAATTTACAAATTTTTAGTATAATTTTATTTGTTGCTGTGATATAAATTTAATTCAGACATCATCTGATCATTTATTTATTTATAATTTTAAATCTGATCTTTCTTTAATTTTGTTTGATAGAACGTATAAAGACATGGTTTGTGGGATTTACAACAAAAATTAGAACATAACCTTTCACAGTTTATTATTTTGGGCAGTGGCGTACAGTAGCACCGATTAGTTGGTAGGTATTGTATCTGAATCATATAGAAATTATACCGAGTGGTGCATCGTCGCGCGTCGTTGGAAACAGGAAATTCCATGCAAATTTTGAACTGGTGAAATATTGGCTTCCCTATTTATTTTACAGCAAAGTCATAAATAGATTTTTTTTTTAAATTTTGAGTGAGCAGCCAATTTGAGTAACCAGCCGATTTTGACTAATTTAAGAAAGATTGCATCTATTTTTATATTAAAACACAACAGGTAACAATCAAACACCTGTCATGAACTGACATACCTTAGATTTACAAACTCTGATTTTGTCATTGTTAAAACTAATTTAATTTAAAGAAAATTTTAATATTCAGGGGAAATTAACCGAAACATGTGAGACACATTGAATTATTTCTTGCGTAGTACCATTTTATGATGCTCACTTTTTCTTTATGTGTTTAACAAAGAAAATACTAATACTGAATATTAAAATAATGTTACGTTTGAAAATGACGTTGGCAACTTAAGGTATGTCGATTTTTGATTGGTGTTTGATTATTACCTGATCAGTTTTAATTTAAAAATAGATGGAGTTTTTCTCAGAGAAAAACACTTAATATATTCGAGATCAATTTCCGTCGTTCGTTTATTGGGCTGTATAACGGCGTCGAGGATTCACTTGATTCACTTAAAAGACAACAGACTACTAGGCATACGCAACACGACGAATAATCAAAAGTGGTTCCGAAAAACTTGTATTTGCTAATGGTATTGACTGTTTGATTTTTTTATCTGCTGTCTAGCTTCGGCCTAACAGTTTAAAAAGAAATGCTGCTGTTAAAAATTTATAATCATAAAAATATATAAAAATCTAACTAGACTTAAACGTTTTTAGTGAATTAAGTCTTCTAAAAAGACTTAAATATTTTAAAATATTTTTAAATTTTGTTTTAAGTCAGCTTTCGAAAGGACTTAAAACCAAATGACTAAAACTCATTAAAACGATTTAAATAAAAAAAGACTTAAGTTTTCAGTGAGTTTGCAGCTCTAGTGGTCAGCACACGGTTTATGTATTCTTAAACTTTTTTCTCCATAAAACAACTGTCAATACCCTTAAATAAAATATTAAGTGCGCCAGTGGTTCGTTGCACTGCATTGTTACGGTTTTTCGTCGAATTTTCCGGTTTTAGCCAAATTATTTTCCACTATTTCCACACGTATATAAGAGGCGTTCGAGTGAAATCGTATTTTTCACAATGGGTATTAAGGAAGAATGAATATTGCTTTTGCCCTGTTTCTTTTATTCTCTCTTTTAACGATACACATACACTCAGACAGAGGCAGAAAAGATATAAAATGGGTCGAAATTTTCTTTATTGCGTTATTTTCGGTTTTTTATTAGATTCTTATAGGGCAGGAGTGGGGCGAAATTGAAACCCAGCCGGACAAAATGGTCGAATTTTGAGAATAGAGATTATATCAGAGGAATTTTATATTTATATTGCTATAAAACAAGTATCTGTAAGATCTTCAGTACAGAACTTCACTACGCTGACGGCTGCGCTCTAGTTGCAGAAACGTTACAGCAATTCCAAGAACTGCTGAACACATATACCTGGGCATAAGAGGCTTTGGGCTTTAAGCTGAACAACGATAAAACTAAAATCACGTGAACTTCCCATGAAGATCGCAACAATACTATGAAAATCGGACAAAAACTATTGGAATATGTAACGGAATTCAATTACCTCGGCAGTTTAAATTCGAAAAAGTCAAATATCGACTATGAAATTCAACACAGGATCAGCAGCGCTTCAAGAGCATGGAAAGCTGGAAAGTAAAAGACAGGGTTTTACAATCATGACTTGAGCACAAAAACGAAACTTGCAGTGTACGGAGCAATAATAATCCCTACAGTGTTATATAAAAGCGAAACCTGGGTGCCCGTACCGCCGACACATGGACGCATTACTCGTAAACAAGTTCCAACAGAAACACCTTAGACAACTGTTAAGAATCAAATGGTACAACCATGTCTCAAACATATCACTCCTTGAATAAGCAAGTTGCGAAAGCGCTGAAGTCATGATTACTAAATCTTGCCTAAGATGGACTGGCCACGTATGCTGGATGCAAGAAAACCGCCTACCGAAATATCTTCTTGAACTTGTAGAGAGTAAGAGGAAACCGGGTAGATAACTCAAAAGATACAAGAATGTTTTCCATGAAATGAAACTTCTTCTTCTTCTTTTAGAAGACGTATCGCCTGTTTAGTTCCGGTTTCCTCCTCGTCTAAGCAACTCTTGCGAGGTTGACTGCCAACGTTTAGGTGGTCGTCCAGTAGGTCTTCTGCCATGGGGTACGTTGTTACGAATTATTATGGCCATTCTGTCGGGGCCCATTCTATTGACATGTTCCATTCTCTTCTTCTCTGCCTTATCCATCTGACAACGTCGTTTGTTTGGCACTTTTCTCTTATGTCTACATTTCTCTGTCTGTCCCTCAATGTGTATCCAGTTATCATTCTTAAAGTTTTCATTTCATTAGTTCGTAGGATTCTCTTTGTTACTGATGTTTCAGCTCTGGTTTCCGCACCATATGTCATCACTGATCGTATGCAGGTTTTGTATATTCTTGACTTACATTTTGTACTCAAATGTTTGTTTTTCCATATGGGATATTTAAGATGTCCTGATATTGCGGCAGCTTTATTGGCTTGTTTCCTTACTTCTTCTTCCAGGAATCCTGAGCTTGTAATTTTGCATCCGAGGTATTACCGAAATGAAACTTAAAGGGGATAAGTATGCAACATCAGTGGGTGGAAGCAGCGCACAATAGAACGCAATGGAGAAGAATTGTAAACTCAGTTAACAGCTAAAATGTAAGTACGTAACAAAGCAATGATATTATTGAATGCCCGGAGTGCGGAAGACAGATAACATCATGTATCTGGCTTATCAGTCACAGAAAAGCTGTGACATGAGATATGTATTTTATTGTAACTGTGTAAATCTGGTCTACAAAGTAAAAAGTCGCCTGCCTCCTCGGTTATTTTTCTGCAAATTGACGCAAAAACGAATTCTTTAAGAGATTCGTCAGCCATACCTATGAAATATCTATTGTAAAATTTATCTATGCTTGAAATAAAAAAACTTTAAGTGTTCACTCTTGCCTGTAAAAGTTTTAAGTGTATGAGCAATCTCTTTTGCGGCTGTAAGGGTGGTGATGTTTGAAAAAGAAATATTTAAAAGGCTTTGAGTTATACTTTCAATTTCACTCTCGGACATTAAAATGTAAAAACTAAGTTAACGAAATTATTGCACTTTAAAAATCAATAAATGTAGGTAAGCAAATTATCATTCTATAACTAAAACTTTAAAATTAAATTATGAAATAATGTAAATACACACAATTACATAGGAGTGGATTACCATAGATAAGTTTCCCCTTAATTGCGGTCTTCCTGTTTTAGATTCTGTGCCTCAACAAACAGTTAAAACTGGCGATTTCCTGGGATTCGGAAACGTCTTTTTGTGGGACTGCTTGCAAAACCAGGAATCTCTGAGACACCGACACGATTGATTGCGCCAGTTATGTATTTTATTGTAACTAACTTGTTTTTAAAAATTGATTTTATTCAAGAGAATTACAATTTAATAATTTTACAATATAAAGTAATAGTCTAAGAGCAACGTTTTCGAGAAAGTATTTTAAGACGTCTGGCTCTTTGACATATCTTTTACTATGCTCTCTGGAACAGCATGCGGCCCGTCTGGCTGCCGATACCCGTTGCGTTCACTACTGCGCATCGGAAGAAGATCCTATTTTTTTTTAATTTAGTCCTATAAATTCTAGTATTGAATATAAATCGAACATGTCTCCATAGCGGAGTGCGTAGAGTTTTCAACTACGAAACGATGATTCAGAGTTCGAATTCGAGTCATGGCAAAGACTTTTTTATTTTATTTTCGTTTATATTCTGATAGTAAAGTATTAAATAATTCTGGTGATTCAAAAAAATCAAATATTTAATACTTTACTATCAGAATATAAACGAAAATAAAATAAAAAAGTTTTTGCCCTGACCCGGATTCGAACTCTCACTTCTCGCCCGATAGGTGAAACCTCTACGCGCTGAGCTATGGAGACTCGTTCGGTTTAAATTCAATATTGGAATTTAAAGAACTAATAAAAATATAGGATCTCCTTTCAATGCGCAGTAGGGAACACAATGTTTACCGGCAGCCAGACGGGCCGCATGCTGTTCTAGAGAGCATAGTAACAGATATATCAAAGAGCCAGACGTCTTAAAATACTTGTTTTTCCGACGTTGCTAGTTCTCGTACTATAACTACGTACTATACGAAAGTTAATCGTAAGTGAGCATAAATAAAGTGAGCAGGTATATGTAATATTCAATAACATGAAATGTAATGTCAGCAAATTAATTGTTTACAATATAATAGTATAATGATAACTATGTTGGGTCATGCACTACGATTGGGACGGACTGGGTCACATATCTTATGTGTGTGTCAAATGAGTGTCAAATACTCGTCAGCGAATAATGGCAGTAGTAGTAGTAATAGATTGCGTCCAATTGATTTGACAGTTTTTGTCATTTGTTCTCTATAATTTTGCTTCCATTTGGTTTCAAGTATTTTCTATATATTCCAATATTTTTCTCAATTTGAATATGAAAATTCTAACCTAATATCAATACTGAATCATTGTCTACAACATTCAAAGAATAACATCATAGTGTAAAATCGCTATTTTTGGGACTTACTCAACCGGGTCTCACAATGCAAATTCACCTCAAATATCCATTTAGTTGGTCATTGGCAAGCACTCGCTCATTGTACATGAAAATAACAAAACAAACATTTACTGATCTGGATAAAATTGATAGTAAATAGTAAGACTCACCCGGGGGTACTCCGCCCACTGATATATTCTATTCAATATATCCCATTCCATATTTTCCATCTAATTCAAATATCATTCGGTTATATATTGGTTAATCGTCTTCAACAACTGGCTAGTGTCACCTGAAATAGTATAGGGGCTTCCCCCGGACGCAATTCTGCCGCTAAACAGATTCGCATCCCAATCGAATAAGCTAATTGGAGTACCTCACTAGTCTCTCTACCCCAACGCCGCATCGTGTCAATCAAGAAGACAAGGGAGACCTCAAACTCTCAAGACCAACCTCGAAGGCAAGACGTCACACCACAAGAGGTTTTCTTCTGGTCAAACGACCCGTTGCCTTACAGTACTTGCAACGTTTATAGTCAAAAGACTTTCAACCCCCAAATATCAGCTCTATGACAAAACACAACACAACAGCCTGCCGGCCTATCAACTACTGATTCGCCTCCGGCAAGCTAAACCTCCTCTTACATCACAATTTTACCGGATCGCAAATATTTACATTACTTGCCAATGAATAATACTATTTTCTCTCATGGACTTTCAAATAGAGTGTTTAAATAAATAGAGAGTTTCCGAAGGAATGCATATTGTTTATTAGAATAGTGAATAAATAAAAGCATTATTATGACGAACTTATTTTCCAAGTTTTACAATAGAACACATGTTTTACAGGGAACTAGTCGTACATTCCGTACAGTTTATTTACTAGAGGGTCGGTGATATTTTCAGTAAAAATTACAGAAATTATATAGTGCTCTCTATCTCTCAAAAACTAGTTATTCTACGGCCGACGAAACGAATATTAACACACAGGCACCAAATTGGTGCGACGCCTGAAAGCGAGAACGAAAAAAAAAGCGTCGAGAGAATTACGAGTTTCTCGACTAGAAAGCGATCGACATAAATTTCTCAGCGTTCACTCTCCGGTCCGCGCGATCGGAATCAAAAAATCGGCACAAATAGCACACAGGTGCATTAAAGCGTCCATTTGTGACAAATGGCTCGGTCGCGCTGCGATACACCGGCGGCCGTTCTTTTTTTCATATTTTCCACCGTATTTCTCACGCTCTGACACGTATCCAAATTCATTTCGGACACTTTGCTAACGGACATTGCTATTATTTCGCTGTTAGTTTTTTCGATCCTGAATAGATTGGTTATTCCATCGTAAAAAGGGTTGAAAAAAGTAACGTTTTAATGCATTTTTAAAAACTACTAAGGTATAGATTGTAGATTTTATGGGAGGGGGAAGTTTACCACCGCGACTTTATGAATCTATTGTATCCCCCTTTCTTGAGTTATAAATCATCATACTGCCTTTTTGTTTTGAGGAGGGAAAAATCTTGCATAAGACACCCAAAGTTGGGTAGTGCCGGATTCCTACCGGTTAAAAAAAACCCTCCTCCAACTACCACTTTAAGGTTGATTCTCACTATACCTTCCGTATCAGCTCCCTTCGGTTTCCCTTCCGTTAACATAAAATATTATATCATGTAAATAAATGGGACAATGCACACTATCCGTTCCGTTTCCCTTCTGTTCCATATACTTTCCTTCCATACATTTTGTTGGTGGACGGACTAAAGCGTATCGGAAACAGCGTTGTCACCCAAGTAGCATCTATCTGACTTCGAACTAAATCTGACCTGAAGCGACGTCAGACTTTGTGCAAATTTAGGTCGGGTGCTGGTAATACGACCGGTGACGTTGCTTTCCTATTAAAAGTGACGTCGTTGGATCCGAGTCGGTAAATTCAACGATCTGTCGACGTACAAAATAACAACGTACCATTTTTATTGATTTCCCAACGTCGCGTCGTTCCCACGTTGGCTTGCACGACGTACATATACTTGAACTAGCCCGACGTCTACCCGTTGTCCGAATAGGATACGTCTCACTGATAATCTCTAAAGTAACGTCCAATTATATTTTGTTGTATAGTGCGTATCATCTATATTTATAGAATAATGTACTTGAGAATCTTATTTAAGTCAAACCTAAAAGTACCCAGGATGTATTTGTAATATTTGCGACTTCTAATGAACATGTCATGGAACTGGATGACCTAATAAATGGAACACCCTGTAAACTTGCATTTTTTGGCTATGCCTAAAGATCACTTACATAACATTAAGATATTCATCTACATATTACAGAAAGTGGTCAGAGCTTTTGCAAAAATAATAATAGTAGTATGATTTCTTGCCAAATAAAAAATATGTATTTTTCAGCCCTTCTTAAAAAAATTATTAAAAATACAAGAACTGTTCTGAAATCAAAACTATATTAGGTATACTACTTTAGATGGTCTGTTCTTAGTTTGTTATAAATATGGTAATCGTATATCATACAGGATGTTCAATATTCTACGCCAAACTTTCTAAAATATAAAATAATTTTTCTTTGTTATTTTAAATGGAACACCCTGTATATTATTTTTTTAGGAGAGTTAAAAAATGAACATTTTTTGTATTTAGAGTATTTCAAAATTTTGAACGGTTTCGCAGACACGCGCAGTATTATTTCATATGGCGCTTTCAATGGTAAAATACGAGAAAAAAATCATTGGGTGGCTTTGATAAAAATTTACTGTGGAAAATTCCATATGAAATATAAAACCGCAAATATCTGCGAAACCGTTAAAAATTTTGAAATACTCTAAATACAAAAAATGTTCATTTTTTAATTCTCCGTCTATTGAAACAATAATATACAGGGTGTTCCATTTAAAAAAACGAGGAAAAATTATTCTATATTTTAGAAAGTTTGGCGCAGAATTTTGAACATTCTGTATAATTTACGATTTTCATATTTATAGCAAAGTAAGTACAGACCATCTAAAGTAAATACCTAATATAGTTTTGATTTCAGGACAGGTTCTTGTATATTTAATAATTTTTTTAAGAAGGGCTGAAAAATATATATTTTTGATTTATTTTTTAATATCTCTGAAACTATCAAAATATAGTTATTCATATCTTAAGGTTATGTAAAGTGATCTGAAAGGAAGCCAAAAATGCAATAATATACAGGTGTTCCATTTAAAAAAAATCATCAAGGTCCACTCACACTTTTTTGAGCCATCCTATAGAAGTTAAAATATTTTCTTGAAATACATCCTGGCACATACTTTAGGTTCGCACTTAAACAAAATTCTCAAGTTTTTTATTCTAGGAGCTACAGATGCCCGACGCACTATTGCCAGACCCTGTATTTTGTTGTATTTTATGTTCATATTTATAACCTAATGTACGTATCTCTATTTACGTCCGTAAATACACAACCCATTAAGTAGCATTTGCGACCTAATGAACATCATAAACATAAAATAATAAACAAACTTAACTTTTTTATTATGCCTAAAAAAACTAAACAGGCATTTAGACATTCATCTACATTTTACAGAAAGTGGTCGAGGCTTTTGCAAAATAATAATAGTAGTAGTGATGTCTTGATGTCACCCACGAATGCTTTTTATCCGGAAGAGATGCTGCATTACACTGGTGCATCTTAATTTCTTTTTTTAGGGTTCCGTACCCAATGGGTAAAAACGGGAACCCTATTACTAAGACTTCGCTGTCCGCCCGTCCGTCTGTCACAAAGGTCTATCATAAGATAGACCGTTCATCTGTCACTCAGATCAACTGTCTAGCTATAAAGCTAGACAGTTGAAATTTTTACAGATAATGTATATAGTTGCCGCTATAAGAACAAATACTAAAAACAGAATTAAATAAATGTTTATAAATAAAACAGTACTTTCACTAAACATTATCTTTTAAGTAAGAATTTTACATAGAATCTTTCAAGTCCAAAAATTATATGCTCTGTGGCCGACGACGGATGCTCCTACGTATGCCGGCCGTTCGCAAATTTTGCGTGGCGTACGTTGTAGTTATAAACATGTGCGCCACTGACTTTTTTCTTTTGATATCAAAGCTGTGTAGGCCGCTTAATGCCAATTAAATGTTAACTCTTGATATTTTGTAGAATTCGGCCTCCTTGATGAGATAAATGCAATTTTATTAATCACAATTAATAAAATTAAAATAACTCTAAAATTAATAAATTATATATTTTACCTCTAATTTATTATTAAATATTATTACTATTAGTTATAATTACTATTAGTACAAAATCGACAAAATATCAAGAGACAACTTTTAATCGACATTAAACTGCTTATTCTATTTTGCTAACAAGAGAAAAAAAAAAGTCAGTAGCTTACATGCTTTTTTTTAGAAAAATATTCCAAAGATAACCCATATGCACGTCCCTGGTGAATAGGTCGACACTTTTTTAGCTTTAAAATATGTCGCATTTATAGTAACTTTTATCCTTAAAATTGTATTCCAAACGCTAAAAGTACTTGGGAGAAAATTATAATAAATCGAAAGATTATTAAGACTTTAACACCCTGTGGCTACGAAACAAAGCAGAATCGGACTTATATTGACCGGACTTAAACACCCTGTATAAACACCACAGATTTGCCACCGTTTTTATAATAATTCTCACCATTTAAAATTACGTGACTATAATAAGCGCGCGCCCTTTCCGAGGGCGTAGGGACGAGGAGAAAGCTTATTTATATTCATATAAAGCCGGCATTAAAATTAATTCTAATTACGTTCGAGGGGGTCATTCGAAAATAACTCTTCTTTAAACTGGAACAATGCTTTTTCGGAAACAGTCCGATGAATTTTAATGCCAAGCAGTTTAACAAAGCATAAAAGGGTTTTTAGAGAGTCCGGGATGCCAATAAAATAACTTTAAGATGAAATTTTTAATTTTTGTGAGTGAAAATTCAGTAAAATTTTTCGGACTGGGTTGTTGTCCTAGATCATATATACTTACGTGGATAAATCAACGTCATAAGTTTAGCATTAAAAATATGTCTCCAACATCACGACATGTCATTTTCAAACCTTCTTTATTGCACTTATGAAACGTTCAATAGATTGGTCTTTCTCGACTTCTTTTCTTTTTTCTTTTCTTGATTAGTCGGACCTTACTTTGTGCCATGCGCATTAAAAGTGTTACGTACTTCCAAAGACATTATGAAGATAGACCGAACATCTCATTCATAAATACTCGTTGGTAGTGTATCAAACATTCCAATGTGTCAAACAAGGACAGAAGAGACAGAGAAGTCTAAAATTTCCGACCCCGGCAACTAGGCGCATTTCGATTGTTCTAATGGCCAGTGGCGTATCGTTTTTTGGAAAGCATTTAATTAGTAAAGTAAAAGTAAATTAATTAGTAAAATTTATACACTTTTTCGTCAGATGAGTTTTGTTACTAGGTCTAATATAATAATATAATTAATATCCCACATATACCTATGTTGAAACGTTAGTAGGTGGTTTTCGAAAATCGCTCCAACGTCGATTTTCAATTTAAACTTTCAGTTACTTCTATATAAACTTTCAGTTACTTTTGAATATTCACAGGGTGACTCAGGCTTCCGAAACAGTTCTATATTAGGTTTGTGGTTGGTTACTTTTCTTTCAATTTTTTTTTCAGAATATGGAGGCATTGGTAAAGCACATTTTAGACATTTTTGTAAACATAGGTGGCCGGAACATATTTTCAAACTAAAGTTGTAGATTTGCCATTAAATTTCCATTCCAGAAATACGTAGGGTTGCCACCTGTCCTTTTTTAAAAAGGACAGTCCTTTTTTAGAATAACTTGTCCTTTTGACTTTTTTTGACTTAAAAAGTCATTTTTATTTTCGTATTTTCCCTTAGAAAGTTACCTACAGCAAACAGAAATATTCTTTTCGTCCAAATTTAGTTAGAGATGTTATAAAACTTATAAATAATTTTTTCTTGTTTAGAATAGGCAACATTATTTAGAACTTCCCGTTTAATCTGAAATGATAGTTTAGGTTTTAGTTTTACCATTTTTGATCTTAAAAAGAACTTCAAAATTAGTAATTAGTAACGATTTAGTTAGCTCGCAATCGATAGCTTCCTGTGAAGTACTGTGTAATAGTTGTTTAATTTTGTATTATTAATAACTTCCTATACCTAAAATCAATATTTAATGAGAAAATTGAAAATTGATTCATTAAAAGTATCAAACCTGTGTGCTACAGGATGGGATTTCTGTCGCATAATAATGAATTACGTTTGCTTCATCTACGTTACCGTAGATGGAGCTCAAGGCTTGGTAGGGTTTGTATAAATAAACAAAATACAAGAAGCAAAAATTATTAAGGCCTAACCCCTACATATTATATGCTTATTCTCTGCATTAAATTCATCAGACTGAAGGGAACAGCCATTCGACGACCGGTTTCGGAGATTTATCTCCAACGTCAGGCCGACTTTGCTGTAACCCTCAATCCGACAAACGAAAAGAATAAAAGCAGAAAATAGCATTTGAGTACAAAACGTACTACTATGGCGAGTGCTAGAGGGCGAGAGCAGCTAGTAGTAATACGTAAAAAGCTTTTTTGGAGGCCTGGGTCACTCTGTATATAGGTATGTATATAACTAGTAGCCTAAGAATTATTTACAGTTCGTCCCATTAAAAAAAAAAGGTAAACACACCGTACAAATAACTCTAGGAAGAGGTATTTGTACAGTGGTAAAAAATTGTATAAACAAGGCCGAAGGGGCAGATATAATAAAGCAATAAAATGTAAAAAAGGTCGGGTAACACCTTTGTTTATTTGTTGAGCAAAATTCCTTTAGAATATCGTATATAATGACCAGAAATGACACAATTTTAAGAAAAAAATGTCACTTTCTGGCTTATAATAAAATTTCAAATGCAACATTTATATTCAAATTTGTTATGATCAACAACAGTTAGGTAGTCATTGAGACGAATTATAATTCAATTACTGGCTACTACGTTCTTGTTTTAATAGATTAATTACAAAAGCAAGTCCCTTGTGGGACGCCTATGTACAATGACGAAAACAATACCCACCTGTGAAAAGACAAATTCGGGTAATTTGAGCTTATTTTTCCACACACTTGATACTGTCCTACCATACTGAATTCGCAGATTCAAAAGTACGTTAAACAAAAACAAAAACCACCGAAAAACACTGAAAGTTCACTTTCGTCTTGATTCCGACTTCAAACACACCGCAAGCTAAACGTAGTATGCTATAACGGACCAAGGACCGTCGCGAGTTGCGGTGGGACGGACGGCTCATTTCATTCTAGAAGACTAGCAGCGACGTTGCCAATAGTTCTAGACGTTTCAGCACATTAAACAGTAAACATGTCCTTTAATAGTAACGCATATATCCTCTAGTTAATAACATATTATTACGCATGCTTCTTTAAAAATAAACTATTAATTTAATTAAGAAATTGAGATTTATTGATATCCGGTAAAGGTTTTAAAGTCACCTTTTCTGCAAATCAAACTGAGTAGATAGGCGCAAATTTGAGATGTGGCAATGTCGCCTTCTCTATTTCAGTTGGTTTTTACAGTACGTAGTCAACCTCCGATTGTTTGATCGGGTTAAAATGTCTAATGTGATATCTGTTCTTACTAAATCTATGCGTACTTCCAAAATATAGGAAGTACAAATTATATATTGTTATGGAAACCGACTTTTCATTGTCTTTATATTGTCATAATCATATGTCATAATCTTATTTCCATTGTATAACTACGCTTGTTTTTTGTGTTTTTTATTTTAAAAATTGTATTAATTAGTTTTTCATCGATCGTTTTTATATAGCCGAGGATGCAAGCGTCTTCAGTGAGAAGTTAATTTTAAGTTTGTGCAATTATATTTCTATTTTTTTTTTCGTTGGACTTTCTAAATATTCGTAAAAATGACTAGAAAGTGTTCGTTATGTGGAAGTTCTAATATAAAGGTCCCCGAATTATCTTTCCATAGGCAAGTAAAGTATTCAGTCGTTCTTTTATTTATTTTAAACAACATGCATACTTTCTGGTTAGATTTCCTAAGAATATTGATATTCGTACGGAGTGGCTAAATGTATTTTTTATATAATTTAATTTTTGTGACAGTAAACATTCAATTTATTGTTCAAATATATACATTTTACAAATTAAATTTTTTAAATTATGTTCAAATTTGGCGCGTGGACCATAGATTAGGACCGACAAAGATAGATAGAGTAGAAGCACCGCGTGTACAACAAAAAAAGAAGATAAATGGAAGTCGTTGATATGTTTGCGATAGTTTCCATAGTGATTTACTTATCCACGTAAGTATATATATGATCTAGGGTTGTCGTGATTATTGCGAGACTGGTTTTGCTAACGGTTTTTTTCTTGGTTTTTGTCTTGCATTTTGTGACTAGCGTTACTAACAAAGACTAACGTTTGATCTGCAAGACCAAGACCAAAACTGACCAGTGCAAGATATCCACAAGGCCAAAACCAAGCATGCATGACCGTTGCAATCTAGCAGTTTTTTTGTCACATTTACATGATGTAAGAAATTATTATTTGTTCAGAATTATTGTTTTAATTTACTACAAATAAAATAATGCTTTCCCCACTTTTGCATACAATTTTCAAAGTTGTTCCTTTTTTTAAGTTTCATTTTCATTAAATTACTAAAAATGCTATTTCTATAAAGATTTTCTATGTAAAACGTGCTTCTAGGTCATATCAAATAAACTTTTAGTCACGTGATTAAGCTTGACCTGCACAACGTTGCTCTCTTTTACATATTTTCTTCTAATCAAAATATTTTAGGAAACAAAATACATTAATTATAAATATATAAACAGTTGTAAGAACTCTATTTTTCTATGCTACGTTTTCTTTATCTGACGTAAAATAAACAAACATTTCAAAAGCCGGAGCGCAATAGAATTTCGAACGTAAACAAAAACAAGCCCAAAATTCATGGTACCTGCACTTTTCAAAAAGGTTGCAAATAACACGCAATACAGTATCACCGTCTAAAACAGTATTAGACAGCGTCAGAGAAAGAAGTGGTACGTGCTTATTAAATTAAAATTATTAAAGTTTCTCAGGTTTAGTTAAGGTTTTGTGGTGGTTCTGAGTTCCATTGCTGTGCCGAATAAGAAGTTTGGTTCCAGTCGATATTACGGACACTAAAAACGTTAAATTTTCCTTACAGATTAGGTAGAAACATCAAATATTAGCACTTTACTACATTATATAGATGTAGATTGACCTAGTTTAAGCACAAAAAATCAAGAAAACCTCTTTGTAAGCGTAAAAATTAAGAAAATACATGTATTTACAATATTCCGAGCTAGCAACCATTGACTTTTTGATTGACAGTTGATCGACGGCCTTCGCATGCTGTTTGCGACGTTGTCAATATAATTATTTTATATAATTTTCTACTGAAGTGAGGTTATGTTAGATATTCTTTTAGGGGTTCTGTGGTTTTGAATTTTTGGTTAGCTTCTCTTTGTGGAGGGTGTTAAGCTGTGGTTTTTATATTTTAATAATTAACTGTGATTTTGCAAAAATATTATTAGATTGGTTAGGATTTGGGTTGCTTTGGTTAGCGTTTCTTTGTGGAGGGTGTTAAGCTGTGGTTTTTATATTTTAATAATTAACTGTGATTTTGCAAAAATATTAGTAGATTGGTTAGCATTTGGGTTGCTTTGGTTAGCTTTTCTTTGCGGAGGGTGTTAAGCTGTGGTTTTTAAATTTTAATAATTAACTGTGATTTTGCAAAAATATTATTAGATTGGTTAGGATTTGGGTTGCTTTGGTTAGGTTTTCTACGGTGAGGGGTGTTTAGCTGTATTTTTTTATATTTCAATACGAATCTGAGTGCTTTCAATGATTTGATTTTGAACACAGATTTTAAAATAATTCATTTGTTTTCACCGTGATGGCGCCACCGTAGGAGCCGTTCCTCCGGCGACCGGCACGTGAAAAATTGGCGTAAAATAGCGGCAACGTCGCACAGGTTAATGTCATCATATGTTTGTGCCATCTCTCAAAATTCCTCCGCAGCATCAAATAGTACCATCATTTTATTTGAATATTTTAAAATTTACTGGATAATCCGCAAATTTTTTTGGCTTAAATTACCTACTAAAACACTTGTGTCCGTAAAGTCGAACGGACCCAGAAGTTTTATTAAGGTGAGTTTATTTTATCTCACTGAGCAACTAGTCGGTTACTGTTTATTGTTTTTATTGTGATATATTATATTTCTGAATCTCACATAAATTCTAAGATATTTGATTGAATATATAGAAAAGATGATTTGCAGATGATAATATTGAAGTATTTCTTTATAGTGATTTATTTATATTTGTCTATGTGACTTTAATAGCAGATACAAATATATTTGTGCATTGATATTATCAAATTGATTTTGATTAAATTATGTTTAGCTCTATTACTTTCTGCAGTTAGCCTATATGGCGCAGTTACTCTGTGTAGCGTAGTTAATCTTCAGAAGTAGTTTGATTAGGTTAAGTTCCGTAGTCCCGTAGCGTAGTTAGCCTTGAAGAGTAGTTATCCCCGTAGCGCAGTTAGGCCTATTACCTTGTGCATTATATTTAGCCTGTGTGGCGTAGTTTGCCTGTGTGGCACTTTCTCTGTGTGAGTACAGTCTTTGTGACTAGCCTGTGTGGCATATTCTCTGTGTGAGAACAGTCTTTGTAACTAGCCTGTGTGGCATATTCTCTGTGTGTGAACAGTCTTTGTGACTAGCTTGCGTGGCATATTCTCTGTGTGAGAATATTATTATGGCACTCTAGATTAAAATTTAAAATACGATTTTTCGAGCGAAAATGTCAAAAGTTGACATATGATATGTCATTCTATTCAGAATGTCATTTTCTATCGAATAAAGTAAAAAATACCGATGGTACCATTTAAAAAGCAAAAGTAGTAATAATTTCCGGTGATACAGGAAATGACCGAAAACAATTGAATACGTCAATCTATCCTAATTTATGTCATACACTAACATACCAAATCTCGTTATTTTTTATCTGAGAAAATAAAGTTATAGGTCACTTTTAAGACGCACCCGGTATAGATCTATGTCTTTAGATAATATATTGTTATGAATATACTCCTCGAAGTTTATATGAAATATATTATTTTCAGTAAGATTTAAGTTTTATTAATTTTTTTTATCACCTTTTCATTCAAATTTTTGAAGTATTCCAATTTATTTTCTAAATTTAGTCCCGTATGATTGTTGATAAATTTTAAATTTTATTTAAGATTTAAAAATCACATTTCTTTAAAATAAAAATGATTAATATTTTTAACTTCCTTTACATATCCTAACAATCGCATATAATGCAAATACGTTGTATCTCGACATATAAACACAGAGAATTACAAAAAGAACTGTTTTAGACATAAATTTGCAGCGCGAGTAAATACAAACCAAGTATATAAAAGGACAGAAAAGAATAGAGAAAGAATAAAATCCTGTGCCATACCAGAAAAATACTGTTTATGCAATACGCTTGCCGGTGCAATAAAAATTCCGAATCTCCACTACGGACGAAAATAGACACTCCCAATTTAAAATTCCATAACTACGTATCGAAAATACGGTCAGCCCTGTTGGAAAACTGTAAGCTGCTTTGAGAGAGCTTTAAACTGAGCTCTGTTGTATTTTTCTATAGAAGAATGTACTGAATATGTAAGTATAGATCGCTAGATTTTCCTGAATGTATGAAACAAATTTTTAGAAAATAATTTCCAGTAGCTTACTTCGGGTTTTTCTTATTACCGATACTGAACCGTCCTAGAACTTTACAGCGCATGCACAGATGAAAATATTGCTGCATATTTCCTTCTCGGCAGGCGTATCACAATCCTAGAACGGTTCAGGATCGGTAATAAGAAAACCCCGAAGTACACTACGAAAAAAAACGTTTTTAAGATAATAATTGTAGGCATTACGAACTAGTGATGTAACGAATATTCGCATTCTCATTCGCATTCGCGAATATTCGTTTGATTTATGATATTCGCATTCACATTCGCATTCGCAAATATCTTTGAATATTTTGCGAATATGAACTTGAAAGAAAAATACAGAATGTGAAAACAATATTAGGTAAATTAAACAAAAAAGTATTCATTTCTTTTTTATATATATATATATATATATATATATATATATATATATATATATATATATATATATATATATATATATATATATATATATATATATATATATATATATACTTATTATATTAATTATAGAACACATTATTGTGATAAAAATTTAGATTAAAAAATAAAAACTTCTATAAGAACAAAAAACAAATCTTAAACCACTTTCAAAAAAGTAAACAAACACTTTATCCTTTATCTTAATTATTTTACGAAAAACAGTTAATAATCAAACTTTAGAAGAGGAATATTAAACTTCAGAAATAAAAGCTTCGATGCTTTTTCTCCTTCAAGTCTGTTTCGATGCGGTGTATAAATAAGGCCAGCACCACTGAACACGCGTTCGCTCGGGACACTCGTTGGTGGTGTGACTAAATAATGCTTTGCTATAGGAGAAATAAGCCCGTACTTCTGCTTGTTCACTTTCCACCAAGCTAAAGGGTCAACGTCATTTGCTACGCGTCTTTCCGCTAAGTATACTGTAAGCATTCTACGGATTAAAAGATGAACAGGATTCTGGTCATTTTGTCGTCAACGTCATCTTCTTCGCTGTCACTGGTATCGTCCATCAGTGATTCCATTGTTTCCCTAAAAGAAACACGTTTATATGTAGTGGAATTTTCAGTTTCATTCAATCTAGCACGCTTTGCATTACGCGAACTTAAAGGTGCACTTGTTTCACTGTCTCCAAGCAAATCCAAAATATGTTGTATGACACGATCTTTAATCGAGTTATTTCTAAAAAACTTGATTTTATATCTTGGATCAATGAAGGTCGCCGTGACAAACAATATTTCGTTTTCCAAAAATCCAAATTTGTGACTGAGCTCCTCTCTCAATACATTTATTGTTTCACCAATGTGTTCATCGGTAGAATCAAAATCATCAAGAATTTTTTGCAAAGTGGCAATTAAGGGGATCACTGATGATACAGAAACTTTGGCCGAACTTAATTCTTTAGTTATATCTTCAAAAGGTTTGAGTAAACCAACAAGTTTTTTTATGATCATCCACTCTTCGGAAGTCAGTTGAGGAATTTTATTGTTTGTTGTGGATGCGTAAAGACAAACTGCCTCTTGAACTTCCAAAATACGCTGCAACATATAAAAGGTGCTATTCCATCTAGTAACACACTCATGTATAATCTTGAGAGGTGTTTGATTAAATATTTTCTGTAATTTACTAAGCTCGTCTTGAGCAGAATTCGAATGATGAAAATGTGTTGCGATCTTTTTACATTTCGTTATAGTAGTTATGAAAGTTTCTTGAGCTTTCATCCCTTCTTTCAACACGTTTTGAATCTTGTGTGAAGCGCAGTCAATGTGTTCAACATTTAATAAGGAAACACCTTTTTTCATGTTTGCTCCTGCATCCCGAACTACACATTTTACTTTTTCTTTAGGTATTTCCCAGGTCGATAAAATACCTTCAAGTTTTTCCATAATATTTTCTCCTGTATGGCGGCCGTCATTAAACACTTCTGCTTTTAAAACTATCATTTTCCTTTCGAATTCTTCTGTAATTCCATGACAGGTTAAACTCAGTAACGAAACCCCAGAGCAAGAATCAGACCAGATGTCGCTTGTAAATGAAATTTTTTCAAAGGACTTCAGCAACTCGAGTATTTTCTGGCTGACTTTGCCATATAATTTATCGCAGATAAACGTAGTATAATACTGACGAGACTTTAAATTATAGGATGGACACAGGTGCTTCATAAGTCTTTCGAATCCAAGAGATTCCACGAAGCTAAATGGCAAGTCAGCCAGCGCAATCATTTCACTTATCGAATTATCAACTTCCAAAGACCTCACGGATTTGTCATCCACTGTTTCTTTTTTTCGATACAGTCTTGTATCGAAATTTGTTTCTGCTTCTCACATTTAGTTCTTTCATGGGACGATGATGCCAGTGAAAGAATTTTAAATGCATCCCGTTTTTTTTTCTTCGCGTTTCCAATTCAGAAAACTCGGTTTTATGCATCGAATTTAAATGATTTCGCATAGCCGTGGTAGTTCTTCCTTTTCGTGAATAATCATTATTACACAACTTACATTTAGCTTGTTCATCTTCGCAAATCGTAAAATAAGTCCATATTTCACTAGAAGTTGATTTACTCATGTTAAAAAATACCTAATCTAATAAGTCTAATAACAGTCTAACCTCACAATTCACAAACTCGTCTGAGCCGGTAGCAAAAACAAAACAAAATTCCAATCATTGGAAAACCCCGTTCTATCAACAACGCATTCGCATTCGCATTCGCGAATTCTTAAAATTTGGCATTCGTTACATCACTATTACGACCATAATAAATCGCATTTATTAATTCATCACGTGAAAAAAAAATGAAGTTAATTAATAATTATTTTTTATACAAGACGATAAAATGGTATTTTATCGTCGACCGAAAATAAATTTCGAAAATTCACAAGCGATGAAATCGTGAGGGAATTAACTTCGTGAGACGATAATGCAAGTTTATCGTCCATCGTGTATAAAACAATATTTTTTTCCATAGCGAGTTACGTTTTAAAAATATTCAGAAATTATTATTTCAAGGAATTTATTACGAGTAGAAAAAATATTGTTCTGGGTTGGCGTTGGTTTCTATGTAATTTGACAAATAAATAAAGCTGTCTCTTTAGTTGTCAGTTTCCAGACAATATTTTTTAATTCTCTTTCGTGTCGATTGCTGATTGAATTGGAGCCACAAATGGCTCAAAACGAAATAAGTAAATTACCAACAGACAAGAACGGTAAACTAATAGGATTGCTCATCCTCATAAGACGTACGTTAGCCTCTTCCCGCGCTTCAGCTGACAGTTGTGACGTCATTGTAGCCCTTGTCAAAGCCTTCGTGGCCTTGTCATGATAGTGTGCATTATTAGTTGCCTATGGTAAACTTATAAAAATAACAGCTGAGAAATTTTGACTTAATTATTTTGTCAATTTTAAATGTGAAAAAGGTGTCTTTAAAGTTTTTAGAGCTATAGAGTGTATAAATACGTTCATTTTGTGTTGTGGATTGTGACAAAGTGCATACTAAGTGCCCACGATTTTGTTTATTAATTATTTTAAAGCAAAATATGGAAGTACTCTAAAAAGAATGCTTGCAAAAGGTGATGCTGGGAACTGCTGTTCTTAAAAATGCATTATCCGAGTATTTAATACGATTTATACAGTTAATTTTCTATACTACATACATATAAGGTGTTTAAATAAATAAACTAAATAATGAACGTTTTGCATTCGGTAACCAATAATGCACGTGTGTGTATTATTGGTTGCCGGATAAGGACTAATAACCATGACAATGGCTACAATGACGTCACAAAGCGAGTAGTTTTCGCATGCACCTGGCGGACACTTTTGGCTGAATGAGCAGTCCTATTAGGTTAACTGTTCTTGACCAACAGATATTCAGGCTGAGGCGACAAACGCCATATCCAAACTACTTCCATTTAAATCCCGAAAACTTATGAAAAGGAATACAAAAATTTTCAAAAATGAAAGCAATTAAAAAACGTGCGAGAAGAAATACAGTGTTTAACCTATCCTCGATGTTAAAGTATCATTTAATCTACCCTTGCGGTTAAAGTACTATTTTATCTACTATTTTTGATAGATATAAGGCAATTTTAACAGTTGCTATGGAAAAAAAAAAGGTTTTATTCAACTGTGCTGCACATAATATAATTAACTTTACTACTAAGACCGCCGAAATCACTAAACCTAAATATACTTTACCTATTACTTCACACAAAAGCAAGATACAGGAACTCAAGTGGTCACAATCTGACTTCTGTGGAAGTTAACTTCGAAATAATATCTTCATTTTCGATGGAAAATGTTTAATTACACTTGCAGCGTCGCCAAGGAATTATCGTTGAATCGTTCGCTTAAAATAATTTGGTAAAGCCACTGGAGGAAGTAATACAATAGAAAAACAAACAATAAAACAAAGTGGAATTTTTTAGGTGATGTGTTACGTTCAGTTTATAAGATTTTCAAGATAATTAATAGGATGAAAACAATAATTGGTGATTGCTTCAAGTAAAATCGGTAAGAGAAATTTAAACGAGAATTCATATACGTAGTAAATACATAAAGCATATCGACTTTCCTTTAATGTATCACAAAATAGACAATAGCTAAGCATATACACAGTTACAAAAAGAACTGTTTAGATTTAAATTTGTAGCTCGGGTAAGTACAAGCAAACTATAAGTATAAAAGGATAGAATAAGAAAGGAATAAAACTCTGTTCAATTTCACACATAACATAATTAGCTTTACTACTAAGACCACCGAAATAACTAAACCTAGATATAATCTACCTATTACTTCACACAAAGGCAAGATTCAGAAACTCAAATTTCTCATTTAGCAAAATCGTAAAGAAGTGGTCTTAAAATCTAACTTCCGCAGAACTAACTTCGAAATAATATCTCTATTCTCCATGGAAAATGTTTAATTATACTATGTAGCAATGGAATTGTCGTTGAATTGTTAAGACATCGTAAAATTATTTGTAAAAGCCAGTGGAGAATATAACATATTAGAGAAAAAAAACAATAAAACAAAGGGGAATTTTTTAGGTGGTGTGCTACGTTCAGAGTATATAAGATTTTCAAGATAACAATAGGATGAAAACAATAATTGATGATTGTTTTAAGTAAAATCGGCAAAAGAAATTTAAACGAGAATGCATATACATACGTCGCAAATAACTAAGCGTATCGACTTTCCTTTAATGTATCACAAAATAGACAATAGCTAAGCATATAAGCACTTACAGTTACAAAAAGAACTGTTTAGATTTAAATTTGTAGCTCAGGTAAGTACAAGCAGACTATAAGTATAAAAGGATAGAATAAGAAAAATATAAAACTCTGTTCCATTCCAGTAAAATACTGTTTATGCAATACGCTTGCCGGTACAATAGTTCCAATCTCCACTGCGGACGAAAATAGACACTCCCAATTTAACATTCCATAACTACGTATCGAAAATACGGTCAGCGCTGCTGGAAAACTGTAAGCTGCTTAGTGAGATAGCTTTAAACTAAGCTCTGATATATATTTATATAGAAGAATGTACTGAATATGCAAGTAGAGATCGCTAGATTTTCCTGAATCTAAAAATCAAATTTTTATAAAAATAATTTACAATACCTTACTTCAGTTTTCCTATTACCGATTCTGAACCGTCTAAAACTTTACAGCGCATGCACAGATGAAAAAGTACTGCATATTTACTTCTGTACAGGCGTATCACAGTCCTAGGATGATTCAGAATCGGTAATAAAGAAAACCCGAAGTAAGCTATTAATTATTGTGAGCGTCACGAATATAATAAGTCACATTTGTTAATTCATCACTTGAAAATAAAATAATATGAAGTGAAGTGAATTAAAAAGTTTTTATTCAACTGTGTTGCACATAACATAATTAGCTTTACTACTAAGACCACCGAAATAACTAAACCTAGATATAATCTACCTATTACTTCACACAAAGGCAAGATTCAGAAACTCAAATTTCTCATTTAGCAAAATCGGCGTAAAGAAGTGGTCTTAAAATCTAGCTTCCGCAGAACTAACTTCGAAATATCTCTATTCTCCATGGAAATGTTTAATTGTAGCAATGGAATTATCGTTAAATTGTTAAGACATCGTAAATTACGAGGCATGTTTTTAAAGTAGTTCCGCGCATGCGCGCTAGTTTACTACATCTCTTGTCTATGCAGACGCCAGTACAGTCTGATTCTTCATTGTATACGTTGTTTTATTGAGTGTTTAAGATGCCTCTCCGACAATCGTGAGCCCCGCCGATTGTGAAGTACGAGCTGTCGCTGATTCTTAGTGCTAAAGGCGTAAAACCGATCGATATTCATCGTGAGATCTGTGAAGTTTACGGACAAAACATTATGAGTGATGGAATGGTAAGGAAATGGGTGAGAACATTTAAAGATGGCAGCACAAATGTGCATGATGAAGAACGGAGTGGGCGTCCTTCGGTCGTTAATGAAGATTTGGTGCAGAAAGTGGACGAAAAGGTGAAAGAAAACAGACGCTTTACAATTTCATCATTGTACTTTCCTCAATGTTCTCGTAGTGTTTTGTATCGCATTGTGACCGAGAATTACCGGAAATTGTGTTCACGTTGGGTTCCGAAAATGTTGACGGATTTGCACAAAACCCAACGTTTAGGCAGTGCATTGACTTTCCTTGAGCAGTACCACAATGAAGGTGAAGATTTTTTAGACAATGGAATGGAATGGCGACATTCATCATCACCCAAAACAGTGAAGTTTAAGCAAACAATTTCTGCCCGGAAAATCATGTGCACAGTTTTTTGGGACAGAAAAGGAGTATTGCTAGTGGAGTTTCTGCCTCGTAATGAGACAATCAAGTATGTATGCAGCATCTTATTGTGAGACATTGAACAATCTGCGCCGTGCAATCCAAAACAAAAGACGTGGCAAGTTGAGTAAGGGTATTGTTTTGCTGCATGACAATGCCCGTCCACATGTGGCAAATTGGACCAAAGATCTCATCAAATCTTTTAAATGGGAAACTCTAGATCATCCTCCATACAGCCCTGATCTGGCGCCCAGTGACTACCATTTATTCCTGCACTTGAAGAAACACCTGGGCGGTCAGCGTCTTCAAGACGATAACGAAGTCAAAAAAGTTGTGATACAGTGGTTAACCAGTCAGGCGGCAGAATTTTATGAGGAGGGTATTGAAAAACTGGTGCCACGTTATGACAAATTGCCTCAATATTCACGGAAATTATGTAGAAAAGTAGATTAAGGTACAGGCTTTCATATGAAAATAAAATTATTGCGATATCTTTTGCACGTTTTTAAATTCCAAAACAGTACTTACTTAAAAAACATGCCTCATGTTGTAAAGCCAGTGGAGAATATAACATAATAGAAAAAAAAACAATAAACAAAATTTTTAGGTGGTGTGCTACGTTCAGAGTATATAAGATTTTTCAAGATAACAATAGGATGAAAACAATAATTGATGATTGTTTTAAGTAAAATCGAAGAAATTTAAACGAGAATGCATATACATACGTCGCAAATAACTAAACGTATCGACTTTCCTTTAATGTATCACAAAATAGACAATAGCTAAGCATATAAGCACTTACAGTTACAAAAAGAACTGTTTAGATTTAAATTTGTAGCTCAGGTAAATTACAGAAGCAGACTATAAGTATAAGGATAGAATAAGAAAAATATAAAACTCTGTTCCATTCCAGTAAAATACTGTTTATGCAATACGCTTGCCGGTACAATAGTTCCAATCTCCTGCCGGACAATAGACACTCCCAATTTAACATTCCATAACTACGTATCGAAAATACGGTCAACTGCTGGAAAACTGTAACTGCTTAGTGAGATAGCTTTAAACGAGAATGTGTACAAGTATGTGTATCGACTCTCCTTTTATGTATCACAAAATAAACAATAGACAGTTAAAGCAAGGCACAATACGTATACGTATCTCTCGACACGTAACGCAGAAACTTACGTTACGTCTGCAGTTGCGTTGTTGTGTAAACAAGAGTTAAAGCAAGCATTTTGACGTACGTAACGCAAATGGTACATTTGTAATTCTAAATTATTTTGTGAAACAATTTATTTAATTTTAAAATTGAAAATGGATATCTATTACTCCATTGATTCCACATTAAATTTATAAAAGTAATGTCGAAAACTGAAGAAAATTATAAATTGAAATTATTTTATTACAGAAAGTAGTCCTTACAACTTAAAATGCTCTTCGTAATAAAAAAACATATTGGAAAACAGACACAGCTTTATGATTATTTATTAGATTCCATCTTTTAGAATCCTTATATGGATTTTGGCTATAAGAACTAGCATTTAATTAAATAGATTCCAAAATGAGTTTATTATGATGCTTAATATTTTCATACTAATTTATTGTAATAAAATAGGCCCAGTTCTGTGACACTGGCCCCAAAATTTATGAAATAACTTAATTACTAGCCAGTTGTGGAAACGAGTTGTTTGTGAATTTGTACGTTCCGGCATCATTCGGGTGAAAATCGAAACTCCTTCGGCTCGATACGTTTGCGTTTTGTACGTACGTAAAGGCACGTAAAGATACGTATCACGTATCCGTAAACGCAAGTGAATTTCACACTGCGCAAGCGTACATGTCAAACGATACGTTTACGTCTACGTCTTCGGCCGTGCTTTAACTGTCTAATAGCTAAGCATATAAGCACTTACAGTTACAAAAAGAACTGTTTAGATTTAAATTTGTAGCTCGGGTAAGTACAAGCAAACTATAACTATAAAAGGATAGAATAACAAAAAGATAAAACTCTGTTCCATTCCAGTAAAATACTGTTTATGCAATACGCTTGCCGGTACAATAACTGTTCCAATCTCCACTGCGGACGAAAATAGACACTCCCAATTTAAAATTCCATAACTGCGTATCGAAAATACGGTCAGCGCTGTTGGAAAACTGTAAGCTGCTTAGTGAGATAGCTTTAAACTAAGCTCTGATGTATATTTATATAGAAGAATGTACTGAATATGCAAGTAGAGATCGCTAGATTTTCCTGAATCTAAAAATCAAATTTTTATAATCATAAAAATAATTTACAATACTTATTGTCAGCGTCATGAATATAATAAGCCACATTTTTGCATGAAAAGAAATAAACAGTTTTCTATCATCTGTGTTGCTCATAATATAATCAGCTTTTGTACAAAGACCACCGGAATAACTAAACCTCAATATATTCTACCTATTACTTCACACAAAAGCAAGATACAGAAACTCAATTTTCTCATTTAGCAAAATCGTAAAGATGCTGGCTTAAAATCTGACTTTTGCAGAACTACCTTCGAACGATTATCTCCATTCTCTTTGGAAAATGTTTAATTATACTGTGTCGCAATGGAATTGTATCGTTGTATTGTTACAGACCTCGTAAAATAATTTGGTAAAGCCACTGGAGGAAGCAATATAATAGAGAAACAAACAATAAAACAAAGTGGAGTTTTGTAGGTAAAGTGTTACGTTCGGTTAATAAGATTTCCAAGGTATAATAAGATGAAAACAATAATTCGTTATTGTTTTAAATAAAATCG
The DNA here is from genome assembly GCF_002938485.1 of Sitophilus oryzae. Lineage (NCBI taxonomy): Eukaryota > Metazoa > Arthropoda > Insecta > Coleoptera > Curculionidae > Sitophilus > Sitophilus oryzae. Next base: position 6,135,978 of record NW_022147432.1, read on the forward strand.
GAAAAATAAATGTAAAGGAGAATGTAGATATACATAGACTTACGTCGCAAATAAGCAGGCGTATTGACTCTCCTTTGATGTATCACAAAATAGACAATACCCTTGCCGAGGCAATAAAAATTCCGAATCTCCACTAGGGACGAAAATAGACACCCGCAATTTAAAATTCCATAACTACGTATCGAAAATACGGTCAGCGCTGTTGGAAAACTGTGAGCTGCTTTGAGAGAGCTTTAAACTGCGCTCTTTTATATTTTTCTATAGGAGAATGTACTGAATATGTAAGTATAGATCGCTACATTTTCCTGAATTTATAAAATATATTACTAAAAAATGATGTATAATAATAATAGCTCCCGTATATAGCGTTTAACGCCTTGGGAGTAGCAAGGTACAGCTTGCTATACTAGACCCGTTCGGTATACCAGGAAGGTAATGTGGCTAGCACTACGCTTCAACCGCCTATTATTACCTCAGGATTGTGAATCCCAAGTACTCATTTAAGGCTGAGTCGACCTAGGTCCCCAAACTATTTTTATTTTAATAAAAATAGTCGGCTGATGAAATGCCGGGTGTGGGAATCGAACCCACACCTTGAGATTGGTAGACGAGAGCCTGTACCTCTACGCCACCGGGCACCCTAGAAAATGATGTAAAATAGTTATTCTCAGCGTCACAAATATGAAAAATCAAATGTATTCATTCATAACTGGTAATAAAATAATATGAAATTAATTAAACAGTTTTCTGTCAACAGTATTACTCGTAATATAATCAGGTTTACTACTAAGACCACCAGTATACAGATTGAGTCTTAAATAAGTGGAAATATTTTCGGAGCTAGTAGACCTCGATAAAAGAAACATATTTTCTCTTTGCCGTTTTTCAAATAAGTCCAAAATAACTGAGTTATTTTACTTTGAAAATTACCAAAAAAAAATATTTTTTGCTTAAATTTTGAGAACCACTGGATCTTTTCTGGGTTTTCTTTCTTGTGAATTTAATAATTTAATCTACTACTTATGTTGCAATATTATAAGGAAATTATATTTTTTAACTAAAAACTAAACAAATTTTTAAATTTTTTTTAAATAAATTCCAAATTTTCAAATTTTTTTTTTGCGAAAAAAAATCATAATTATGTTTCTAGTGTCAATATGCAACCCCTAAAAAAATTACGCTTATTTAAGACTCATCCTGTATAAACCTGAATACATTCTACCTATTGCTTCAGACAAAAGCAAAATACACAACTCAATTTTCTCATTTAGCAAAATCGTAAAGAAGTGGTCTTAAAATCTGACTTCTGCAGAACTAACTTCGAAATAATCTCTCTATTCTCCATGGAAAATGTTTAATTTTACTTTGTAGCAATGGAATTATCGTTGAATTGTTAAAGACATCGTAAACTCATTTGTAAAAGCCACTGGAGAATATAATATAATAGAGAAACAAACAATAAAACAGAGTGGAATTTTGTAGGTGATATGCTACGTTAAAAGTTTATAAAATTTTTAAGATATAATAAGATGGAAATAATAATTGATGATTAAAGTAGGAAATTGTTTAAAAAAACTGTTTATATATGAAAAAACTGTTTATATATGAATTTGTATCTCGGGTAAGTAGAAGCAAACTTTATAAAAGGATAGAATAGGAAAAGGATAAAATTCTGCACCCATTCGAGGGAAATACTGTTTATGCAATACGCTTGCCGGTAAAATAACAATTCCGAATCTCCACTACGGACGAAAATAGACACTCCCAATTTAAAATTCCATAACTACGTATCGCAAATACGGTCAGCGCTGTTGGAAAACTGTAAGCTGCTTTGAGAGAGCTTTAAACTGAGCTCTGTTACATTTTTCTATAGAAGAATGTACTAAATATGTAAGTACAGGTCGCTAAATTTTCCTGAATCTATAAAACAAAATTTTTAGAAAATAATTTACAATAATTATTGTCAGCGTCACGAATATGATAAATTACACTTATTAATTTGTCACGTAAAAAGAAAACAACATAAAATTAATTAAACAATTTTCCGTCAACTCTGTTGCTCGTAATATAACCAGCTTTACTACTAAAACCACCGAAATATCTCAACTTAAATATACTCTACCTATTACTTCGCACAAAAGCAAAATACAGCAACTCAATTTTCTCTCATTTCGCGAAATCAGGAACAAGCGGTCTTAAAATCTGGCTTTTGCGGAAGTAACTTTGAAATATATCTTATTCTCCATGGAAAATATTTAATTATACTCTATAGCAATGGAATTATCGTAGTATTGTTAAAGACATCGTTAAATAATTTGGTAATGCCACTGACTAAAATCGTAAATAGAAATTTAAATGAGGATATATAAACATTAGAAATAAGTAGGCGTCCTTTAGCGAATCACAAAATTGTTAACTTCTAATTTGTAGCTCGGGTAAATAGAAGCAAACTATATAAAAGGATAGAATAGGAAAAGGATAAAATTCTGCACCCATTCGAGTAAAATACTGTTTATGCAATACGCTTCCCGGTACAATAAAAATTCCGAATCTCCACTACAGACGAAAACAGACACTCCCAAAGTAAAATTGCATAACTACGTATCGAAAATACGGTCAGCGCTTTTGGAAAACTGTAAGCTGCTTTGAGAGAGCTTTATACTGAGCTCTGATATTTATTTCTAGAGAAAAATTCACTGAATAACTATTACAACAATATAGCTAAAAACAAATATTTCGAGAAGTTAATTTACAATAATTATTATGAGAAACGACTATGAGAAATCATATTTATTAATTCGTCACGTGAACAAAATAATATTAAATTAATTGAACAGTAGTTGTCCGTAATATAACCAGCTTTGCTATTATACCGAGATCACCAAAATAACTAAACCAGAATATACTCTACATATTACTTTGTACAATAGAAAAATACAGTAACTCAATTTTCCCGTTTAGCAAAGTCGTAAAAAAACATCCTTAATATCTGACTTTTGCGAAAGTAACTTCAATATAACATTTCCATTCTCTATGGAAAATGTTTAATTGTACTTTATCGTCATGGAATTATCGTTGAATTGTTAAAGACCTCGTGAAATAATTTGGTAAAGCCACTGGAGGAAACAAAGCAATAGAGAAACAAACAATAAAACAAAGTGGGATTTTGTAGGTGAAGTGGTACGTTCAGTTTATAAGATTTGCAAGTTATAATAAAATGAAATTAATTTGGCATTGGGGTGTTCGCGGTAGTATTTCTGTTAAATAAAATCAGAAATAGATATTAAAATGAGGCTGTATAGGTATCTACTTTAACGTATCAGAAAATAGAGAGGTATATAAACTAACAATCTCAAAAAGAACTGTGTAGACATAAAGGGAGACTGGCGTGCCAGTGACACTATTTCCAGCTACTGGATACGTGTATTAAAATCCAGTAACTGGCGCCACTGGTCAGATCCAGTAGCTGGCGCCACTGGCCTAAACACTGACAACCAGTGAGACCAGTGACGCCAGTGACGCCAGTTACTGGATTTATATACACGTGCCAGTCACAGGCACCAGTATCACTGTCACGCCAGTCTTCCACTGGCTACCAGTGAGGCCAGTTACTGGATCTCTATACAGGTACCTGGCACCAGTATCACTGTGCCAACAAACAAAGCAATAGAGAAACAAATAATAAAACAAAGTGGGATTTTGTAGGTGAAGTGATAAGGTTCAGTTTGTTAGATATGCATATTATAATAAAGTATTTATTTAAAAATTAAATTTATATTTTTTTATATTTATTTATTTTAAAATTAATTTGGCATTGGTGTATTTGCGGTAGTATTTCTGTTAAATAAAATCAGAAATAGAAAGACGCCAATGAAATCAGAAAAGATCATAAAATGAGACTGTATAGATATCTACTTCAACGTATCAGAAAATAGAGAGGTATATAAACTAACAATCTTAAAAAGAACTGTGTAGACATAAAGTTGTAGCTCTGGTACGTCAAACAAAATATAAAACAATATATAAACAAATAGGAAAAGAATATAATCCGTTGCTATTCCAACAAAAATACTGTTTATGCAATACGCTTGCCGGTGCAATAAAAATTCCGAATCTCCACTACGGACAAAAATAGACACTCCCAATTTAAAATTCCATAACTACGTATCGAAAATACGGTCAGCGCTGTTAGAAGCCTGTAAGCTGCTTTGAGACAGCTCTGATGCTTATTTCTATAGAAAAATGTACTGAGTATAGATCTTTAAATTTTCCTTGATATGAAAAACAAATATTTACAAAATAATCTACAATCATTTTTTTAAATTTTTAGACGTATCGACTGCGCTGGTCATTAACACCCAAGGAAACCCCACTTTTAAGATTAATCACATTGACAAGAACTTCACTACTGGTAAGTATTACAATTTTCTGTAGTAGTGCACAGCCTTCATAGGTTTCAAAGTATTCTCTATATGTAAGTAGTCGCTCAAATTATCCTGCAAATATCTTTCACTCTTATATACAGGGTGCTACAAATTCGAGGTACGAGCATTGCTATCTCTGAAACTATAATAGATACGAACATGGTTAAATTGGGGCAAAGTTGCGCCTTGGTTAGGTTAGATTAGATTTTGTAGATTCTCATAACGATTTTATCAAGGCTACCTGATAGTATTTTTAGATTTTCATATTAGTTGATAATTTGTGAAATACATAGGCTAACTTATTTTGTTTTAAATACCTACATTGTTTATTTCAGGTTTTGAAAGATTTCGGTCTCCTGAATACAACGATATGCCACATTTATTATTATTTTGTGTTTTTTGCCCTTAAACACAATTTATTTAAACTAATTTCAAGTCCGGCTCTGTTTTTTTTAAATATTCAATCTATTCATCTTAACAATATTGATCAGCTTTAAAACTTAACAGTGACTTGTGATAAAACATTGAATACGGAAAATCCAATATAATAAAAAATATAAAATAAATAATATAAATATAATATAAACAATCAAATAATTTCAACGGAAAATGGATTGGAAATGGTGGAGCAGTATAATAGACAGCGAGGTTCCTGAACCTGTCGCCAAGGGATATCTTCCTTTAGGCGCATTACTTGACGTCATTGGTAAAATAGAAATCAATTCACCTCAACTTTTAGAAAAAAAGAGTACAAAATACATTCGGAAGTATAAGAAGAAGATCTATTGAAAGTGCTATACATAAAATTGAAAGAAAAATAAATATGTGCTTTAAGGAGGGTGGTAATACTTTCCAAGATACCAATGGTCGTACCCCGAATATGCAGCACCCTGAATACGTCATTTTTCTTCAAAAACTGGGCAGTCAGTAATGATATGTTCGCAGACTGTACATCTTTTACCGCTCAACAAATGATGGTGGGTAAAAGCAGTATATCCGATTCACATTAAGTTAACACCAATCTCTTAACCCTATCTCTCTTCTTTGAAGTGTATTTTTCTTGAGAAGCTGACTAAAATAACTAATACAGGGTGGCGCTTTTCAAATGACGCGGAGGTTCCAAGGAGAACGACAGTTTGTATTTAAATTAAATTTTGTAAGCATATGTAGGTTAATTCAGAGCACTTTTTAAAAATATAGAGAGTTCTATAGAATACCCCAAAAAAAAGTTATATATCAAAGTTGTGTTTTTTGTAATGGAACACCCATATATTAATTGATTTTCGGATTCTGGGAGAAAAATAAAGATGAGTTTTATTAGAGAAGTATATGACTAAAATGTAAGGGTTTTGACATAATATTTAACATTTTCTAAAAATAAAGAACAATTTTTAAATTACTACCTAAATTGGAAGTTACCCGGTATAGCCTAATATTTAGTTAAATTGACTATTGTACTTTAAATCAAATTATAACTTGACCCAAAAAGTTATACAGGGTGAGACAAAATTAATATTGAACATTGGCCATCTTTAAAAGCAAGTTATTCTTTTATTTTAAATGGAACACCTAGTATTTTATTCCAATATTCAATGGGGAATTCCTGTCTCTTCAAAATACTATTAAGGTTGCCTACCCTTCAAACAAAGATTTTCCGAGATATTTTTATTTATATGATTTAATGTCAGTAGATCTTTATTATTTGAAAAAATCTAGGTGGCTGTGATATGTCTGATGCTACTAATATATAGCTGTCTAATTTGTCCAACTTTAACAACTAATTGTCATTTTGTGTCTGTTAAAACAAAAAAAATTATCAGAAATTTGCCGAAAATTTAAACTTATCCTACATCAGAAAGAATTGATATGATTCTATTAACAATTAATTAACAGAATAGTTAAAAGTTCCTGATTTTATCTAGTCTGGGCTTTTTTATGAGGATGTGTTAAAGACAGTGTTTACAAAACTCGACCAAATATTCGACAAGATGAGAGAAGTGATTGTAGTTGCTTTTCAAAGTAGAACTCCATATATGCTTTTTATAACGAAAGGATTTCGTTAAAAGACAATCATTTTATGCAGTTAACAGGAAAGGAAGCATTTTGAGCATTTGATTTTATCTAGCTAATTTTTGTCACGTAATTATAGGTTTATATCTAGTTTTAATTAATAATCTAAATAAAATCTGTTTTAAACGTGTATTTTTTATTACCGTTGAGTATTTTACTCTACATGCTTTAATTTTTGTTAAATTAACAAAAGTTATATCACAGCCCCCCTAGATTTGTTCAAATAATAAAGATCTACTGACGCAAAATCATAAAAATTAAAATATCTAGGAAAATATTTGACTGATGGTAGGCAACCTTAATAATATTTTGAAGATATATGAATTCCCCATTGAATATGGGATAAATTATACCTGAATAATATACTGGGTGTGCCATTTAAAATAAAGGAGTAACTTGCTTAGTATGCTGCCAAAATTTCATTTCGATATAAACGACCGTTCTCCTTGGAGCCTCCGCGTCGTATGAGAGGCGCCACCCTGTATATTTGTATTTTTTATATCAGAGTTCTTTATGGCGGAGATATCGGAGAGTCCTGTTGAGGTAGCCCCTAAAGCAGCTACAATAATTATTATCAACTCACAAAGCCACTTAAAAATAAAATCTGAAATTAATTAAACAGTTCTCAGTCAATTATAATGCTCATAACATAACCAGCTTTATTCCTAAGACCACCAAAATAACTAAACATGAAGATACTCCATCTATGACTTAAAACAAAAGGAAAATACAGAGACTCAATTTTCTTATTTGGCAAAATCATAAAGAAGCGGTCTTGAAATCTGACTTCCGCCAAGGGAACTTCGAAATAATACTTCCATTATCTGTGGAAAATATTTAATTATACTCCTGTCGCAATGGAATTATCGTAGAATTGTTAAAGACCTCGTAAAGTCATTTTGGGAAAGCCACTGGAGGAAGGAGTACAATACAGAAACAATAAACAATAAAGTAAAGTGGCATTTAGTTGGTGAATTCGTAGTTGAGATTATAAAATTTGCCGGTTATAATAAGGCAAAAGCAATTATTGATGTTTTATTTTAAATTAAATTAGAGGTAGAAATTTTAATGAATGTGTTGATAGGCCTAATAAATAAAACGAATAAATTCAAAAATACTTTAATAAATGGTATATTGAATTTGGATAAATACTATTATACACGGTATATACCCAATCACAGTCACGTTTTTAATTTAAGGTATTCTAACAATTTTTAAAAACAATTTATTGTTAAATTAAAATTATTAAATTTCTGATATCGCTATTAAGAAATAGGGGTTCATGGTAGAAGGGTGAAAATTTACGGTTGTATGTATTGTTTAATGCCAAATCATAAAATAATAACAATAAATCCTTTTCACTTAGGGATATAAAAAATAGATAACAACCTATTCTCAGACCTACTGAATATACATATAAAATTTAATCAAAATTGGTCAAGCCGTTTCAGAGGAGTTGGTAAATTACAGTTGGGGGTTGGAACCTTTGGTATTACAACAGCAAAATAAAACATTAAATCACCACAATACACCAAAACACTTTTATACTGGACGCGCGTTTCACTAACCATGTTCAAGCATCATCAGCAGAAGATTAAAATTAAACTAATATCTACCAATTGAGCGTTTATATACTCGCAACAATATGTTCAGCAACGCAAGATTTATCCGGTCTACCATACCTTATCTGAGGTATATGTTCTTTAAATCTAGTTAATATCGATCTTCTAGTTTGCCCAGCATATTTCTGATTAGAATCTTTACATGAAATTTTATAAATACCCGACCTTTCCAGTGGAGGTGTTTTATCTTTAGGATTACCTTGATAGTTGTTGTAATTTATTATTAGCACTATACAGAAGTTTGTAAGTGACATTCTTAAATTTTTTTTTTAAACAACGGAATAACTCTCTGTCAAGCGGTATTGAATAATATTTTGAAGTATCTTTCTCCACTTGAAAAGTCGAATTTTCAGCAATCACAAACTTATACCCAAGTTTGCTATTATTTTATCCACTAATGAGAAGGATATGCATTACACTCAGCTACATTCCTAATATAATTTTTTTCTATTTCAAATCTTTCGTTGGTAAGTGGAAAACTAAGTAATCTCTGAGCTAAGAAATTTAAACTAGCTGTCTTATGTTCAAAACTATGATACGACTTATTAGGAATATATCTGCATATAGTGGCCATTTTTTCTATAGATATCAAATTCAAGGCAATTAGTAGTATTTCTAATAACAATCCATCTAGAAATGGTAATCTATCTTTGTTCTCATTTTCATAGGTAAATTTAATGCAAGGAAAAGGATTATTTAACTTAGAAATAAAATTTCTTATACCTAGTGTTAGAATGTGTGTTAAAAAGAGCAAAAATATCATCCACATAACTAAAACCATACTCTCAAACTGATTTTTAGCCTCATGAGTATGGTAACAAAAAAATTATTATTAAAAAATAAGGGTTGATGGTAGAAAAGTGAAAATTTAGGTTTATATGTATTATTCATGCCAAATCATAAAAAAATAAAAATAAACATTTTGTCAAAAAAGTAAAAAATTGGGGTGGACGACATTTATCACTTAGGGGTATAAATAATAGATAACAACCTATTCTCAGGCCTACTGAATATACATATAAAATTCCATCAAAATCGTCAAACCGTTTCGGGGCAGTAACTAAAACTGCGACAAGCGAATTTTATATACTAGACTAGCGTGTACCCGCGACTTCGTTCGCGTCGAATTAATCATTTATAATGGTGATGATAAAGCAAAGCAAGAATTTCCATTAACATACAAACTGGATAAAATTTTCTCACATTTATGTCAGCATGAGAAAAAACAATCGAGAAACCCCTCCTTATCGAACCTACAGTCAATCCGTTTTCCAAAAATCAGCGTTAAACATCAAGCAGTTGAAGCAGAATCGTGATTATACAATGGTCATATTTTATGAAACACCGTATATAAATTTTTAAAAAATCTTAAAATATGTAAAACAACAAAATAAAATATACGTGTTTAAGAGTTTTTCCGAAAAGTTCACCGGTTTTTAAATAAAAAATATTCTAATATTTGAGAGGTGGTTTCCCCCCTTAGAATTCGACTTTCGAAAAATCCCTTCTTATCGAACCTCTACACCCTAAAGTCAATCCATTTTCCAAAAATCAGCTTTTTACGTCAAGCGCTTTAAGCAGGATCGTGATTAATCCATGACCAGATTTTTCGAAACACCCTGTATACAGTTTTAAAAATCTTAAAATATGTAAAAAAACAAAATAAAATATACGTGTTTAAGCGTATTTTCGGAAAGTTGACCGTTTTTTAAATAAAAAATATTGTAATATTTGAGGGGTGGTTTCACTCCCTTGGAACTGGAATTTCGAAAAATCCTTTCTTATCGAGCCTCTACACCCTAGAATCAACCTGTATGCCAAAATTGAGCTTCTTACGTTGAGTGGTTTGAGCAGGATCGTGATTAATCAGTGAATCAGTCACTTAAGGATTTTATATATTAGTATAGATTTTATAATGAGTATTTTAATTGCATGTTGTAATAAACAAATATAACGGTTATATATAACATTCCCCACTACAATAAATCGTATTTTATTCATTACGTCTGCCAAATTTCATAACGAAATTATGAAATATTGATATTTCTTCCTGACGTACTGGAATTGGAATTATATTTAATATAAATTTATTGACATTTGTTCGATTATTCTACGCTCATTTTGTATAAAGAAACTTTCCTGTTTTTGTGTATGTTTTCAAACTGTACATAAGCCTCAAAGAAGCCTTTTGTTGCAGGGGCTTACTTCAATTTCCCAGATTTAATAAAAGCAGAAATATGCAAAGGGAATATGTAAGTAGATGTGATATAAATATCGATATGCATGCAAATCAAATATGAATTTCTCTTCATTCTTGTTTAGAGGAGGAATATGAATTCGTATGTAAGCCATACCGAAAAGTTTCATTGATTTTGATTTAACTCCGTGCAATACCTACAGTTCTGTAGAAAAATACACCTTCATATTTAAGAGTCATTTAAATTTTTCATAATTTATTTCGAAACTATTGCGCGAAAAGTAGCTTATTTTATTTACCACATGTCTGTACCCCAGAAGCAAACTATAGTTCATGTCAAATAAACTTTTAGTCACGTGATTAAGCTTGACCGACACAGCGTTGCCCACTTTTACATATTTTCTTTTCAAAATATTTTAAGTAACACAAATAAATTAATTATAAATATATAAAAAAATATTATTTACATCAACAAATATATATTCAGTCACAAAACATAGTTTTGAGAAAAACAAAGTTTTTAAAGTTTTTTTTGAAGTTATTTCTTAATTACTCGGTTATTTTTAAACGATTGTAATATTTGATATATGAAAACTTATTTTGAACATAAATGGGAACAGTTTTTTAAATAAATTACCAATACAATTATAAATTACAAATACAAACATTTTTTGAGTGACTTAACATAATTGGTTTTTTAAAAAAACATTTACTGGAGCTTAACTTAAATCTAAACTATTTTAAGTCCAAATAAAAGTATATTACTGATATAAGAAAATATTTAACAGGAATTTAAAAGGGGCGTCCATTGAACCCAAAGAGACCTGATTTGAAATAAAAAAAAGCTAAGAGTCTTATTGCTTTGGCTTTTGTATTTAACAGGAATCTCTAAAATAATAATAATAATAATACAATCGTCTTTATTTCAGGAAAAAAAAGATATTACAACTAATGCAAATGCATTAAGTAAATGTATTAAGTATTAAGTAGAGTGGCGAAGTTTAGCTTAGCTATTCTTACACTTAACCACTTGTACTTAACAGATGTTAGATATCAAACATAAATAATCAAAAACTACTACTAAGTTTGATTGATTTTTCATTACAAATAATAATATATAATAAAAATTACAAAAAGTGGAATTATAAAAACTAAAAAGAAAATAAAATACAATATTCAGAAATCGAGATATCAAAAACAACAATAATACCAAAAAAGACACATGCAATGGAAGTAATAATTAACATAATTATCTGCCTATATGTAACGCTTTAATTTTTTTTCGAAATCCGGCCACTGATAATTGTTTGACATCGTTAGAAATATTATTATAAAATTTAGGCTCAGTATAACTACGAGCCCTAACAACTATATGTTGGGACAAGGTCTTTTTTTGCAATAAATATAGTAATTTGTTAAAACGACTCAATTTATTTTGTTTATTATTCTAAATTCAAACATTACAATATGATCTAGACAATTTTACTATATTTTTATAACTTTGCAAACAAATCACTTTTGATAATAGCTTATTTTGCCAAAATCAAGCCAAATTTGCTAACAACTATATATTGGGACAGCACAACAAGAAATTTGTTTTATACGTTACACCACCTTTCGCCTTAACAACTGCCTGAACTCTTAATGGCATTGTATTTACCAAAGATTGGCATTTGAGGAGAAAAATTATCCCAAATTTCCTACAGATTTGTCCGCAAATCAAAAATTGTTCATTGAGGGTGGTTTCTTCTGCTTCATTTTATGCCATACTGCTTCATTTTATGCCACACAGTTTCTATAACATTGAGGTCCGGACTACTAATTTGCAGGATGGGATAGAACTTATATATATTACCGAACCAATTTTTAGTTGATTTTGCTGAATGGCACGATGCTCCATCTAGTTGGAAAATATAGTCTTCGTTTGGAAACAATTCTTGAGCACTAGCAAAAGTGAGGTTTCAAGTATATGTTGATATTATTTGCAAATTTTTACTAAATTTCGTAAATCTCTCTGAGATACAACTTTTGGCCTTCCCGAACTTTTACCTCCAACGTCTACATTGGCAGATTCGCCGTATTTTTTTATTATATTAAAGACCGTGGTTTTTGGAATACTTAAACCATCAGAAATTTTTCGAATTGTTTTTCCCGAACTGTATTGACGAATGATAATTTCGCGTAGTTTTTGATTTGTAGCTTTTCCACGGACCATTACTTTGAATTAAATTAACAAAATTGAAAATGAAAAAAATTACAATTACTTACAGTAAATCTCACTACTCAAAGTATCTTACAAGCTTTCAATGCTGAAGTAAACAGTTTGCGACATTTGTGACTTTTATAGCAAAGATGATATTAATTATTTAAAAATACTTGTCCCAAGATTTAGTTGTCAGCAAATTTGTCCTTTTATGAACAAAATCCGCTACTGTGAATATGGATTGATTTACAAATTCATAAAAATATTGTCCAGTTGTTTAGGATATATGGCTATGTTTATATTTAAAAAATTAAACATATATTTTTCAGTTATTTTTCAGTCAGTCCAGGGCAATAATTCCAAAATATGACCTTGTTCCAACATATAGTTGTTAGGGCTCGTAAAACAACGACGAAAAAAGGAAGTGCGATGTTGCACAGTGTACAATAGAGATCCATGTCTAATATTCAAATTATGAAGTTCGTGTCTACAAATAAGTTTCTCCCTCAAATATTCTGGCTTTGAAGTTGTTATAATTTTTTGAATAAGAACTAATTTGTGACACTCAGTAAGGCTTGACAGTTTTAGCCAAGACAATTCAGTATAATTATGAGAAACATGATCAAAACGCTTGAGTCCAAATATAAATCTAACACAATTATTTTGCATTACTTCCAATCGATTTTTTGTTTGAACATCGAAAAATGGAAAGTAGACCACGTTGCAATAAGTAAAGAGTCACATAATAAGAGTGTATAAATATATGTAAATAGATGTGTATGTTGCAATTTAGATAAATAACTACCCTATAAGAGCAAAACTGTAAAAAAAAATTTGGTCACTGCGTACCCGTGGACATAACATACTAAACTAACACAAAGATGTTTGAGCCAAACTGCGTTTACGTGACTTAACCTCATTTAGCCCAGGGCTGACATCGAACTTAATTTGATTTTAATCCAACTAATTTATTTATTGGTACAGATAGCGTAAAACGAGAAAAAGCAAAGAGTAGAACATAAAAAGCTAAGTAACTTGACGTATATATCTCAAATATGCCAATTTTGGACTTACATAGTTTTCTTCTAGGGTACAGATATGTAGTGTTGATATTACTGACTTAATAAAATGTTGAAAGTTTGATATTATTTAATTTTAGTTCAGTTTCCCTCGCTCGTCTTCTCTTGTTTCTCTGTTTCTGCTCTTTCTCTTCAGCTCTTTTTAATTCTGGTGTTATAACAATGTTAAATAGTCTTCATTATCACGACTTCCTGACAAGTTTATGGCTTTCTTTCTGACACAAATTTGAAAGAACAATCAAAAAATTTAAAATTGGACAAATTTACTTATGTTTTACTGATTTTCAAAGCTAGCTGCTTTCGTCGCTTAACTTTAGTGATATTGCTGAGGGTGATATATCGATAAAGCTGGATTGCTGTCTGAAATTATTTTAGTTTAATTTTAACCACTTACTCTTTTTTATTTCATAATTCAATAGTATCTGATTGACATTTTCTATTTAAAGTTGTTATACTGACATGAAAAGTATATTCTTATATCTTATACATTTTTAGACACTCTGTATAGTTGTTTATGGATTGTTTTTGATAAGATTAGAAGATGAGTATCAAAATTTAAAAAATATATATTATACAAGTATTTCATAATTTGATTCAAAGTTCAAATAAATTGACTCTGATTTGCATGTCTATGTCCAGCTATAAAAAATATTTACGATTTTACTTAAGAATTCTTTTTCCTTTATATATTTCCTCTTTTATTAAATCTGGCCTGCATCTCGTATTTTAGCATTATACATGCATGCTGTAAATTTTTTAAATTCAATATTCCTACAAACTTGTGTACTATTTTTGTTCAAATAAATTATATTTCACTTTGCATATAGTCAAATTATGAATATTTTTTTTAGTTTAAACACTCACGTTGTCTTGAAATATCTTATTACCATATTTGAAAATGAAAGAACATTATTAGAAAAGCTTTATAGCGAATATTGATTTATTTTATTTTAATACGATGCATTTAGTTTCAATAATCTCGTGGAATAGTTCAGATAGATTATAAATTAGTAATCAAATAAGATAATTATTACACATTCTACAAATTAATTTTAGTCCAAGCTCAGAATTGTAAATATTAAAATTATATATTTACCACAGATATATAATATAAATAAACAAACCTTTCTATCTTGGTGTTTCTCAAAAGTGGTACCCCTTTTTAATGTTTCAAATAAAAAAAACGAGATTTGGTATGTTAGTATATGACATAAATTGAGTGACGTACTCAATAATTGTTTTCGATCATTTCCTGTTTCCCTGGAACACAACTTTTGATTTTTAAATAGCACCCTCGGTATTTTTTACTTTATTCGATAGAAAATGACACTCTGAATAGAGTGACATATCATATGTCATCTTTTCTCATTCTCGCTTAAAAAATCGTATTTTAAATTTCAATCTAAGTGCCACACCAATAAATTTAACAACAATTTGACTCTAAATACCAGGTATTTGGTACCAAAATTATTGTTAAAAAATGCTTGTTCCAAATATGCTAATAAACCACCCTCGTTCCATTTGAAAAAAATGGGATTGGGCATCTTTTAACCGGTCAGGAATGGACACGAAAAACATTAGACGATCAGATCTAGTTTTCCAAGGCTTCTTGATTAAAAAATAGTGTTTTAACATACTCATAGCACTCTAGAATGAAATTTAAAGTACGATTTTTTAAGCTAAAATATCAAAAATTGACAGGTGAAATGTCATTCAATTCAGAGTGTCATTTTCTATCGAGTAAAGTAAAAAAATGCCATTTAAAAATCAAAAGTTGTAGTTATTTCGTTTAAAACAGGAAGTGACTGAAAACAATTGAATACTTCATTAAGTCCTGATTTATGTAATATACTAAAGCAGCAAATCTCATTTTTTTATCTGAAATAATAGAAAAGTTATAGGGATGAGCCGCTTTTGAGAAACACCTGGTATAATCTAAAGATATACAAACCAGATGTAAACAGAGAAATACTATGTTTACCATTTATTTGTTGCCATTTATTATTGACATTTTTTAAGTACGAAGTATAAAGTATAAAAATATACGATGAACAGGAAAATTTAATTATTGATGAGTGTAAGTGCACAGATCCAAAGAAAATAGAATCAATGATCCATATAAAAATAGCAGAATCACTTCCAGAGAAAGGTTGACTAAAATAGTTAAAACTATAAGCGACCCATACATTAACAAACAAATTGCGCACACAGGCTGCTGCGCAACAATTTGCCAATGTATGGCCCTGTTTGATGCGTTGCGCAATTGTTTGATAACTTTCAAGAATATTTGAATTCTTTTGTGCAACGGGACTGTTTGGGCAACGCTTTGTGTAGTGTATATGTCTGTTGCGCTTCGTTGTGCAATATTTTAGTTACCAACAGGTTTATTTGGCGGGACGTCGCTTGTTTCTCGAACAATACACAACTCTTAATAAAAAGTTTGATCAAAATTTTGCCAAATGTATGAGTGATGCAGTTAGTTGTGCAGCGCGACGCTGGGCATCGCTTTGTTGCGCAATTGTTTGATAATGTATAAGGACGCTTAATAATAGTCGTAAATAAACGGTAAATATAATCTATATTTTTTAAATTACCGGTAACATCCTGTATAATCAAAAATTAAGGCGACTGTTCTTAAGCATAACTAAAAAACAGATCACTAATTACTTTCAAGTATAACAGGAATTTGCCGTAAATAATATAATAGAAATTAACCACTAATTATTGTTCAATACGCCAGTTTCCCTTAAAATAGCATGAAATCATTGCCGTAAATACGCAGTAAAGACTAAAAATGTGTCACCCTTTGATTTGTTTCTAAAACCAATAATTATTAAATAAGTGTTAACAATACCGTTATACCAATTGTTGGCGTCTTTTCTCTATCATTGATTTTCACTATATTACAAGCTATTTTTAAGATCTTTCTTATTTAAACTGTAAATTTTAAATTAATACTTAGTCCTATCATTCAAAAAGTCGTTTTTGAAGGGACCGGAGGTCCTAAACGAACCTTCATCCGCATTAATAGAACTAAATCACTTAAGGAACGGCCTACATGGAGGGCTAAAAAGCCGAAATGGGAGATACACCATTCGGTCCAAGTTTTTCCGATATTAACTCCCATCTTAAGCCCAATTACGGCTGATTGAAAGTCGAAAGAAACGAAATAACGCTTTGAAAAATCCTTTTTTATAGGCGTTCTACTTTTTTCGGATTTCGGCAAGTTCTACTCTCCTGATTCTCCTGATATTTTCCGTTTTCTCTTGATACTTTACCCTCTTCTTCTTCCTGTTTTTATACTGTTTTTTTTTTCTTTAATACAGCTTTTAACTAGGCTTTTAAAATATAATAAACAACATCTTTAATTTCTTTTTCTTTTAAAACGAATCTTATTTCTGTATAAACAGATTTTCTCGGCTTATTTTCTTTGAGTTGTTAAAAATTTAGGATAAGAGTTCGTTGCAAAAAATATGTTTTTTTAAAATAGAATTTAGGAGAGGACCTTTTGGTGTTGATTAATAATATTTTTTGTTTCAAGAAAAGATTCAATAATTGATCTTCGGAAAACATCATAGTAATTTGAATTAATTATTTAAATAAAATATATACGGATACTAGTGATAGAACAAAGGAACCGATCATTCATCATTCAAAACATTGGCGAACGCGAAGGTAGATGCGTATACCGGGTGCGTCTCAAAAGTGGCCTACTCCTATTGACTTAGTGCATTTCAGTTGATTTCAACAAATTCAGACCGCAGCGCTTCAACGGTAAAAATCAGAGATTATCAGTACCTATTTCACACCACCGTCATGTTGATTGCATTAAAGTAATATTGAAATCGAGGTTTTGTTTTAATTTAAGTATAAGTTGTTTACGATATTCTCCGATAGTGGCAGCACCGGTGGAGAATGCACCAAACCTTGAGTATTATAACAAAACACGGAGTATTATAACAAAACGATTAGATTTTTACAAATTATAAGTTTTGAGTTTGTTGAATGACTATTGGAGCTACAATTTAAAAATAATTTTACAAGATACAGAGTGTCTGCATATTATTTTATTTTTAGATTATACAATTGAAATAAAGATAAATTTGATTAAAGTGCAAATTTTGTGAAAGTTAATCAAATTATTTATTATTTTTTAATTTATAGCTTTTTCAACATTTCAAACTAAACTTTTTCAAACATGTTCTTCAAATCCTTCAATTTAATAGCCGTTAGTAAGAAGTTCCACTTCAAATATGCGCACACAGTGCACACACAATTTTTTTTGTATGCAGGCGCTAAACTTTCCAGAATTTTTTTCCTGATAAAACTTACAAATATCGACCAAAAACAGCGTCGTAGCATTAGAGTAAGTCGATTATGTTTAAAATATGTGCCGTGAAAAATTCCCACGACCAACCGAGCAGAACGGCCGCATACATACGCACCGCCACAGAGCACAAAGAAGAGAAAAAATAGAACGGTATAAATCATTTTCGCTTTTCGATGTACGACAAGACCGGACGTTTACTATGAAAGATTGACTTTGGCCCAGCGCCGGAATAATTCATCAAGAGAAGGGAAAAAATAAAGCCTCGGGGTATCCAAGTACGCGAACGTATGTAGACAGTGCCTAAAATAACTGGTCAGTTAGAGTAAAGTGACTTTGATATGGATATTTATTATCAAAAAGTATACATATACCGTGTGGTGCATCGGAACACGATATATAGGAAATCTCATGTAAATTTTGAAAAGGTCACATATTATCTCCCTAAAAAAGAACTATTTCTTACTTTCAAGCTTCAAGAAACTTCCCGCATTTATTATTATATTTATCAATATAACTTATGTGCAAATACAAATCTGTCATATTCCACAGGAATAAATAAAACAACATAAATAAAACTAACTATTTTATTAATAATAACACTTACCAAATTTTATACTTTAAAGGTTTTGATTAAATAATTAACTTTAATCTTAATTTTTTACCAAACCAAACCAGTACCTTTTGACATTACTTTTCTGCAATACTAAAATCCATTATTTACTATTGTGTGATGTCGATATTTTAGAGATACTCCAGTTTTTAATATATAGTACGATCCTTGTACCATATACGAAATGCACTTATCAACGACGAGATGGTATACAAATTTTATTGCTGGTAATTTTATTGGTGTATAAGACTTTCTGCCTGGGCAGCGAGTATTAACTATAAACTGTGCTCTGGATCTCAGTTTTTTCCCTCGATTTTTCTTCCATTTGACTTCAAAAGACGTTTTGATTTGACGACAAAACACAGGGTATAGGTTATAATTTTGTGTCAACTTATGTCAAAAAGTTGACACAAAATTATAACCTATAATTTCGAAAAACTTAAATGGAAACATATTGTGTCTATTTTTCGTCAAAAATAGAGGCAACTTTGTTTATGTTTAATAATACTATGCTTAATTTTCAAAATATTTGCAAGTTGATATTATTCTATCTATTACTCTTACGGCTTTTTGCTCTTATTAGGTTTTAAAATTCCCTTAATAGATCATAACTAAAAAATATTTATTTTTATTTTACCGTTAGTAATTTAGTTATAACTATGAACAAACTAATATCGTGAAGAACCCTGTATTTTCCTTCACTAACGAATTCAATTTACTACAATATTTTCTAAAGAGATCTTTTTTAAATCTGAGAAAATCTGTTTAAATAGAAATTAGATTCATTTTCAAAGAAAGAGAAAAAGAGAATGTTGTTTATTATTTTAAAAACCTTGTTAAAAGCTTTATCAAGAAAAAATAGTATAAAAACAGGAAGATAAAGAGAGTAAAGAACAGAATAAAAAATGAAGGTATCAGGATTGCAGAACGGTCTAAAATCTCCAAGAAAGTAAGTTCCTATAAAAAAGAATTTTATTTCGTTTCTTTCGACTTTCAATCAACCGTAAATGGGCTTAAGATGGGAGTTAATATCGGCAAAACTTGGACCGAGTGTATCTCCCGTTTCAGCTTTTGGGCCCTTCTTTATAGGCTGTTCCCTAAGTGATTGAAAGATTCACATTAAGAGAACTTAGAATGAACTATTCCCTTCATTTAGAACCTCCAATATCCTAAAAAATGACTTTTGAACTGATAAGGCTAAGTATTAATTTAAACTTTTGGTTCCGTGATTAAGCTTGACCGGCAAAGCATTGCTCACTTTTAAATATTTTCTTTTAATGAAAATATGTTAGGAAACAAAAATAAATTAATTATAAATATATAAACAATTATTAATTACATCAACAAAACTATATAAAATATTCTAAAATGCTTATAATAATTTTGCAATGAGTTTTTTTACGGCTGTTAAGCTATCTTGTACACTTCGCACTATAAGAGGTTTTAAAAAGAACAATGTTTGACTGCAAGGTCTGCTAGTAAAATTTTTTAAACTTAAAGTATCACAACACAATTCATTTAAATTAAAAAATCGTAATACAAAACTAAGGTGTCAAAGTGAATGACAATGTAAGGAAATAAATAAACTAATGTGGCAACATAACATTTTTTACAGCAGAGCTACCATCTGAATCTCCAGCGGGAGATTTAAATTCCCGGCGCCGAATATGTCCATGGTTGGCAAAAAAAATTGCGCCCTCGATTACGTAACGAAAAGTATAATTGGCATATACAGTAATTAATACACTTCTAATGTTAAAGAAACAATTTTAAATAGAAAATGTAACTCGTATACGGACGAATTATGAAACAACGAAAATTGTGGTTAAAAATAAACATTTTTTCTCATTTTGATATGAATCTTCTAAAACAATCGAACTTCTGCTTGACTAATAATTGAATTCTGCTTGTTTTTAATGCTGTTTAGATGTTTTTTACAGTATACAGGGTGCTACAAATTCGAGGTACGAGCATTGGTATCTCGGTAACCGTAATAGATACGAACATGGTTAAATTGGAGTAAAGTTGCGCTTTGGGATGTTCACCAAGATACCATCAAAAATTTTAAAAATTTCAAGGATTGCTGAGTTTTTTGGAAAAAAACGGATTTTTTTGAAAATGAATTTTATTTTTTCTTGTTGTTGCTTTTAAGAAAATCAAAAAATTAATTTTTGATTTTAATAAAATTTTAATTTCTTATAGCCACTTTATTAGACTATCTGATAGTATTTTTAGATTTTCAAATTAACTGATAAGTTGTGAGCTACAGAAGCCAACTTATTTTTTTTTAAATACGGACCTGCATTTTTTATTTCAGATTTTGAAAGAACTCGGTCTCCTGAGTACAATGATATGCCACACTTTATACTTTTTTTTGTTTTGGTTACCTTAACAACAAAAAAAAATATTTAATTATTATTTAAAATAATTTCAAGTCCGACTCTGTTTTTTTAATTATTTAATTTGATTATATTCATAGCAACAATATTGATCAGCGCTAATTAACATTGAATAAGGAAAATCGAGCCAATTGGAAGATCCAAATAAATTATATGCAGGTCAGCAATTTAAAGGTATTATTTTTAACTTTTTTATTGTGAATTTGAAATCTCAGTGTGCTATCTAATAATATGCGTAATATTCATCGTATTTATTATAAATAAATCAAATTCTACAAATTAGTTTCTAATGCTCTACATGTTCGAAAGGGTTACCACCCTCCCTATTGCACAAATTTATTTTTCGTTCGTTCGAACTTTTTTCTTATACTTCCGAGAGTATTTTGTACTCTTTATTGTAAATGTTGAGATGTAGTGATTTCACTTTTACAAATGACGTGAAGTAATGTATTCATTTGTATATTATTTTTTATTATTTTATTGTATTTGATTTTCCATATTCAGTATTTTACCCCACGTCATTGTTAAGTTTAAAAGCTTATCAATATTGTAACGATGAATAGATTAAATATTTAAAAAAACAGAGCCGGACTTGAAAATAGTTTAAATAAATTGTGTTTAAAATGTGACATATCTGAAATAAAAATTGCAGGTCCTTATTTAAAAAAATTAAGTTGGCCTCTGTATCTCACAAATTATCAGCTAATTGGAAAATCTAAAAATACTATTAGATAGCCCTTATAAAGTGGCTATGAGAATGTGCATTAGTTTTTTGATTTTCTTGAAAGCAAGGGCAGAAAAAAATAAAATAATTTTCAAAAAAAATCGTTTTTTTTTCTAAAAACTGAACAATTCTTGAAATTTTTAAAGTTTTTTTGATGGCAACATGGTCAACATCCCAAAGCGCAACTTTGCCCCTTTTTTATCATGTTCGTATTTATTACGGTTACCGAGATACAAATAATCGTAATCGAATTTGTAGCACCCTGTATAGTTGAATTTTTCTTCAAAATTCTATTTTTTATAAATTCCGTCCCTAAAAAAGGCAAAAAAATATGAGACATAGATAATTCAGAAATAATGTTTGTAAACAGCTTGATCTCCCTGACGTTCCCATGTCAATTTTCGCTGTATAATTTTCTTTATTTATCCTCGTTTCTCACTGTTTCCTTTCAGTGTTCGTTAAAGTGCTCGCGCCTCGTTAAAATACCGTTAAAAGCAAATGAAATATCGATTCCTGATAATGAAAACGCGCCCGATAAATAAGAATATTGAAAGGTAAACTTTGAAGTAGGTTGCCGAGCGAAAAAAGGAAAGCTTTTATTGACTTTGCACGTACGAAATTTTAGATTTTTAACAGGAAACTTTGTATAACATAAAAATAAATAGTGCACTTTAAAACTTGCAGCGAAAGAAAAACCAAGTTTGAAAAGACTTAATTGCTTCTATATTATAAAAAAGTTTATTTTTATACGCGCTCTAGTTGCAAAAACGTTACAGCAATTACAAGAAATGCTGAACACATACCTGGGCATACGAGGCTTTGGGTCTTAAGCTGAACATCGACAAAACTAAAATCATGTGCACTTCGCCGGAAAATCATAACAGTGCTATAAAAATCGGAGAAGACCTTTTGGAATATGTAGCAAAATTTAATTACCTCGGCAAAAAGGCCAATATCGACTCTGAAATTCAGCATAGAATTAGCAGCGCCTCAACAGCATTCTGGAAATTAAAAGACAGGCTTTTCTACAATCATGACTTGAGCACAAAAAACGAAACTTGCAATGTATCGAGCAATAATAATCCCCTCCATGTTATATGGAAGCGAAACCTGGGTGCCCTACCGCTGGCACACAAACGCATTAAACAAATTGCAATAGAGACACCTTAGAGAACTAGTAAATTTTTTCTTCTTTCAAATGGTACCACCATGTCTCAAACATATCAGTCCTTGATAAAGCTAGCTGCGAGAGCGCTGAAGTCATGATTACTAAATCGAGCTTAAGATCGGCTGACCACGTATGCAGGATACAAGAAAACCGCCTGCCGAAATATCTTCTTTACGATGAGCTTGTAGACGGTAAGAGGAAACCGGGCGGACAACTCAAAAGGTACCAGGATATTTTCCACGAAAACTTAAAGGAGGTAAGCATGCAGTGGGAGGAAATCAGTGGGAGGAAGCAGCGGACAATAGAACGCAGTGGAGAAAAATTGTAAACTCAGTTAACAACGACAATCAAAATGTAAAGAGGCAACAAAATAATGAGATTTTTGAATGTCCGGAGTGCGGAAGAGAGATAACATTACGTATCGGGGCTTTTCAGTCACAGAAAAGCTCATGAAAGAAAGCGCCTTGCGTAACCATCTTCTAATGCGTGTCAAATACTCGTCAGCGAGTAATGGCAGTAAGTAAATGGTGGCCGGCCGTAGCGCAAGCAGTTGGTGTGTCGATCTTCGGTGCGAGAGATATGATGGTACTGGGTTCGATCCTCAGCCAGTACGGTCGCTTTATTTATTTAAATAAAAATATTGATTTATCCAAATAGAGCGACCAGCGAGCCGCCACTTCAAGGAAGGCAATGACAAACTACCTTGAATATATTTGCCTTGTACAGCCTCTCAAATAGTGCCGTTCGGATTAGGCGTTAAACTGTAGTTCCCGTGTACTTGTGAAACACTGATGACACATGTCACAAGTACAGGGTGGCTCGAATTCGACGCTCATCATTGAGATTTCGCAAACCGTAAGAAATACAGGATCGGTTAAATGGAGGTAAAGTTGCGCAGTTTGATGCTCAATAAAATGCCGTATTGCATTTTGAAAAATTCCGAATACTTCCGAATATATTCGAAAAAAAAAACGGAATTTTCAATTTTGTTTTCTATTGTTTCCTGACTTTATTTGTTAAGATAACTTAAAATGAAAAACACATTTTCATGGCCACTTTTTCTGCTCTATACCCCTGTGTAATTAAATATTGACTCTGACGTTTCGGCTTCTGGCGACTATCATCAACTTAATTTTTTTTAAATACCGACCCGATTTTGTTTTCAATTTAATTAAATCGCTCTTAAAACACTATATATAGTCACTTTGATATTTGTCGACCGACGTTTCGTACAGAAAATTCCATCACCAGAATATTTTATGCAAAAAAAAAGAAAGAAAAATAAAAATGCAATACGGCATTTTATTGAGCATCAAATTGCGCAACTTTGCCTCCATTCCTTGCTGAAATCCCAAAGATGAGCGTCGAATTCGAGCCACCCTGTACATGCGAGAGGTAGCCGACGCTCTGTATAGAGTATTGCACGGTAAGAAGAAGAAGTATTTTTATTCTTAATCAGGGTGTCCCAGAAATAAGTGCAAGTATTTTAACTGGTAGTATAGTTCAACCCCAGAAACACGCCTATGAGGTTTTTTTGCGAAAAAAAAATTTTGAAAATTCGAAATTTTTTGAAAAATTTTTTGGATTTTTTTTTAATTTTTATATAAAAAATACAATTTCTTAATAATGTGGCAACATAGGTAGTAGATTAAATTTACAAGAAAGAAAATCCAGAAAAGATCCAGTGGTTCTCAAAATTTTAGCAAAAAATATTTTTTTTGGAAATTTTCAAAGTAAAATAACTCCGTTATTTTGGACTTATTTGAAAAACGATATAGAGAAAATATGTTTCTTTTATCGAGATCTACCACCCCTTAAAATATTTGCACTTATGTCTGTGACACCCTGTATTACCAGAAAGTACATGAGCATTTGTTCACAATGATAACATGCATATTTTATATCCAACTTCAGACAGTTTAGATAATGCTCTAAACATAGAAAAACAAACTGAGGCGTATAAAACATCATTTCTCTAGAACAATTTGTTTTCTAACAAAGAAAATTGACATAATTTACGTTTAGTAGTGCCGAGAGGCATAGTTTAGGGTAAAATTATCAAAACATCATTATCAAACTAACTCCACAATAAGATTAAAGCGGTTTCTTGGAGAGAGATTCGACTTTTCCAACAACAATGGAAATTTCAGTCGGTTTGTTTTATTTCGGTAAATATTTGTATCAAATACGGTTAGGGATAAAGATGGAAGATAAATATAAATATCATTAGAAGATTAAGAGTTGTGCGTTTATTTCAAATTGCTTTTAAAATTTACTCAATTTTATGCTAAAATTAGATTGTCAAATTTTTATACGGGTTGTTTCAAAAAACATGTGCCATCTCTCCTGGGAACGTTCCTCACGTAAAAATAAGATTTATGTTTCATATCAACATAGGTTCGATTTTGCTTTGTTTCGTAGCTACAGGGTGTAAAAAAGTCTTCATATTTTTTCGATTTATTATAATTTTCTTGCGAGTACTTTTAGCATTTCGAATGAAATTTTGTGGGTAAAAGTTACTACAAATGCGACGTATTTTAAAGCTAAACAAGACGTGCATATCGGTTATCACTGGAAGATTTAAAAAAAAAACATGTGCGAGTTTTTTTTTAATATAAAAAATTGTGTAAGCAGTTTAATACCAATTAAAAAATGATCTGTAAAATTTTATGAATTTTGATATTAAACACTCTAGCATTAACCGTTCTGGTACATACATGTTCCTATATTTAAAATAAATAGTTTTTAACTTATGTAATATTCAGTTTTAAAGCGTATATAGTATATATATCCATAATATGTTTATTTTTAATGACATGTTACATATATGGATCGCATAAGCATTATTGAGATTAGAAACTTATTAGAATATTAAATCTCATTTATGTAGTTTACTATAAATGTCAATTTGTTTATATAAACTGTATTATAAGAAAACAGATACAAAACTGTTAATTGAAAGTTATTTAGAACATCAGAAAGTTTTGACGAGGTTATACCATATTTAATACATGTAAAATTCCATTCATCCAGCTGCAAAGTTGCTGATAGTTTAGCATAACTAAAAGTTAAACACTGAATGGATTATTGATCGAAGAATTTACAACTAATTTTGTTAATATTTCCTTTACTCAATCTCTTGTTCCGTCTCTGTCTTTATGTAGAGAATGTTCCCTAAATAACTTAAAACATCTCAAAACCAATTAAACGATATGTAATTTTATGAAAAAGTATAGAAACATACACGGTTAAAAATCAATTGGTGTAAACTGAAAAAAAATTGGTGTTAAAAAATGTGGGTGTGAAATTTTGAGTATATTTATCATAATTGCTCAATTTTATGTTGATTTTAATCATACAGTGTTTTCATTAACTAAGTTTTGATAACAAATTACTAAAAAATGAGCAGAACTTTTTACTTCACACAAATAAGTGCAAAGTATTGGGATATCACACAATGTTGTGTAAATTCAACTCAATAAAGAATTAAAAATTCTTAGAACCAACCCGCTCGTGCCGCTTCGATTTGTCGTTGTTTTCACAGGTCGTGAGGTGGAATGGTTGGTCAGTGTTTTCCAGTGTCTCATTCGCTCAAGAACAGTTAAGCAGAGCTTGAGATTTTTGTTTTCCACGGCATCCACGATTTTTCAGCCTATTTTTATTTTACTTATATCGGACGGGGTGTCATTTCGATCATCAATGAAATAGTATTGTACAGGGTGTCCCATTTTGGTAGAAATCATACGGTATCTCCGTTATTAGTGAAGATAGAAGGGTGCGGTTTGCACAAACCTGTCTCACTTTTTTGTCAAACGAAAGATGCCGTAAACAAAATTTTCATAGCCCTCTTCGTTTCCGAGCTACAGGGTTTTTTTGAAAATTTTGCAATTTGGGACACCTCCTGTATCTCTGTTATTGTTAGCTATCGAGAAGGTGAAAAACTGTTTATTGTAGAACTTTTTACGTAGAATACAGTGCCGTAGTCTGTTTTTCTACCAAAAAAATATTTTTGAAAATATGAACTAAAGTTATGTTTTTTTAAATGGAACACCCTGTATATTTATAAATCATATGATCTGTCTTGCCATAAGCTTCTCAAAAATATATATCACTCTATATTTATTTTCACTATTTATTGCAATATTTAAAAGTTTTTATTAAAATATCATATTTATTAGTAGGCCATGGCCATGATTGATAATAAAAGAAACTAAAGAATTATTAAAAGTATACTGTTATCTGTCTCTTGTTTTATTTTTATATATTATTTGTAAATCTTGGAATACGTGTATACGTAAGAATAATCTATCGTATCGGAAATTTTAGATATTCCTTTAGCTAATTTACTTGAAATATACTTTCAGCAAGATGGGAAACATTCCCCCTCATAACTATCGAAATATTAGAATACTGTTAAATTATTATTTTTCAAATCAATGAATTGGAACCAATGAACGCATATTGATAGCCTCCTCGATTCCCGGATTTCACCCTTCTCGATTTCTGATTTTGGGGATTTTTGAAATACGAAATA
Source organism: Sitophilus oryzae (assembly GCF_002938485.1). Lineage (NCBI taxonomy): Eukaryota > Metazoa > Arthropoda > Insecta > Coleoptera > Curculionidae > Sitophilus > Sitophilus oryzae. The sequence continues at coordinate 6,163,338 of NW_022147432.1, forward strand.
TATCGTGGGCACTACAACAATGTCGAACACCTGAAAAATGCTTTAATAATTCAAGATTTAGATATTTGCAAACCCATCCCGTTATAAAAAAAGAAAAATATATTCACAGTTTCAGTGGTAACAGTTATTTCAAAAGTAAAATATATCAATTCCAAATAAATTTTAATATGTGTATGACTATTTTAGTAAATACCATTTTGATTTTTTGTTATTTATCACGGCCTACTAATAAGAAAATGATATATTTTAAATATTGCAGTAAATAGTGAAAATAAATATAGAGTGATATATATTTTTGAGAAGCTCATAGCAAGACAGATCATATGATTTATAAATATACAGGGTGTTCCATTTGAAAAAAACATAACTTTAGTTCATATTTTCAAAAATATTTTTTTGGTAGAAAAACAGACTACGCCACTGTATTCTACGTATAAAGTTCTACAATAAGCAGTGTTTGCCTTCTCGATACCTTTAACAATAACAGAAATACAGGGGGTGTCCCAAATTGTAAAATTTTCGAAAAGACCCTGTAGCTCAGAAATGAAGAGGGCTATGAAAATTTTGTTTGCAGCATCTTCCGTTTGACGAAAAAGTGGGACAGGTTTGTGCAAAACGCACCCTTCTATCTTCACTAATAACGGAGATACCCTATGATTTCAACTAAAATGGGACACACTGTACAGAAAAACATAATATACTGGGTAACTTCCTATTAAACATAGTTTTATATGTGCTACAATTTTAAACTAACCACGAAGAATCTACAAATTTGTTTTCATAGTTCTTTTTTTAGACACACATTTTCTCTCCATACCCAGGTTCATACTAGAACTCAATAGACTATACTCCAAATAAAATGAAAACTGTTAATTTAAAGTTTATTTATTTTTATTTTTTTTACACATTTTCTGATACTGCAAATTTCAAAATATAGTATCGACATTTTTGGAACTATAGAACATTTATAACTTTTACATACTAAGAAATTTAAACTAGTCATAAACAATGGCTAGTTTAATAAAAATTTAATCAATTTTATATATTTCTTTCTAGACCTCTTTATTTGTTATCCTCCTGTATTTTATTCTTGTCCGCTTACTGCATCGCTCTCAATTTACATATAATACAAAACGCTCTACTCTAACTGCATCGGAAGTTGAATTACATCTGGAAAGTGAACCTGGGCATGGAAAGGCGTATAAACCATCATCCCTTTGCTTTTATCCCTTTTCAACCTCTATATATTATGCGCTCTTTTGTAATCGGCTACGCTCTCTGATCTCCGCGGCTCTGGATAGAGCTATCGCACGAATTTACACACGAGATAAAGTATTATCATTGTTATGTGCCTGTGTAGCACTTTACGCATCTGTTTAGGTGTAGATAAGTATAAATATTTTTTAGTTTCTTTCTATACTTTCCGTCTCTATTATTTAATATCAAACATATAATATTAAAAGTTCCTAAAAAGTATTAAAGTTTAGTTATTCATAATTCTATTTTGTATGATGCACATTTTCTTATAAATAAAATTTCAAAATATATTATGAATATTTTTGTAACTATACAACATTCCCACTACATACTAAGAAATTTAAACTAGCAGTCAACCATAGATAATAGCTAGTTTAATATAAGAATATAAATAATTTTACAAATATTTCCTTCTAAATTCCTTTATTTGTTTATCTTCCTGTATTATACTTCCTTATTCTTGTCCGCCTACTGCATCGACCTCAAATTACATTTAATACAAAACGCTCTACTCTAAATGCATCGGAAGTTAAATTACATCTGGAAAGTGAACCTGGGCATGGAAAGGCGTATAAACCATCATCCCTTTGCTTTTATCCCTTTTCTTTATATATTATGTGCTCTTTTGTAATCGGCTACGCTCTCTGATCTCCGCGGCTCTGGATAGAGATTATGCACATTTTCTTATAAATAAAATTTCAAAATATATTATGAATATTTTTGTAACTATACAACATTCCCACTACATATTAAGAAATTTAAACTAGCAGTCAATCATAGATAATAGCTAGTTTAATATAAGAATATAAATAATTTTATAAATATTTCCTTCTAGATTCCTTTATTTGTTTATCTTCCTGTATTTTATTCTTGTCCGCCTACTGCATCGACCTCAATTTACATTTAATACAAAACGCTCTACTCTAAATGCATCGGAAGTTAAATTACATCTGTAAAGTAATCCTGAGTATGGAGAGGCGTATAAGCCCTCATCCCTTTGCTTTTATCCCTTTTCTCTATATTATTTAATATTAAACAAATAAAATTAAAAGTTCCTAAAGTACTTAAAGTTAGTTATTCATAATTCTATTTTGTATTATTTACATTTTCTTATAACTAAAATTTCAAAATATATTATGGATATTTTTCGAATATACAACATTCTCACTGCATACTAAGAAATTTAAACTAGCTATCAATCATAGATAATGGCTAGTTTAATTGGAATTTAAATAATTTTACAAATATTTTCGTCTAGATTCCTTTATTTGTTTACCTTCCTGTATTTTATTCTTGTCCGCCTACTGCATCGACCTCAATTTACATATAATACAAAACGATCTACTCTAAATGCATCGGAAGTTAAATTACATCTGTAAAGTGAACTTGGGCATGGAGAGGCGTATAAGCCCTCATCCCTTTGCTTTTATCCCTTTTCAACCTCTATCATTGCGCTCTTTTGTAATCGTCTACGCTCTCTGATCTCCGCGGCTCTGGATAGAGCTATCGCTCGAATTTACACATTAGATAATGTATTATCATTTTTATGTGCTTTTGTTGGACTTTGCGCATCTGTTTAGCTGTAAATATACCTTTGTTCTTTTTTAACGTTAACCCTTTTTTTATTTAAGGCTTTAAATATTTCTTGGTTTCTTTCTATACTCTACTATTTAATACAAAAAAAAATATTCAAAGTTCCCAAGAAGTGTCTTTCTCTATTCTATTATTCCATAGTTCCATTTAAGTTTCCAAAGAGTACTTAAAATTTTTTTTCATAATTGTTTTTTGCAGGATACACATTTGCTTATAGTTAAAATTTCAAAATTTAGTATCAACATTTTTGGAACTATACAACATTTTTACTACATACTGAGAAATTTAAACTAGCCAGAAATCCTAGACAATGGCTAGTTTATTAAGAATTTAACTCATTTTATAAATATTTCCTTCTAGAAGCATTTATTTGTTATCTTTCTGTATTTTATTCTTGTTCGCCTACTGCATCGACCCCAATTATGATGTCCTATTATGAGATAAATTATTATCATTTTTATGTGCCTTTGTGGCACTTTGCGCATCTGTTTAGCTATAGATACATAAAATATTATTCGTTATAGATACACAATATTTATTCTTTGCTCTTTTTTAACGTTAACCCTTTTGCTTTCATATCGGGGCTTTCCTATTGATTTTTTTTTTATTTTACGGATTTAAATATTTCTTAATTTCTTTCTATACTTTCCTTCTCCATAATATTTAATATCAAACAAATAATATTAAAAGTTCCTAAAAAGTATTTAAGGTTAGTTATGCATAATTCTATTTTGTATGATTTAAATTCTCTTATAACTAAAATTTCAAAATATATTATGGATATTTTTGGAACTATACAACATTCTCACTGCATACTAAGAAATTTAAACTAGCCATCAGTCATAGATAATGGCTAGTTTAATTGGAATTTAAATAATTTTACAAAAACTTCCGTCTAGATTCTTGTATCTGTTTATCCTCCTGTGTGTGTGTGTGTGTGTGTATTCTTGTCCGCGCATTGCATCGACCTGAATTTACGTATAATACAAAACGCTGTACTCTAAATGCATCGGAAGTTAAATTACATCTGGAAAGTGAACCTGGATTTGGAGAGGAGTGTAAGCCCTATCCCTTCGCTTTTATCCCTTTTCAACATCTACTTTATGCGCTCTTTTGTAATCGGCTACGCTCTCTGATCTCTGCGGCTCTGGATCTCTCTATCGCACGAATTTACACACGAGATAAAGTATTATCATTTTTATGTGCCTGTGTGGCACTTTGGGCATATGTTTAGGTGTAGATAAGTATAAATATTTTTTTAGTTTCTTTCTCTACTTTCCTTTACACACGAGATAAAATATTATCATTTTTATAATTTACACACGAGATAAAGTATTATCATTTTTATGTGCCTGTGTGGCACTTTGGGCATATGTTTAGGTGTAGATAAGTATAAATATTTTTTTAGTTTCTTTCTCTACTTTCCTTTTCTATTATTTAATATCAAATAAATGATATTACTATTAGTTCCTAAAAGTATTAAAATTTAGTTATTCATAATAAATTCTATTTTGGGTGGTGTACATTTTCTTATAAAAAAAAAATTTCAAAATATATTATGAATATTTTTCGAACTATACAACATTCTCACTACATTCTAAGAAATTTCAATTAGCAGTCAATCATAAATAATAGCTAGTTTAATATAAGAATATAAATAATTTTACAAATATTTCCGTCTAGATTCATTTATTTGTTTATCTTTTTGTATTTTATTCTTGTCCGCCTACTGCATCGACCTCAATTTACATATAATACAAAACGCTCTACTCTAAATGCATCGAAAGTTAAATCACAGCTGGAAAGTGAACCTGGGCATGGAGAGGCGTATAAGCCCTTATCCCTTTGCTTTTATCCATTTTCAACCTGTATCTTATGCGCTCTTTTGTAATCGGCTACGCTCTGATCTCTGCGGTTCTGGATAGAGCTATCGCACGAATTTACACACGAGATAAAGTATTATCATTTTTATGTGCCTTTGTGGCACTTTGCACATCTGTTTAGTTAGTATAGATACATCTTTGCTCTTTTTTAACATTAACCCTTTTGCTTTGTTATCGGGGCTAATATCAAACAAATAATATTAAAAGTTCCTAAAAAAAGTATTTAAGGTTAGTTATGCATAATTCTATTTTGTATAATTTACATTTTCTTATAACTAAAATTTCAAAATATATTATGGATATTTTTGGAACTATGCAACATTCTCACTGCATACTAAGAAGTTTAAACTAGCCATCAATCATAGATAATGGCTAGTTTAATTGGAATTTAAATAATTTTGCAAATACTTCCGTCTAGATTATTTTATTTGTTCATCCTCCTGTATTTCATTCTTGTCCGCGCATTGCATCGACGTGAATTTACATATAATACAAAATGCTCTACTCTAAATGCATCGGAAGTTAAATTACATCTGGAAAGTGAACCTGGACATGGAGAGGCGTATAAACCCCCATCCCTTTGCTTTTATCCCTTTTCAACCTCTATCTTATGCGCTCTTTTGTAATCGGCTACGTTCTCTGATCTCCGCGGCTCTGGATAGAGCTATCGCACGAATTTACACACGAGATAAAGTATTATCATTTTTATGTGCCTTTTTGGCACTTTGCGCCTCTATTTAGCTGTATACAAATCTTTGCTCTTTGTTAACATTAACCCTTTTACTTTCTTATCGAGCCTATCCTATTGACTTTGTTTAGTTTTAAGGCTTTAAATATTTATATTTTTTTCTATATTAGATACTTTATGATTTTCTATAAAAAAATAATATTTAAAGTTCCCAAAAACTATTTAAAATTTGTTTTTCATAATTCTTTTTTGTATAATTCACATTTTTTTTATTAGGTTTCAAAATATAGTATGGATATTTTTGGGACTAGAGAACATTCTTACTACATACTAAGAAACTTAAATTAGCCATAAGGCCGGTATTACACTATCAAATTTCTTTGTCAAAGATTTTGTATGATTTTATAAAATATTGTATATTAACACTGTCAAATTTTTCATCAATTTTATATATTTTATAAAAGATCTTTGACAAAGAAATTTGATAGTGTAATAAAACTGGCCTAACTTCCAGGCAATGGCAATTTTATTATGAATTTAACTAATTTTATAAATATTCTCTTCAAGAATCCTTTATTCGTTCAACATTCTGTATTTTATTCTTGTCCGCCTACTGCATCGACCTCAATTTACATATAATACAAAACGCTCTGCTCTAAATGCATCGGAAGTTAAATTACATCTGGAAAGTAAACCTGGGCATGGAAAGGCGTATAAACCATCATCCCTTTGCTTTTATCCCTTTTCAACCTCTATCCATTGCGCTCTTTTGTAATCGGGTACGTTCTGTGATCTCCGCTGCTCTGGATAAAGCTATCGCACAAATTTACACATGAGATAAAGCATCATCATTTTTATGTGCCTTCGTGGCACTTTGTGCATCTGTTTAGCTGTAGATAGATCTTCGCTCTTTTTTAACGTTAACCCTTTTGCTTTCTTATCGGGACTTTTCTATTGATCTTTTAAATTGTACGGCTTTAAATATTTCGTAGCTTCTTTCTATACTCTATTATTTAATATCAAACAAATAATATGGAATCTTCCAAATAAAGATATTAAATTGTGTTTTTCATTATCTTTTTTTCTAAGAGACAAATTTTCTTTTAGTTGATTGAACTGGTACATTTTGGTTCTTTCCAAATGACTTTGATTGTAGAGGAATTGATATTCATCCCGTATTTCTTTCTAAATTTTCTATATAGATATTATATTGCTCTAAATGTTTGTTAGGCTTCTTTTTACTCTCTAATATTTACTTTCCAAAATATATAATAATATTTTCTATGTCACAAGTTTATCATTATGATTGTCATCATATTCAACTTTATTTTACTGTTAATTATGGTAAATCTTCTCTTGTTCTTTCATATACATTGGATATATTTTATTTATCTTCAATATTACACATAACGTGCCTTACTGTGAAAAAAGACCCGTTTTTTTCTATTACTATGTAGATAATTTAAACAATTTTCATAATGTACTATAATTATGAGTTCATATTATTTTTTTATTAATAGATAAAAAGTTAATTCATCCTTTTTGTTTTATCTCTATTTGCTTTGCCAATCAAATTAGCTTCTTAAATCTGAAATCGTTTAATATATTTTTTTGAAAAATATGACTGATATGTTTCATTTCGAAATTGATGTTATCGAGAATCAAAATAATCTGCCACGAGTCGACAAATAGCGTGAATAACAAATAGGAAACACAATTTAAAACTTTGTGACTGTTCTAGCAAAAAAAATCTGCTTAATAGACTATAGTCCGAATAAAAATAAAATGAAAACTGTTAATTTAAAGTTATCAGAAAATTACAAAACTTTGATGGAAGAGTATCATATTAATGGAAAATTTTAAATAGTTTGAGTAAAACAAATAAAACATCATTGATCTCTCTATTTCAAAAGTTGAATAGATTTCTAAATATAAAAATCAAATTCGGGTTAATATTAGCTTCAAACTATAGAGGTATTAGAATAACACTCCTTTAAAACTATTTAAAATGATAAATACACTTTTCACTGAGAAAATTGACAGCATGCATAAAAGTTTTTATATTTTTCTTGGTAACGAATTATGTCTTGTTAAAGCTCTCTGCTTTCTTCATGACTTTATTAGTTTTATGACCTGCCATCTCGGATACGTGACTTTTTTTGTTCTTGTTAGCGCACCTTTCAATCATCATCCTTCTGAAAATACAATCAGGGTTGGAGCCGTTAAAGACAGTACTTGGTTACATAATTTACTACATCATAATATATTTTTTGTTGTCGTAAATTTTAAAAAATACCAACAAAATGTAAAACCTTCATTAATTAGAACGGTATTTTTGCGATTTTAGTGATTTGCCAAAGCCGTATTTTGACTAAGAAAAAAAATTAAAATGGTTTAACTGTTCTGTCTAAAGTTTCATTGAGAACTTCAAAATTATTGGTTTCAATTAGCGTAGAAGTCTGTTCCACTAATTTGAATGTAAGCATTGAGAACGTCAAAATTAGTGGTAGGAATTTTTAATTAGTGGATAAACTGTTAACAAACTTGTAGCTTCTCCACTAATTATACGTTCAAATTTGCGAGAAATGTCATTTTCGTCTTCAATGTCATTTTCATCCGTCAAGTGAAAATGTGGTTAGAAATCAAAAGTTTAGTGTTTTATAAGCTAAATATTAGGCTTTCTCTCTGGATACAACTGACTACCGCAAGCTGTTGCTAGGATATTCTGTTAATTTTAATTGTATTGTTAGGCATTGTGAATGATTGTCAGGCCCTAAATACCATACAATAAAAAAAGACGTCAGAGGTGACGTTGAGAAGAAGATAGCTGTTATTTTAAAGTAAACTTATATAGGGAATGTTATCGATATCGTCATTTCTAAACGAACTGTGCGCAATTTTTTTTCGATCAGACGGTATAATTACAATCAAAAGTTATTTATGCTAATTTAGATTTTTTTCAGAAAGTAGTATTTCATTGTGTTCAGGAAATTGGACTTCATGGAAATCAAGTCGATTTTTTTTCATTTCTTCAACTTTTTCGATCTGTATTTCCAACTGTCTTTTTCGAACGTTTTAGATTAATCTACTGCTTTGTTACTTTTTAACAACAAATATCTCCTATTTTTTAAGGATTCGATTAACACTGACTACAAATGACGAAAAAGAACGAAAAGATTGACTAGAAACTTCAACAAACCATAGAAAGTAAAGAATAAACTGAGAAAATTGAAATTATTTTACGTTAGTTGACCACAGATAAGGAAATAGATCAAGGCTGACTTGTCTCAGTCTAAATATTTACCGCTGGGAATTTTGCCTAGCGGTTGACTGTTGCTATTCGTCAGACAGACCGTTTAGGGAAGTCGCTTACTAAGCCACTCAGCCGCTGACCGTCCCTGAACGCGCTCACTAATTTGTTCTACTAATTTGTACCGTCCGAATGAAGCTTAAGTGAAAATAATGTTAAGTTTTTTACTCTTTGGTTTATAACAACTATAACAAATTCATAATTTTGCGACATGCAGCTCTCTACCCATCCCTTAACAGTAGGAGACAACAGATATGTCACCCGACGACACAAAATACGTAGATGAGTGTAAAAGAGAATACGTATGTGAGTTAGTTGATCGATAGCTTTAAGATTGATGGTTTCGAGCTTCGATCAATCAGCTAAATTATATTAAGGCCTCGGCTTAAACGTCAATTTTTGGTATATCCTATTTGTTATGGCGGTTGGATACAACAACAAGGTTAATGGGACGACATTTTCTTTCTGTTCTAAGTCGAAACTAATAAAACTGTACAGTCAAGGCTAGAAAGAACCATACAGTAGAAGCTAAAAATCAGTTTCAGTATTTTCCAAGAATATGGTTTAGGTATGTGGATGATATATTTACCGTTTTTGATACACACTTTTTATTCTGACACCATAGATAACATTCTTAGTTCATAGACTACTTAGATTTCCACTTACCAACGATAGATAAGAAATTACATTAGGAATGTAACTGTAATAATAATGGATATTTTTTTCATTAGTTGACTGTTGCGTTGTTGCCGGTACGCCTTTCCCTATCAAGTAAAGTAAAATCACGATCGCAAACCGCTTATTTTTAAGACTTTTTTTCGAAAAGGTAACTAGATAAAATCATTAGATATGTTTCTGAGCATCTGAAATGGAATTATAAGGATATCGTTAAGGTGTCCATTTTTTTATAATGATAAAACGTCCGTAATCGCGATAAGTTAAAAACTCAACTTTTTTACACATAACACAACGTAACTTAAAAACCATTTTAGATATTGAAGCTTTTTTTTGTCTTGAAGATCGGATTACATATTTACAATATGTTTACATAAGAAAAATTCGATAAGGTTGTTTTTTCCATTCTTTCAACAACCCATCCATTTAATTTTAACGCATAGCAGTTTTCAGCAATCGTGTAACTTTTTTATTTAAAAAGATTTTTGTATACTGTCTGCGAAGAAAGTTTTTGAAAAACTACAATCAATTATTTCTAATAGATTTTGAGATATCGATTTTTTAATTCAGAGTTCTAATAGCGCGACCACTGTCGAACACCAACTTAATTCCCCTTATTTTTACCAAAAATGCAAGTGTTTCTAACTTGCACTTAAAAAATTTTAAGCTATAAGAAAAATTACAACAACTCGTTAATAAATAAAACAGTGAAGTATCACGAGCCGTAATTAAATCGTGAAGCTAAACGCATGATGTACACCTTTCCCTAGAACTTTAAGTACTGACAGAGCATGATACAAAGAATATAACGTCACGGGTGATAAACGGCACCATTGGTCGGCAAGTTCCGCGCGCCAATTTCAAATTGTCAAACAGATGACACAATAAATGTGAAAATAATTTTTCAAATATCGAGCCCGATGATTTGACATACCTTTTGGGGTTATGTCCTAATTCTTCCCAATTTTATGTCTTTTTTTATTAGTGGCAATTGCACAATATGGATATTTTTTTGTATGGCGTATGACGTCACAGGTGGTATGCGCAAACTTAACGAGATTGGAACCGCTATCGATCATACCTTGTTTTCTTTATACCATGCTGACAGAGGTACTGATTGGGTCAACCGGTCGACTGCGACAAATCTGCTATATCCCCTTCCACGTCTTTTAGCAATGTGCACAGTTTATCGGTTTATTTCATACCTTTGGCAACGTTTTTACTGTTCCCTCTTTGTTCGGTACATAATAAACGCATTATACTCTTCTTACATACGGAAATCTCGACCCAAGACTAACCTTTGTCAACCCTTAGTATGTATGAACATATTCTAAATGTTGACTTCTAACCACATTTGTTGGAGAAAAGGTTTCAAGTAAGATTCCGTAATAATAGTAATCTTTTAGGAAGACAAATATTTATATTCAAATGTTTCGAATGAAATGCAGAGTTTTTTACTTATCAAAACAAGGCATGATTTAATTTTTAATTAAATTAATAAAAAAAAATCGCGTGTATTTCATTTTTATGCGGATTCTGCATTAATTAAAAATATTTTGTTTATAATCCTCATAATATGAAATATTTTTCAAGTATACGTAGCTGCAAAATGATTGTTTAAATAAAACAAACAAAATAGAAACGTGATTTAGAATTGTTTGTAAATAAATACTCAAATATCTAGGTAGGATCTCAGTCCATAATAATAAATAATATATTGTATTTATTTTTTTGTATAAATATTCATTTGAAAAGTATTTAATTAGAGAAGAATTTTTGTAATTATTTATTTGATATTTTCAGATTTATTGAAAGTTGTAATTTTAAAGAGTTGTATTGGAAAATGTAAATGGTAAATATAGCTTAAATTAAAATTTTCTGATAGAAATGTTTTTCAGAGCTCTAAAAGTTTCGAGTTAAAAGTTTCTTTTAAAAACTTTCTGAATTTAATGTTTAATAAAAAATATAAATACTATAAAATGTTTTATTTTATTATTTCACGATAATAAAAATATACAGCTTGTTCCGAATTTTCATTCTATTCAGAGTGTCATTTTCTATCGAATAAAGTGGAATATACCGAGGGTGTCATTTAAAAATCAAAAGTTGTAGTTATTTCCGGTGAAACAGGAAGTGAACAAAAACAATTGAATACGTCAATCAATCCTAATTTGTGTCATACTAAGGGCTGGCAAAGGTTAGTCTTGGGTCGATATTTCCATATGTAAAAAGAGTACAATGCGTTTATAATGTATTGAACAAAGAGAGAACAGTAAACACGTTGCCAAACGTATGAAATAAACCGAAAAACTGTGCATATTGCTAAGAGACGTGAAAGGGGATATAGCCGATTTGTCGCAGTTGACCGGTCGACCCAATCAGTACTTTGACAGTACTTAAAGTTATAGGGAAAGGTGTACATCATGCGTTCAGCTTCTCGATTTAATTACGTCTCGTGATACTTTATTTGTTTATTTATTAACGAGTCGTTGTAATTTTCCCTATAGCTTGAAAATGTTTAAGTGCAAGTTAGAAACACTTGCATTTTTGGTAAAAATAAGTAGAATTGAGTTAGTGTTCGACAGTGGTTGCGTTATTAGAACTCTGAATTCAAAAATCGATATCTCAAAATCTATTAAAAAAAAATTGATTGTAGTTTTTTCAAAAACTTTCTTAACATTTCAACTATATTTTCTTTGCAGAGAGTATGTGAAAATCTTTACAAATAAAAAAGTTACACGATTGCTGAAAATTGTTATGCACCAAAAGTAAATGGATGGGTTGTTTAAAATTTTTGAATGGACAAAAACCACCTTATCGAACTTTTCTTATTTTAACATATTGTAAAAGATCCGATCTTCAAAATTAAAAAAAGTTTCAATATCTAAAGTGGTTCTTAAGTTATGGCGTGGTTATGGTGTTAAAAAGTTGAGTTTTTAAATTATTGCGATTACTGACGTTTTCTCGTTAGAAAAAAAATGGACACCTTAATGATATCCTTATAATTCCATTTCAGATGCCCAGAAACATATTTAATGATTTTATCTAGTTATCTTTTCGAAAAAAAAGTCGTTTAAAAATAAGCGATCATGATTTTACTTTACTTGATAGGGAAAGGCGTACCGGCAACGCCGCAACAACCCACCGTCGCCTTTCTCTCACTCAGATTTAATAAGATTCCTATGCGATTTACTTCCACCACATGTAAATACCGACCTAAAAATAAGTAATAGTTGCCAGCATGGTATACCAATATATCAAAGCCCGTTTTTTTATCTAAAAAAATAAAAAAGTTATAGAGGTGAGCCACTTAAGAAACATTAAATGAAAATATCAAACTTGAAATCTAAATATTTTTTTAAGAAGACAGGGTCACCCTGTAAATTAACATTAAATAATTACAAATTTTACACAAGACAAATCACATTACATGTTTATACGTAGCAAGGCAATTTATTCATGACTTCTAGACTTTTTGCTTTGCGATGTTGTTTTGTAATTCGGCTAATAAGTCAGTTGTGCCAGTTACTCGGCACATATACACACTCAGGTATATAAACACACATACGTATATTGTCCCATTAGGCAAGAGCAAACAGGCAAATACGTAAACTAAATAAACTGCTAGGCGTTTGTCATTGCCTCACGATGCATAAATTAGATCGAATAACCAACCCTTGCTGGGACTAATTATGATGGGTCGTATTAGGTAAAGGATAAAGTAAAAAATCATACATACACCTGGCTATTTATAACTAACAACAATATTAATAACTGAAAAAATAAAACATGTGTAAAACTGACAAAAACATGATCTTGAATAATCCCTAGTTAAATCGCAAATTCGGCATATTAAAAGCTGAAATTTGGTTTAAAGGTTAAGGAAAGTCGACATGTTCGATCCGTCTAAATCAACCATCTAAGTCAAATCGTCCAAATAATTGTTATTTTAAATACAAGCCTCTGTATATTATTACAAAAATCGAAACACAAAATAAAATTGCTTTTCAACGATATATGATCATGTTCCTATGCCTAAACTAGGGTTCAGAACCGGGAATTCCCGGTTCCTTTTGAAACATCAAAAAACCGGAACTCGAAATTGAAGTTTCTATACTGTTTATTAGCAATTATTGAAGTTTAAATATCTTATTTTATTATTTAGTATAGTATTGCTAAATGTATTAGTTATATTTTTTGTGTTATGTTTTTATAGGCCTTTGCATCTTTAATTGAAAATGTTAAGTTATTTTTTCAACTTTAATTAAGTTGGTTTCGAGGTGGGTTAATGTTGTTTGATGTAATTTTCAAGATACCTATGTGTTTTCATTTTTTTTTCTCTTGTGTCTTTCGCTTTCTTGTGCATTTGTATTCATGTTTTTCTTCTAAATAAGTAATGATGCTATTTCTTATTGTTTTTGCTTCTTTTCTCTTTTGAAGTTCGTATAATATTTATTATCTTATGTTTTAATAGATATATGAATTTTTAATTCAATATTTTAGGGCTTTTGTCTCAAATTCAGTTAAGTTGGTTTATATTGTTTGATGTGAAATTTAAGTTACCTAATCTTTTTTCTTTACTTGTGTTCATGTTAATTTTTTCATGACTGATTACTTAATAATTTGATATTAATTTCATTAAAAATCTCAACGTTTTATCCATTTTACTTTAAAAAACCACCCCTTGCTTTCTGATTGAATGAACTACACCACCATTGAACAAAAATTAGTCAGTACCGAAAAAAACAGGGAAATCCCGATTCCTAAGAAACGCCGTACCGAAATTCCCGGTTCCGAAAAACAGCTCCGTTTCCAGAAACCCTAGCCTAAACCTTCTGGTTCTTCAATAAAGCCATTTAAATGATAATAATTTTATTATAGTTGTTTCCTTTAAAGGAAATCTTTACTATGACAAATATTCAAACTTTATAAGTTTCAATTAGAGTTTACTTGCTAAATTTCTAAAAGACTATAATAATAAAATTATTAATTTTTAAATAGCTTTAGTTAAAAACCCGGAAAGTTTAGGTATAGGAACATTGATTTTTTAAATAATATACATAGGGTAGAATTTAAAATAACAAAGATTTCAGCAATTTTATAACAAACGGAAATAAATAATTTTTTGGCTCTCCCTGTGTAATATCCACTTTATTTAGACAGATCGAATACATAAGCCCCGTTCTCAAAATTTCGACTGTCGCCAGTCTACACGTCAAAAGAACCAGTGAGTTTTGTACAAAATTCACACGGCTGTCAATTTTAACTTTAGTACAGCTGCCATTAGTTGTTTGAAGTGTAAATCAGTCGCTGGCGACACGACGAAGTTCTGAGAACGTGGTTACAGACTTTTGTTAACATATAACTCAAATTTCACCTTTTGTAATGTTGAATTCATGATTTTACCAATGCTTATTCAAGATCATGTTTTTGTCAATTTTATATATGTTTTATTTATTATCACACAAAATATTTTACGAGAGATTGTTTAAATATATGAGATATGAAATTAGTTTTCAAAAATTTTAATAATATACGGGGTGTTTGGTTTGGTTTGGTTTATTATACCATTTAAAAAAAGAAGGATGCTACCACTTTTCAAATGATGCGGCAACATTGTAACGCTGGAAATATTTTTAGATTGATGGAGCAGGTGCCTTCATGTGAAAATCTAAATTTTCAAAGAAATTCAAAAAAATCACCGGTTCTGCATAAACGTCTAAGGTGCCATCGCCATGAATCACCCTATATAAGTTGTTCAAAATTGAAACTACCAGTTTATTAAATTATTCCATATCGAATTCTTCTCATAATAAATTAAAAAATATAATTTTTTGCATAGCAACTGTTAAAATTGCCTTATATCTATCAAAAATAGTATATAAAAGAGTACTTTAACCGAGGGGTAGATTAAATGATACTTTAACAGCGAGGATAGGTTAAAAACTTTTAACTTTTAACGTTTTCTAATTGCTTCCATTTTTGAAAATTTTGAATTCCTTTTCATAAGTTATTCGGGATTTAAATGGAAGTAGTTTGGATATGGCGTTTGTCGCCTCAGCCTGAATATCTGTTGGTAATTTACTTATTTCGTTTTGAGCCATTCCTGGCTCCAATTCAATCAATCCTCAGCAATCGACACGAAAGAGAATTAAAAAATATTGACTCATAACTGGCAACTAAAGAGACAGCTTTATTTATTTGTCAAATTACATAGAAAACGAACGCCAACCCAGTACAATATTTTTTCTACTCGTAATAAATTCCTTGAAATAATAATTTCTGAATATTTTTTAAAATGTAACTTGGCTATGGAAAAAAATATTGTTTTATACACGACGATAAAATTGCATTATCATCTCCCGAAATACATTCACTCGCGATTTCATCGCTCGTGAATTAATCTTTTCGGTCGACGATAAAATACCATTTTATCGTCTTGTATAAAAAATATCTATTATTGTATTGATGTTTTTAAGCCGAAAAGAACGACAATTTAAAAAAAAACGGTTTTAAAAATAGGTCGTTAAATAAATGACGTACGGTATTGGCGGTGACCTGGAAAATGTCCTTCCGCAAGGAACCCAGAAAACAACAAGACAAGAAAGAACATCGGGCATAATCTATATCTGGCGCTGAATACAAATGTGGGGCGGCGAGGCGGCACAAATTAAAATTTATTGGCATCGCCCCACAATCTTTCACCGATCTAATAAAGATAAAATTGTTTATCTATTAGAAGTGAGGACGGGGGTAGATAAAAACGTCAGACCTGAGTTGCTTTAAACCCTCGATCGTGTATTCTGCGTGGATACCGCAACGGCATTAAAGTTTTCCACAGAGAAAAAGAATGTAACTCAGCTGCCATTTATTTCATTTATTTCATATTGTATCGTAAAGCCAATAATATTATAAAAATATATTGCCAGTACCGCATTTACACAATGAGTGGAAAGTGAAACCAAAAAAAAGAAATAGGAATATCAATCTTGCACAATATATTTATATATACCAAAAACTCTTAATACAAAACTAAAGTGTCAAAACGAATGACAATGTCGGGAAATAAATAAATAAATGCGGCAACTTATTTATAGCATGGCTACCACCTGAATCTCCAGCGACAAATTTAAATTTCAGTTAGTCAGGACGGCGCCGAATATGTCCATGGTTGGCAACAATGCATTTAAAAATCGCGCACTTAATTACGTAACTAAAAGTTTAATTGATACGAAATATATTTTGTTATTACACAAAAGTATCAAATATAGTAGTTATTGACTTAAATTTAAATGAGCTTGCAGATACTACCTTTTTTGTCGGCACAATTATGTTGACATCATAATTCGTGATTTAGAGATTTATCTACGCAAGTCTATATGATCAATGCATAGAAACGTCAGATCGGGGCTCCTTTAAACGCGTTTTACATTATAATTTAGAGGCAATCGATCGAAGATTATGCTTCTAAGGCTTAGCAGGAAGAAAATTAATTCGGTAATGTAGCGCTTATCTCGGTACAAGCGCGATTTTCAATTACTTAGGGCACCGGAAATTTTATTTACTTAAATAGAATGGTAGAAGAAATTGAAAAACGCACAGAAAAATTGAGGAAACGTCCTTAATTTCAGTAATTCAGTAAATATTTGTTATTATAAAGAACATATTATAGAAAATTTGACATGATTTGTAAAAGTACCAATTGGTGTCCTGCTGGAAAAATACTGAAGGTAAAGACAAGTCAAAAGTTTCTAAAATCATCGGCATAGCAGTATTAATTTGAACTAGTAGTTACTCTGACGTAAAAAACGAAATATTAATATTTCAAACAATAACCCCTACATTTTTCATTTTTAAAGGAAAATGTTAAAAAATGTTTTCACCAGAGTTGGGCGAAGTAATCATGGCGGCACTTGAGACCAAGGTCAACCCCTATTTTTCCCTAAATTTAGGGAAATTTACCCGTCCATCAGGTAAGAACGGTTAAAATACACTAATAAACAAGAATAAACAGGTTTGAAACGCTTTGAACAGCTTTTGGACTGTTTTGAACCGCTTTTTAGCTTTAAACAACAGGCCTGTTCATTTTTTGTTCAAACCTGTTTATTTCTATTTTAAAGCGGTTCAAACCTATTTATTCTTGTTTATTAGCGTATTTAACCGTTCTTACTTGATGAACGGGAAAATTTCCATAAATTTAGGGGTTGATCTTGGTCTCAAGTGCCGCCTTGACTACTGGGCGACGTCAGGATGTCACCTAGACAACTGAATTGTTGACGCGTCAACTACGGTGTAGATGTCACACCGTATCATCCGTCATCATCACACCGTCAAAATCAGCTTTTTACGTCAAGCGCTTTAAGCAGGATCGTGATTAATCAATGACCAGATTTTTCGAAACACCCTGTATACATTTTTAAAAAATCTTAAAATATGTAAAAAATAAAATAAAATATACGTGTTTAAGCGTTTTTTTCGGAAACTTGACCGTTTTTTAAATAAAAAATATTGTAATATTTGAGGGGTGGTTTCACCCCCTTGGAACTGCAATTTCGAAAAATCCCTTCTTATCGAACCTCTACACCCTAGAATCAACCTGTTGCCAAAATTGAGCTTCTTACGTTGAGTGGTTTGAGCAGGATCGTGATTAATCAGTATGTCAGTCACTTAAGGATTTTATATATTAGTATAGATAAATTCATTTAATTATAAAATGGTTTTAAGTATCTATATTAGCACTTTTTTCAAACTTCACAGAAGTATTAATTTTTGCAACGTGATTGACAATATAAAAAAGTAATTTTAACGCCTAAGCACAAAAGTACGAATAGTATATTGTTTTATTAGGAGTAAAAATGACATTTTTCGTGTCAAGGCCATACGTTTGGCAGACGAGCATTAGCAAGACCAGTCTAGGCCAAGTCCTAAACAACCTCTACACTATGCGGAGAACTCTTCGAAGCAGGTCAAGGTCGCATTTCGCCGCCCAACTTTGTCGCATTTCAGCTTGGTTCCAGTTGCATTGAGCTACTTTCGATTTTTAAAAGCGTCTGAAAACTACTTGTGAGGAGGGCGTGGGGAGATTTTTTTTGCGTTTCCTATTGCCTTCTTCAATTTTGTTTCATTTTGAGCTATTTCCAAAACGTGGCGGTATCTGTTCCCGAGGCAAAGGACATCTTGTTTCATAAATCTCAGTAAACCATCAAGTAAACCTAGACGTTTCTAAAATAGCTGTTGTTACGATGAAATTTCGTTAATTACAAAAAATCTCCTTTTATGTTGATAAATATACCACAAAATTAATATTTGAACACGCGTTTATAATATGTAGAGTAGATACTTAAGGACAAAACTTTTCAATCTGCAGGAATATAATTACAATATGTTTATTATTTAATGTTATTACAATGGAAATCACTTCAAATACACAATGTTTTTACCTACTAAGTGTATTAAATTATCACATTAACTGCCAAAAATATAATTTAAATTCAAATTTATTACGAGTCGACGTAAAAATAAAATTAGATCAATTTTACATCTATTTTGCTCGCGTCTCGTCATTAGACGACTTAATAAAAAATAAATCGAATTATACCCCCGATTTTTAGTTTTTCTTTTGCGCCTCTTTTTTAATATTCCTCGCGATCTTCTTCTTAGTCTTCCTCTTTTTGGTCGTTTTTTCTTCCTTATTTCATCGCCAAGTTAGTTAGGAAGATATCGAGTTCGTGGAAATAATTTGTCAGTGTCGGGAGCAATTTGTAATGGCATTATAGAAAAATCTCCGTAGGAATATTCGTTTTCGCTGCCTTATTTTCTTTGTCGTGGAAAAATGTATAGCACCGATTTTTAATAACTACATTTAATATTCATTGCCAGAGATTTTTTAGAGATTTTTATCACAATTTTGACACTTATAAATATAACACTGATATAAAAAATTACGAAGAATAGGTTTGTCGTAGGCGGCATTCGGTAAACTTTTTTTTTCGTTGAGGAGGGAAAAAATATTGCATAAGACACCCAAAGTTGGGTAGTGCCGGATTCCTACCGGCTAAAAGAACCCTCTTCCAACTACCACTTTACACCGTAATCCGCTGTCGCATTGTGTCTAGATTTATCTTATCATGCTCTTTGTCTCTCTTCGCTCTCTTTACAATTTATGATATTTCGGACTATCCGATATAATAGCGTCCATTGTTCTTCGCCTTCAACTAGGTATATCATAAATGTGGGTAAGTCGAAGTCCTTACCGGCTTCCATACGGAATTGTTCCCTAAAGTCCTGCCATCGTTCGCACGCAAACGAAAAAACGCAAACAACAAACGAAAAAAAAAGAATGTATGCTGAACATCATCAACCTGACCGCAGTAGGTGCATGATGCACTATCAACCCTACACCAATCATACAAATATTTTTGAAAACACCCATGGCCAGACAATGCTTGACTCATGAAGTAACGCACTTCTCCGTATGATCCATATGACCATAATTGAATGTCGGGTATTAACTTGTATGTCCATCTACCATATATTCCGGTATTCCATTTGACCTGCCACTGTTGGGGAAGTTTTGTCCTCGCTAGATCCTTATCTATGGTATCTATCATACACTTCATGTATGAGCAATTCAATAGGTGCTATTTCAGATATAA
The DNA here is from genome assembly GCF_002938485.1 of Sitophilus oryzae. NCBI lineage: Eukaryota > Metazoa > Arthropoda > Insecta > Coleoptera > Curculionidae > Sitophilus > Sitophilus oryzae. Next base: position 6,183,399 of record NW_022147432.1, read on the forward strand.
CCCCTATAACCTCTCCAGATACCGTTTTGTATGTGCTGCATACTCTAATAGCCATGATACGTTGTATTCTGCGTAGTCTTTGTGTAAGTTTTCGATTGTTAATGACTTTATGCCATACCGGTGCAGCATACAACAGCTGCGAGTGTACCAAACCAGCAAGCACTCTCCTTTTGGATGATCTAGATCCTCTCACGTTTGGCATGAGTAAGGCTAAAGCGGTGACAGTTTTCTCAGCCTTGGTGATTGTTTTATTAATATGGTCCGAAAAATTCAGTTTGGTATCCAGCCACACTTCTAAGTATTTCAAAGAATTACTTGGATGAATTACAGCTCCTTGTATATAAAAATGCACCGGGGATATTTTTCTTTTTTTGGTCAACAATTGTTTTTTGTCACTTCTGTTTTATGTGAAGCTACGGTGAGTCTGTTATCCTCCATCCAATTTACAACTCGCTGGATTGCCAAGTTGACGGTGTTCATCAGTACAACTTCATCGCTTGCACATGCAACAATGGCAAGGTCGTCTGCGAAAGCGACTAGAGTTGTTTTATCTGGCATTTCTATCCTCAGTAGATCATCATAACGTATATTCGAGAGCACTGGTCCCAAGACTGATCCCTGTGACCTGTAACCTTCAATTATAATTTTTTTCTCTGATAGGTACGATGCTATAATATCGATTAGACATCGATATGTTTTTCTCTTTCGTAGGTTATTCAATATAAGTTGCCAGGAGGCGTTGTTAAAGGCATTTTGGACATTTATTGTAATCATTGCACAGAGAGCAAAGTTTACGATGCTTACTTGTATATGCAGCAGCTTCTTCCGCTATGTGCATTACTTTAAGGATAACATCTACAGTCTGCCTTCCTTCACGAAAGCCATATTGCGTTTCTGAGAACCCCTCCTTTGCGAGCAATTTCCTCTTCCAGCTTAATTCGTATGAGATGTTCATACAGTTTTCCTTCCACGTCCAGGAGACTGAGTGGTCTGAAAGATGCTGGTTCATTCAATAATTCGTTTCCCTTCTTCAGTAGTACTAGTTTGCCTATTTTCCATTCCGATGGGAATTGGCTTTTCCCGGCTAAAGAATTATACACCGACAAAACGTGTTCGGGTTTGCTTAGAGCAGTAGCCTTTAGTACTTCTGATGGTTTGTCGTAGGCGGCATTCGGTAAACTAAAGCATACACTGAGATCTGATCTTCCAGTATGTTTAAAAAGAAGGTCTTTAACCAGTGTGTCTTGCCTGTCCTCGCGTATGGAGCTGAAACACAACGGAAAATAGAAAGGTCCATGTTTGGAGTTAAACTTAGGGATAAAATACCCAATCATACCATACGAAATCGATCAGGAGTGAGAGATGCGGTGATATCTGTCTTACATCTTATGGAATTGGGCAGGACATGTGGCTAGGATAACCGATGGACGGTGGACAAAGGTACTTGTGGAATGGAGACTAAAACATGAGGCCTATAGAAGCAGAGGACAACCTCCTAGTCGATGGACAGATGATATTAAGAGAGTGGCTGAAAACTGGATTCAAGTGGCACAAAATAGAAAGAAATCACTAGAGTTGAGGGATGCTTTTGTTCGGCAGTGGACGGAATAAGCTAAATGATGATGATGATGATAAATAAATTGTGAAACTTCTTACTAACAGCTATTAAATTGAAGGCAGGTTACTTACTTTAAAATAACAGCGCTTTTAGTTAGTTTACAAAATTGCCAGTAAGTTTTAAAATTAGCCAAGTATCCTTTTTAGCCTCAACATATATGAATAACACTAAAAAAATGTGTACTGAATATGTTAGTTGACAAAAAATGTTGTGTGTATTCTCCCTTACAGTTCCAAGACACTTCTTAGTCTTACTTTGATAAAATTCTGTTTCGACTCATTACAAACCTGTGTTATTTATATGTTATTCGCTCCTATGTTTATTTAGATCTCTAAGAAATACACGCATCTTTATTTTTCCAGTCCAGAACTTTTCCTATATGCCTGTTTCCCAGTCGATTTCTGGAGCGGATCCCGTTTTCCCCGTTTCCTCCCGATTGGCCGTACATTTCAGAGCCAATTTCCTGTTATTTCCTACCTTTTCTCGGTCCTTCTTACCACTCTTCCTTTTCCCCCACTTCTTTTATTCTCACTTTCCAGGCTCTCGCATCGTAGAGGTTTGTTCTCCTCTTAGTTTTCTATCTCCTGGAACATTTGAGAACCATACTTTTTAGTAATGTGTTATACTTTAAAAAATATCGATACTTTGTATCGATCCGATAGTCCTCTCTTTAGATATTTTCGAAATTATTCATAATGGAAGAGTGATGACAAATTTCAACTCACATTAGGACATATTTCACACTGCTTGTGTACTTTAGAGTCCATTTGACTTACAATACAAGGTGTCCTAATATTCCGTGAACATAGAACTACTATGTATTTTTGGAATCAAAATAAGTTCATTGGGCACAATTTACCTCTATACAAAAAATACCTCGTTTGTTCGTTAGAAGCAGGGGCGGATCGTGAATTTGTGGGGCCCTGGGCTGAAACTACTTAGTGGCCTATCTAAGTACTCAACTAAGCCATATCAAAAAACTGTTTCTATAATGATATACCGTATTAATAAAAACGGCGTCCAGTTGGCTTTGGAAATGACGATCGATGACATTTCTCATATAAGTTTACGTATAAAATGACAGCGATCTTCATTTCATAGCCATCGTTGACGCCGTTTTTATTCGATCATACGGTATTATTATTATATATTCTTTATTGAACAAAAAAACATAAATGTTACTTAAATCTACCCAAGTATTAGTTGTACCAAAGGCGACCTTATTGCTGTGGTAGCAATCTCTTCCAGGCAACCTTTGGGTGAGAAACCGAAATAGTGATGTTATATAATAATATAAAAAAAACAATAAAACAATTTTATTTATTTATTATGAATTAGTAAAAGAAATTGATAGGTTGCAGTTACAAAAATTGACAGTTATTTGGTCATCACATTGCAAGTCTTTTATTAGATCACAATTGATGGAAAGAAGTGATAAATTATTTAGTCGATAGTTCGACATTGTTCTATATTTATTTTCTACATCTTGGGTTCTCCAAAGAACGCTCGTTCGAGCGTTCTGCTTCACAGCTAGTGATTGGCAATGTTAAAAAAAATTTTTAAAATGGTATAGCAGTTAGGGAACACGTCAATAAGTTTATTTTCATACATGAGCATAAAAATGTCACTGCAAGAGGTGTAAGACTCTGGCTATTGGAGTCAGTACGATTTTAATTGAATGCACTAATTCACTAAATGCTCGTCTACGTCATCGGGATAATATTCAATAATATGACGTGCAATTTCCAAATCTATGTTTTCGATATTTTTGTCTTGCAAATCCATTAAAAATTTGAATTTTTTGCTATATGACTCAGACTTGACTTCTTTTATTTAAATCCATAATCAGCTTATCCAACGCAACGTTTAACGTGTCTCTTTTAAATCTTTCTGCGCCGTATACTGAGAATTCACCTGTAGACTTATCTGAACATTTTGGAGTAATGCGTCTCTTGTTTATGTCATTGTAGTCTATTCCCACACTAGTACTTAATTTTTTAGCTTTCTCTTCGTATTTCTTTAGCTTTTGATTTGATTGGTATCCTATGTTATTATGGTATCCTATGTTGTATATCCAAAGCCTTTTAATGATACGCATGCACTTTTAGCAAAAGAAGACAGGTGTTTCTTGATAATAATTAATATCAGATAAACACATTTTTTACATTTTTACATTTCTACATTTCTACATTTCTACATTTTTACATTTTGTCTCGTCTACATTTTTACATTTTTACATTTTTACATTTTTACATTTTTACATTTTTACATTTTTACATTTTTACATTTTTACATTTTTACATTTTTACATTTTTACATTTTTACATTTTTACATTTTTACATTTCCACATTTCTACATTTCTACATTTCTACATTTCTACATTTTTACATTTTAACATTTCTACATTTTTACAATTTTAGTTGATCTCGTCTCGTCTCTCTCTTGTCTCGTCTTGTCTCGTCTTGTCTCGTCTTGTCTCGTCTTGTCTCGTCTTGTCTCGTCTTGTCTCGTCTTGTCTCGTCTTGTCTCGTCTTGTCTCGTCTTGTCTCGTCTTGTCTCGTCTCGTCTTGTCTCGTCTCGTCTCGTCTCGTCTCGTCTCGTCTCGTCTTGTCTCGTCTTGTCTCGTCTTGTCTCGTCTCTGTCTCGTCTCGTCTCGTCTCGTCTCGTCTCGTCTCGTCTCGTCTCGTCTCGTCTCGTCTTGTCTCGTCTTGTCTCGTCTTGTCTCGTCTTGTCTCGTCTTGTCTCGTCTTGTCTCGTCTTGTCTCGTCTCGTCTCGTCTCGTCTCGTCTCGTCTCGTCTCGTCTCGTCTCGTCTCGTCTTGTCTCGTCTTGTCTCGTCTTGTCTCGTCTTGTCTCGTCTTGTCTCGTCTTGTCTCGTCTTGTCTCGTCTTGTCTCGTCTTGTCTCGTCTTGTCTCGTCTTGTCTCGTCTTGTCTCGTCTTGTCTCGTCTTGTCTCGTCTTGTCTCGTCTCGTCTCGTCTCGTCTCGTCTCGTCTCGTCTCGTCTCGTCTCGTCTCGTCTCGTCTCGTCTCGTCTCGTCTCGTCTCGTCTTGTCTCGTCTTGTCTCGTCTTGTCTCGTCTTGTCTCGTCTTGTTCTCGTCTTGTCTCGTCTTGTCTCGTCTTGTCTCGTCTTGTCTCGTCTTGTCTCGTCTTGTCTCGTCTCGTCTCGTCTCGTCTCGTCTCGTCTCGTCTCGTCTTGTCTCGTCTTGTCTCGTCTTGTCTCGTCTTGTCTCGTCTTGTCTCGTCTTGTCTCGTCTTGTCTCGTCTTGTCTCGTCTTGTCTCGTCTTGTCTCGTCTTGTCTCGTCTTGTCTCGTCTTGTCTCGTCTTGTCTCGTCTTGTCTCGTCTTGTCTCGTCTTGTCTCGTCTTGTCTCGTTTTTATTGAGTTTTATCTCTAATTTTCTCTAAAGTATACGAAGTTGATGCACCAGGTCTTGTAAAATTGTTTCTATAACTTCTTCGGGACATTTTTATTCTAATATGTTTATCTGATGTTAATTATCAAAAATGCAAAAATGTACCACCCTTCCTATTGCACAAATTTATTTTTCATTCAATTTTATTTCTAGCTCTTAGAAGTTATATTTCCGAATACATTTTGTAATCTTTATTGTAAATGTTAAGATGTACTAATTTCACTTTTATAAATAACGTCAAGTAATGTCCCCACCCCTTGGCGACAGGTCCAGGAATCTCACTGGCCATTATACTGCTCTACTATTTTCAATCCATCTTTCGGGAAATATTTTAATTGTTTATATTATATATTATATGTATATTATTTATTTTATATTATTTTTTATTATTTTACTGCATTTGATTTTCCGTCTTCAATGTTTTACGCCACGTCATTGTTAAGTTTGAAAGCTTATCTCAAGATCGTAACGATGAATAGATTAAATATTAAAGAAACAGAGCCAGACTTGAAATTAGTTTAAATAAATTGTGTTTAAATGTCCGAAACAAAAAAAAATATTAAGTGTGGCATATCATTGTACTCAGAAGATTTCTTTCAAAACCTGAAATAAAATATGCAGGTCCGTATTTAAAAAAATTAAGTTAGCTCTGTATTTCACAAATTATCAGCTAATTTGAAAATCTAAAAATACTATCAGATAGCCCTAATAAAGTGGCTATGAGAAAGTGCAATTAGTTTTTTGATTTTCTAAGAAGTAGCGACAGGAAAAAATAAAAAATTTTTTCAAAAAACTCAGCAATCCTTGAAATTTTTAAGATTTCTTTGATGGCGAACATCCCAAAGCGCAACTTTGCCCCAATTTAACCCCAGTTTAACCATGTTACGGTTACCGAGATACCATTACCATTACTCGTACGTCGAATTTGTAGCACCCTGTATATATCATAAAATAACTGAAATACTTGTAGATGAGATTTGGATATAAAGAATTATAATTTTAATCTTTAACAGGTTACAGGTTATTATTGCGAGATCTATGTATATGTATATTGTATGTGTACGCAAATTCTCACTCCCTTGTGCAGTTGAGGGTTAACAACTTGGATCTAAAATTTGGGGAGGAGAATTTAGGGAGAGACTCAATAAATCAAACCGAGGTGGCTTATACGGCATTAAGTCTGATGATATGATTAAATTGCTTAATGAAATTAAATTTTCGACGAGGTAGAAATACCGATGTAGGTATATGGTTTATTGCGCACTGTGTTTTCATTTAGCTCTAAGATTATTAGGATGTAGATACATAATTATGAGGATATATTAGATTATGCCGGTTTATTAATGGGTTTTGTTTAAGACAAATATTTTTATTATATGTTTTTATGTTACTTTATAATTTTACACGGGGTCTCATATAAGAATGAACAAGGATTTCGGAAGCCAGAAGAGATACAAAGTTGATTAAATTAGAGAAAAGTTGCGATTTAAAGAAATCCAATTACGTACTTCCGATTGAAACTCTGATAACATTAGCTTGTAGAGCAAATAGTCAATCTTTCTAAGGTATAAGTTTTTGATCTCTAAAAATTCGACTTTTCAAATGGAGAAAGATATACGTCAAAATATTTTTCAATATCGTTTGATAGAGAGTTATCCCATGGTCTAAAAGAATTTTTTAAGAATGTCAATTATAAACTTGTGTATAGTGCTAATAATAAATTACAGCAATTATTAGGTAATCCTAAGGATAAAACACCTCTACTGGAAAGGTCGGGTATTTGAAAAATTTCTTGTAAAGATTGTAATCGGAAAAATGTTGGGCAAACTAGAAGATCAATATTAACTAGATTTTAATTAAATTATTCTGGGTGCCGGGCCACAGCGGCATCCAAGGCAACGAAAAAGCCGATAAGCTAGCTAGGCAAGGATCATCGGCATCCTATCTTGGTCTAGAGCCAGTACTGGGAATACCCAAATGTATGACCCGTAGTGCACTAAAACTCTGGATCAGGGAAAAACAGAATGTGCACTGGAGAAACAGACAGGGCACAGGCACAGCAAGGCTTTTATCCAACGACCTAGCTCTAAAACCGCAAAAGAACTGCTAATGCTTAGCAGGAATAAAGTGCGGATTACAACAGGCCTCTTGAGAGGACACATGGCTGTAAAGTGTTACCTGAACAAGCTCAACCTGTATCAAGGAAGTCTTTGCTGCAGACTCTGCGATAAAGATGTGCTTGTCCACCTCCTCCCATTAATTCTTCATATTAAAAATCTGGACTCTAGTAGTGCAATAAGACTTAGAGAAATTGGTTGCTGGACGGAGAAACCATACGGTCACAGCAGTATTCTTGGAAGATTACCGAAGGATATTATTGCTGGACCGACTATCAGACTATCTCACACCTAGGTTGGAACTTGGCAAGAACTTTCTAGTCCAAATTCCAACCAGAAATGAGTGGGAGACTCACAAACTAGTGAAGGAATTTGATATTGCGCTATTTAGCTATTTACTGACGGATCCAAGATGGATTCAGATGTAGATTTGGAGGTTTCTCCTAAGGGTCTTGACATCGCAAGGCCTTATCGGCTTCCGGATAGATCAAGTGTTTTTCAGGCAGAGATACTTTCCATTTGGAAGGCCTGCGAATGGCTGAGCGAGGAGAACCAGCCAAACCAAACTAAACATGTCGGCGCTGAACTCATCTACCATATCCTCCAAAATAGTAAAAAAACGTACGACAAATAATAATACATAACCTGCTTTGGGTTCCAGGCATATAGAAAGATAATAATTCTTTTTTATTACTTTCTCTATGGTTCCAGGTTCCTAGATGCATCAGAAGAAGTTTTTACTCCCTTCAATACCATATAAAAGACATTTAACTCCGTTTTCTGTCAATGGTGAACAGTAGATGGAAAACTTTAAGCTCCTGCAGGATAGGCAGGAAAACTTGGCCCAAATATGACCTTAAAAAATCGGGAAAGCTCCTAACATAATAACTTCTTCGCTCATAAGTCGCGTAGGGATATCGCCAGGCTAATGGCGGTACACAGGGGACACTGCCCAATCATTGGTGATGCGGGGGTTCGCCCAAATGCGGCGAAAATGTTTCCATTTAACAAAATTTGCTGAAGCTGCAAGGACGCAAAGGAAGGTCCTACACAGGGCATTTCCTGTTCCGCTGTCCTACTTTGTATGGGACACGCAGTTATTTTCTCGGAGGTTACAGCTTTGTAAATCTTGAAGATGTTGCCGGGAAGAGCATAACGGAACTCACCCGTTACCTTAATGCCATCTAATGGTTATCAACAGTTAACAATCCAACTTTCCTAGGTCTAGGCTTTCCTAGATATAGGGTCTCAGAGTGAATGGTCGGTTCGACAAGCGGTCGCATTCGCCACTTCAACCAACCATCCTAAATGAGCACAGGCTCATACAATTTTCTCAAGAATTTCTAGAAATTTAGTGGTAACTTTTAGAGACCAACAAGGGAAAATATTTAAAAGAGTTTAATAATCATAGACATTAAGATATAAAATATATTCCTGTATAAAAACGGGAATAAATCAGCGCATTTTATTAAGTTTCTTTAGATTAGTTTTGCTGAAAACTGCCAATATTTTTATATACAAAAATACAGGGTCGCTTTTATGTATGGAAACGGTCGATTATTAGCATAGATAAAAGAAAATAATCTACTATTAAGATAGATATGAAACTTAATAGTAAAATTTTGGGTCAAAGCGCCCCTCCGTGTTTTTAGTGGAGACTACGTTTAACCCAGCGCCTTCGCCTTTTCTGCTGTAAATGTTTTTTTGTTTATATTTGAATTCAAAGGATTTATTTTTAAAGTTACACTGATATATTAGTAAAGCAGAGTAACTTTAATAAAACATAAGAATATATATATTTTACAATTTATTTTTTTATTTATTTTACAGAGTTTCATGTAAATGATCGTTAAGTCGACTGGCTGTCTAATGAATAGACCGAGATTTATAGATTTTAAAGCGAACGAAAAAAAAATCAAACCACGAATACTTACCATATATTTTTCTTTTATCTAAGATATGTACATACCTTATCGTCTTTTGGAAACACGTACGTACGTTTTGTTAGTTAGATAGCAAGATGCAACACAACAAACCAGTATTTGCAGTTAATAAAGGCCCAAATTTCTGACTATGATATTTAAAATTTTCTTGCGAAAAATTTCCTGCGAAAATCAGGCATTTTTCACTGAAAAGGTATTTTTTGATTTATCAGCAGTCATTGTCAAGTTGACAATATACAGGATGTTTTCGAATTAGTCTAAAAAAATTATGGTGTGATTCCTCATTTGTTCTTAAAACAATTTTTATATAACCATTGGGTCTAAAGTACTTCCTTTCTGATCTACAGGGTGTTAAAAAATTAAAAAAACGATTTTTTGCTTTACATAAATGGTACGACCACTGCTTTTTTAAAGAAAATATATTTTTTTCTTGACTGGCCATCCTTTTTCAACAAAATCTATCTTTTGAGTTTTTATTGTTCATCAAACGGTTGTCGAGAAAAAAATAAATATACTTATTAAGAGCCCGCCTTAATTCGTTTTCTAACGATTTTATATTTTTAGATTAATTAGGAAACACCCTGTATATGCATATCATAGGCAACCAAATAAACTAGTAACCTCTAAAAATTATTTTTCCTACCACTAGCGACATACCGTGTTCTTAGTGTGTACTAAATTATTTTATCAAAATTTCACCATATAAGTTTCCAGGCAATGATTATTAGGTACAATATACAAGGTACCGCAAAAAGTTAAATACAAAAATTATAGCGTTTTTAAATGTCTATTGGCGAGTAATAAATTTATGTACACAGGGTTGGTCATAAAGTCGTAGCACATCAAAGTTTCATTTTTTTAAACAGAACCCTCTGTATATTATTGCATACTATATTAATTATATATTAATTAATATCGATATCAGTTTCATTCAATGATGTAATTCTGCCGAAACTGTGATACTATTTTTTTAAATGAAACCCACTATATATTATTGCATATTTCAATTCTTCCTTCAATTTTAAGCAATAATAGTAATACACAATGTGAATCCACTGTCAGATTTGATATAATCTCATTTTATATATCTATAAATGCTAACTTCAGAACTATGTCCAATATTATTAAGTATCACAGTTTCGGCAGAATGATATGATTAAACGAAACTGAACATATCGAAATTAATTAAATCAAATTGTTTAAGTGATATGTTCAAAAGTCAATAACTCGGAAATCGGAAACGGTTGGTTTGAGGTACAATATGTGTATTTCAATTTTTGCTTAAAATTGCAGGAAGAAATTGAAATATGCAATAATATACATTACAATATCTATTTAAAAAAATGAAACTTTGATGTGCCACGACTTATGACCGACTCTCTATACATAAATTTATTACTCGCCAATAGACATTTAAAAACGCTGTAATTTTTGTATTTAACTTTTTGCGGTACCTTGTATATTTTACCTAATAATCGACCGTTTCCATTCATTGCGACCCTGTATATTATTAAATAAAAATTATATCAGTCAGATCCATCTAGGAACCCTATTCATAAAGTAAAGCGAAGCAGAAAATTGTAATCCAAGGTTCAGAAAGAGTAAACTTCCTGATGTAAGATGGCAGAGCATGTATTAATATTAATGGTTACATAACGTAATATCCATTTGTATTTTGATTATATTTTGAATTATCAAGAAATTCACTTATGTATATTTTGAAACTATTTAATCTCGTTACATATAATAAACAAAGTCAGCAAGTGACCCCTTACTATTTAACACAAAAACTGATAAGGAAGATTCTTTATAAATTTTAAATTATAATTAAACACACACACTTAAATTATATAACATACAAACAAATAAAACACATGTGATATAACGTTACATTCTGTTTTATTCATTTTAGATGAAATATTAAAATTCTAAACAATTTAACAATAGTAAAAAACTCAATATAAAAATAGAATGTCAAAGAGTTCACTACAAAAATTAGCAAAGTATTCTTTACATTTTCACATTAAATACCTTAAAATCGAAAAAACAGCACCATGAAAGGTAAACTAGAAAACTGAGAAGAGTAAAAATATTTCAAAAACAAATCTCTTCAAAAATAGTATATTGATTATTAGGAGTAAAAATGACACTTTTGGTGGCGAGGCTGTACATTTGACATACAGGTGAGCCATAAAAAGTAATTTTTTACTCTGAATAGAACATGCTATTTTTTTCAAACGCCACGAATAATTTTTTAAACAATTTGAAACGTTCCAAATAATATAAAAATATTTAATAGTAATACCTTGTATGTAATTATCTATCTAGAAACTATGGTTACGCTCGTTGAATTTGACACTTCATATCAGTATAATATATTTTCATACTTTTGTGCATAGGCATATGCTTAGGCGTAAAAGTGCTTTACTTTTATGACTAGGCGTTAAAATGACTTTTTTATATTATCAATCGCTTTGCAAAAATTAATACTTTTGTGACGTTTGAAAAAAAAATTAATGAATAGCTTTACAACTATAAATTTTTAAATGTTAATTTTTAACATAGAAGTCAGTTAAACAGAAATTATCATAGGATGTAATTTCAAAAACCACCGCGACGCCCTTTTTTCGATCTTATGGTACATATTATGGCAGTTGGAATGTAACATTTATTGTATAAATAAACAAAATATAGATTTTTTAAATCTGAAGAATTACATTGATTCCCCAAATTTATATTAGGCTTTAGAATTCAAAAAAACATCCGTAATAAATTCAAAACTAATTTCCCTTTATTTTGGGATATAACAATTACTGCATAACAAACAAACGCACTATATATTTATAAAATCTCAAGAAACATGGCTTTAAAAGAAAAAAGAAATTTTAGACTTTAGAATTTTAAAAAATAACCATACTAAAAAGTAATAACAATTACGGCAAATAATATAGACACCATAAATAATATAATTCACAAAACAGAATTTTAAAATCTGTAAAAAAATTCCCAGTTGTATAAAATTTTAGGCTTTAGAAAAAAAATATCCATATTAAATCTAAAATATGACACCCACATTCTGGGATATATTTTACCCTGTACAATATAAAATTCAGCAACCCAATTTGAAATCAATTGAATTATGTAATAGAGTCATCAATTGACATAACTATGTTGTAACAATTTACCTAAATATTATCATTATTATTAGGAATGTATAGCCATTATCCATTACACTATATCCTTAACAATGTTTCTTTAAAATTACTGATAGTCTGAAGCCAATAGAATAATTCTCTTTATGATTTAACAGTGATTGCAAATTATTTTATTCATAACAATATCAGTTCTTCAGAACAATTACATGTAATAATGTGTGTATAAAGAATATTATTCTATTAACCTATAGATGTGTATACCTATAGATACTTTTATCACATTTTACATGCAGACTTAGACATTGCATTTATGTATTGAGCGTTCTACAGTCTCCCGCAAACTAGCAATCACAGACTTCTGATCACAGGCTCCTATGATTGCTGTACCAGCCACTATCATGTTTGCACCAGCCTAAAAATATAAATAAGTGACAAAAATACAACTAAAATTAATGAATTCTTTACCTCAGCACATGCAGTGATTGTATTTAAGCCTACACCTCCATCAACTTCGATATCTAGTAATGGATAATTGTGTCTCAACCACTGCACTTTAGGCATCATGTCATTCATAAATTTCTGTCCCCCAAAACCTGGCTCCACTGTCATGATTAAAATCATGTCTGCATGATTAATAAACTGCCTCACAGCTTCAATACCGGTTCCTGGTTTTAAAGCTAGACCCACTTTCATTCCAGCCTCTCTAACTTTCCGACATAAAGGAAGGACATCTTTTAAAACAGGTTCTATATGAAATGTGTACTGACTTACACCTGCATCTGCCATAGGTTCGATCCACTGAAATAAGGGTATGTTATTTTGGTTCTAGATTAAGACAGTGGGATAATATACCTGCTCTGGGTTCTGTACCATCATATGAGTCTCGAAAAAGGCATGTGGTATTTTTTTTCTTAGGCATTTTACTACTGGGTGGCCAAAGGTTAAGTTGGGTACAAAGTGACCATCCATAACGTCCAGATGAAGGTAGTCCGCCCCATTGTCTAAGAGCCTCTGGGATTCGGCATAAAGCTGTGATAGGTCTGAGTTCAAAATCGATGGGCCTATCTTACATTTTAGAGAATTTCTATCCATATTTCCGGAAAAATATTGTAAAATTGCGTTACCTAACCTAACTTTGACAAAAGAACATACTTTGAATTTTGACCATAGATAACAGATTTTGACATTGCCTTCTTCTCTAGTCACTCCATAGCGCGTGGGCTAGGGAACACAGCGACCAGGGTTCGGCAGTAGTTAATTAAGACATAATTTACCTGATTAACTACGTGTAGTTTCTCTTCAAAAACTACGTCTTTTCCCGTTTATTAACTACATGAAAACTACGTTAATAAAATATGTATTGATATTATGAATAATTTTGCTTTGTATGAGAGGTCTAAATAATATGATGTGTGAATATTACATTTAAAGCCATATTTCTTCTATTTTCTTAAATACATTGTGTTTTTTAAAGCTTCAACTTATTATAACCTCATCTCAAACCTTTGATATTTGAAAGTTACATATACATAGGTTACATAAACTACATCCTCCACATTAACTACATGTAATGTAGTTTATGTAGTTTTTAAAAGTAACATGTAGTTTTCCGAACCCTGACAGCGACTGACATCTCTACATATATCTCTGTGGCTGACCGACCGCTGTGTAAAATTTACTCAGCGGCTGCAAAGAATGTGTCCTTGTCTGTGGTGTGGATCCATTGGCTGACCTTGAAGTCCATATTTGCTGCATTTGATCATCGATACTACGCAATCGCACATCGTCGATTTTCGAATTATTTGCAGTTGAAATTTTTTTTGAGTGTAAATTAATCAGTAAAAATACAAATTCTATAATTAATTTTATAATTACAGATTTATCTTGATATCCAAAATTGAGGTAAGAAGGATAATGAAAATTGTGAAATGAAAGTATTATGAGTAGGTATATAAAATAATTGTAATAATAATAACATTTATTTATATATTTACGTTAGAATTAAAAATTATCATTTACGGATTTTTTCTTAATGGTTTTAAACGTAAAATACATTACAGTATTTAATATCGTGTACTTTGCATGATATTCTTTTCGTAATTTACTGTAATTTCTATAAATAATGCCAAATCTTGACAATATGGTGAAGGTTGAATTTTGATCTTATTAGTTTTATACCTGTGTTTATACTAGACTAACTTAAGACTTATTAGTGAGTTTGTGATTTATATTAAGATCTTTCTTAATACTAATTATGTCTTAATCTTAATACTATATTATGCTTTGTCTGGAAAATAAATGTTAAAATATCTTAATCTTGCGCATATCCTTCCATCCTTCCATTAGGAAAAATATGGTTTACAAATCATATATGCTAAGAAAATTACATAAATTAGGTGGAAGAATAGAAAAATCTTAACAAGGTAACTGTTAATGTTGCTGAAGCTGATTCTACAGTTTTAATTACGGAGGCTAAAAAGCCATTTTAAGGCCTCTGTAGTTTTAATGGAATGTTAAGAAAAACCTATTATGAACATGATATGGAGCTACAGCATTTAAAAATTTAAAAAAAAAGAAACTTGGACACATATCGCTTTTAATTTTCCGAATTTTTAATAAAGCACTTTTTAAACGTAGCATAATAACACAAATAATCTAAGCAGTTAGATTAATTATAGGAATCTAGAATTTTATTTCTATTTAATTTTATTGACTATGAAAATACATAATAAGCTTTTCACGTGTTGTGCGAAATATTAAAATAATAATATAAATAATACCTTACTATATGATTGAAAAAAATAGCGTCAGCGATGACTATGAAATGAAGATCGCTGTCATTTTATATGTAAATTTATGGGAAATGTATTCAATCGTCATTTCCCAGCCAACTGGACGCCGTTTTTTCGATCATAATTTGTACTTATTAATTTATTTTTTCTTGTAAATAAAATATTTTTCGGCCTAATTAAATTTCAAATTTTAAAATTGTGGCGCCAAAAGCTGAACAGATAGTAGGGCTTTTCGGAAACTGTGATCTGATTGATCGGATTGATAGGATTACTAATCCAGACGTTCGAAAAGTGATCTCAAAACGAGTCAATGCGTTCGGAAAGTGATCCGAATAACTCGATTTTTGCCATATGTTGTGATCCTACTAACCCTCCTAATGAGGTGGGTAGAATTAATCAGCTGATCATTTCTAGGATAATTTTAAACGTAACGGTCCGCATAGAAGTATAAAGTTTTTTAATAACCGTTTTGTCCGAAATCACTTTATCTAATGTTGATCAAATACATGATATTTTGTTAGTGACCGTAAAAATGAGCCAATCAGCATAGCATCAAGTAACTCTAGATTTTAAATAAATAAAAAACCAACAAGTAATTCTAAAGATACTGACTGCGAAAAAGCACTATCGGAGACACCCAATAGGAAAAAAATGAAAACTCAACTACAGAAAAGTGGTTTAAAACATTTAGATTAAAATAGCCAGGCATAATGAAAGAATGGAACTTGATAGACAATTCTGAAAATTTTCATCACAATTGGTAGATAAAAATTGATATATTTTTTTATTATTAATATGATGGAATGTTTATTATGTTGGCAGTAAATAAATGATTAAAATAAAGTTTATAGTGTTTTTGTTTTAAATGGCATAATTTTAAAAAAGCCTAAAATAAAACACATTTTGTTTTTATAAAAAATAGTCTTACAGAAACTAAAAAGTATACTTAAAGCAAAACAAATAGGATAAAAATAGATCTTATACAATCGTTAAAGAGGGATATTAGGATTATTTGTTTATTTATCTCTTTTACGAAATATATTTAAATGTGATTGTTAACCCGGTAAATCTAATGATCCAACCGTTCGTAATTAAACTACCAGCTGATTACTCTCAGCACTGATCTTGGAACAGCTGATTAGTAAACTACCTAATCTAGGATTTTATTTCCGAAAACCCCTAGTATATCCTCTGGTATATCCGGTAAGAGCTGTTAACATAGAGTCAAGTTAAAGACTTCTGAAGTTATTTTTGTTATATAATTTATCTCATATTTCTTACTATTTAACTATATTGAATTAGTTTCTTATTAAACTAAGGGATATTTGTTGAATAAAAACACTTGTTTCTTAATAATTTATTAAAATATTAAAGAAATGCATGATTTTATAGTTCATCTAATTATGTGCCTACCAGATAATTTCAATATAAAATAAGTTTTGTATGATATTTTATACTGGAGGGAATAAATACAAATAAAGACAAATCATTTAATTAATTTAAGAAGCATATTCTACTGAAATTTTAATAAAAACCATCCATGTTTATTAAAAAAAGTTAAAATCGAGGCATCCAAGAGCAAAAAATTCTCGATCGTGATTGGTCAGTTTCGGTTGCGTGGAAGTTTTGAATTTTATTCTCGTTCGATGTTGCCGGATTGTTAAAAAATGTCGAAAATCTTTTTCTCTGTGTGATTTTTGTAAAATTATATTAGTTTAAATTGATCACTGGCACTATAGTAAGAGTCATTTCTATATTTATATTTTTAATAAAACAAGTACCAGTACTGTTGTTTTGTACAAATTTCTTTTATTTCTTCTTGTAATTACGTACTAACATTATAGTCTTTTCTCTTGGTTTCGATGTATTTATAGTATTAAAAATGTATTTAAACAGCTTCATTTTATGTTTATTTCATGATTTTTGTGTGTTTATGTTTATAATTACTTATTTGTTTCTTATTTATGACAATAAATATTTTGCCTTACGTAAAAAAAACGATTTCAGTGGAACGTATTGAGTAAATAATAACTTTTGAGAACAAAATTAAGCTTAATTTACAAGAACTTTCCTATAAACAATATTATTAGTAATAAATAAATTAATTTTATGAGCAGCTTCAATTTTACGAATGACTTCAATCTGGCAACACCGCTCCTGCTAGTCGTTTGCAATCGAAGGATCCGCACGTCTTCCCGTCCGTTGCATCGATTTTTTTAATTTTCTGACGAAAAAGTGCGTTTAGTGTACACAATTTATGCGTAATCTGTTACTAATGCCCTGCTTAGCCTCCTGAAAAAGTGAGTACCCGTAATTTTATGTATTTTTTGAGATATTTTAGTTTAAAATTTTTGCATTTCGCAATATCCATCATGTCTGCCTTGTTCTCAATGTTCCCCATTAAGTTATTAATTTTTAAGGATATTGTTTAAATAATATACGTAGTTAATAGATAAGTATGTAAAACTATGTATTTTCTGTACTTTCTATATACTGCGGTTACATAAGGGTAAAATAATAGTACTACATTTTTGGTAAATTACGTAATGTATCTTGGATTTTTTGTTTAATTTTTTCGGTCAAGGAATGTTTAAATAAAATGGCCGCCTGTTGGAATTCGATGTCTTGATTTTTTGTAAATTGCTATTTTTAATTTAAATTTCTTTTTATATAGGGCATACTTAGATTTTCTTTATTTTTTAAAAATACAATATGCGCATTTTAATAATATTTTGAATGAGTAGGTTTTTTGTATTTAAGTTTTAAATAGGTAGGTTCATTAGGAATTTTATTTAGTTTTTTTTTATTTAAGAATCCTACATAAATATTTATGTTCCAGCATTTTTGTAATGATTTCTGATATTGGTATTTTAAAATATATTTCTCTTTTAAAGCGCGTTATGTAATATTACATGTTAAAAAATAGTATTAGTGTTGACAAATGATTTTTGCTAATTCAGTATTAGTTGTAAATTTGCATTCAAGAAATAAATCAATTGTTAACCACCGTAAGTATGATTTTGAGGTAAATTTTGATCAAATGTTTTTTGTGTCTTCATAGGAGAAACTAGAAATGTAATAAAATATATGTATAGGATGTCTCATTGTTAAAAAAAATATAATTTTATTATTTTTTATTTATTTGAAACACTGGAAGTTTAACTTTTAGCTCTAAATAATATATTACAAATCTAAAAACTCCTTGTGTATTTTTATTTTTTTATGTCGTACATTATGGAAAAATTCTTTGGATTTTGACCATATTCATCAAATTTATATCCCTTTTTCCCTAGATCATTAACATCTTTATAATTTTGACATTTTTGGTATAATAATCAAGGAAAAATCTTATAAAATATTGCTGAGGTATAAATGGAGCATCTCTTTTTTCATTTAAAATAAATATACCTATTTATATATTGTCGTAATATTTTTATAGGTGTTCGATAATATTCTTATAGGTATCCCAATATTTTTTCTTTTTTTAGGCGCGTTATATTAATACTGCAACACCACACACTCCTGTCCCACTCACACGAGCATTGCTAGCTCTCTGTGTTGGTTAATAAAATTTCCTAATTCAACATTAGTGAATTTCGTTAGCTGATGCAGTTGGTTAACAGTGTTTTTGTCGGTGTGGATTCCCGGGCTTAAGATGATTCCAGAGCGGCGCGGCCTTTCCCAAGAGAGGAGACTTCTTGGGTCACCCCTAACCCTGATGTTCGGGCATCGATGACCTGTGTAGCATGCAGAGGTACCCAAGGGAGTCACCACCCTCTGGTTTACGAGCTAGGTGTTCTAATGCTAGAGGCTTCGGCCGGATACGACCTGGCACCCAAGCTCCGAGACTTCTTCGTGCACGTATTCCGTGACCCTCGAAGAGGCAGGGGGCGGGATATCGGACACATTGAAGATGATGAGGGGGGTCCGCCTGTAGGGGGTCCCGGTGGATGTCCGTCCCACGGGTGACGAGAGTGACCCCAGACGAGGCGGCTTAATTGGGATGGGAACTGACTGGTGAGGCTTAATCGTCGACCAATGGGTCGAATCTGCATAAGGAAGGCAACCAGCACACACTCGCAGGCGGGTCGTGGAAACATTTTTTTGTTTTTTCTCTTGGTCTGCCCCGCGTCGAATTTTGAAGGCAGAAAATGTCGGTAGGAGGCGAGCATAACCAGGCCTAACTTAAACCTGTTAAAAGTAAGTCTAATTTTTTTATATTACATTAAATTGTAAACTTTTAACTCTCTACTTTAAGACTCTCTACCAAATAACTTTTTTATCGCACCATGTAGCAATCAAAATTCTTTTTATATAAGTGTTGTATATTTTAGATTTTTTGTTACAACATATGTACATGAGCTGCAAATTAAAGTAGAATAACTTGTATAGTAATTAGAGCAACTTTTTTAAAACTTATAGTAGATATAAGTTTAAATTCTAATTTAACTTGTAGTTACTTATATAACTAATTTTTTTTTCATCTTTTTAGGATATCCCGGGTTCGCAGCGCGATTTTAAAAAACGAGATTGAAGAAGTCAGAAATTCTATCTACATGCTGCATATGATCAGTCCTAAAAAACATCGGATTGTTCCAGGCACCGTTGAATACCTGGAAAACGTGTTTACTGTCAACTCTACAGGATCGACCGAAGTCCATGGAGTTGGGGGTATTCGACGTGCCCCATAGCAGTGAGACGCCACTGTTTTTTTCGCCGTATAATTATTATGGTGGGACTGAAAATGAACTTAAGCAAGATGTGATGGTGAGTTTTTATATTTTTACGTTGTTTTTTTTGTTCTTCTAGCATATGTATTTGTTAGAAATATTCTAATATTATTTTTTATCTCTTACAGGTGATACAGTATGGCTTGGAGAACTTCAAAAGTCGGTTCGCGTCGTGGTTCCAAAGCGGTAACTTTAGGTTCCCTACATTTACAGAATGTTGCATTAAGTGCTCATTTTTTAATTTGCAATTTTTACATTTCATTTTTACTTTTTTTCTTACTCTATACAAAGCTTTAATATAAAGTTTTTTTAGCAATAATAAATGGGTAATAAAAAAATAACTCCAAAGAGACAAAATTAGGTAGCATATTGTTTTTCTATTATATTTGGAAATAACTATTTTTCGTCTTGTTTTAAAATTGATAATATTATTTAATTTTTCTAATAGTGATTTTTAATTAAACGTAAATTAGTAAATAATGTAATTTTACATTATAATGAGAATTAAAGTGTTAGTATAATTTATTTTTGTTACTAAAATTAAATTCAGTTTGTTCCTGTATAAATCTTTTTAGCACTAAACCGCGTTGGAATGAATTTTTTTGGGGGACAACACCAGGATTAGGGCCATCTTCTAGATGCCATCAGGTAAATTTATATAACTTTATATTTATCATTTTCTTTGACTAAAAAAAGTGTTTTTCTTTTTTTAGGTAGGTGCGCTAGCGTAGCCGTTTGTTGTAGCATTATATCCCTTTTCCCCCTTTTTAAAAAATGTTTGTAAGACGCCTGAAATTTGTATAGTTATATAAGTAGTTGAATAAGAATTGGTCAGACTTGGAAAATAGAAGAGGACAGAGAAGATGGAAGAGTATTGCTTTGAAATAGAAGGAAAGGAGATAGAAGATGTTTGAGGAAAGAAGGAGGATTTTGTTGGCTGTAACGGAAGTTTTTTGAAGGAAATTTGGAGCAACTGTATTAAGGTAATTTTTTTCATCTAGTTACAAAAAATAAATACTTATCACAACTTTTATTTTTTTATAGATTTATTGGTATCTTGGACATCAAGTTTCATTTATATATGTATTATACAAGCATATCTATTGGTGCAAATCGGAAATGTAGAATGGCAGCTGTTATAACAACATGGATGAATTATTAGAAACATCAAAGAAGTTTTGACATAATTTAAACTATGAACAGGCTCACAAATGGCCAATTTATTCTACAGTAGATACAGGACTTTGACTTCAACAACGCAGATATCTCTCAAAAATGGTAAGTTTTTTTCACATTATTTTCTTTCCTATTAAAGTTTTTGGAAAGCTTGGAAGTTATGACATATTTTACACATATAATGTTATATTTCAATAACTTTAGGTGCAATATTTAATTTTAAATTTATTAGGAAATTTTTTTTATTCAAATCAACTTAATTTTGTATTTTGCCTATCTATATTGATATTATATATGATATTGATGAATGCCGGAGGAATTTTTTGAATGGAATGATACTGAAAATCTTACCCACAAATGACAATTTCAAGATACAATCAGTAGTACTTAAATTGATTGGCCTTCATTACCATTGCGCTATGAAAATGGTAAGTTTTTTTTATAATTTTATTATTTTTTAAGGTTACAATTTTTGTATTTCACTACAAAATTGTAGGCTTCAAATTCAAAATAAAGTAAGTTTGAGATTGAAAATATGTTAATATATTTTTTTTTCAATCTTTGTAGTTATTTACAAATTTGTATCAGACAATTTTAATTTTATTTAGTATGTTTTCTTTTTGTAAAAATCTATGAATATTTTAAAGAGTTACTATTGCGTTTATTTTTTTAACATAACATAACATTTCATAATGTAAATTTTCATAGCAAAATTTAAAAAACGGCAAAGATTATTTTAAGCTTAAGTTTTAAAAATTTTCCCATTGAAATTTACAGTAAAATTTTAGCGATTTATTCATGTATGAAAATGGTTTTTATTTTTTATACGCGAAAACGGTGCGTCGTACCAAAAAAAAAGTCAAGAGATCAAAAATTTGTTCCAAATTTAATGTAGATTTTAAAAATAATTTTTATTTAAAAAAAACTGTGGCGTACCATTTTTTTCTTTAATAATATTTAGTTTAAATACCGTAGGGACGCCACTGATGAAAAAAAAATGTCATTTTATGGTAATACAACGTGGTAGTACAATGTAAAAAAAGCTCTTTTTAGGGGCAAAATTCAGGGGGCTGTAAATCCGAAAAGGGGGGCCACTGGCTAAAAATAAAAAATACGGGTCACATTTTTTTTTTTCAAAAATCTATGACCAAATTTTGTTGCATTAATTTCCGGACACCCTGTATATCTAGTAAATTAGATATTTAATTTTTTGGTCATTAATAACTCGATATAATAATGTATTACTTTCATATCAAGGAAATTTACAATTTTTATATTATTTCTGAAGTTATCAATAAAAGTCTTTCTTTTAATTTTATATAACTCATTATATATCACTTATTCAAATTAATATTAACAAAATGAGTATTATTTATTTGTTATTTTAGATACTTCCAAATATTAAGATAATTTATGTTATTGTCTGTTTTCTGATAGCTTCAAAAATGGCTATAATAGAAAATTACCTAATATATATTTTTTTTATTTAGGTATACGAAAGGACAATTGCCATTAGAAACAAATAAGTTCTATTAGCTGCAACTAATATTTATGGTGGTCATAAAAGAGATTTAAATGAAATGAAACTTGTGTGCATAAGAAATCGAGGAAAACCATTTTGAATTGCTGTTACTTAATAGCTGTCAGAGCGGATCTGGTTCTTTATCAATGGTAAGTTATTTATCTATCTTATAAAATTTTATTGGACAGCTTGAAAATTTTTAAAATTTTCTAATATTCGAGCGCTTTTGTTCCAATATTAGAACAGCCAACAACTATTAAAAATAGGCGGTACAAAATAAAATGCTGATACTGTATTACTGGTTGCATATTGTTACGGATTCCGTGGGTCCGCTAATTTAAACTCACGATAAAATACTTAACGGATTTATTTTCTCACAGTTTATACTGATTACAACACACAATTAATTTTTAAAAAAAAAATCCTTCGCCAAATTGTCAACATTCGCTATTCAAACCAATTATTATAAATTACAGAACTCGTCATACACACCTCGACGATATATTAAAGTTCCCACTAGAATAATCACCATAAATACATATTTTAATAAATATAGTTTTGATTAATTTTTGTTTTGTTTTTTATTAATCTTGTGTTCAAAAATCTTCAAAAATTAGTATGGTAAAAATTTATTTAATATTTTTTTGGAATTTTAGATATAAGATGGGACAATTGCTGTTAAAAATCCACAATCCGTACTATCTGCAAATATTATGGTGGACAGCCAAAAACTTTAAATGGAATGAAACTTGCAGGAAAAGACTCAGAAAGACCATTTAGGACTGTACTTAATAGCTGTTAGAGTGGATGCAGTCCTTCATCAATGGTAAGTTATTTCAGACGTCTCTAAATGCAAAATCTGACAAGTCCATTGAAATCAATTTTACAGAATACACTAAAAATTATTTAAAATATTATGAATAGTAGAAAGAATAATAAATCTACAGGACTGAATTTATCTAGTGTATTATTTCTCGAAAATATCTTGCATAAAAATGTAATTCATAGTTTCTCTTGGGATAACGAATTAAATGGTGTATAGATCTCAATTTTCCAAAATGTGTCACTTGTCGGGTTTTGCATTTAGACGTCTGATTTATTTATTTTATTTTATTAAATTTCTTTGACAAGGTTTAAAATTATGATAAATTTAGTATGAACAAACTGACGTCATAATTTTTTTTTTGTACTTTTAGTGAGCTGAACAAATTCATGTTAATGGACATTTTGACAGCTGCTGTCACAACTCAACGAACAAGTTGCAGCTTTGGAGGAAAATTTTTGATTGGATACAGAAAAATGTCAGTCGTTTCAGGATGTAAAGTTAATAGAACCAGGGTTGGGCTCGACATCTGTTGCCTTTTGATAATGGTAAGTTATTTTGATCATTTTATATACAGAAATTTTCATACAACTGGTTCATTAAATGTTTTTCAATGTATATATTTTTCTAAGTCTATAACTAGTTTAATTTAGACTAAATTTCATCTTAAAACACTTTTAATGAGCTAGTTACGTGAAATACCCTCTATATATTTTTATATTTTTATGAATTGGCATTGATAAGCTTGAAAATTCTGTAAAATTATTAAATTTTGTAGAATATTCATATTTTGCAGTTTGTACAGTTAGCATTTTAATTTGCCCTAAATTTTAACAGGTTTTAACTTTTTCTATTTTGGAAGCTAGAATTTTAATTAAAAAAAAAGAAATTAGAAGGTTTTAACTCAAGTTTTAATGATTTTTTTTGTATATCATTTTTATCTATTTTTTAAATTTACGGGGTAATAACATAACATACATAATAACAATAAAATGTATTAAAACTTAACAGGAAACCCTATAATTTGTTTTTTTTAACGAATGTTCTAGCTCAAAAATAAAAAAGTTAACAATGCCAATATTGTATTACTGGTTGCATAGACTTTTTTTAATTATTAAAGTTACCACCAAAATAAATGTAATCATTTACAAGTTATTGCTAGATATTTAACTTTTTGGTCATTAATAACTCGTTACAATAATGGGTATACCCAATAATGTATTACTTTCATATCAAGGAAATTTACAATTTTTATATTATTTCTGAAGTTATCAAAGTCTTTCTTTTAATTTTATATAACTCTTTATAACGTATTCAAATTAATATTAACAAAATGAGTATTATTTATTTGTTATTTTAGATAGTTCCAAATATTAAGATAATTTATGTTATTGTCTGTTTTCTGATAGCTTCAAAAATTGCTATAATAAAAAATTACCTAATATATATATTTTATTTAGATATACGAAAGGACAATTGCTATTAGAAACAAATAAGTTCTACTAGCTGCAACTAATATTTGAAATGAAACTTGTGCAGAAGAAAATGAGGAAAACCATTTTGAACTGCTGTTACTAATAGCTGTTAGAGGGGATCCAGTTCTTCATCAATGGTAAGTTATTTATCTAATAAAATTTCATTGGACAGCTTGAAATTTTCTTAAATATATACAAGCGCTTATGTTCCAATCTAAGGTTCCAATATTAGAAAAGCCAACAACTATTAAAAATAGGCAGGACAAAATAAAATGCTGATACTGTATTACTGGTTGCATATTGTTAAGGATTCTGTGGGTCCACTAATTTAAACTCACGATAAAATACTTAACGGATTTATTTTCGCATTATATACACACAATTTATACTCATTTAAAAAATCCTTCGCCAAATTGTCAACATTCGCTCTTCAAAACTGTTTGGTTTGAAATTACAGAACTCGTCACACACACACCTTGACGATATACGATATATTAGAGTTCTCACTAGAATAAACGCCATAATTATATATTTTAATAAATATAATTTTGATTAATCTTTTTTGTTTTGTTTTTTATTAATTTTGTTTTCAAAAATCTTCAAAAATTAGTATTGTAAAAATTTACTTAATATTTCTTTGGAATTTTAGGTATAAGATGGGACGATTTAACGCAATTATTGCTGTTAAAAATCCACAAGCCGTACTATCTGCAAATATTATGGTGGACAGCCAAAAGCTTTAAATGGAATGAAACTTGCAGGAAAAGACTCAGAAAGACTATTTAGGACTGTACTTAATAGCTGTTAGTGGTCGCAGTCCTTCATCACTGGTAAGTTATTTATTTTATTTTATTTTTTTTTTTCTTACTAAATTTCATTGACAAGCTTGAAAATTATGATAAGTTTCAGAAGCCTATGAGGCCAACGTCTATTCCTATACCGGGTGCGTCTCGAAAGTGGCTCACCACTATAACTTTTTTCATTTTTTCAGATAAAAAAAACGACATTTGGTATGTTAGCATGTGACATAAATTAGGATTGATTGACGCATTCAATTGTTCTTGGTCACTTCCTGTTTCACCGGAAACGACTACAACTTTTGATT
The DNA here is from genome assembly GCF_002938485.1 of Sitophilus oryzae. Lineage (NCBI taxonomy): Eukaryota > Metazoa > Arthropoda > Insecta > Coleoptera > Curculionidae > Sitophilus > Sitophilus oryzae. Next base: position 6,209,269 of record NW_022147432.1, read on the forward strand.
TTTAAATGGCACCCTCGGTATATTTCTACTTTATTCGATAGAAAATGACACTCTGAATAGAATGACATATTATTTGTCAATTTTAGCTTAAAAACAAATCGTATTTCAAATTTCAATCTAGAGTACCATGGCTGTGTTAAAAACAATAATTTTTAATCAAGGAGCCTTGGAAAAATAGTTTTGATAGTCTAATGTTTTTCGTATCTTATTCTTTCTGAATAAAAGATGCCGAAATCACATTTTTAATCATATTTCAATTTTTTCAAATGGAACGAAGGTGGTTCATTAGCATATTTAGAAAAAGCATTTCTGTACGAATAATTTGGTACCACACACTTGGTATTTTGAGTCAAATTGTCGCTATATGTATCCCATGTTACAATTTCAAATAAATCATATGCCAAATGTCAAAATTTGACATATGATAGATCATTCTATTCAGAGTGTCATTTTCTATCCAATAAAGTAGAAATATACCGAGGGTGCTATTTAAAAATCAAAAGTTGTAGTCATTTCCGGTGAAACAGCAAGTGACCTAAAACAATTGAATACGTCAGTCAATCCTAATGTATGTCATATACTAACATACTAAATCTCGTTTTTTTATCTGAAAAAATAAAAAAGTTATACAGGTGAACCACTTTTGAGACGCACCCGGTATATCATTTATTAAAAATTCACATAAAAATTTGTCAAAAGTAATATTTAAATGTAACAAAATAAAAAGTTTTCAAACATACCGATTATTATTCAAAGGTTTTCATAAAAAAATATGAACTTTGCTTTCTTTTAATTTTTTTATTCTTTAATTTTTGATAAGTTTTTATGTCAATTTTTACCTACCTGGTGGTAATTGTTATCATTTGTCATTCCAAAGGTCACTGTGATGCTAATTTTTTTTTTCTCACAGTATATATGTATATAAATTATTAATTTAAGGAAGGACGTACTTTTTGAATTCGTTTACATATTTATACTTTTTAGGCCTTGACAAATCAATGTGCTTGCCGATAAAAATATATATTTATTTTACTTTTTACATAGTTATATATTTTTTTAACGTCTATTTTTTTATGTAATTTATTAAGAATTGATATAAAAACTTGTCAAAAATTATATAATAATATTTAAATGAAAAAAAGGAAAGAGTTTTCAAACATATCAACTATTATTCAAAACCTTAACTTAAAAAATATGAATTTTGAATTTTTTTAACTTTTTATTCTTTGATTTTTTACAAGTTTTTATACCAATTTTTTATTAATGATATTTCTTGGTCTACCTGGCAGAAATAATTGTCAGCAATTGTTATTTTATAAGCCACTATGATGCTGTTTTTTTTTCTCATAGGGAGTATATACAAATTAATAATTTAAAAATCATAGTTATTGCGTTAATAAAAATATATTTAATTTTTACATACATAGATTGTTTTATTCATTTTTTTAATATTATTTTTATTTTATTTTTTAGATATCTCTGCATTTTCTTAACAATGGATATCCCAACAGTTGCTCCTACTCGTCACTTTCCTCTTTCACTCAACATAAAGCAGACTCAATACTCCTCAATGCCTCACCAAGCTTCGTTAGCTTCATTAATAGTGTTATTGTTTCAATAAATTTGTTTATTGGTTTTTATCCTCTTACTATATAATTATATCAGGCGTCATTTTAATGTTAATTTTTTGTAAAATTTTGATAATCTGGACAAAAATCTTTTTTTTTTCTTAAGCTTTTGCAAAATAAAACACTAGTTAAGAACAATACTTTATTTTATGAATAGGACCATTATCTCTGTTTATATTGGCTTTATATTAATTTATTTTGATGCTCTATTTATTATCTAATTGCCTCTAGTTTGAGGCATGTTTGATTAATTTTAAATCATTAAAATCTATGCATTAATCTTTATGAAAAATATGTTGAGCAATGTAATAGTATCTGTTATAATTTTTCATCTCTTAAGCTTTTTTTCAATCTCATTTATCTTTTATTTTTTCATTCATTAAAGGTTATTAGATATTGTAATTATTAATTAAATTGTTAGTTGTATTATAACGTAATATTTTTTTAGTAAAATTAAAGACATTCTTTATAAATTTGTATCATTACCAGTTATTTATAGTAGTAGTTCTTTAATTATTTTTATCTTGTATTATTTATAATTTCTTAAGTGTTTCTAAATTTATTCCAGATTATCAAAATTATAAATGTTATACTTGCGCAGCTGCGTCACTATAGCTCTATGAACACGAGTATTATTTTGGTTTTAAAGCTTTTTTAATTTATTGTATTAATACAAACTAAATTTTATGGAATTTATCTAACTATATCTACGATCAGATAATAATTTAATAGTTTAATGGTCGATTTAATCATTTTTATAAGTTCTTGAATGATTATTTTTAGTAAAATAATCCATTTTGTTAATACTTGTGTTCTATTTTTTTTTTGCTTTTGTGAATTATTTTTGGTACCCTAGGACAGCGGCGTGCATACGAGAGTGGTAATGGGGGTAATTACCCTTCCCAGAAAGAAATTTAGAAATAAAATAAAAATAGTTACAATTCCAATTTTTTTTCACAGTCTTTTTTCACAAAACTTTTCAGCAAAAATTTAATTCGAATCTACTAGTTTACTTAAATATTGCCATTACCCCTCCCAGACCCAACCTCTAGATGCGCCACTGGCCTAGGGACAGATGTTTTTTTCGTGATTGATCAATTTTCATGATTATAAAATAATTTCTTTTTCAAACGTCACAAAGTATACATTTTTGCGACGTGATTGACGATATAAAAAATAATTTAACGCCTAGGCCATAAGAGTACGAAAAAATATATTATTAAACTGACATGTATTGTGTGAAAATGTGTCAAATTTAACGAGCGTAATCGTAGTTTCTCGATATATAATTACTTTTTTTTCCATAGCAACTGTTAAAATTTCCTTATATATATCAAAAATAGTAGATAAAATAGTACTTTAACCGCAAGGGTAGATTAAATGATACTATAACAGTGAGGATAGGTTAAAAACTTTATTTTTTCTCGCACGGTTTTTAATTGCTTCCATTTTTTAAAATTTTTGTATTCCTTTTCATAACTTATTCGGGATTTAAATGGAAGTAGTTTGGACATAGCGTTTTTGTTGCCTCAGCCTGAATATCTGTTGGTAATTTACTTATTTCGTTTTGAGCCATTTCTGGCTCCAATTCAATCAGCAATCGACACGAAAGAGAATTAAAAAATATTGACTCAAAACTGACAACTAAAGAGACAGTTTTATTTATTTGTCAAATTACATAGAAACCAACGCCAACCCAGCACAATATTTTTTCTACTCGTAATAAATCCCTTGAAATAATAAATTCTGAATATTTTTTAAAACGTAACTCGCTCCTTGCATCAATTATTTGTGACGTTCGAAAAAAACAGCATGTTCTATTCAGAGTAAAAATGAAATTTTGTGCTTCCCCTGTAATGTCGATACAGCCTTGCCACAAAAAGTATCATTTTTACTCCTAATAAATCTATATACCTACTGTTTTGCATTGTTTTATGTCATGTGTAATATAGTCTATCCAACGAGAGGATCGCTGACAGTGACAGTTGTGTTTGTCATTTTAATTAACAGGTAAATTGTATTTGCTGTCATTTTTAAGGATATCTTCTGTCAAAATCTTCTTCGGCTCGTTGGACAGACTATATAACATAAGCCATTTTGTATGTATTTGTATTGACATTTTTAGTTGCGCATTTCATTCAACAAAGACTTTTTATACAGGGTGTATCATGAAACAGTCGCTAATACCGATTTTATTGTATATTCTAAAATCTACCGCATCTGTGTTAACATAGTACAAATTAACTAAACAACTTTATTTTATTTTTTTACATATAACATTGCTGTTTGTCCTAGTTTTAAACAAACATTATACTACTTATTTATATATATTTTTTATTTTTTGAGGTAGGATATTGATAAATAAATAAAAAATAAAAAAGTTTTGGTCAAGTTTTAATTTTAAATTAGCAAAATGTCATAATCTCTCAATTGTTATAGTTATCGGTATAAACATGTTTAATGTTTAAATAAGACACCCTGTATATTAGGAGTGTATTAAATAGCACATTTTTTCTGATTTCAAAGATTATCACACATGCTTTTTAATTTTAACAGTGTAAAAATGTTGTAAGTTGTCAATTTTGTTAATGTTATTGGTATGAAATGTAGGTTTTTAAAACGTGACACCCTGTATACTAAAGTAAATATACATTTTTTATATGAAAAATATATTACACATTCTTTTATTTTTTACAGACAGAGTATATTCATATTGTATCTAAATATATTCTAGGATCGCCTAGCGCATTCGCCATAATATAAAATGAGCGAAACTAATTTATTTTAAGCAGTTATTTTTTTAAATAATATTTATTATCGCATTTATTCCATATTCACTCTTCTTACCTGAAGTTTTGTAGTTAACTAACTAGAAGTACATGGGGCACCATCTGTTTATTATATTTTTCTTTTTTTATTTTGTGTGATATTTCAACTTAAAAACTTTGTGTTTGACGTTAAAGTTATTTGCAAACGCTTCTTAAATATAAAGTCGGATAAAAATTCAATAATTTTTTTTTTAGTTAAATATTTCATTTTGTTGATTTAACGTTAATTATTTAAATATTATAATCATTCTTATTTCAGTTTAGGGTAATTTTTTTCGCTGATGCATTTTTCTTTAGGCACTTAATATTTTTAGCTTATTGTTACTATTGTTCGAAATGACTTTTTATGTACATAACTTGAAATAACTTTAAATATTATTTACATTTAAAGTATATTAAATAATGTGCAGATAAAACGAATAAATTAAATTTTTATCAAAATTTAGTTATTCAATAACTATGCGATTTTTGCAAATTATACTGTGGCGATGCGAATTTCGCACCTTCGTGATTTTGACCCAGCAACTTTCTAGAGCAAGTCGTTACTTCAGTAGAGACGACAAGAATAAACATTAGCATTTTATATGTAGACCTCATTAGAATAAAAATAAAAAAAACAGAGTTAATACAAAATATATATTTTTTGATTTTGTCATCTAATAATAAAGTACAGTATAATTAATATAAAATTATATTTTGTTAATAAATATATGGATGCTACATGTACATCTATCTAATTGTTGTTTTGCAGTTGTTTCTCATTGTTCTGTATTTATGTAAAACTTAACAGTCGCATTTTTCTTAATATTACAATTTGCTTTTATATGTAATATAATCAATATAAGGTGTTTTTTTTCAGTGCAAATATTTAATTAAATAATTTAATTTGCAGAGTAAGGTAATTGTTAAATTATAATATTATTGGTTTTGTTGCTCTAATTTTTAGATCTTTTTGATTACGCTAAATGAAAAAAAAAAGATAAAACACTCCTCAATTTGATTGAATACACCTAATATTGATTATAAATATTATTCTGTCCTACTTGCTGTGGTTATCAAACTTTTAATTATTTTTTTTGGGGTTTTTCTAAGTTAAGATGATTTGTTGGTTGTCTATATTTCCTAAAAAATCTTTTTAAAACCTCCAACAATAACTATCAGTTGGATCTTATTTTTTTTTCTTTTATTAAATAATTGTAATATTTTTTTTTATATAAATTTTATATGATAATTTACATATACTGTATACAGGCTGACCCAGTATACCGAAAAATCTTCAAATCAAGTTAACATCTTTTTTCCTCATTCTTTCTTGCAAACTGTTTTAATAGATATACTTGTGTTTTAATAGAGATTACACTGTGATTCTACTATAATTGTACACTTAATGTTGCGGTTTTTTAAATGGGAAGGTTTATATTTTGTTTGCTCGGTAGATTTACTATAAAAATTTTCAAATTTTAAATAACATCACTATTATTTTATGTTTTTCAAATAGAAATATATAGTGTCTTTTTCAAAATTATATGCATTTATTTTATTTAGAAAATTGGACAATACAAGTTTTAAAAATGTCTGAAAATCTATGTCGTGCTTCTATATCAAATCTAACTGAAGTCAAAAATAATTATTATCTTTATTATCCAACGATATAAAGTCTAAAAAATAACTCAGTTTAAAGTAATAGTAAAATCTTAAGCAAAAATGGTACAAAAAGTATGAGCTCTACAAATTATTATAGGTAATTTTTTTTAGTTCTTTTAAAGGGAAAACTACAACATTAGTGCAAAAATATTTTTGTATCACCCTGTACATGGGTAAAAATATTTTCACAATGTGCGCTACCATTGGCCACATTTATAAAAAAAATTGGGGTGAAAATCGCAAACAGAAAAATTTATATTAGGTCTTTTTAGTATACCGGGTCGCCCTGTATTTCGACATAGGCTTTTTGCCTCATTGGCATAGACGCATAGACAGTGTTGATAACCACAGTAAAAAATCTACAGGGTCCTGCAACAAAGCGTCTTAAGTTAATTTTAAGTGCAGACCATAAACGTGCACTAGCTCGTATTTCACGTAATTATGTTCATTTGTATAGGGTGTCTCAAAAAAGTGTGGATGAATAAAAATGGCCCTCTTTTCCACGTTTTTACACTAAATTTGTTTTGATAGTTCAAGAGAAATAAGTACATAAAATAGAGGTGCGGGTTTTTCAGAGACATTTAGTGCGATAAAAAATTAAGTTATACATTTTTTTACAATTATTCTGATCGTTTATTGTTTATTTTTATTTCACTCTCTGGCGGTTCAGGTAAAACCTTACATGTCCAACATTTAAAGTTTTCTCCTACCTCCAATAGGGAAACCTGCAGGTATCGCCACTAAATATCTCTGAAAACTCTGTACATATACCGTATGATCGAAAAAAAAACTGGCTGGAAAATGAACATTGATATTTCCCATATATTTTTACATATAAAATGACAGCGATCTTCATTTCAGAGCCATCGCTGACGCAGTTTTTTTTTTCGATCTAACACCATATATTGTATTTTGCAGCCATTTTGCAATACAAGGCTTGAAATAGAAACAATGCTTGGTATTTACTACGGGTGGTCTGTACTAACGATTATAAATGTTATAACTATACAGGGTGCTCAACATTTAATATGAAGGTGGTTAAAACTTACAGTAATTTTTCTTGGGTTTTCTTAACAGTAAAATACAGGGCAAAAAACTATTAGGTGAAAAAGTCGTTTCAGTATTTCAGTACGTCCCTTTTAAAAAATAAGAAATTTTAGCAAAGTTCGGCATCGAATTTTGAACCTCCTGTACAATGTACGATTACGATATTCATGATATAAAGTTAGTGTAAACCAACTGTAAGCACTGAGTATAGTTTTAATTTCAAGGCGTCAATTTGTAGGTTTTTAGTTATTTTTTAAAATATTACAATATATTTAGCTATATATTTTTATTGGTTAGTTTATTTCTCTGGGACTATCAAAACTACTACAGTGATAAGAAAGAAATACTTTACCCTCGCACTTTTTTTAGATATCCTGTATACAAGTGAATATATTTTCGTGAAATATGTTCTAGCAAGAGCGTAGCTAAGGGTGGGCAGAGCGTAAGCTAGAGATTAAAAAATTGCCTTAATTGCCTTAATTGGTAATAATTAAAATGACTGACATAACTGTCACTGCCATGTACCCTCTCGTTGGACAAACTATACACAGTTTAAGTCTGCACTTAATGCGTCTGTGCAATAAAATCCTTAAGTTCTGTAATAAACGACCTCTATCGATGCTCGGCGTACTGTTTGTTGCTGGACCCTGTATATGGAGTATTCCATTTAGTTAGTTTTTTGGCTTATTCGTAAAAAAACTTTCGATTTTTACGAACATGAGTTACATTTGGTAGCCCACTTAGTATTCTTGATAGAGGGCGAATTTGAAAATGTGGCAATGTCAGACCCCCTCATATCACAGTTATTTATAATTTTATGATTTTTTTCGAAGTATCCATTGGCCTTATTAGTTTCTATTTTTGAAATTTTGACCAATGTATATTTTTAATTGGGACAAACGGAAATAATTCTTTGGGTTCTACGTAAATAGTTTTATGAAAATGCGTTATCTTTTTGACATATCAGGCTAGTGAGATACGAGGGGTGTTTGAAATGCAACATTTTTATTACCATCCTTAGCATGGAAACTGCGATGGCTATGTTGGTTTCACTTAAATGTAACTCAAGTTCTTTGTAGAAACTGTTAGGTTCTATTAATAAGTCAAAAAACCCTCAATTGCAACTAAAATGGCTGAGGCATGTACAGTGTCCCATTTTGGTTGCAATTGAGGGTATCTCGCTCATAAGCCACCTTGAGCTAAATAGTCAATGGCCTCCTTAGCCCTTGGGAGTTTAGGAGACTATGACTAAAGGCTTGTTGACACGGTCCAAGTGTAATTGGACCTAATACACTTGGATGCCATATAGGTATACTTATCTTATATTATGTATTTTACGTGCGTGGCTTGTTTGTACGCTGCTTTTGTATCTTATTAACTGTTTTATCCAAGTCGAGTTGGAAGGCTTTGTAACATCCAAGTAAGTCGGTAGCAAGCCTATTTGGATGTTATGAAGTTTTCCAACTCTACTTTGAGAAAACAGTTGATATCAACCATACAAACGCGTACGTAAGAAGCGCGCAACATCCTTAAGTATACTTATATGGCAATTATGGCAGTATCCAAGTGTATTTTAACCGAAGTACATCTGTACCGTGTCAACCGGGCTTAATGGAGAGATAACCCTCTTTTGCAACCACAGTGCGATGTATACTCTTGTAAATAGGCACTTTTTTCCAGTATAAAATAAATAATCATTGTTTAAATCCATCCTTCTCGAATCTTTTATTATAAAGAAATAAACCTATGGAAATAAAAATAATTGTTTTATTTTAAAATTTTGCATGTGGCACCCTCTGGTGTTAATGCCCGGAACAAAAAATGATAGCAGCGCCCTCTAGTGTTAATGCCCGGAACTAAAAATGATAGCAGCGCCCTCTAGTGTTAATGCCCGGAACTAAAAAAGCTGGTAGCGCCCTCTGGCGTTAATGCCCGGAACTAAGAAAAAAAGCTGGTAGCGCCCTCTGGTGTTAATGCCCGGAACTAAAAATATTGGTAGCGCCCTCTAGTGTTAATGCCAGGAACTAAAAAAGGTGGTAGCGCCCTCTAGTGTTAATGCCAGGAACTAAAAATGCTGGTAGCGCCCTCTGGTGTTAATGCCCGGAACTAAAAATGATAGCAGCGCCCTCTGGTGTTAATGCCCGGAACTAAAAAGGATGGTACTAAAAAGGATGGTAGCGCCCTCTAGTGTTAATGCCAGGAATTAAAAATGCTGGTAGCGCCCACTGGTGTTAATGCCCGGAACTTAAGTGCATATGTACTTTAGTTCGGTACATTGACACTAGGGGGCGCCACATAAACTAGTGTGCTTAATAAATTGTTTACTATAAAAAAACAAATATTAAATTCATTATTTTGCGTATATTTGGTACATAAAATTTACATTAAAGAGAGAGAATAAATAAGGTATTAAAATTTACATTAAAGAATTAGGTATTTTTGACAGATGTTCTAAGAACACGCTGTAAGTTTTTTGCAGCAAGTTCTAAAGCCTGGTTGACTTGGACTAAGTTACACTTGGATGCTGCCATAAAAGTATACTTTTATATGGATGCTGTGCGCGCCTTTAAACCGGCCTTTAGAACGCGCTGCCTCTTACAACCAGTACTAAAAAGTAAGAACTTGCTGTAAGTTTGTTACAGCGAGTTCGAAAAACGTGCTGCTACAGGAAAATAAACAACAAATAAAATTTATCGCAAAAATAAGGCGTCAGCGTTGGCTGAAAATAGCAATCGATGATGTTTTATATAAAAATCAAATGCCATCAACCCAAAACTCTAACGCCGTTAACTCTACGCGCTACGCTCCAAACTGCATATTTTGATTAAGATAGAATCTTGCGGTTTGTGTAAATTCGAGTTACTTTTAAGCGAAATCAACATAGCCTTCTTAATTTCCATGCTACAGGACGATAAGAACCAGACTGCATTGTAGACACCCCTCGTATATCGTTAGCATAACATGTAGACGAATCGTTAAAATAGAACCTTTTACGTAGAATCCGCGGGCTTATTTTTTTATCTATCAAGACCATGTTTAGTTAATTTTTAAATAAGACCCCTGTATATTCGATAAGAACTGAATAGATCATTTGAATGGATTAATCAACACCATTCAAAAATATACAGTAAAGAAAAGAAAGAAAAAACATTAATCATATGATGACAGTCAAGGGGCAGCATTGTGTGCATGGCCTTCTTCAAATATTTAGGAGGCTAATATAAAATGAATTTTTGGAAGCTTGTAAAAAGACAAATTAATTTCTAGATAACTAGATATGAAGTGTCCTATTTAAAAAAAAACTAAACAATGGTCGATATTTCACAAATAGAAATAAATATTAAGAAAAAAACTAAGGCACTGGATTCCACATAAAGTATAAGCGAAGCATATACAGGAGCGGAGAGCAGAACAGAGAAAACAGACACAGAAGCTCCTTACTACAGCTCATACCAATTAATCTCGTGTGTTTCTTCTCCCCGTTTTGATTTCCGCTAGAGTATGTGCTTACCAGAAGAAATGATTCAACTTCTTGTCAGAAAACTGAAATACGAAGAGTAGAAAAAAACTGCACTTTTAGTAACATCCTGTAGAAGGAAAACAAAGTAGACCGCGAGAATTTTGTTTGGCACATTAAATTTTACAAAGTAGTAAGGATTGTGAAAACCGCAAGGTTCTCCATCTTTATTAATAAAGCGAAAAATCCCACATTTGCTACCAAATGGGACACTCTGTATAGTGTTAGCTTTTATTTCATTTCGCTTTTAAAAAAACTTTATTTTTTGGCCTAAGAAAAGAAAATATTTTTTTTAGTCCAGTGTTTATACCACTGGTATTAATAAAGTCTGTTAAATATTGGACAAAGTAAATTGCTAACCTGTACAGGGTGTATCATTTTCATTCGTTCGTGCTTTAGGGAGTTTCTAGCTTATGAACGCAGATAGACAAAAAGTTGAGATTTTCGTAATAGTTGGCTTCTTATTGACGAAATTACAGATATGAGGAAAAGGACTGTGATAAATGTATTACCCAGCCCTCTTAGTTTCTAAGCTACAGAATCATTTTTATAAATATTTAAAAAGTTATAAGCCAAAGCGAATTTTTATAAAAAAATTCTTTCAGATGAAATTATTATGTTCTTCAGTTATCAACGGAAGGTGTATTTTATATATTTTATGTACAGGTTGTCAATCAAAATAAGGTAATTGCACACAATTTACTTCCATAAAAAAGTGCTTCGTTTGTCCATTAGAGATCATCAGAATTTAAAAATATGAACATATTTTTTTAAGATAAAAACATTTGCTTTGAAAAGAACGTTACACTGAATTATGTTTTTACATTTACAATAAGTTTTTATATCTGAATACAAGGGACGGTTAAAATCATTTATCAAAATCACCCTGTAGCTCAAAAACTGACTCTTATAACATGTAATTTAAAAAAAGTAAAAAAACTACGTCAAGGGCGTCTGGGGAATGACAATCGATGATAATTTTGGCGAGGTCAATCTCTAGACGTCATTTAGTAAAATTTTACATAAAACTTCAATATTAACACTAATTATAGAAAGAATAAAAAAAGGATAGAACCGGTTCTAGACACACAAATCTATTTCCAAAAAATATTGTGTTCCTGTAATTTTAAACTACGCCATTTAATAACCGTTTTTACTCAATATAAAAATAAATTAAAACCTTTTTAAGGGCAACTGACAGTAAGCGCCATAAACAATAAAGAAGAGGACGGGACAAGAAAATGAAGTCTAGGGCTTGAGTTCGCAAAAATTGTCATTCCCCAGCCGTTCATGACGCCGTTTTTTTTCGACCGTAGGGTATTTTATAAAAAAATAGTAGCCACTGCGAAAACCGCTACCTCCTATCTCCGTTCATAAGGAAGAAACACTATAAAACATGAGATACCCATGTTAAACGGTTTCGTCATTTCCACATTAGTTGCAATTAAGGGCTTTCTCGCTTATTAGTAAAGAACACTAAATGTCGAACTCGTTACTTAAATGAACCCATTATTTTTTTCTTGAAAGCAAAGATACAGTACACAAAATTGTCATGGCCCTCTTAGTTTCCATGATCAATGTATTGCAGTTTTACACACACCTCATATTATATAAGTATTCTGGAAAAAAAATAAAAACAGATTCATATACTTAGGACATATTAGGTGGAACCAGAGATAAAGCAAGTTTTTTTTAACATTTTCATCACACACCCTGTATACTTGTTAAAAAATAATCTTAAAGCAGAATTAATAATTTTAAAATAATACAAATAAAAATTGACATAGGACCATGGCGAAACCAATTTTGATCTATTTAATTTTTAAATGAAAAGTTTAAACAATAAAGAACTAAAAATACAAATATGTACTAAGAACAATGAGATAGGGTATAGCAAAATTTGTATTAAACTGTTCTACCTCTAATTAAAAACTGTGACTTATGGTGGCTTGTGAGAAGATACACTAATTTCCTGACAAATATACGGGCTGTCCCATTAATAGAAACTAAACATTGGTCGATATTAAAAAAACTATTTAAATTATTTAAAGAAATTAAAAAAGAAGTTCCATAGCAATTTGTTTTAAAATTTATTGATAATTTGTCAGATTACTGAAATAGGAGATGCATCTGAAACTGTAACATTTTCAAAATCACCCTGTATCATAGAAACTAAAATGGGACCGTGGCAATTCTATTTTTCATAAAAATCAAGTTTATAAAAATCTCAATGTCCTATCCTTACTAATGAGCGAGAAAGTTCAATTGGACAGTCTGTACAACATTATTGATTGATATACTTTTCCTAACAAGCGCCAATACTTTCAATAAAGCACACAAAGTGGAAATGATAAAATGACAGAAAATACACTCATGAGGAAGTGACAAATATACCATTCATATGAGTATACCAAACATTGCGTTATAATTTAGAGCATAGCCCTTAGTTTGTCTTTGATTACAATTTGAATAAACATTTTAACAATGAAAGCTTTTACAAGGTTTGTTGTTTATTTTCCATTGAAACTAATATAACATTAAAAATTGCATAAATTAATTAATCGCTCATCGCATGAATTAAAATTATACAAAAAAAACTAAATTGAATAGTTGATAAATAAATAAAAAACATATTAAATAACAAGTTAAACTCCTAGTTAACTGAAATTTTAAATGGCTTTAATATGTGCTTTAGTATTACCGGCATATTAATTATATATAATATATTAATTATTCTACAAAATTAACTTTTAAGCTAACCTCTTTGCTTTTAAGGTGTTTGAATGAGTAAGAATCGATTAGGCAACCAGTAATACTAAAATATAAAGAAATTGAGATAACTATTTTCAGATGATTTTTCTATGTAAAATGAGCTTTATATAATTAATTTACGCAATTTTCTATTGGAGTACAGTGGTGGATTAATCATTATACAATTACAAATCTTAATCCCATCACTGACTAAATATTTAAAGATTCCAAAACTACAGTTTACAGTCTTAAAATTAGTTCAGATAATTGATAAGTGCTAATTAAATAAATTATTCCAGAAAAAGCTTGCGAGATGCATACAAAGCAACAGTATCAGCTCATAAGAATGTTATTTAATGTAATTTATTTGTGTCGAGTAATTTGAAGTAGTAATTACCTAAGCATAATTTTTTTAATATATTCTACTTTCAAATATCTAGATATATTTAATTTCTAAATATTCACAATGCCACAATTTTGTTATTTATAAAGTATATTATTAATAAAATTAAGGGTGTTTTATTTAAATAGCAGAGAAAGATATTATATTATATTTAGTTACTAACATATAAAGTATTTTAGTATAATTTGTTTTGGTCTTCTGTTATATAAAATATTTTCAATTAGAAAAAATACGCCTTTATAAAATTGTGAAAGCTTTAAAAATGTACAGGGAAAATCTAAAATAACAATAGAATTATAAATATAAAGCAAAAATATATTAAAAACAACCTGTGTATATCTAAGAACTGGCTTTAAAATATGGTCTACTGTAACTTGTAGGTTTTCTAAAAAAAAAATCAGTGAAAATCTCAAACTGAAGACCTAATATGATTATTTTTGGAACATTGGGCCTCTCTGTAGTAATATAAATTATTCTTTTTTACCTACTAAAAAAAAGATTCTTAATTAGCTGATTAATTATTAGACACGACCAAAAAATATTTAAAATGAAAAAAGAAATGACTGTAAACGTAGTGCTCGGAATCTCTAAAACGCTTACAAAATATAGATGTATACAAAACATTTACAGAACAAAAATACAGCAATAGATCACAATAATATATAGAAAACAACAGATAATACCATTTGTACAGAAATAGTACAATATAATCGAATAAAAATGGCGTCGGCAATGGCTATGAAATGAAGATCGCTGTCATTTTATATATAAAATTATATGGGAAATGTAATTGATGTTCATTTCCAAGCCAACTGGACGCCGTTTTTTTTTCGATCATGAGTAAAAATGATACTTTTTGCGGCGAGACACTAAAAGTAATTCTTACTCCGAATAGAACATGTTCTTTTTTCAAACGTTATAAATAATGTTTTAAATGGTTTTAAACAATTTCAAACGTTGCAAAAAATATTAAAATATTTAAAAGTAATATGTTGTAAGTAATTATATATCGAGAAACTATGGTTACGCTTGTTAAATTTGACACTTAAAGTCAGTTTGATAATAATTTTTGCACTTTTGTGTTTAAGCGTAAAAATTACTTTTTTATATGTCAATCTTTGTCATCATGTCGCAAAAATTAGTAGTTTTGTGACGTTTGAAAAAAAAACATATTGTATTGAAATACTTTAATGATATCTCTTTGATAATAATAGGGATCTTCAAATTTATTTTGCTTAATAAATGTTATAAAGTAATACCGTATGATGAAAAAAAACGGCCTCCAGTTGGCTGGGAAATGACGATCGATGACATTTCCCATATAAATTGACAGTGATCTTCATTTCATAGCCATCGCTGACGCTGTTTTTTCTCGATCATACGGTATTTATTTTCAACAAAAGATATTTGAAAATATTTCCTATTACAGATAGTAAAGGTAAGCTATAGATCACTATTCTTAACAAAATATTAAAAACAATATTTATAAAATTCTAATACACCAAATAACATACAAAATTAGAATTAAAATATATCTTTTTGTGACATTTAAGTGGAATGAAATCTATGTCAAAAGATTTTAAATGTTGAAGGACCAACTGAAAAAAGATATATGCCACATATAAAACTAGAATTATTATTTTTGTGTAAAAATGTGTTTATCTTAAAATTCTATATTTAACAAATATGTATATACAATGTTAATTTTTATATTATGACTTATGATATTTCAATTGATCCTACAATAAATATATTATATACCCTACCCCCTTTTACATATTTTCATATGTAAAATTCTTAAATTTTAGGAGATAAAGTTTGTTTCATATTTTATAAATAAAATATATAGCAATTAAAAAGATAAGATGTAATTAATTAGCTTAAACGCAAGTGTAACGATTTTATTAACACATAGCAAACAGCAGTTTGTATTTTTCAGAGATGAAGGGTCGTAGAGGTCTAATAGATATGTTAAATAAATATGACAAGAGAGACATTTTAAATACTAAAACTGAGAGAAAAAAATACTACTGGAAATAAGATTTTTTTTAAATAATATGAACATTATCACAACATTACATAAGATCGATTAGGCAACCAGTAATACTAAAGGTTAAAATTCAGGTATTTATTTTCAATTGAACTCTTCTAAAATAATTAATTCATGCAATTTTGATTGGATTAGAGTGGTATATTAACTAGTACAAACATTAAAAAACATTGTATTTAAAAAAAAATACAATTTTAGTATAAATATACTTGAATCGCACAGTATATCTACGAAAAATAATTTTAAAATGTGTGCTCACAATATATTTGTTAAAAAAATTAAAATGAAAATATTAAAAAGAAAAATATTTTTATAAGGAATGTATCTTTTATGAAAATGTTAATAAAAAAAGCGTTTGCTCTTGTAAAGACGTTCTGAGGACATACTGTATATAAAGAGAATTCTGCACATAAAAAAGAAAACAATGCATGAAGTGCATTGCTCTCTGTGTTAAAGAAACAAACTTTATCACTAAAATTTAAGTCCAAATAGATATAAACATAAATGTTTTAAAATCATATAAATTGATTAAAAACATCTGTGTTAGGGTACCAAAAATAATTATCAAAAGAAAAAAAAACTATATGAACACAAGTATCCAAAATTAATTTTGTAAAAAAAATTATTTCAAAAAAAAAATAAACACTAATAAATCATTTCTACTGGGGGGTTTGACATTAGTATTCAATAATCACATTTCATTTTTATGAAAAAATATTAAATTGACCATTAACTATTAAATTATCATCCGGTTGAAGATATAGTTAGTTAAATTCTATAAAATTTAGTTTTGCGTTAATACAATAAATGAAATATTAAAAAACATAAACTTTAAAACCAAAATAATACTTGTGTTCATAGGGCTATAGTGACGCAGCTGCGCAAGTATAAAAATTATAATTTTGATAATATGGAATAAACTTAGAGAAGCTTAGGAAAATATAAATAATACAAGATAAACATAAATTGGAAATGATACAAGCCTATAAAGATTGTTTTTTAATTATTTTAAAAAATACCTTTGACGAAATCCAGAATACAAATTATAGTTATTTAATAACAATTTAATGATGGAACTGATGGAAGTAAATATAAGATAGGTGAGATTGAAAAAAAGCTTGAGATGAAAAATTATAACAGATTAGTATCATGTTGCTCAACATATAGATTATTGCATTGATTTGAATGATTTAAAATTAATCAAACGTCCCTCAAACTAGAGGCAACACAAAGCATAAATATAAAGACAATATCAACAGAGATAATGGTCCTATTCATAAAATAAGGTGTATTGCTCTTAACTAGTGTTTTATATTGCAAAAACTTAAGAAAAAAAAGGTTTCTATCCAGATTATCAAAATTTTACAAAAAATTAACATTAAAATGACGCCTGATATAATTATATAGTAAGAGGATAAAAACCAATAAACAAATTTATTGAAACAATAACACTATTAATGAAGCTAACGAACCTTGGTGAAGCATTGAGGAGTATTGAGTCTGCTTTATGTTGAGAGAAAGAGGAAAGTGAGGAGTAGGAGCAACTGTTGATATCCATTGTTAAGAAAATGCAGAGATATCTAAAAAATAAAATAAAAATAATATTAAAAAAAAGGAATAAAACGATCTATGTAAAAATGAAAATAAATATATTTTTATTAATGCAATAACTATGTTTTTTAAATTAATAATTTGTATATACCCTATGAGAAAGAAAAAAACAGCATTATAGTGGCTTTTGAAATAACAATTATTTCTGCCAGGTAGACCACAATATATCATTTATAAAAATTGGTATAAAAATTAAAGAATGAAATGTTAAAAAATTCAAAGCTCATATTTTTTTAAATTAAGGTTTTCACCTTTGAATAATAATTGGTATGTTTGAAATCTTTTTCCTTTTTTTGATTTAAATATTTTTGACAAATTTTTATATCAATTTTTAATAAATGACACATAGGAATAGACGTTGACCTCGAGAGACCTGTGCAGCTTGAATATTATGAAAACTTATCACAATTTTCAAGCTTGTCGATGAAATTTAGTAAGAAAAAAGAGATAAATAACTTACCATTGATAAAGGACTGCGACCACTTTTCAACAGCTATTAAGTACAGTCCTAAATGGTCTTTCTGAGTCTTTTCCTGCAAGTTTCATTCCATTTAAAGCTTTTTGATGTCCACCATAATATTTGCAGATAGTACGGCTTGTGTATTTTTAACAGCAATTGTCCCAGCGTATACCTAAAATTCCAAAAAATATTAAATAAATTTTTACTATACAAATTTTGGAAGATTTCTGAAAACAAGATTAATAAAAACAAAACAAAAAAGATTAATTAAAATTATATTTATTAAAATATGTATATAGCATTTATTGCGTTTATTCTAGTGGGAACATTAATATATCGTCAATGTATGTGTGACGAGTTCTGCAATTTTAAACCAGTTTTGAATAGCGAATATTGACAATTTGGCGAAGGATTTATTAAATAGCTAATTGTGTGCTGTAATCAGTATAAATTGTGAGAAAATAAATCCGTTAAGTATTTTTATCGTGAGTTTAAATTAGTGGATCCACGGAATCCGTAACAATATGCAACCAGTAATACAGTATCAGCATTTTATTTTGTCCTGCCTATTTTTAACAGTTGTTGGCTTTTCTAATATTGGAACAAAAGCGCTCGAATATTAGAAAATTTAAAATATTTTCAAGCTGTCCAATGAAATTTTATAAGATAGATAAATAACTTACCATTGATGAAGAACTGGATCCCCTCTAACAGCTATTAAGTAACAGCAGTTCAAAATGGTTTTCCTAGATTTCTTCTGCATAAGTTTCATCCCATTTAAATCACTTTTATGATCACCAATCATATTATTTGCAGCTAGTATGTCTTATCGGTTTCTAATAGCAACAGTCCTAAGTATGCCTAAATAAAAAAAATATATATTGGGTAATTTTTTATTATAGCAATTTTTGAAGCTATCAGAAAACAGACAATAACATAAATTATGTTAATATTTAGAACTATGTAACATAACAAAAAAATAATAGACATATTTTATATTAATTTGAATAAGTTATAGTTATATAAAATTAAAAAAAAACTTTTATTGATAACTTCAGAAATGATATAAAAAATTGTAAAATTCCTTCATAAGAAAATAAAACATTATTATAATGAGTTAATAATAATAAATTAT
Source organism: Sitophilus oryzae (assembly GCF_002938485.1). Classification (NCBI taxonomy): domain Eukaryota; kingdom Metazoa; phylum Arthropoda; class Insecta; order Coleoptera; family Curculionidae; genus Sitophilus; species Sitophilus oryzae. The sequence continues at coordinate 6,228,343 of NW_022147432.1, forward strand.
TAATAATAACAAAAAAGCTTGAATATGATGGACAATTTAATAAATTTTCAACATTTTCAAGCATGAAATTTAATAAGAATAAGTTGATAGACATAACTTACCAATGTTAAAAGGCAACAGGTGTTGAAGTCAATCCAGTAAATGGCATTTTTCTGTGTCCATTAAAACTGGAACTTGAACTGGAAACAGAAGCTATCAAACCAACACCAATTTGTACAGCCCACTAAAAATAGAAAAAATAAATAAATAAATTTTTATAACATCAGTTTCTCCTCACATCTTTGAATGTTGAAAAATATGTTTTTTTAAATATTTTATGTAAATATTAAAAAAATACAACGCAATAGTAACTCTAACATATTATCAAATATTCATAGATTTTTACAAATAGAAAACATATTTTAACTAGTATATTATACTATATATCTGATACAAATTTGTAAATAACTACAGATATTGAAAAAAATCTACATAGTATATAAAATGCTAATGTTTATCTGTGTGTCGTCTGTATTGAAGTAACGACTTGCTCTAGAAAGTTGCTTTTTTTACTAAAAGATAGCTAATTGGCTCTTCTAAAAACTGTCGTCGCCGGATTTTTTGTTTTTCATTTAATTAAAAAAATAAATAAATAGTTTTTTTCCTGACATGTCGTGGCGTTTGCGCCAGGCGTCAACTAGTATATTAATATATTTTCAATCTCAAACTTATTTTATTTTGAATTTAAAGCCTACAATTTTGTAGTTAGACACATAAATTGTAGCCTTAAAAATAATAAAAAAATAAAAATAACTTACCATTTTCATAGCGCAACGGTAATGAAGGCCAATCAATCCAAATACTATTGATTGTATCTTAAAATTGTCATTGGTGGGTAAGATTTTCAGATCATTTTATGCAAAAAATTCCTTGGCATTCCTTCAACTTATGTACAGTAGTAACTCATTTGCAGATTTGTAACAGCAACTATTAACACCCAGTACATCACTCGAACAGATATCTAAAAATAAAAATAAACAAATATTAATAAGTATATTAATTTGAATCAATGTAGAAAATTAAAATAAGAAAAGATTGTAATATCAATATAGATAGGCAAAATACAAAATTAAGTTGATTTGAATAAAAAAATTCTCCTAATAACTTTAAAATTAAATATTGCACCTAAAGCTATTGAAATATACACATTATGTGTAAAATATGTCATAAATTCCAAACTTTCCAAAAACTTTAATAGGAAAGAAAATAATGTGAAAAAAACTTACCATTTTTGAGAGATATCTGCGTTGCTGAAGTCAACTTAGTGTCCTGTATCTACTGTAGAATAAATTGGTCATTTGTGAGCTTTTTCCCAGTTTAAATTATGTCAAAACTTCTTTGGTGTTTCTAATAATTCATCCAAGTTGTTATAACAGCTACCATTCTACATTTCCACCAATAGATATGCTTGGATAATACATAAATAAATGAAACTTGATGTCCAAGATACCAATAACAACTATAAAAAAAAATAAAAGTTGTGATAATTATTTATTTTTTGTAACTAGATGAAAAATATTACCTTAATACAGTTGCTCCAAATTTCATTCAAAAAACTTCCGTTACATCGAACAAATCATCCTCTTTTTCTCGAACATCTTCTATCTCCTTTCCTTCTATTTCATAGCAATCCTCTTCCATCTTCTCTGTCCTCTTCTATTTTGCAAGTCTCACCAATTCTTATTCAACTACTTATATAACTAACTTATACAATTTCAGGCGTCTTACAAACATTTTTTAAAAAGGGGGAAAAGGGATATAATGCTACAATAAACGACTACGCTGCGCACCTACCTAAAAAAAGAAAATCATTTTTTTAGTCAAAGAAAATGATAAATATAAAGTTATATAAATTTACCTGATGGCATCTAGAAGATGGCCCTAATCCTGCTGTTGTCCCCCAAAAAATTCATTCCAAAGCAGTTTAGTACTAAAAAGATTTATGCAAGAACAAACTGAATTTAATTTTAGTAACAAAAATAAATTACTAATACTACAATTCTCATTATAATGTAAAATTACATTATTTACTAATTTACGTTTAATTAGAAACCACTATTAAAAAAATTAAATAATATTATCAATTTTAAAATTAAGACGAAAAATAGTTACATATTTCCAAATATAATAGAAAAACAATATGCTACCTAATTTTGTCTCTTTGGAGTTATTTTTTTATTACCATTATTGCTAAAAAAACTTTATATTAAAGCCTTGTATAGAGTAAGAAAAAAAGTAAAAATGAAATATAAAAATTGCAAATTAAAAAATGAGTACTTAGTGCAACATTCTGTAAATGTAGGGAACATAAAGTTACTGCTTTGGAACCACGACGCGAATCGACTTTTGAAGTTCTCCAAGCCATACTGTATCACCTGTAAGAGAAAAAAAAATAATATTAGAATATTTCTAACAAATACATATGCTAGAAGAAACAAAAAAAAGCTATAGACAACAAAAAAAAACAATGTAAAAATATAAAAACTCACCATCACATCTTGCTTAGGTTAATTTCAGTCCCACCATAATAATTATACGGCGAAAAAAACAGTGGCGTCTCACTGCTATGGGGCACATCGAATGCTCCCAACTCCATGGACTTCGGCCGATCCTGTAGAGTTGACAATAAACACGTTTTCCAGGTATTCGACGGTGCCTGGAACAATCCGAAATTTTTTGGGACTGATCATATGCAGCATGTAGATAGAATTTCTGACTTCTCAGTTTTTTAAAATCGCGCTGCGAACCCGGGTTGTCCTAAAAGAATGAAAAAAAAATTAGTTATATAAGTAACTACAAGTTAAATTAGAATTTAAACTTATATCTACTATAAGTTTTAAAACAGTTGCTCTAATTACTATATAAGTTATTCTACTTTAAATTGAAGCTCATGTATGTTGTAACAAAAAAAGTAAAATATACAACACTTATATAAAAAGAATTTTGACTGCTATATGGTGCAATAAAAAAGTTATTTGGTAGAGAGTACAGTAAAAGTTTACAATTTAAAGAAAGTGATATAAAAAATTAGACTTACTTTTAACAGGTTTAAGTTAGGCCTGGTTATGCTCGCCTCCTACCGACATTTTCTGCCTTCAAAATTCGACGCGGGGCAGACCAAGAGAAAAAACAAAAAAATGTTTCCACGACCCGCCTGCGAGTGTGTGCTGGTTGCCTTCCTTATGCAGATTCGACCCATTGGTCGACGATTAAGCCTCACCAGTCAGTTCCCATCCCAATTAAGCCGCCTCGTCTGGGGTCACCCTCGTCACCCGTGGGACGGACATCCACCGGGACCCCCTACAGGCGGACCCCCCTCATCATCTTCAATGTGTCCGATATCCCGCCCCCTGCCCCTTCGAGGGTCACGGAATACGTGCACGAAGAAGTCTCGGAGCTTGGGTGCCAGGTCGTATCCGGCCGAAGCCTCTAGCATTAGAACACCTAGCTCGTAAACCAGAGGGTGGTGACTCCCTTGGGTACCTCTGCATGCTACACAGGTCATCGATGCCCGAACATCAGGGTTAGGGGGTGACCCAAGAAGTCTCCTCTCTTGGGGAAGGCCGCACCGCGCTCTGGAGTCATCTTAAGCCCGGGAATCCACACCGACAAAAACACTGTTAACCAACTGCATCAGCTAACGAAATTCACTAATGTTGAATTAGGAAATTTTATTAACCAACACAGAGAGCTAGCAATGCTCGTGTGAGTGGGAAAGGAGTGTGTGGTGTTGTAGTATTAATATAACGCGCCTAAAAAAAGAAAAAATATTGGGATACCTATAAGAATCAGGGTTGACAAATATCACGATATTTATATAAATATCAAATATCGGATATATATCTCATATAGATATCCGATATATATATGAAGTTTTGATATTTATTTTTGTTTTTACTTTTTATGTAAAACTGCGTTTAGTATCAAGTAAAATCAAGAGCTCAAGTAAAATATTTTTATTTCAACTTAATAATTGTTGCTTTGCACATGATAGGAACAACATGAAAACAAAAATATATAAAAAATATACAGAAATTCTAAAAAAATAAACAGAACTTCTAAAAATAAACAGGAATTCTAAAAGATAAACAGAAATTCTAAAAAATAAACAGGAATTCTAAAAAATAAACAGAAATTCTAAAAAATAAACAGAACTTCTAAAAAATAAAGAGGAATTTTAAAAAATAAACAGGAATTCTAAAAAATAAACAGAACTTCTAAAAAATAAACAGGAATTCTAAAAAATAAACAGAAATTCTAAAAAATAAACAACAATTCTAAGAAATAAACTGAAATTCTAAAAAATAAATGGAAAGTCAAAAAAATAAACAGATATTCTAAAACTAACAACAAACAAATTTATATTTGATTTATTAATTTTATTAATGGTAAATCATCGTCAGATTCGTCAGAGTCAATTGGTACTGTTTCTTGCAAAGTTTTTGGTAGATTTGAATTGTCCTAGATCCAATCAATATTATCTTTTTTGTTTTTTTCTTTCTGATTATTGAGTTTTATTTTTTTTATAAATATCATGATATATATCAGGGTATAAATATCATAATATATATCAATGATATATATCCGATATATATCATTGATATATATCATGCCAACCCTGATAAAAATATTATCGAACACCTATAAAAATATTACGACAATATATAAACAGGTATATTTATTTTAAATGAAAAAAGAGATGCTCCATTTATACCTCAGAGCAATATTTTATAAGATTTTTCCTTGATTATTATACCAAAAATGTCAATAATATAAAGATGTTATATGATCTAGGGAAAAAAGGGATATAAATTTGATGAATATGGTCAAAATCCAAAGAATTTTTCCATGATGTAACATATAAAAAAAATAAAAATACACAAGGAGTTTTTAGAGTTGTAACATATTATTTAGAGCTAAAAGTTAAACCTCCAGTGTTTCAAATAAATAAAAAATATTAAAGTTATATTTTTTTAACAATGAGACATCCTATATATTTTATTACATTTTTAGTTTCTACTATGAAGACAAAAAACATTTGGTCAAAATTTACCTCAAAATAATCATGCTTACTGTTTTCGAAATATTTTATGAACCTACCTATTTAAAACTTAAATACAAAAAACCTACTCATTCAAAATATTATTAAAATGCGCATATCATATTTTTAAAAAATAAAGAAAACTCTAAGTATGCCCTATAAAAAGAAATTTAAATTAAAAATAGCAATTTACAAAAAATCAAGACATCGAATTCCAACAGGCGGCCATTTTATTTAAACATTCCTTGACCGAAAAAATTAAACAAAAAGTCAAAGATACATTACGTAATTTACCAAAAATGTAGTACTATTATTTTACCCTTATGTAACATGCAGTATAGAAAGGTACCGAAAATACCTAGTTTTACATACTTATTCATTAATCTACGTATATTATTTAAACAATATTCTTAAAAATTAATAACTTAATGGGGAACATTGAGAAGAAGGCTGCCATGATGGATATTGCGAAATCCAAAAATTTTGAACTAAAATATCTCAAAAAATACATAAAATTACGGGTACTCACTTTTTCAGGAGGCTAAGCAGGGCACTAGTAACAGATTACGCATAAATTGTGTACACTAAATGCACTTTTTCGTCAGAAAATTTAAAAAATCGATGCAACCGACGGGAGGACGTCCAGATCCTTCAATTGCAAACGACCAAAATAGGACCGACGTTGCCAGATTGAAGTCATTCGTAAAATTTAAGCTGCTCATAAACTTAATCTATTTATTACTAATAAAATTGTTTATAGAAAAATTCTTGTAAATTAAGTTTAATTTCGTTCTCAAAAGTTATTATTTACTCTATGTTCCACTGAAATCGTTTTTTTTACGTAAGGTAAAATATTTTTATTGTCATAAATAAAAATAAATAAGTAATTATAAACATAAACATACAAAAATCATAAAATAAACATAAAATGAAGCTGTTTAAATACATTTTTAATGCTATAAATACATCGAAACCAAGAAGAAAGACTATAATGTTAGTACGTAAGTACAAGAAGAAATAAAATAAATTTCTACAAAACAACATTACTGGTACTTGTTTTATTAAAAATATATAGAAATGGTCTTTACTATAGTGCTAGTGTAATTTAAAGTGTGCTAGTACAATTTAAACTCTTATAATTTCACAAAAATCACATAGAAAAAAAGATTTTCGACATTTTTTAACAATCCGGCAACATCGAACGAGAATAAAATTCAAAACCTCCACGCCACCGAAACTGACCAATCACGATCGTGTATTTTTTGCTCTTGGATGCCTCGATTTTAACTTTTTTAAATAAACATGGATGGTTTTTATTAAAATTTCAGTAGAATATGCTTCTTAAATTAATTAAATGATTTGTGTTTATTTGTATTTATTCCCTCCAGTATAAAATATCATACAAAACTTATTTTATATTGAAATTATCTGGTACGCACATAATTAGATGAACTATAAAATCATGCATTTCTTTAATATTTTTACAAATTATCAAGGAACAAGTGTTTTTATTCAATAAATATCCCTTAGTTTAATATGAAACTAATTCTATATAGTTAAATAGTAAGAAATATGAGATAAATTATATAAAAAATAACTTAACATAAGTCTTTAACTTGACTCAACGTTGACAGCTCTTACCGGATGTATCTGTTCAACTTTTGGCGTCACAATTTTCAAATTTGAAATTTAATTAAGCTGAAAAATCCCTTATTTACAAGAAAAAAATATATTAATAAGTACAAATTAGGATAAAAAGCATTTATTACTTAGGACAACTATATATTACAATACTTTTTGTCTTCTGAAACAATGTTTTTTTAGATAAAATATCATTATTAAAAAACAAATCTTATTTAAAAATGGCTTTATTACTAAAAATTTAGTTTTTTTAATAAAATATTATATTTAAAAAAAAGGTGTGAATACACTGTCGGCTTTGAACCTCCCATACTATAACCGTCTTGTCTGAACTGGCAGACACAAAATACTTTCCATCTGGTGAAGATGCTACATTTAAAACCCAAGAGGCATGAGCAGATATCGTTCCAATTACATGGGTCTGTTTTCTGTGAAAAAAAATATAGATAAAAACGAGTTACAAAGGCTAGTTTAACTAATTTTTAACTTACACATCATATAATTTTATATGCCCTTTCGTCAGAGGCTGTTAATAATAGCTGATTGTCTGGAGAAAAACACAGATATAGTCTATAAAATGAATAACTTTGAATTTTGACCGTTATTTTTTACCAACATGGCAAATATAAAATCCCTCTGTCAAAAAAGTTACTGATATTCTTTAAATTGAGTGCCTGAACGAATCGGATAGGTAACTCTTTTTACTTTCGTGAAATAGAAAAGGAAAATAATAAAACAAGTGACAGTTCTTCCTCTTCTTGCAAAAATCAACACGAAATGTCATAATTGACAAAAGTAAAACGTCATCAGCTTTTGACATTTCTAAATATTAGACCAATGCCGTCTCTAATAGAACAGCCACGGAGCGAGATTTATGACGTCACGCTAGTTAGATACTACGGATTAATAAATATGTTGTAGAATACATGGAAAACATAATTATTCCTCATATTTTTGGTTTGTATTTTAAAAATGATATAGTTTACATGAAATATATATAATACACAGTTAATAAATACAATATAATATATACCTATTTATTGTAATAAATACTTTGGCAAATAAAACTATGAACCATACAAATGCAGCAAATGTTTTAAAATATACAAATAATGAATAGGTAGTACATAAGATAATGGGTAAAATGTAAAATATATTTTAAATTTTGGGGTTTCAAAATCGATCTAATTTAACAAAAAACATTCAATATCTACTAATAGTGATGTATTATTATTTGCATTCACAAAATTTATTTATATAGTATAATGTTTACTGCAATTAATAAACTAATATAAACTTGTCAAAAGATGACCACATATTTTTTTTAAATTATTATTCTTAACACAAAAACTATATACATTGACTATGGAGTACGATTTCAGCCATATTGTAAAACATTTGCTGCATTTGTATGGTTCATAGTTTATCTGCCAAAGTATTTATTACTATAAATACGTATATATATTGTATTTATTAACTGTATATTATGTATATTTCATGTAAACTATATCATTATTAAAATACAAAAAAAAATACGAGGAATAATTATGTTTTCCATGTATTCTACAACATATTTATTACTCCGTAGTACCTAACTAGCGTGACGTCATAAATCTCGCTCTGAGGCTGTTCTATTAGAGACGGCATTGCGTCAGCATGACCGCAAGTTGCTAACTTAATAAAATTAACACTAGAAAAGCCCGCGGGAACTGTCAAATTCAAAGTTATTCGTTTTACAGACTATACCTGATATTGGCATAGCGTGACTCTCTAGAGTGTGCCATAATTTGTTAGTAGCAACGTCAAAAATTTTAATAAAACCACTAGCTATGTACTGTCCATCGGTACTCTAAAAAAATATATATAAACATATTAATTCTAACATAAACAGTAATGGTTTACTAATTGGTTCACTCACGTAAGCAATGCTCAGAGTAAATTTTCCTCTGGTGTCAAATGACTGTTCTACCGCTGCGGTTTCAACGCTATACTGAGTGATTTTGCCCGAGTGGCTTCCAGAAATGATGTGTATATTGTCCGGACTGAACGCAACCGTCCAGAGATCTACAGGTCCCACATCAATATTCGCAATTTTTTCTCATTTTTCTAGGTCCCATATTCTCATTGACGAATCTAATGAGTTCGAGCAGCACACCAAAAGCAATAATATTAAACAAAACTTTATCTGTGTATAGACCTAAGTACTTACATTTTTCATTGTGACTCATGGCAACTGATACCACACCTAATGTGAATGCCCTTCTAGGTTGTACTTAATTTAAGATCCAATTTATCGTCGAGCAGCTCCCAGACCTTGTCTAAATCATCTAGGGCTCCTCTGTTACTATGTAGTCTGTTGGAGGTTCATCAGACATGCTTTCCATAAAATCAATAAAATGAAAAATATAGGAAATAATATACAAGTACTGATTTCTTTCGAAAATCGACAACTTTGAAACTATGAACTCTTCCTGGACACAAACGGTATATTGTGAGACAGGAAATTGTAGAGAGAAACAAGCCCTATAACATAGGATACAACATTTTAATGAACAGTGCTTTCCATAAAATCAATAAAATGAAAAATATAGGAAATAATATACAGGTACTGATTTCTTTTGAAAATCGACAACTATGAAACTATGAACCCTTCCTGGACACAAACGATACATTGTGAGACAGGAAATTGTAGAGAGAAACAAGCCCTATAACATAGGATACAACATTTTAATGAACAGTGCTTTCCATAAAATCAATAAATGAGAAATATAGGAATAAATAATATACATGTACTGATTTCTTTCGAAAATCGACTTCTATGAAACTATGAATCCTTCCTGACACAAACGGTACATTGTGAGACAGGAAATTGTAGAGAGAAACAAGCCCTATAACATTTTAATGAACAGTGCCTTCCATAAAATCAATAAAATGAAAAATATAGGAAATAATATACAGGTACTGATTTCTTTTCGAAAATAGACATCTATGAAACTATGAACCCTTCCTGGACACAAACGGTACATTGTGAGACAGGATATTGTAAAAGAATGAAACAAGCCCTCTAACAGATACAACATTTTAATGAACAGTGCTTTCTATGAAACTATGAACCCTTCCTGGACACAAACGGTACATTGTGAGACAGGAAATTGTAGAGAGAAACAAGCCCTATAACATTTTAATGAACAGTGCCTTCCATAAAATCAATAAAATGAAAAATATAGGAAATAATATACAGGTACTGATTTCTTTCGAAAATAGACATCTATGAAACTATGAACCCTTCCCGGACACAAACGGTACATTGTGAGAGACAGGATATTGTAGAGAGAAACAAGCCCTCTAACGGATACAACATTTTAATGAACAGTGCTTTCTATGAAACTATGAACCCTTCCTGGACACAAACGGTACATTGTGAGACAGGAAATTGTAGAGAGAAACAAGCCCTATAACATTTTAATGAACAGTGCCTTCCATAAAATCAATAAAATGAAAAATATAGGAAATAATATACAGGTAGATTTCTTTGAGAAAATAGACATCTATGAAACTATGAACCCTTCCTGGACACAAACGGTACATTGTGAGACAGGATATTGTAGAGAATAAACAAGCCCTCTAACGGATACAACATTTTAATGAACAGTGCTTTCTATGAAACTATGAACCCTTCCTGGACACAAACGGTACATTGTGAGACAGGAAATTGTAGAGAGAAACAAGCCCTATAACATTTTAATGAACAGTGCCTTCCATAAAATCAATAAAATGAAAAATATAGGAAATAATATACAGGTACTGATTTCTTTCGAAAATAGACATCTATGAAACTATGAACCCTTCCTGGACACACAAACGGTACATTGTGAGACAGGATATTGTAGAGAGAAACAAGCCCTCTAACGGATACAACATTTTAATGAACAGTGCTTTCTATGAAACTATGAACCCTTCCTGGACACAAACGGTACATTGTGAGACAGGAAATTGTAGAGAGAAACAAGCCCTATAACATTTTAATGAACAGTGCCTTCCATAAAATCAATAAAATGAAAAATATAGGAAATAATATACAGGTACTGATTTCTTTCGAAAATAGACATCTATGAAACTATGAACCCTTCCTGGACACAAACGGTACATTGTGAGACAGGATATTGTAGAGAGAAACAAGCCCTCTAACGGATACAACATTTTAATGAACAGTGCTTTCTATGAAACTATGAACCCTTCCTGGACACAAACGGTACATTGTGAGACAGGAAATTGTAGAGAGAAACAAGCCCTATAACATTTTAATGAACAGTGCCTTCCATAAAATCAATAAAATGAAAAATATAGGAAATAATATACAGGTACTGATTTCTTTCGAAAATAGACATCTATGAAACTATGAACCCTTCCTGGACACAAACGGTACATTGTGAGACAGGATATTGTAGAGAGAAACAAGCCCTCTAACGGATACAACATTTTAATGAACAGTGCTTTCTATGAAACTATGAACCCTTCCTGGACACAAACGGTAGACAGGAAATTGTAGAGAGAAACAAGCCCTATAACATTTTAATGAACAGTGCCTTCCATAAAATCAATAAAATGAAAAATATAGGAAATAATATACAGGTACTGATTTCTTTGAAAATCGACAACTTTGAAAACTATGAACCCTTCCTGGACACAAACGGTATATTGTGAGACAGGAAATTGTAGAGAGAAACAAGCCCTATAACATAGGATACAACATTTTAATGAACAGTGCTTTCCATAAAATAAATAAAATGAAAAATATAGGAAATAATATACAGGTACTGATTTCTTTTGAAAATCGACAACTATGAAACTATGAACCCTTCCTGGACACAAACGATACATTGTGAGACAGGAAATTGTAGAGAGAAACAAGCCCTATAACATAGGATACAACATTTTAATGAACAGTGCTTTCCATAAAATCAATAAATGAGAAATATAGGAATAAATAATATACATGTACTGATTTCTTTCGAAAATCGACTTCTATGAAACTATGAATCCTTCCTGGACACAAACGGTACATTGTGAGACAGGAAATTGTAGAGAGAAACAAGCCCTATAACATTTTAATGAACAGTGCCTTCCATAAAATCAATAAAATGAAAAATATAGGAAATAATATACAGGTACTGATTTCTTTCGAAAATAGACATCTATGAAACTATGAACCCTTCCTGGACACAAACGGTACATTGTGAGACAGGATATTGTAGAGAGAAACAAGCCCTCTAACGGATACAACATTTTAATGAACAGTGCTTTCTATGAAACTATGAACCCTTCCTGGACACAAACGGTACATTGTGAGACAGGAAATTGTAGAGAGAAACAAGCCCTATAACATAGGATACAACATTTTAATGAACAGTGCTTTCCATAAAATCAATAAAATGAAAAATATAGGAATAAATAATATACATGTACTGATTTCTTTCGAAAATAGACATCTATGAAACTATGAACCCTTCTTGGTCACAAACGGTACATTGTGAGACAGGATATTGTAGAGAGAAACAAGTCCTATAACATAGGATACAACATTTTAATGAACAGTGCTTTCTATGAAACTATGAATCCTTCCTGGACACAAACGGTATATTGTGAGACAGGAAATTGTAGAGAGAAACAAGCCCTATAACATAGGTTACAACATTTTAATGAACAGTGCCTTCCATAAAATCAATAAAATGAAAAATATAGGAAATAATATACAGGTACTGATTTCTTTCGAAAATCGACAACTATGAAACTATGAACCCTTCCCCACATTGTGAGACAGGAAATTATAGAGAGAAACAAACCCTATAACATAAGATACAACATTTTAATGAACAGTGCTTTCTATAAAATCAATAAAATGAAAAATATACGAAATAAAATAAATGTACCGATTTCTTTCGAAAATCGACAACTATGAAACTATGAACCGTTCCCGGACGCAAACGGTACATTCCGAAACAGGAAATTGTAGAGAGAAACAAGCCCTATAACATTTTAATGAACAGTGCCTTCCATAAAATCAATAAAATGAAAAATATAGGAAATAATATACAGGTACTGATTTCTTTCGAAAATCGACAACTTTGAAACTATGAACCCTTCCTGGACACAAACGGTATATTGTGAGACAGGAAATTGTAGAGAGAAACAAGCCCTATAACATAGGATACAACATTTTAATGAACAGTGCTTTCCATAAAATAAATAAAATGAAAAATATAGGAAATAATATACAGGTACTGATTTCTTTTGAAAATCGACAACTATGAAACTATGAACCCTTCCTGGACACAAACGATACATTGTGAGACAGGAAATTGTAGAGAAACAAGCCCTATAACATAGGATACAACATTTTAATGAACAGTGCTTTCCATAAAATCAATAAATGAGAAATATAGGAATAAATAATATACATGTACTGATTTCTTTCGAAAATCGACTTCTATGAAACTATGAATCCTTCCTGGACACAAACGGTACATTGTGAGACAGGAAATTGTAGAGAGAAACAAGCCCTATAACATTTTAATGAACAGTGCCTTCCATAAAATCAATAAAATGAAAAATATAGGAAATAATATACAGGTACTGATTTCTTTCGAAAATAGACATCTATGAAACTATGAACCCTTCCTGGACACAAACGGTACATTGTGAGACAGGATATTGTAGAGAGAAACAAGCCCTCTAACGGATACAACATTTTAATGAACAGTGCTTTCTATGAAACTATGAACCCTTCCTGGACACAAACGGTACATTGTGAGACAGGAAATTGTAGAGAGAAACAAGCCCTATAACATAGGATACAACATTTTAATGAACAGTGCTTTCCATAAAATCAATAAAATGAAAAAATATAGGAATAAATAATATACATGTACTGATTTCTTTCGAAAATAGACATCTATGAAACTATGAACCCTTCTTGGTCACAAACGGTACATTGTGAGACAGGATATTGTAGAGAGAAACAAGTCCTATAACATAGGATACAACATTTTAATGAACAGTGCTTTCTATGAAACTATGAATCCTTCCTGGACACAAACGGTATATTGTGAGACAGGAAATTGTAGAGAGAAACAAGCCCTATAACATAGGTTACAACATTTTAATGAACAGTGCCTTCCATAAAATCAATAAAATGAAAAATATAGGAAATAATATACAGGTACTGATTTCTTTCGAAAATCGACAACTATGAAACTATGAACCCTTCCCCACATTGTGAGACAGGAAATTATAGAGAGAAACAAACCCTATAACATAAGATACAACATTTTAATGAACAGTGCTTTCTATAAAATCAATAAAATGAAAAATATACGAAATAAAATAAATGTACCGATTTCTTTCGAAAATCGACAACTATGAAACTATGAACCCTTCCCGGACACAAACGGTACATTGTGAAACAGGAAATTGTAGAGAGAAACAAGCCCTATAACATAGAATACAACATTATAATGAACAGTGCTTTCCATAAAATCGGCGTCCATTTGGTTGGGAAATGACGATCGATGACATTTTCTATATAAATTTACATATAAAATGACAGCGATCTTCATTTCATAATCATCGCGCTAATGTCATTTTTTTTTGGATTAAACGGTATTATTTATTAAATGAACAAAAATACGAGTAGCGGAAAAAGGGGCCAAAAAAACAGTGCGGTATAAGGCATTATTAAATATAATTTATATAATAAAGGTATTATTTATATTATTATTTTAAAACTTCGCACAACACGTGAACACTTATTATGTATTTTTATAATCAATAAAATTAAATAGAAATAAAACTCTAGATTGCTATAATTAATCTAATTGCTCTAGATTATTATTCTACGCTTAAAAAGTGATTTATGAAAAATTCAGAAAACTAAAAGAGGCGTGTCCAAGATTCTTCTTTTTTTTAATTTTTAAATGCTGTATAGCTCCATATCATGTTCATAACAGGTTTTATAACATTACATTAAAATTACGTAGGCCTAAAAAATGCCTTTTAGTCCCCGTAATTATAACTGTAGAATCTGCAATATTAATATAGATACCTTGTTTAATTCTGCTTATACATATATTGCATTAATTTTTCTGCTACCTTAAGATTTTTCTATTCTTACACCTAATTTATGTGATTTTCTTAGCATATATGATTTATAAACAATATTTTTCCTAATGGAAGGATATGCAAGTTTTAAGATAACTTAAAATTTATTCTCCACATCACAAATCATAATATGTGGTAGATAAGATATAAAAAAAATATAAGAAATATCTTGATATAAATCACAAACTAACTTAAGTCTTAAGTTGGTCTGTGTATAAATTTAAATCTGATAAGCTCAAAAATGAACCTTCACCATATTATCAAGATCTTGGAAAGAAATTACCGTAAATTAAGAAAAGAATATCAAAGTACAGGATATTATATAGATACTGTAATGTATTCTACGACACAAACCATATCCCTTCTAAAGAGAAAAAGATAAAACATAAAGCTTATTCTAATTTATCAGCATTCATCGATAAGATATATTCCTACAATTGCTATTAATCTTCTAACTTGATATTTTTAAGAAATTATATGATACAAACACTATAATCAAACCAGGTAAAAAATGTTACCTCTATCTCACTGACTTGTATTGTGCTGTAAGACTCGTCATGCGGCAATACCGACAATACCGTATGATCGAAGAAAAAACTGCGTCAGCGCTGGCTATGAAATGAACATCGCTGTCATTTTATATGTAAAATTATATGGGGAATGTCATCGATTGTCATTTTCAAGCCAACTGGACGCCGTTTTTTTTCGGTACTTCAATATACGGACACATAATTGATATAATCAAAACTATTGTTACTATTATTTGTTAGCTGTAATTAAATAACTAGAAATTAAACAACTTGGATGTAGGTAAAAAATAAGGTGTCATATTGATGATACAAAATAATTCTAATATAAGAAAAAATCCGTAAATGATAATTTTTAGTTCAAATGTAAAAATATATAAATAAATAGTATATTATTATTACAATATTATATTACTTACAACTCCGATTATAATCATAATACCTTAGCTTCACAATCTCCATTATCCTTCTTACCTTAATTTTTGACATCAAGATAAATCTGAAACTATATAAAATTAATTATAGAATTTGTACTATTACTGATTCTGATTAACACTCAAAAAAACATTTGAACCGCGAAATTCGAAAATAAACTGCAATTTAGCAAAATCGACAATGTGCGCTTGCGTAGTATCAATGATCAAATGCAGCAAATATGGGCTTCATGCATCTTATCTATGAGCAATTGCAGCAAATAGACACAAAACAAGACACCATAGATTCGATAGAATCATTGTTAGTTTATATCGTTCATGGTCTTTTTTTTTTTTTTTTCCTATTTTTGGCCACTTGCCTGTTACGACCTGGTTACGACATTCAGCCAGCTTATTTCTTAATATTTAATTAGCGTTTAAAATCGGACAAATACAGACTCACACACACATTTAACACCCATGTCCGAGGCCGGAATCGAACCGGCGACCTTGCGTCTACTAGAATGCGGCGCAATCATTTCGACCACAAGGCCGACAAACATGGTCTTTGATTATGGTTTATATGCATAGCAATTGCCAGAAAAAAAATAAGAATTAGGTTAAAATCAACACGAAAACAACTTTATTTTGTTTACAATTACAAAATTAAGACTATTTAAAAGGGTGTGGTTTTATATTGATTGGAAAACTTATTAAACTTAATAATTTGACTGAAAATGATCTGGAAAACAATTATTCTGATAGTTGCAAGTTTGCTATCGCTCTTTGACACTTGTAAGTATCCAAATTCGAAAATAAAACTACAATTTCGTTTTATGTTAAAATCTACTACTTTAATTTAGTTGGTATTAAATAAATAAAATATATTAAGAGTTAAAATGTTTGTTTTATACAAATTTATAGCATTAGCTCTTAACTGTTTTCAATGTAACGGAAGCAATCCTCTGAGGCCATTTCAATGTAACGAGTGGCTCAGTTCTGATATAGATATTAAACCTGAGTCCTGTGACAAGGTATACGATGCTAAATACTGTATTAAACATACAGGTCGTTTCGAAGGTACAAATATCGCAATTTCTTGGCATCTAACTGTTTTAACTAAATCGATAAAGTATCTGTTATTAACCTACCTATAATTCTTCCCTAAACTATCTTTTTTTAACCAAAACTAACATTATTTACTAAACAGGCTGGTGTATAAAGTGCTATCAGTGTTCAGGGTCTGAGAATATCAGTTGTACTGACTCAGTAATTCACACGGATTCCATAGAACCACAGAGCTGTGACCATGTGTACGATGCCCAATATTGCATCAAGTCTACTGGTTTGGGGGGTACTAATGCCTTTAACTTTTTTGGTGGAACATCGCTTGATAGTTTTTTAGCACTTTTGCATGTAATCTTGTTTTAGAAGCACAATTTTTAACTGGTATTGCTTTTTTAATAAATAATTATAGTGTATCTAACTTCGGTGGGTGATTCTACAGATAAATATAAAACAAAAAAATCCTATGAACATATACCCTAAAATGCTTCCCGAAGAAGTTACAGCCCTCCCAAGGGTAAATAAAAATAGTATATTTTGTTTATTTTTAAGACCATTGGTAAACAGTTTTTCTTGAAATTTGATACTCTAACACATCTTAATGCTGAAGCGAATGGCGATAGTGTAGAATTCTGTAACAGCCCTGAAGGGGTACTTTCCATTAGGGTAGATAGTACTACTGGTGTTACTTCTTTTGTCCTTATATATACAGTAATTTCAACAAATGAGAATTAAAGCTAGTACTTTTTTATGTTTTTATTTTGTAGAATCGCCCATCAAAGTTAGATAAACTATTTTTTTGACACCCTGTATAGTGTTTCTTAAAGTAAAATGCTATAAATAAGCTTAGATGTGCCCTGATATATGAATAACATTGATTGTTAGTCAGTTGCAATAACACAATTAGACACTACAGGGTGGCCCCAAAAAATATCCCCCCTCAAAAAAAGGTTTCTGGTTTGGGATTTTTACCGTTTTGGAAAACTGGGTCGCCCTGTATGAACTTCTTATATAAAATTTTTGCCCTCTAAAATGTAGCTTTGTTTTACCTTGATAACACCCTCTATACATATATATTTAGATGGTAGTGAGGCTAACATAAAATTGTGTTAAAATTTTTCAAGAACAAATTTAAAAACGAATGTGTTTTTTAGGAGGAATAGGTACCAAGAGGTATTGTTCTTCAGTAGATTTAGGAAACTACTGTCAGTACGTGAAAAATCCAGGAGATATACTAACATACAGGTCCTGTGTGTACACTTGTACAGGAGATGGCTGCAATACATCTAGCATTAGGTCGTCAAGTTTGTACTTGATTTCAGTACTAACTATTTGTGTCTTAATACACAAGTTCTTTCTTTAAATAATTGACATTGTGCGATATTAAAGACGTTTTTGTGTGATGATAGTTCAAAAGTATTTATCATATTCCGTCCTGGTATTATTCCAATAGTGATATTTTACTTATTTCAACAACAAATTTATGTTTTTGTACCTAATTTTATATATTTATACATGAAAAATAGTGTCTTAAAAATAAATAGATTCTACTGAAAAATTCTACTTGTTTTGTTTCATTAAAAGCTCTGTTTTTGGTAGTAGTATACTTTATTAATAATAAACAAAAAGTAGTTCTGGAAAAAACGGCGTTACAGTAGCCCCTAGTAGTTGAAATGACTCAGGATATTTAGCACGCGCTGGCATGCAATTTTCTGTTTCATGTTCTATTTCCGATTATACGAAGATCGCCCTTAAATTGTACAGGGTGTCTAATTTTGGTTGAAATCATACGGTATCTCCGTTATTAGTAAAGATATATAAGATGCCGTTTACACAAACCTGTCCCACTTTTTTGTCAAATGAAAGATGCTGTAAACAAAATTTTCATAGCCCTTTTCGTTTCCAAGCTACAGGGTCTTCTCGAAATTTTAGCAATTTGGGACAGCCCCCGTATCTCCGTTATTGTGGATGATATCGAGAAGGTGAAAACTGATTCTTGCAGAACTTTTTACGTAGAATACAGTGGCGTAGTCTGCTTTTCTACGATTTTTTTTTTGAAAATATGAACTAAAGTTATGTTTTTTTCAAATGGAACACCCTGTATATTTATAAATCATATGATCCGTCTTGCTAAGAGCTTCTCAAAAATATATTTCACTTTAATATTTTTATTTTCACTATTTTCTGCAATATTTAAAATACAGGGTGGTCCGAACTGTATTCCGGAAACTTCGGCAGCATATTCTGCAGATAAAAATAAGTAAAAAAAGTTCGTATAAATGTATGTCCTAAAATGCTTACTTTCAGAGATACAGGGTGTAGTAGTTTCATTTTTATTTCGATTTTTTCTAAATAATTTCTGAAGTAACGTCAATATTTGGATGAAAATTGGTATTTTTTGCATTGAGAAATTTGATTTTGGTGTCAATATGACTCCTACTAGTAGAGGGCGCCACCTACATGTGTTTTAACTGTTTTGAAGCGTAATAACTTTTTGTTCGTACCTGTATAACACTACCGACCGAAAAAATATACATCTCTGTGACTTTTTACGTAAAAAATATCCCTTGGTAAAAATCGCTACGAGCAACCGTTCTTAAGATATTTAGAATGGAAATAGACAATACATGTCATTATTGACGAAAAATAAACACGTTGAGTAGATAGTTATTTCACTGAAATAATAAATTTGCGAAATTTTTATTTTTTAAATTAATCATAAAATTTTCTGCAACAAATGATGATAAAACAGTTTCTGTTGAACTTTTGGCACAAGAACTTTTCAAATTTATGATTTCAGTCTAATAACTATTTAGTCAACATGTTTAATTTATGTCAAGGATGACAGGTACTGATAATTTCGATTCCAAATATCTCGAAAACCATTAGATACTCGTAGCGATTTTTACCAAGACCTTCTTCACATAAAAAACGTCGTATTTTTTTACTCAGTAGTTTTATACAGGTACGGACAAAAAGTTATTACTCTTCAAACCAGTTAAAAAATATGTAGGTGGCGCCCTCTACTAGTAGGAGTCATATTGACATCAAAATCAAATTCCTCATGTCAAAAAACTTCCAGACACCAATTTTCATCCAAATATTGACGTTACTTCAGAAATTATTTGGAAAAAATTGAAATAAAAATGAAACTTCTACACCCTTATCTCCGAAACTAAGCATTTTAGGACATACATTTACACGAACTTTTTTATTTATTTTTATCTGCAGAATATGCTGCCGAAGTTTCCGGAATACAGTTCGGACCACCCTGTATATCATTTTTTTATTAGTAAGCCGTGATAAATAACAAAAAAGTTAAAATAGTATTTACTAAAATAGTCATAGCAAAATAAAAACACTAAATCACCACAATACACCAAAACACTTTTACTTTTACACTGGACGCGCGTTTCGCTAACCATGTTAGCATCATCAGCAGATGATTATAAACTGAATGTAGAAGTTTATAATCATCTGCTGATGATGCTAACATGGTTAGCGAAACGCGCGTCCAGTGTAAAAGTAAAAGTGTTTTGGTGTATTGTGGTGATTTAGTGTTTTTATTTTGCTGTGAAACACCAAAGGTTCCAACCCTCAACTGTAATAAAATAGTCATACGCATATTACAATTTTATTTGGGATTGATATACATATTTTACTTTTCAAATGTTACCCCTAAATCTCTGAGTTTATTTTTCTTTTTTTATCACGCAATTTATTATAACGGGTTTGCAAATATCTAAAAGCATTTTCCAGGTGTTCGACATTGTGTTAGTTGCTACGATATATTTCATATTTCAAAAATCCCCAAAATCAGAAATAGAGAACAGCAAATCCGGGACTCAGGGAGGCCATCATATGGTTCCATTGGTTCCAATTCATTGATTTGAGAAATGATAATTTAACAAAATTCTAATATTTTCAAAGTTGTGAGGGGGAGACCCATCTTGCTGAAAGCACCGTATGATCGAAGAAAAAAACGGCGTCCGGTTGGCTGGGAAATGACGATCGATGACATTACATATAAAATGACAGCGATCTTCATTTCATAGCCATTGCTTCATACGGTATATTTCACGTAAATTAGCAAAAGGAATGTCTAAAAGTTCCGGTATGTTAGCTTCCAAGATTTGCAAATAGCGCATAGCGGTAGAGAATCCCTGATATATAAGTATTTATTAGTGGCTCCCAAAATAAAACAATAGACAAATAGCAGTATACTTTTAACAATTCTTTATTTTCTTTTATTATCAATCATGGCCTACTAATAAACCTGATCTTTTAATAAAAACTTTTAAATATTGCAGTAAATAGTGAAAATAAAAAAATATAGAGTGGTATATGTATATTTTTGAGAAGCTTATGGCATGCCAGATCATATAATTTATAAATATACAGGGTGTTCTAATTATGAAAATATAACTTTAGTTCATATCTTTAAAAAAATTTTTTTTCATATCTTTAAATTTGTTTTTTTATGTTTTCAACTAAAACAGGACACCCTGTACAGTACGTCGATCCGTTCGTAGCAACAGTGCATCCGTAAGGGGGGAAACAAAATTCTCTGTAAGACCGTGCACACACGGGTCGTCTCAAACTAGAAGCGGAAGCATATCGCACTCTACTTCCTACGTAAATAATAGTAGGTCCACGAATGGGTCGTTTGGCGGTCGACGCGGAGTCCATGTGATTGATATTATTATCACAGATTATACAGATTATAATCTTTGTTTTTTCTTTATTGTTTTTCGTGGTTCCAATTTTCGGAATCGGGCACTAGTTAGGTGACTAGTTTGCGCACATAGTACGCCCACTTATGGCCTCTAAAATTGTGCACAGCGCCTGGCCGGCACAGTTATTAGAGAGATATCAGAAAACCGAATAGCGTCATCCAGTATTTACGCGTACCTTATCATGGTTACGATATGCGCGAGTCAACGGAACACCCGCTAATAACGTTACCGCCTGACGTAATTTGCGGATTAATTACACCAAGCGCTCTTTCTAAATTTAAATCTCGCTCTTTCTTTTTTAAATCGCAAATTTTGAAGTATAATTAGTGGAAAAGTCAAAAGATTCTTAACTTTTTCTACTAATTGAAAATGACTACCACTAATTTAGACGTTCTGAATGTTTACATTGAAATTAAAGGAACAAACTTCTAGGCTAATTGAAACCACTAATTTATTCCACTAATTGCGAGGTTCTGAATGAAGCTTTGGCGAGCAATTCAAGGGCGTGCTATAAATATTTTAAATATGATTACTTATACAAAAATTTCAAAAATACCAAATCAGTTTCACGCAACTATTTTACCGATAACTACTGAACTGTTCTCCAAGCTCGTGTTACTACGGTTCTTGTAAAAAAATAGGCGATGCATTCCGTCAATAAAAATACGGCAAATTTGCAAGTGGCCAATGTAATGAGCGGTCGGTGAATGTGTTTTGCGGTGACACACTCGTCAAGTCCACGTGGACTCTCTGCCGCGTGTATAGCGGGTGTTTCTCAAAAGTGGCTCACGCCTATATCTTTTTATTTTTTTCAGATAAAAAATTAGCATATGACATAGTTCAAGATTGATTGACGTATTCAATTGTTTTGTGTCGCTTCCTGTTTCACCGGAAATTACTTTTTTAAATGAGGCTCTGAATAGAATGACATATCATATATCAACTTTTGGCATTTTTGCATATGGTTTATAACAAATTGTAATGGTGCTCTTGAAAAAAAAACTACATTTTTATGCGTTTTTTTTTAATTTTCTCAAACGATATGGAAATTTCGAAAAATTTAAATGGGATTAACCATTTTAGAACAAGCAAAAATATTTTTTTTTGGAGAATGAATTTTTCTCAAAATGTCAATAATAAAAAGTTTTTCCTCTAGTAAAGACAATCCGGGGACATACTGTAGATTGAAATTTAAAATAAGATTTTTTTGTAAGCGAATATGTCAAAAGTTGACATATGATATGTCATTCTATCCAGAGTGTCATTTTCTATCAAATAAAGTAAAAAAATACCAAGGGTACCATTTAAAAATCAAAAGTTGTACTAATTTACGGTGAAACAGGAAGTGAATGAAAACAATTGAATGCTTCAATCTTCAATCAATCCTACTATACATACATACATACAAACTGCGATTACTCGCTGACGAGTATTTGACACTCATCAGAAGATGGTCACACATGGCGTTTTCTTTCATGAGCTTTTCTGTGACTGAAAAGCCCGATACGTGATGTTATCTGCCTATCGCACTCCGGACATTCAAAAATCTCATTGCTTTGTTGCCTCTTTACTTTTTGGTTGTCGCTGTTAACTGAGTTTACAATTCTTCTCCATTGAGTTCTATTGTAAGCTGTTTCTTCCCACTCATTCTGCAGTTTTCTTGCATTCTGCATACGGGACCAGCCCATCTTAAGCGGGACTTTGTAACCATGACTTCAATACTCTCGCAGTTAGCTTTTTCAAGGACCGATACGTTTGAAACATGATGGAACTATCGGATTCTTAAGAGTTGTCTAAGGTGTCTCTGTTGCAACTTGTTTAATGCGTTCAGGTGTCGGCGGTACGACACCCAGGTTTCGCTCCCATATAATATGGTGGGGATTATAATTACCAAATCTAATATACCAAATCTCGTTTTTTTATCTGAAAAATAAATAAAAAAGTTATAGAGGTGAGCCACTTTAGAGAAACACCCGGTATAAGTAGCGATATATAAAATATATCGTTTATTTAAATGTTTTGTAGAAAATTGATCATACTCTAATATCGTGTATGCATTCTTGAGATTCCTTTTGTAGACACAGAACACAGATCCAGTGTACATTATATGGTTAGTCTATCTTTGTTATAGGTATAAGTCAATGATATTACCATAGTTTTTACTATTTATCACCTGAAAAAAAAAATGTATAAAAAAATGTTAAAAATACTTAACTCTGTTGAAAATTTATTTATTTGGAGCACTTTGTAACAATACAAGCTATATTTGGCAGAATATTTGAATAATAAAGAAAAAAATAACGGAATGTATTAATACATTTCTGAATTCATAATTTATTAATTAAAAATATTTGAAAAAAGGGCAGTATGATTTAATATAATTTTATTTCCAAAGGTGTATACCCTAAAAATATATTTATATTTTAATAAATAATACTGATGAAGGATCATTATCTCTAAGAATTAATAGTAATAAAGCGTTCTGATTTAAAAATTATTCACTTCAAATAATTCATTTATTTTTTTATATTTTACAAATTTTCTATGCCGAAAAAGATATAATATATTATGTATAACAAATAACTGTAAAGAGCAATTAATAAAAAAAATCTGAATAGTTTGGCCATAAAGATCTAAAAAGATTTTCTCTTAAGTTATAATATAAATATATAAAGATAGAAAATTAACAAATCATTCTAAAATAAAATAACATACAAAATTCTTATACTTTTTTTCCTTATTTAAAAAAAAATAATTTTAACCTTTAAAGATTAAAAAAAAATTAAAAATAATTAAATTTTTATTTAATTTGATTAAATAAAAAAAGCGTCATAGTAGTCCCTAATAGTGATAGCTGATATAGTCAACGCCACGAATGTTTGTGAGTGATTCATCGGTCGCTACCAAGAACAGTTAACCTAATAGGACTGCTCATTCAGCCAAAAGTGTCCGCCAGGTGCATGCGAAAACTACTCGCTTTGTGACGTCATTGTAGCCCTTGTCGTGGTTATTAGTCCTTATCCGGCAACCAATAATACACACACGTGCATTATTGGTTACCGAATGCAAAAAGTTCATTATTTAGTTTATTTATTTAAACACCTTATATATATGCAGTATAGAAAATGAACTGTATAAATCGTATTAAATACTCGGATAATGCATTTTTAAGAACAGCAGTTCCTAGCATCACCTTTTGCAAGCATTCTTTTTAGCGTACTTCCATATTTTACTTTAAAATAATTAATAAACAAAATCGTGGGCACTTAGTATGCACTTTGTCACAATCCACAACACAAAATGAACGTATTTATACACTCTATAGCTCTAAAAACTTTAAAGACACCTTTTTCACATTTAAAATTGACAAAATAATTAACTCAAAATTACTCAGCTGTTATTTTTATAAGTTTACCATAGGCAACTAATAATACACACTAACATGACAAGGCCACGAAGGCTGTGACAAGGACTACAATGACGTCACAACTGTCAGCTGAAGCGCGGGAAGAGGCGAACGGGTCGCTACCATGTGAACTAATCTGTTCAAGGTCACATAAAACTTAATTCCAGTGCCGTGGTGTTTCAAGTCATATAATAATCAATATATAATCTGTTGTTTTAACTGTCAAAGTCTTGTCAAAACATATATTTGGTTATAAATATAAACTGGAATGCCCCATTGGTCGCACTGCAAGCACACCAATGGACTGACGCACAAAAACCAATCAATCAAAGAAACGCGATATAGTATCGTCTTTGTCAATCACGCTAATATTCTAGAATAAGTAGGAGGAGCGCAGGTAGATGATTAGACCGGGCCTTTAAAAACCTACGTCTGCGGTAAAAAATTACGTTTTTAATGTAAAAATAATAGCGCACGTGTCGATTCTTCATTCAACTTCATCAAGCGATGAATCACTCCCAAACATTCGTGGCGTTTACTATAGTCACTTTTTCATTTAAATTTTTTACATTTCGTTTTTTCTTAAACGTAATCAATACCATTCGATTAACATTTAACAAAGACTAAAAAACCGACAAACATAGATCAAACTGAAATGTTACTTCTAGACTTACTATGACGTTTCTTTAAAAATAGTATAATAAACTTTAACTACATTATTTATAATTTATTTCCTTGGAATATGTGCTGTCAATTGTAAAAAATAACGGTTTAAGTAAAAAGTCTTCTGTCATTTGTGTAACTTTAACTGTCACTTTACTGTCAAAAACGTCTGAGGACCTGCCTTTCAAATAAAAAATACCGTACGATCGAAAAAAAAAGCATCAAGTTGGCTTGGAAGTGAGAATCAATGATATTTACCATATAAATTTATCTCTTGTCTTGTGTCGGTATTTGCCACTAGCGTCTACGTCCCACTAGTCTACTCGGGCACCCAACAATGTTGCCAAGTACTAGATCTTGATTTTCACTACATTTTATTTAAAGTGAACGTTAGTCAAGTCATTGAGAAATATTTTTACTATTTTTTTTAATTCAAATATCATATTTTGTTTATAAAAATAACGTATGATCGAGAAAAACCGGCGTTCTCCATTTCATAACCATCGCTGACATGGTATACTTGGTATTGACTCTTTTTGTACACACGAAAATCGGCAACCAAAGCCAGACCTTGCCCCCCTGTATAATATGAGAGCGATGTAACAGGCAACTCCGACGCCGTTTTTTTTTCGATCGTCCGATTATACAAGAATATAGGGCATTTTTGACAGAAAAAAAACATTTAAAAATATGTAAATATGGAAATTTTATAAAAAAATTTCATTTGTGCATGAAAAAATATATCTAACTCAATAGATACGAAAAATATCACTTTCTATATAAGCTCTCTAAATATCTCTTTCGCAAAAATAAATATTACCTTTTTGTACATATACAGAGTACTTCTTTTTTTGGCTAAGTGTCAAATTTTCTTAGGTACTAATAAAAATATTCTTGAAACGCTTCAAGCCTATGATTAAGCAGCAATTTTCATCGAAATTTTTCGTGTAATTTTCTTTTAAACTGGGCTATATAAAAGCTTTTGTGATGTAATTTTTTGTAAAGAAAATTGTGATATTGCTCACTTTCCTGTAAGTCTTCTGATGTGATCTTCCAGTTCTCTCACTCTGTGTTCACTGTTTGCGAGTTGTTTCTTCAATTTTCTTATTTCATCTGATTGTGACTGATAGGCTGCTCTTAACTGTAAAGAATTAGAGTTATAATAGAGAGAAGGTTCAGGATCATTGTGCAGGAACGCTTCGTTATACAGGGTGTCCCAGAAATAAGTGCAAGTATTTTAAGGGGTGGTAGATCTCGATAAAAGAAACATATATTTTCTCTTTATCGTTTTTCAAATAAGTCCAAAATAACGGAGTTATTTTACTTTGAAAATTTCCAAAAAAAAAAATGATTTTTTGCTGCCACTGGATCTTTTTTGAGAGCCACTGGATCTTTTCTGGATTTTTTTTCTTGTAAATTTAATCTAGTACGTATGTTGCCATATTAGCAAGAAATTATGTATTTTAACGAAAAATTAAAAAAAAATCCCCAAAAAAATTTCGAATTTTCATTTGTTTTTTCGCGAAAAAAACTCATAGTCGTGTTTCTGGGGTTGAACTATACTACCAGTTAAAATACTTGCACTCTTTTCGGGGACACCCTGTATAGGGTGATTCACGGCGATGTGATGGTAGGTTAGACGTTTGTTAAGAACCGGTGATTTTTTTTTGAAAATTTGGATTTTTACAGCGTTGCAATGTTGCCGCATTTGAAAAGTGGCATCTTTCTTGTTTTAAATGGAACATCCGGTGTATTAAAACATTGTTAGAAACTACTTTCATATCTTATAATTTTTGTATTATACTAATCTACACCTATCTCAAATAGTTTTTGAGATAGAAAATAAAACCTGTGTAAAATTGACATAAACATGATCTTGAATAAGCATTAGTAAAATCAGTGTTGACATTGACAATTATGATAGATATTTTTCAGGAACCGTGTTCCGTAATAATAAAACTTTCAGGAAACTGATAGAAACAGAACATAAAACCATAACCAAGGTAAAAAACAGCCTTACTGATTTTTTTTGACGTTCATACTTACATCGTGCTCTGTCAAAATATTGTCACCAATACTATTGATCTCTCTCAATAGTGGAATGCTCTTATTCGTTGGTTCATTTGTACTTGACCATCTTTGTTGTAATTGCTGGAATTTTGTGGTTTGATTTGTAGTGGTTTTCAGCGATTTTTCGTTGATAAGTTCCTTTGGTCTGTAGTCTGTGAAGAAAAAGTCCGAATTTTGATATAGAAAATAAAATAAATAATAATAATTATTAAAGTATGTAGTACCTGGAATGGTTTCTGTGGATAGGAACTGGAATTTTCTTCTATTGTTATTGATTGCAGGTGGTACTTTTTCTTGAGCAGTGAATTTTCGTTGTTTGATAGCATGGATGTCTAGAGTATTGTTTTCTCCTATGAAAAAATACATTTATTTTATTTAATTGTACACGGATACAAACACAGATTTTTTCACAAAAAATCACATGAAATGCCGTCATATGTCTATAATGAAAATTAAATAAATGTATTGCTCATGCACCTGTAGATGTTAGTAATGTATGGCAATCACTTCTTTGATATTAAAGAACATAACATATTTTACGTAAAAATTAAAAACAAATTAAAAATAATAATACAGAAAGTTTGAAGCTTTTTGGTTTTACCTTATTAAGTAATTGTTATCAGGTAGTAATTGTTAATTTTGAAGTTTAACATGATATAATCATTGCCTGGAAACTTATATGGTGAAATTTTGATAAAATAATTTAGTACTCACTAACAACACGGTATGTCGCTAGTGGTAGGAAAAATAATTTTTAGAGGTTACTAGTTTATTTGGTTGCCTGTGATATGCATATGCAGGGTGTTTCCTAATTAATCTAAAAAATAAAAAATCGTTAGAAAACGGCTTAAGGCGGGCTCTTAATAAGTATATTTATTTTTTTCTCGGCAACCGTTTGATGAACAAGAAAAACTCAAAAGATCAATTTTGTTGAAAAAGGATGGCCAGTCAAGAAAAAAATATATTTTCTTTAAAAAAGCAGTAGTGTACCATTTATGTTAAGCAAAATATCGATTTTTTTTTTAATTTTTAACACCCTGTAGATCAGAAAGGAAGTACTTCAGACCTAATGGTTATATATAAAAATTGTTTTAAGAACACATGAGGAATCACACCACAATTTTTTAGACTAATTAGAAAACACCCTGTATATTGTCAACTTGACAATGATTGTTATAAATCAAAAAATACATTTTCTATGAAAAAAGCCCGATTTTCGCAGGAAAAATTTTGGTTTTTATTGAATTTGGGCCTGCGTCTGCAAATACCGGTATGTTTTTTAATATTCCATCTATCTAAATTTTAAATATCATAGTCAGAAATAGTTTTATTATTTATTAACTGTAAAAATGGTATACTTATAAGTTTTATCAAATATTGTGATTTACTTTCTACCTTGTAGTCAAAATTTATATTTAATAAACTGTAAAATATATATATTCTTATGTTTTATTAAAGTGACTCTGATATACTAATATATCAGTGTCACTTTAAAACTAAATCCTTTGAAATCAAATATAAACATAAAAAATATTTACAACAGAAAAGGCGAAGGCGCTGGGTTAAACGTAGTTTCTACTACGAACACGGAGGGGCGCTTTGACCCAAAATTTTACTATTAAGTTTCATATCTATCTTAATAGAAGATTATTTTCTTTTATCTATGGATATAATGTCATTTTAACAGAACGTCAACGGTTTTTTGTAGACGTATCTGTTTAAAAAAAAACTAAAGTGTTATCGAATAGTTGCATTTAGATATTTTAAATAGTTTTTTTCTTTGTTCTTTGTTTTTTTTTTGGTTCCGACAACATAAAGAGATATACTTTCCGAAACGTTAAGCATTTTTTTGTCCGTTAGGCAAATTTGTTTATTAGTAAGCCACTGCTGACAATTATTAGTCTCCGTTGGATTAACGCCAGTAGTGTTTACAAAAAATAACTATTTTATTTTGTTGATTTTCTTGCAGTGGCGAAATACCCATACCCATAGGACTTTTTTGGAGAGATGAATCCGCCAGAGGCATAGACATTTTTAATAATTCTTTTTTTTTATAAAAAAAAACCAACCTGTCCTCATCGACACCAACACTGGAGGTGCGTTGGATCCCCTGACCCATTCTTGGGCGGTCAAAGCTGGCTTGGGAGCTGCAGTATCAGGATAGAGATCTTCGTGAAACTGGTCACTTTTTCTGGGTACTATCATTCCTATGGGTTCGCACAAGCCTTTCGTTGCGTGCAGTTTGTAGAAACGGTATATTTCGCAGTTGGTAGCCTTCAAGCCTCTCTTTGGCATGACACCCAACCCCCTCTAGCAATTTTTTCAGAAATATTAGGATTATGTACAGGGTGAGTGAACGATAAAAAAGAGAAAGGAATTTGTTTCATAAATGCGAATAAAAAACCGAAATTAATATCATTTCTAAGTATATAGAGTGCTTGAAAAACAAGTGTAACAGATATAAAATATGTATTTCTTTTATATTTAATCAAAAACAAAATGTTCGAGTTTATTTTCCGATTCTACGTAAAATTATATTATCTTGATAATGACTAAATACTGTTAGTAAATATTTGGAAAACTTAAAATTTAAATGTTTAATTATTTAAAAAAAATATTGGTTTAAAGGTTATTATGGTTCTCTGATATTTCCTGGTATGTAAAAATTAAACGAATAACCAATGTAAGTTATAAATTACCTGTGGATTGCCTGAAATCACTTGACTGAGGTAGTGAATATAAGGCGGTTCATCGCAAATCTCGTAAAATCTTATGTTTCCATCTCCTTTACCAGCCAAAAATACTATGTTAGTGTCTGGATCGAAGAAAGGGAACACTATACCAGATGAACTGTCAATAGTGTCAGAGAACAACGGTTCGGAAAGATCATTCTCATCCCAAATGGCGTATCTAGAAGATAAATTTATCTAAAGACTACAGCTTTATACAATCCGGTGTTTAACCTAAGGTTTAACCACAGATTAAGTATACTATATGTATACAGATAAAAATCTTATCCCTAATTCGTGGTACGAAAATTGTTTTTTATGACGATGTGCAAACGAGTCAAATTTCCTGTGCGCAAAAATAAACTCCCGTAAAATAACAATAAACAGCGTAATAGAGAGATATCGCTAAACCGAATAGCGTGCATGGACGTTAATAAGGCCAGATGTTATTTCCTTTACGTGAGGTGGTATTAACTCTCTTCATTTATAGTTATCGGATCGGAAAGTATTCTGGTCGCGTCGCGTCCGCTATTTAAACTTAACCTAACTTTGAATTTAAAACTTTGAAATTGTTTTGTTTACTAGGTATTTTAAAAGTAAAGGGCTAAAGTGCTTCTTTCCAGTGCTTTATTGTTCAACGTCTGCCAGTGGGTTTAGAGCAACAAGCAACAAATAATTCTCTTAGAAGGGCTAAGTCGTCATCTGCTGTAAACCTAAAGCTTGTTTCATGCAGACGCGAATTGCGAATTGCGGAAAGCAATTCGCCAAAAAATATTCGCAAAATTTGGACCTATTTCATACAGTCGCGAATTTTTAGGGCATTTCATTTTTGCTCCACTGAAAGTTACCAAAAAAAATCATAACCTGAGATAACTTAATTTGTTTTTTATTCGTGTTTACGACCTTTATTTTATATTTTATAGCATACAATAGCTTACTTGGGGTTTCTCTTATTACCGATTCTGAACCGTCCTAGAACAGTGATGCGAATGCGCAGAAGGAAATATGAAGACATTATTTCATTTGCGCATGCACTGCAGAGTTCTAGGACGGGTCAGAATCGGTAATAACAAGAACCCGAACAAATCTAATATGAGTTCAAATTTGTATAATGATTATGAATATTGATTATGATTGTGGGATTGGAACAGAAGGCGTAAAATTGCCATTTACTTATTGTTAAAACGTAGAAGAGAACGGTCATTTGGGACATGTGCAATATTTAAATTTCGTAAGCAACAAGGGTGCTTATCGCAATTTAATTCAAGAAATGAGGACAAAAGATGAGAAAAAATTTAGGAATTTTCACAGATTGTCTGTACAGGAGTTTGATAACTTGGTTGAACAATTGTCACCATATATATCAAAAACCTATCATAAACATATGCACGAGAACCCATTTTACCTGGAGAAATCCTTTCAGTTACTTTGTACTTTGTCAGCGTCGTCAAAATAATCGATAACCGATCACAACACCATTCTGCGCAAACGCGAACCTTAAAATCTCGCGAATATTCGCAAAATGTTGAAAACACTTTAACTTTCCCGCCCCCTAAATTTTAAATCTTGCGAATCGCCAAAATCTTAAAATTTCTGACAGCGCCGCCATGATCATTAAAATTGGACCAATGAGAGCAGTTTCGCAAAATCGCGATTCGCGTCTACATGAACAAGGCTTAAGTCCTTTATAGGTTCTTTAATATTGGAAGAGGTGGAATCCATATTTTGGGATATTTATTTAATTAAAACTAATCCCAGCTACTTAAATATCAAATTACCCAATAAAACTAAAGTAATAATTCAAAACAATTCAAACATAACCTAAAATAAAGATCTCGCCGGCGCGGCCGGCCCCGGTTATCAAATACCCGCACATGCCCATTTAAGCAATTTTTAACGTTATTTAGAAATAGCGCTTGGTGTAATTGATCCGCAAATTACGTCAGACGGTAACGTTATTAGCGGGCTTTGCGTTAAAAATTGACTCGCGCATATAGTAACCATGACTGACCATGATAAGGTACGCGTAAATACTGCATGACGCTATTCGGTTTTGCGATATCTCTCTAATAACTGTGCCGGTCAGGCGCTGTGCACAATTTTAGAGGCCATAAGTGGGCGTGCTATATGCGCAAACTAGTCACCTAACTAGTGCCCGATTCCGAAAATTGAAACCACGAATAACAACAAAGAAAAAACAAAGATTATAATCTGTATAATCTGTGGTTTAACCATAGTAAATTTTTGTTATTTTTAATATAAAATTGGATTGAAGTGATTAAAAAGTACTCCCTCAATACAAAAAGAAATGCAACGAAGTTACAATTAAGGAATAAACAAAGGAAATAAATAATAAATCAAATTCAATACAAATTTCACTGGTTTGAAATAACGCGTAGAAAATTTTGATGTCACCTATCAGAATTTGACTGAATAGTTGACAGAGGGCGCGAGCCTCTCAAGAATAATATTATGGCGCGTCTAGTTCTCTGCTACCGTATTTACACCATATATCTTAAAATCACGTTAGATTTTTCTATTTTTATTAAGATCGTTAAAAAATAAGTTTTATGTGGTGTTATTCTTTATTACCCCAATATTAAATTTACTTTTATATTTTTTACTACTAGAAATTAAAACTTAACTTTTTACAATTAACAGGTTACTGCCATTTTTATCGAAGCACTAAACACTACCAAAGTTGTTCGGATGTTCGAGACGTTCGAGGGTTCGAGGTTAGATTTGTATACACATTTGATAGGTGACGTCAGAGATTGCAAAAGTGTAAATAGGAAATTTTTAATATTGATTAATTTAAAAAAAAAATGGGATGAAATTGAAGTAAAATAAAAAAATACGGGTGTCATAAAATTGTATGAAGATTAATTATTTGCAATAAAAAAACTAGGGTTAAACTCCGGAGTAACGGTTCTCAATGCTGATTACCTTCGCAATTACTACCACTACTATATCAGTAAGAAAAATATTGAAAAAGTGTAGTTATTGCAAAATATTTATTAGAAAAAGTTACTAACCTTCTGTCCGAATGTCTTGAAAATCCAGTCGTTAAGAGCTTTCCAGTGGATCCCAAATAAACAACTTTACTAGCTTTGGAACCTTCATGACATATACCTTCCTGAAAAATGTTTATAACTAATTTGCTACATTTGATGTCAAACTTAATCAATTATGAACTTTGAAACAAAACAAAAATTCAGAAAGAGTTCCAAAAAAAAAAGGAAGAGTATGTTGTAATTATACAAGACTATTACAAATAAGTAAAGAAAAAACTTGTAGGTTTGTTAGATAAAAATTTTTTGAAAACATTAACCAAACTATATTTATATGTGATACCTCTTAAATACGTGCACATATTTTAATTGGTAGTAAAGTTTAACGAAAGAATAAGTCTTACTAATTATTGCAGATTCTCTTATACTCCTATTATGAAGTAGGTATTTTCAACTATACTTACTACGGTACTTTCTTGTCTATGTGGCTCGTTAATTTCGAACTCGAATTTAATCAAACCTAACTCACCGATTTTACTATACCGCTTCTAGGCTCGATCACCCTCAATTTCTTATCTTTGCACGTCGTTGCCAACAGACTTCCATCTCTGTTCAAAGACATCGACTGAATAGCGTCGTGGTGACAATCAATGACATTTATTGCTTCCCCCTTTTCAATATCCCACACTATAACCTAAAATACCAAAATACTAAGATATTATCGGACAGAAAGTATAATAAAAATTAATTTAGTTTTAATATAGAAGACATAAAAAAGCACTGTCTTGTCATGCCATTAAAAACTCCACAGTAAAGCACAAAATAACTAACTAAAGTCTCTAGAATCCAGAAACTTAATACTTAACGATACAGAAGCTATATGGTACTTTTTTAATTACATTTTTTACACGTGTTTTACATCAAGATGTAAAAAAGGCCAAAAAAAGGAGATATTTAATCTTTTATCCCTCTGTAATCACGTTTATAATTTTATTTTAGACCGTATTTTTTTAATTTGTATTACTAAATGTTAATAAATAAAAATAAACATTTCACAATAAAATAAGAGGTAAGTTTAATCAATTTTCTCAGTGAATTTAAAACGATTTTTTCAATAAAATGTCCAGAAACATGTTTTAACTACACAAATGAGTTTAATTATTATCAAAATATGTGACGCCAAAGTAAAAAAAATTGGCGCGGGGAAGCACGTATAGCTGTCCATACTAAAATATGTCAATAAAAAGTTGGTAGGCAGTTCTTTTAGTTTCAAAGTAAAGGAATTTTTCAAATTTTGGTCCGCGGTTATTTCCCCTATCCGCCACCTGGGGTCGCGTCCGATGGGAGTTTGGAGTTCTCCACACGGATTTTCTCAAAAACGGACTACGGTTAACACGGAATATCTCAAAAACTGCGACTTTGACTGATTTTGATGTTATTACAAATTTTGTTGCAAATATTATTCCTAATGTTAAATTGAAAACCGCGTTTCGCTGGCTAATGTAATTTTGGAGTTACGATTTTTTTAAATTTTAAACCCCCTCCCATACCCCCACCCCCACCCCACCAAAAACTAATAGCCAGATTCTCGGGTGCCACAGTATTTTTGTGCCAAATTTGGTTAAAATCGGTTTAGCGGTTTTGAGTTATCGTGTTACAGACGGACAGACAGACAGACAGACACCATAAAAATATTTTGTATTTAGGTCATTTATGACCCAAATAACTCATTTTGAGTGAAAT
Organism: Sitophilus oryzae; assembly: GCF_002938485.1. Taxonomy (NCBI): domain Eukaryota; kingdom Metazoa; phylum Arthropoda; class Insecta; order Coleoptera; family Curculionidae; genus Sitophilus; species Sitophilus oryzae. The sequence continues at coordinate 6,263,584 of NW_022147432.1, forward strand.
TAAAAAATCTTTTTTTTTTGCCGATCTTAATAGCCTATCATACCTGTTGGTATGGTAGGCTAAAATGGGACATATACTTCAAAGGAGTCGTGCTCTGTCACTTCTAGGTAGCTAACACATTATTTGACTAAAGAAGTACCTAAATAACTTACCAGATGGTCGAAACCAGCACTGAAAAGAACATTTTCAGCTGTGGGATGCCATTCAATATAGGCAACTCTGCGTTTGTGTCCTTGAAGTTCCACCAACCAATCATTCAGATGCATAGCTAAGCCTTCATCAGGAATATGCCATAATTTAATCTGTAAAAAAAGAGTAACAAATAACCCAATTTTTGTGTAGGATTTCAATAATGGAAAGAATACAAAAAATATTGAATAACAAAAAATAGGTATGTGAAAAAAGATTTATAAGAAAATAAAAAAATGAAAGAAAAAAAAAATGAAAAAAAAAATTTTAACAAACAATAAAACAGATAACATTCCAAAATTTTTTGGTTTTACTTTATCGGATTTTTAGATAGCACTTGTTAATTTTTAATTTGGCTTATCTAACGACTAACTGTTAGAATGTCAAAGAGATATGTACAGGCAGTCCTCGTACTTACGGCAGAGGTTCTTCTAAATAGCGCCTTAAGTCGAAACGACATAAGTCGAATCTTATTTTGTCATAAGATCCTATAGAAAATGGAGAAGTTAGGTACTTTTGTAAGACAAAAATACTATAAAACAAAGAGATGTGCGTTTGAATATATTAATAATACTGTATTTTTAAATAATTGAGGTATGAGAAACAGTGTATTGTAATGTAGTTAAATTTATAATAATACAAGAAACAAAAAAAAACGAAAAAAAAAAACATAAAAAAAGTATTTTTTTATGAAAAACAAATTAGGGCGAGTATTTTTACAGTTCCGCTTTTTCATTATCTAATCAAAAAAGTATTTTTAACTATCCATATAATAGTAAATATAATACATATACTAATATGGCAACTACAGAAATACCAGAGAGTAAAGTAAACATATTTAGAAAGTATTTATTTATATTTTTTTGGTTGGAACTTTTATTGTGGGTATCGTCAAAAGTCGTAATAGTTAATTAAGTAATGATCAACACTGTGCCGCTTTTTCATTATGATGATCTGTCAACCCTGCTTGTATGTTGCTAAAATTTTATTGTTTTTGTCCAGACTTCTTTTAAAATTTGGATCGTTCTTTTCAAAAAATGACGTAACTCGAAACAGTGGGACGTAACGACTCAAACGACTTTGAGGAATAGTGACAAAAAATTGTTCGACGTAACTCGAAACGACGTAACACGAAACGACGTAAATCGAGGACTGCCTGTATTATGAAATTGGTTTCCTTGAATGCTAAGTCCAGTGACTCATAGATACATTTTTTTAACAGATAGATATATATTTTAAAAATGAAAAAATAAAAATCATGTTTCTTTATTTTTGGTGGTGTAATATTTTCAAAATTTCATAAATTAATTCTATTTTACTTACTGTGCAGTCGTCGGAACATGACGCAATGACATTGTCATTGAAAGGGTTCCATTTCAAGTCCAAAATCGGCCCTGAATGTCCAGTAACTTTACTGGCATTGAAGTCCAGCCTGCCAGTCTAAAAATATAACGTTTTTAATAGAATTGAAAATAACACTATGAATTTTTTTATAAAGTAGGGTTATGAAGCGCTTACGCAATTTATTGGTACGACTATAAAAGCTCCCCCACCGGCAACTTCGGTAACCACAGCCAGGAATTTGGGATTCACAGCGCAAAACTGCGAATCGTGAGCGTTTTTCGTGATTTGAATGTTTTCGTAACATTTGTCTCTTTTCGCTGGCTCTCCGTAGACGTGTCTGAATTTCGAGCTTCTCACTCCCTTGAACCATATCTAAAAATAATGATAGTTTGTATAAGTAATAAGAGAATAATATTCAAAATACTATGTAATTATAGATTTAGACAAATTAGTGTAGTAATTCCCAGAGAACGTTAAAAATATTATTTCATATTACTGTCAGGTTTTGTTTACATCTTCTAATGTTGGTATACGTCTTACGCGACTCAGGTAAGGTTTCGACAGACGATAACAGAAAAAAGGCAGATGACGTCCATACCAATCCATTTATTTCATAAAAAAAGTTTCTAGTATTTTTTAAGTTAACTAGATGGGTATATACTCGTAGGTGTAAAATACCTTTACGTACGGAGTGTGGGACTCAATCTCTCCTTAAGCTGTCTGGAGGACACTACCCACTAAACGTCACCCCCTTGCTCCTGCCACGTCTACCTGGACCCGCTGGACGCATCTCCTCAAGTAGCGCCGGACTGTTCCTTTTTTGTCATTACCCCTGCTCTTCGCTGTATTTTGCCTCTAGTATATTTTGGGCCAGTTTTGAGATGGCTTCAAAGTGTTCTCTTCTTTCTGTTACTGATTTTAAGAGGGTATCTGCGGAGATGTTGTTCTCATTCTCTTGAGAGAAGATGCAAGGGCACCAGACCCGATATCACCAAGGCTGCCTCAGTTGAAGTAGTCCGATACGCCGAGCAGACCCTCAAAGCCATGACTCTCTGTGCACCTTCAAGTCTTTTTTTATTTGCGTGCATATTGGTTGCTTCGTTCCACACAGGTGCTCCATACATAATAATATTCTGGCACGCATATGCTAACACTCTTCTCTTTGCTGGTGTTGGCCCCCGAATGTTTGGCAGTATTGCGGACAACGCTTTAGCAGTTCGTTGTGATTTCAGACACACCTCCTTGATGTGCAGGCCCATCGTGAGTGCACGGTCTATGTGGAATCCAAGATAGTTGACTTGCTTTACTGGATTTACTATTATATCCTTAAAATTAAACCTTATATGGTCAACTTTTCTCTTGCGGCTCAGTAAAATCGCCTCTGTTTTTTCCACAGCTATTTCGAGTCTGTGCTCACGCATCCATCTGGCTATGATCTTTAGTGTATCATCCACAGTCTGCATTAGGTCGAGGTCGTTTATTTTTTTGTTTCTTTTAGTTTTTTTTTGTTATTATCACAGCAAGATCATCGGCGTAACAGATCAACTCTGTCCCACCTGGTACAGTAAGCTCCATGACACTGTCGTATAATATGTTCCACAGAGTTGGCCCCAGCACCGAGATCTGTGGGACGCCACCGAATACCTCTCTTTCATCTTCTCTATTGAGAACTATAAATCTATTATCAAGATAGCTTCTTATTATGTTCACCAAATAGCTACTTATGCCCCATCTTCTAAGTTCTTTAATAATTATTTCCCATGACGCGCAATTAAATGCATTTTTAACGTCGACTAAAATCAAAGCATTATGCCAAGTGGCTTTTCTTTTCACGATATCCGATATTTTCTTTATTGCATGTGTGGTAGATTTCCCTTTACAAATCCATACTGGTTTTGATGCATACCATTTCGTTTCTTCCTAATTTCTTCCAAGAGTCGCGTATTGATGAGTTTCTCATAGACTTTCCCGATTACATCAATGAGGCAAATCGGACGATATTTTGGTGGATCATTTAGGTGCTTCCGGGGTTTCTCTATTAGAGTTAATTTGGATCTCTTCCATTCTTTAGGGAATTCATTTCTCTGAAGAAAGTTATTGAAAAATGTTCTAAAATATTCTACATTGTCCAATATTAGCGTTTTTATCACATTTGGTGGCAAATTATCACAGCCCGGAGATTTGTTAATTTTTATATCTTTGGCAGCATTTATTATATCTGAATCACAAAAAATATCACATTCTCTTATCACGGTTTGTATATTATTTGGTTGAGTCCAGGTTTGTCTCTCATATACAAATAGAGCCTTAAACTGTTTGATTTTTTCTTCTGGGTCCATTTGAACTCTGGGTGGCATTTTTTTCAGCTGGGATCTTATTATCTTATATGCTTGGCCGTAAATATTTTCTTGTAAGTCATCGCACAGTTTTTCCCATGAACTTATTTTTGCAATTCTGATCTTTTGAGACAGATCCTGCTTTGCTTCTTTGTAGGTACGTTTATAGAGCTCGCGAAGATCATCTTTTCTTGTTTCTCGTTGAAACCTTCTTCTCCTTTTTTTTACTTCTAAAATGTTTGTTTGGATATCTTCGTTCCACCAGTACGGCATCTGGAAGTCTTCATCACAACGGACAGTCGGAGTACTTTTATGGTATGCTGCGCGAATTATTTTTGCCATTTTGTAAGCTGACATAGTTGGTGACTTGCCCGGTATGCTATATTTGAATGCTTCACTAAGCTTAACCTTATTAATTTCTCCGTATTTATACCTGATTTTTTTTCCTTGCGAGTTATCTGATGGTATTTCGGTAAAAATAAACTTGTGCTTGTTACATCCGGATCTTCAAGGACTTGCCATATGGGTTTCATCTGCAGTAATCCATCGCATACTATTGACAGATCAATATACGATGTGCCAGATGTTCTGACCAAGGTTGGGTAAATTCCGTCATTTAGTACGGTTAGGTTATTGATCTCGCACCATTCCAGTACTTCCCTGCCTCTTCTTTCAGTGCGATGTCCTCCCCAAACTTCATGTTTGGCGTTAAGTTAAGTCTCCAGTGAGTCCGTCTTGCGTTATCTCTTGTAGTTTTTAACCAGTCTTATTGGTTTATTTCAAAAATGACAGATCATATTTCAATGTGATTAGAGTGACGGAACGATAAACGACACACGGACGCAGATGCGTATGAACTCCACTTAAGATTTTTGAAACTTGCCAAACTCTTCGTCAAATTAAAGGTTATTATTGTGTCAATTTATGTCAAATAATGAGCGTTCTGGAAAATGATAAATATTTGCGATTTTGATTTTTCATTTTGGTTTGTTTGATTATGTGTGTTTTGTATTTTTGTAAAGTTAAGTGGAAGAAAAATTGAGAAAAGTAAGTGTAGACTCAAAGAGTAGTATTAGCCACTAATAAAGTTTGTATACCATCCGTATCTGATATAAAAACTGGAGTAGCTGTAAATTAAAGACATCAAACGATAAGCAAATAATAGCTTTTAGTACTGTAGAAATAAGGTCAAAAGGTACTGATTTCAAAAAATTAAGATTAAAGTTAATTAATCAACTTTTAGGTATAAAATTCTGTGTTTGTAAATTATTGAAATTATTATTAATAAATAAACACTAAAGACTAAAGATACTAGAACTAGTAAACAAAAACATAAAATGATACACTAATTAATGAAGAGAACACCAAGAAATGTAAATTTCAACTTACATTAATATTCGTTTGTTGGAGTTGACTTAATTTATAAAAAACATTATTTTTAATCATATTTTTCGCAGTATGTTTTACCTGCCAGGCGGTTATATTACATTCTGGAAAGTTGATATTTTTTTTAAGAAATTTTCTTATCATTTATCTAAACTGATTTAGCTCAAGTAATTTTTGGCCGGAAAGATAAGTAGATAAAAGATTAAGCAAAAAAAATATTATTTAGAATTTTTGATATTTCTATCAATATCTCTAGAGTTCCATTTATGTTTTATTTTGAAAAATATCTAAATTCTTATTTTTTTCGTACCTTTACAATGCTTCATACACGTATTATTCCTAATTATCAGTATTACTGTTTTATTTCATTTTTTGGCTATTATAATAAAATGTTTATTAACAAAATGTTTGTTTATGAAAAAATACTGTACCCATCAAATAGTATTCATGCTTGTGATCTTTCTAAAATATAAGATTTAGATTCATAATCCTCAAAGATAAGAATGCAAATTTTATTTTCACTATACATGCAGGTACATACAGAGTGGTGTATCGTAATAAAAGTAAAACATTTTAGTGAATGATTTTTCTAAAATCATTTTTGTGAATTTACATGAACTTTTTTAGTTATTTTTATCTGCAGAATATACTGCCGAAGTTTCCGGAATACAGTTCGGACCACCCTGTAGAGAGTCCAGCAATAGTGCATGCGTTGTGCATCTAGATATATCTTATAATAAAAAACTTACAGATTTTGTTTGAAGTGCAGACCTAGACTGTGTACTATGCCATATTTCAAGAAAATATGTTCACATGTACAAGGTGTCTCAAAAAGAGGGAGGGGTAATTTTTTTTAATGAAACATTCTGAATATATTTTTGGCTTCCATTTTGACCACTTTACATGATTAAATTCGATTTGATAGTTGTAGAGAAATAAATATCTCTATATTTATGAAGATATTGGAAACACATCAAAGTTTTTTTTTGAACATTTTATTGAGACAGGTGTATTGAGACACCCGGTTATAAGCAGAGTCATAAAATACTAAAAACTCCTACCGAATTCCACAATAAAAACATTTATCTCAGATCTTAAGCTCCCGAGATAATCATCCTTAATAAAGAAAGTAACGAGTTATGACATCATATTTATTAAAAAAGTAAGTAACTAGAGCTGGTCAGTTTTGAACAATTTAAATATCGATTTCGATATTTAAATCGTCAAATTTGATACAATATCAATTTCAACATACAGGGTCCGGCAAAAGTGCGTCGGACATCTGTAGCTCCTAGAATAAAAAAGTTGAGAATTTTGTTTAAGTGCAAACGTGCATTTCTGGAAAATGTTTTAATTTCTATAGGGTGGCTCAAAAAGTGTGAGGGGATCGGGACGATTTTCTTTAAATGGAACACCCTGCATATTATTGCTTTTTGGTTTCCTTTCAGGTAATTTTACATAATCCTAAGATATGAGTAAATATATTTCGATAAAATTCCCTGAAATCAAAACTATAATAGGTATTTACTTAGATGGTCTATGCTTACTTTGCTATAAATATCGTAATCTTAAATCATACAGGGTGTTCAAAATTCTACGCCAAACTTTTCTAAAATATAAAATAATTTTTCTGCGTTTTTATTAATGGAACATTTTTTATTAGACGGAGAGTTAAAAAATTAACATTTTTTGTATTTTTTGTATTTAAAGTATTTCCAAAGATATTTAAACTCGGGAGATACAATGATCCATTCATAAAACGCTCTAAAGCTTCATCACACATTGGTTTGCGAAAATCAACGAGTGCAAGAGAGAATGAATAGAGAAGGAAATAGGGGTATCTGCTCGATGGCAACAATGTAGTTGCGTACAAAGATTAGACGCTTGAGGTCAATTTCCAGTGGCGTGCCGATCGACCGACAGTATTTTAAGGAAATTAAAATAATTGTTTAATAAATTAAAATAAAATAATAATAAAACTTACATCTTACATATTTGTCGCATTGTAAAAAAAATAAGTTGAGGGAGGATAGCGAAATAAAATAAAAACCGGCATAATTTTTTATTATAAGATGGCTTTTCACATAAGAATACCGATTAAAAAATTAATAAGCCTTTTTTACTTTATTTTATTAAATAAAATATCAAATTTTAGGTGTATTAGTAAATGCAGTTTCAATATCTTGTTCCAAACCTTGTTCGTCTCCGGCGAATGAGATTCCGTCGATTAGCAATAACAAAATAAAATTTTATTTTGTTATTAGACAGTTGATAACTGCATCTTGACAAGATAAGACAACTAAATAATTGCACACATCTGCATCCAGTGTAATCATGTCACAAGAAGTTTGATACATTAATATATTACATACATGTAACATTGTATTGTGAAAGCGATCTTTTAAAATAGAAAGAACATAAAATATCTTGTTATTTTAACCTAATAATACAATATTTTACCAAAAACCAATATTTGTAGAGTTCACATATTTTTGATAAAAACTTTATTATTATATATATGAATTTTACAACTACAATAAAAAACAGTGAATAAAATTTAAAATGTGCCTTATAATTTTTATGAGTTCACAATTGTTCATTAATGAGGGAATAAGAAGTAAGAAAATTCAACATTTATTTACCTTAACTTTCATCTTAGAGATGTTTCAAACACAGTAAATCAGAACTGAAAATATAAGATGTATATTATACCGTATGAGCGAATAAAAACGGCGTCAGCGATGGCTATGAAATGAAGATCGTTGTCATTTTATATGTAAATTTATATAGGAAATGCCATCGATCGTCATTTCCAAGCCAACTGGACGCCGTTTTTATTCGATCATACGGTATGTGTATATCTAAACAAAATTATTTGATATTATAATACACACTCATCAGAAAAGTCTAGCGATAATTTTACAAAATCATAAATAAAATAAAATGGTGATTGTTTAGTAAACGGTTCTTAGTTTAAAAAAATAATTAGTTTTTTTTCTCTTGTTTGCAAAGGAAAATTCATATTGTTTATAAATAATAAAAAGTGATTGTGCAAAGAATTTTAATACAATAAAATGTAAGAAAGTCATAAAATTCATGTAATAAGAACATTAATTATATGTATGTCAAAAGATTTACATTATAGTAACCAAAATTTAAAACAAAAGCCTTATAAAATTGTAACGGCAACAAAAAAAGTAAGGCCGCAAAATTCCATCTTTGGTACACCCCAATAAAATTTTCACAAAAGGTAGGCAATGGTTTGTCAAGGTACCTAGATTAGAGTTATTCTTATAAGAAAGTACGGTTTTTCGAAAATAGATGTTGTTTATAAATTACAGGCGGTTTATGGAACTTAGATTTAATTTTTAACATTCAATACCCTTTCTTAAAAGGGAAACAGGAATTGTTATTAACTTATTGGTAATTAGTATGTACCATGTACCTTTTTCCTACAAATAATTTAATTAATAAATATATAATTTAAAAAACATAATACATATATGGTTTATAAAATAAACCTAAAAATATAATTTAGAGATCTGCTATTTTTTATGTCTAGGTACGCCTCTGATCTATAGAGAATAGGATACAGTCTTTGAGATATAGTAATATACCTAACCCTACTTATTTGTATTACCGGTGAAAAGTTAAATTTGGATTTAAATGATACACTCTCTTGTACACAATACATGAATGCACCATATTTTCAAATTAATGTCCACAGAAGTCCACAAAATAACGCAAAAATACTATAATACTGCAAATAAAGAATATGGAGCTTGATCGGCGGCATAGCAACATCGCAAAAGGAGAATCTAGGATTTTTCATTCATCCTCGAAATACGTTGTATGGTTGTACTACGCCGGCATATTTCTAAAACTGACGTTGCCAAACTGCTTTTTATTATTAAAAGAAACACGACCATGATATTTTTATTCCATTATAAAATTTAAAATAGTAAAGCAGTTAAGCATTAAATGAAAAAATTGACGTCAGCAAATTAATGTAGTTGATATATTACAAAAATATAACGAAATTATTTATTACTTAATAATTGGTTGTGGTATTTAATCGAATACTAATACCAATATACAGGTAAATCTGGCAAATGTTTTCGGTGTAAGAGAGATGGGAAAATAAGGATAGAATAATGGCTGATGAAGGAGAAAGGTAAACCATTGTATCTCTTGAGTTTAAATATCTTTTGAGTATTTCAAAATTTTTAATGGTTTCGCAGATACACGCAGTATTAGTTCATATGGCTCTTTTAACAATAAAATACGAGAGAAAAATCACTGAGTGGCTTTGATAAAAATTTACTACTCTAAATACTAAAAATGTTAATTTTTTAATTCTCCATCTATTGAAAGAACATTGGCAAGTATATAACAGTTCTATTAAAAAAAAACAAAGAAAAATGATTTTATACTTTAGAAAGTTTGGCGTAGAATTTTGAATATCCTGTATGATTTACGATTATAACACATTTATAGCAAAGTTAAGTACAGACCATCTAAAGTAAATAACTAATATAGTTTTGATTTCCGGCAGATTCTTGTATTTATTTTTAATTGTTTTAAGAAAGGCTGAAAAATAATATCTCTGAAACTGTCGAAATAGTATCTTAGAATTATGTAAAGTGACCTGAAAGGAAGCCAAAAATGCAATAATATACAGGGTGTTCCATTTAAAAAATCATTCCGATCTACTGACACCTTTTTGAGCCACCCCATAAAAGTTAAAATATTTTCCTGAAATACATCCTAGTACATACATTAGGTTTGCACTTAATCCCTAATATTTCTTTTTAACATTTTTGCTTGTGATATATTTCTAATTTGTCGTTTGTTTGCATGTAGTCTATTTCACGTTGACTCCCTAATTCCGCTGTTTTCTTTCTAATATACAGGGTACATAAACTTACAGGATGAGATAAAATCACAAAATTATTATACTAAGATATTTAAAATTTCATATTAAACAGTATTTTTCGAATACTGTCGAAAATAATCGAAATTTTGTTGAAAATTCCAACACCCCATATTTTTCGGTTAAAATAACTTTTTTTCTATCCATTATTGAAGTTTGGTTACTCCAAAATTGGACCACCCTCTATATATTTATTATTCTTGTAACACATCACTACAAATAACGTCTGCAAATTCTTACATTAGTCATAGGTACTGATACAAATTAGTGACAATTTACATTCTAAAATTATTCATGTGACAATGGTAAATCCTTATAAAAACTAAATTGTTGACGTTTGATGCGCTAATTTAAATATCTATTTATATTTTATTCTTCTGTCTCCTTCAATAACATCCTGTAGAAAAAAGTATTTCAAAAAATAATACACACTCATCACAATCTAATTTCTTTTTGACAATTTTTCGTCTTCTTATTTTTAAAACTTTAATTAGTTATTTGATTTTATTAAATTCTTCTTTTTCTATTTATTTTTCGATTTTCTTTTAGCCTTATTTATTGTCCTTGTTATTCTATATATATATATATATATATATATATATATATATATATATATATATATATATATATATATATATATATATATATATATATATATATATATATATATATATATATATCCTGTTATATATTGTTATTCTCTTTTATATTTTCAGTTTGGTTTTTTTACATCTCCATGGATAGTGGCGGATACAGAGGGGAGGCCCATGGGGTCTAGGCCTCTCCCAAAATCTATAAATTGGGTTAAATATTGGGCTTTTGGATTCAAAATGGCACTCTAAAAAGCATATTCTACATTACTTTTTAGCTCTGGAGTGTCACAATGTCGAATTGCTACATTTATTTATTTATTTCTTGACATTATCATTCGCTTTGACACTTTACGAGGTCTTGGTTTAAATGATACTTTAAGCTTATAAAGTTTTACTAGCAGACCTTGCAGTCGAACATTGTTCTTTTTAGAACCGCTTTTAGTGCGAAGTGTACAAGATACCGCATCAGCTTAATAGCCGTTGCAAAAACCTCATCCCAACCTTATTAGAATATTTTGAACGGGAAAGCGGTAGTAATGGCCCTTTATGTCACTTAAGTGCTGTTAAAGAAGAGAGTTTTGTCCATGTAAATAATAACTGTTTATACAGGGTGTTTCAAAAAACAGGTGCCATTTCTCGTGGGGAAATTCCTCACGTAAAAATAAGATTTATTTTTCATATCAATATAGGTCCGATTCTGTTTTGTTTCGAAGCTACAGAGTGTTGAAGTCTTAATAATCTTTCGATTTATTATATATTTTTTTTAGATGTATAAAATGAGAGCAATAGCAAGTCTGGGAATTACAAAATGTTAGTTTAACATTTCAATTCTGCAATTTATGTACAGTGTGTATTACGATTATTGTTTAAAATTGAAGGAAGAATTGAAATATGCAACAATATACAGGGGGTTTCATTTAAAAAAAAGTTTGATGTGAGACAACTTTATGACCGACCCTGTATATTTAAATTTACTAGTAGCTAATAGGAATTTAAAAACCCATTACAACAGTATCACAGTTTCGGCAGTATGGCATCATTAAATCAAACCAAACACATCGAAATTAATTAAATCGAATTGTTTAAATGATATTTTCAAAAGTCAATAACTGGGAAACGGTTGCTTTGGTACATTTTAATCTAAGAGTACATTGTGTGTATTTCGATTTTTGCTTAAAATTGAAGGAACAATTGAAATATGTAATAATATACAGGGGGTTGTATTTAAAAAAATGAAACTTTGATGTGCCACGACTTTATGAACGACCCTGTATACTTAAATTTATTACTCGCTAATGGATATTGAAAAATCCTATAACTTTTGTATTTAACTTTTTGCGGTACCTCCTATATTTTACCTAATAATCGATCGTTTCCATACATAAAAGCGACCCTGTATATGTATAGCTGTATAGCTAATTAATCATTCTTTTAAAATAAAAATTATTATTATTATTGAAAATCACGTTTCATTATACCCTGGGTCAAAAATTTCCAACATAAGTAATTTACTTAAATTATATAGTTACTAATTATTATTACTAAATTACTACCAATTCAGAAAAAAAACTACAACAAAATTTATACAGAAAATAATTATGAAATTATGCATTAACTAAACGAATAAATTAAAAACGTCTCATGTTTTAAAACAAATTGTTGTAATATTACCATAATTGCAATCACACCATTCCTAAACGAATGTGGTCTAATCTATGATTTTTATACACTTTCTCCAGGTAAAAGCAGAAGTGTGTGTTAATGAACTAACTACAACTGCAAAAATGCGATAATTCACTTATACGACAGCTTAAAACAATGTTTACTTTCCATTTTTTCACCTAATCTTTGCATTAGGTTAAATTAGAAATCATCATTATCAGATTAACAGTATAATTAATTCTAATTTTAGTATCCTACTCATTACAAGAATAATTAAATTGAATATAAATATCTTAAAATTTATAATAATAAAATAAAAACGTCAATATAAAAAGTGTCGTCAGATCGAAAATTTATAATTAATAACAGATATAGATAAAAAAAACGGCGTCAAAGACGGCTCGTACTTTTCTGTATGTTTTTATGGCGCTTACTGCTTGACCTTACGAAGGCTGTAATTTATTTTATATTTGAGAAAATGATTTTAAATTGGTGCAGTTTAAAATTAAGAAAAATATCAGTGTTATATTTTTTCTAAATGAAACACCCGATATATTATTACACTTTTAGATTCTACCATTAAAATAAAGGCAAATTTAACTAAGGTTTACCGTGAAAATACATATTTACTATTTTGTGAAAATGCAGGGACAATAAATTTAATGCTTCATTTCTCTAGGCGTATTTAAGTAAATTTTGTGTCGCAATAATAAAAGTAATACTACAGTATACAGAGTATCTAGTGATGAGATTCTTTTCTCGGGGAAGGTCAAGTATCTAGGAATCATGCTGGATACCAAACTGACCTGGAACCATCATTTGGAAAATGTCACAAGGAGGGCGGTGACTACACTAGCGGTAGTCAGACGACTTCATGGAAAAATCTGGGACCTCAGACCACAGATGGTGCACTGGCTGTACACTGGAGTGGTGAGGCCTTCAGTAACATATGCATCCTTGGTATGGTGGCCTAAGTTAATGCAACAAACAATGCTCAGCCTTAGTAAGGTGCAAAGACTTGCTTGTCTGAGCATAACAGGGGCAATGGAATCAACGCCCACTGCATCAATGGAGGCGCTTCTGGACCTTCCGCCTCTTCACATAGTGATCCAGGCGGAGGCAAGAATGGGACTCTATCGACAACAAGGTGTCTTGTCCCTGGGAAATAGGACAGAAACGGGACAGTTAAAGATGGGAGATTCTATCGGAGGATATCTACTCCAAATGAGATCGGACCAAATGACCCCTCTTGTGCGAGAGAAAACAATAGAAGAGCTTATTCAGGTAAGCTCATCAATATATGCTCAGACAGTCAGGCGGCACTTGGGGCGCTTATGAATCCAAAGGTTTTGACAAAACTAAAATATTTTGGACATATAATGAGGAAAAGTCCGGACAATATGGAAAGACACATACATAATTGAAGGCAAGGTGGAGGGACGTAGACCACGTGGCCGCTCTCCAACTCGATGGATAGAACAGATCACGACTAGCTGTTGCAAGCCAATGCACGATGTCATCGAGATGACAAAAGACAGAGGCGCATGGAGAAAAATCATCCATGATGTTACGCTGACCACTACACTCTCTAATGGGGGTCAGGACTGAAGAGAGAGAGGCTAGAACCGGAGGAATCATGCTCCCATCCTATCAAGGACCTGCATAAGCTAGTGCAGGGCACAGGGATAGGAGAATAGGTGCAGATATAGAAGGGGGACAAACACAATAGGCCTCACAGGCCGCACTGTTCCGGCAGAGGACGGCCCCTTGTTATGGAGAAAAATACAGAGTATCTAAAAATATATTTTAAATAATTACTAGCTTTAAACGGCAATCATTGTCTTTCAACTTGTATTATACCATGTTTTACCTATCCAAGTTTTCGTAGAAAATGTATTTTCATACATTTATCAATATATCCATATAATATTGACATTTTAGATTATTTTTAAAGATGTAACAAATTTTCAGAGTACAGATACTAATATTGTCAACATACCTAGTATACAGGGTTGTTCACCACATACGACACGGAGTATTGTAGCTAAACGATGAGATTTTTACAAATTGTAAGTTTTGGGTTCGATGAAGGACTATTAGAGGTACAATTTAAAAATAATTTTACAAGATACAGAGTGTCCCAAATAAGTAAAAAATATCAAAGTTGTATTTTTTTAAATGGAACACCCTATATATATTATTACATTTTAGTTTCTACGATTAAAATAAAAAGGTAAATTTGATTAAGGTTTATTATACTTAAAACCTTACCGTTTTTGAAATATTTTCAATTTTGTGAAATTGCAGTAAAAAAATTTAAGGCTTCATTTCTCCAAAGGGTATCAAAGTTTTTAATACTAAATATTTACTAAAGTTTATTTACTGATCAGTTATTGTGTTGCAATAATAAAAAATAATACTACCTTATACAGAGTGTCTAAAAATTTATTTTAAATAATGCTTCAAACCAATAACTTGTTTAATTTAAATGGAACACCCTGTATATTTTACAAGAATCAGATGCATAATTTAATTGTCTACCAAATTATATTATACCATTTTTTACCTATCTCTTTATCTTTAGAACTTATTTATCAATATACCCATGGACTATTGACATTTTAGATTATTTTTAAAGATGTACCAAATCTTTAAAGAGTACAGATACTAATATTGTCGATATAATTCGTTTATTTCATTAAAAAATAAAAAAAAAACGTTTAAATATTTGTTAAAGAGGACCAATTAATATGATTCCAGTATTCAAACTACATTAACTGACTGTTTGCGTTGATTAATAATAATTGCTCCAAATACTAAAAAACTGAATTTTGTATGGGCATTAGACAGTGTGATAAAAAGTAACACCTTAAAAATGATATTTCGTTTTTTAATAAGTGCTTATTTATAACAAGAGAGACTTTAATTTGATAACTTATTATTATATCGATTTCTGACTCAAATCCACATTTATTTATAATAATTTATTAACGAACACAATTAAGTATGTAATTAATTAGTATATGGGCGGAAATAATGGTGTTATATTTAATTAATGGTATACTCTTTTATAAAGATTTAAATAGTTTTCTTTTTGCATACAAATGGGCTAGTAATGTTTTTAGGAGTATATATATAGTATATATTTAGTAGTATTATTTAGGAGAAATAGATGCACAATTTAATTGTCTATCGAATTGTGTTATACCCTTTTTTACCTATATCTTCAAGTTTTCATAGAAAATGTATTTTCTTATAATTTAGACCTCATTTATCAATATACCAATGGAATATTAACATTTTAGATATTTTTTAAAGCAACAAATGTGCAGGTACCCTAACCGATATTATTACTAGCCCATTTGTTTACAAAAATTAAACTATTTATTTAAATCTTCCTAAAAGAGTATACTAATTAAATATACCACCATTATTTCCGCCCAAATATTAATTAATTACATACTGTGATACATTTTGTGATTGTTAATATATTAATCTAAATAAATATGGATTTGAATCAGAAATTAACATAATAATAAATTATGAATGTGAACGTCTCTGTTAGTTGTTATAAATAAGCATTCATCAAAAAATGAAATAAAATTTATAAGGTGTTACTTTTTACCACACTGTATAATACACATACAAAATTAAGTTTTTTTAAAGTATTTAGAGCAATAATTATTAACCAATGCAAATAGTAAGTTAATGTGGTTTCGAATATTGGGATCATATTAATTGGTCCTCTTTTACAAATATTTAAAAAGTTTTTTTTTATTTTTTTTTAATGAAATAAGCGAACTATATCAACAATATTAGTATCTGTACTCTTTGAAAATTTGTTATATCTTTAAAAATAATCTAAAATGTCTATCTACTTAAATATTATATGGGTATATTGATAAATGTGTGGTCTAAATTATAAAAGAATGCGTTTTCTATGAAAACTTGACAAGATAATAATTATTATTACCGTTTAAAGCTAGTAAAATGTATTTTAAATAATAAAATACATTTTTAGACGCTCTGTATAAGGTAGTATTATTGCAACACAAAATTTAGTAAATAGAAATACTTCAGTACAATATTTAGAGTTAAAAACTTTAATAATCCTAGAGAAATGAAGCATTATTTGTATTTTCACAAAATCGTAAATATTTCACAAACTGTAAGATTAAGATACGGTAAAAGCTAAATTTACCTTTATTTTAATCGTAGAAACTAAAAATGTAATAATATGCAAGGTGTTCCATTAAAAAATACAACTTTGATATTTTTTATTTATTTGGGACACTCTGTGCCTTTTGAAAATAATTTTAAATTATAGCTTTAGTGGTCCTCCAACGATTGTATCACTCAAAATTTCTAAAAATCTAATCATGTGGCTATAATACTGCGTGTCGAATGAGGTGAATAGCTGTGTATATTAATGTTTAAAGAATATCTTAATCAAAAAATTTCGTCAGACTTGTATTTTATTTTATAAATTAATTATTAAACAAAATAATAATTATTTACATATATTATATAAATGGTCTAAATCTTTATAAAAATATAACAGCATAAAACTTACAAATCTGCTACCCATTGTAAAGTCCATCAAATATTTGTTTTTTTTATAAACTTCCACTTAATCACATCAACAGAACAAAATATTATATTGTGAATATATTAAGCACATTAACTTTAAAAAAATTCTCAATAAAATTTACTTATTTATCCTATACAAATTACCTATAATAATTCATATTTATTCCATAGTAAAATACAGACATAAGATTACCATCTCCTCTTCAAAATAATAATAAATATAGTAAACATTGTGGTATGTGTGTAAATAATTATTCATCAAACCAAACCAAACCATCAACATATAAATAAACGTGATTCCACAATACCTAATTGCATCATTTAATTTTATTGGTAAACAACAATATTATCATTAAAACTGTATGATTGTCTCGTATATTATCAAAGGAAGCAAGCCAAGATCTCATAATATCCTTTAAATTAATTCGTGATTTAATAAAATAATTAAAACCTCCCTTTAAAGAGTAAAAGAGTGGCACTCTAATAATTTGTCACCAAAGAAACCCTTCGAATGCATTTATAATTAAAATAAAACAGTAGAAAATAACTCTATAACAATAAAACAAAATTCAAAATTAAACCTTACCTGACTGTTTGTCATTGTTCTAACTTAGTTTCGAACTAAAAACATAAAATAAACCGGCAAAATAACTCAAAACTAAGGCATTCAGGATGGCTAAAACAAAAAAAAATACAAAAAACTAAATTAAAACAGATACATTGTTTGTCAACTATATTAGAACATTACTAATCAAAAAATAAACAAAAGTGTGAACTACCTTTACAAAGCTGTTAATTGACTGTTGTTTTTGACGTGAGATGTACTTGAACAACAATTAAAGGCAAAATTATGTGTTTAAAGCTATATAAAAAAGTTTTATACACAAAAACATACGTTCATATATTAAATCAAATAAAAAACGACCTGAATCAATAAGAAACTTTCTCAAAACCTTTCAATTTTCACCGTTAGCAACAGCGTTTGAAATGATGTATGTGCCATGCTACACATTGTAATTGATTTTAATTAATTCAACCAAATTAACAATGAATTTTAATTGTAATTAAAAAAAAACGACGCTTACCCGTTTGGTTGGCTTTGTACAGGATCTGTTATCGATAATGTTCAGTTGTTTTTGCGGCGAACTTGTGTTGTCTTTATCTTGTTCGCAAATCATAGTATGCCAGGGGATTCGAATGAATTAAAACAATGGTTGCTTGAACTTTGACTTCGGGAAATAGCAAAAAATCTGAAACGCTTCTGAACCACACAATATAAAATGGAAAAGTTTATTGGAAAAAATATAGCGGAAATTTCAGTCCACTCGATATTTAAAGCACATTTGAAGTGACAGCAGACAGCAGATGACAGTATGACAGATATGTGAAGAAGAAGATGAAGATATTTTCCTGATCTGTGGTTGTAATTCATCGAGCTGAAAAAGAGGGATCTACCTTACCAAAGACTTTGCCGAAGAGCTATAAATTAGCAGAATAACAAGCAAAACAACCGATAAAATAATTAGAAAATAACAAAATTATTGAAGTGTTTCTACAGTTTAATTGTTGGTGTTTTATTTATATATTTATTATTTATCTTAGAATGCTATGAAGAATGATTATGTGGCGAATGCGCAGGGTTTCTAGATTTTGGCGGATGCGCCGGAATAAGAGTAAAAAATTAAAATTATTGTATTCATTAATAAATCACAATTATCATAATACACAATAATAAGACATAATACACAATTAATAAGAAGCATTTCTATTATTATTTTCGGTAATCATTAACCGGTTAATTCATAGATCCAAAAAATTAATTGTAATTTTGCATAAAATTGATTATTATACCTACCATCATACATTATCGCAAAACTGAATGTGAAGTATCGTTTGTTCCAGTACATTTCATCAGTTATATTATACACGGTGATTCAGTGTTTTGAAATCACCAATATCAGGGTTTCTATATTTTATCATTTTCGTTCCAATAATGTTTTTTTTTTAAATATGCTGTCAATCGTATAATCGTATCTAAAGCAAGTTTTTAAAATGTTTTCATTGATACACAGGGTGGAAATCTATACAGGGTGCTACAAATTCGAGGTACGAGCATTGGTATCTCGGTAACCGTAATAGATACGATACATGGTTAAATTGGGTCAAAGTTGCGCTTTGGGGTGTTCACCAAGATGCCATCAAAAGAGTTTTAAAAATTTCAAGGATTGCTGAGTTTTTTTTCGAAAAAACTGATTTTTTTAAAAATCAATTTTATTTTTTCCTGTCGTTACTTTTTAGAAAATCAAAAAACTAATTGCACATTCTCATAGCCACTTTATTAGGGCTATCTGATAGTATTTTTACATTTTCAAATTAGCTGATAATTTGTGAGATACAGAGGCCAACTTAATTTTTTTAAATGCATTTTTTATTTCAAATTTTGAAAGAACTCAGTCTCCTGAGTACAATGATATGCCACACTTAATATTTTTTTTTGTTTTGACATTTGAACACAATTTATTTAAACTAATTTCAAGTCCGGCTCTGTTTTTTTTTTAAATATTTAATATATTCATCGTTACAATATTGATTAGCATTCAAACTTAACAATGACGTGGGGTAAAACATTGAATACGGAAAATCAAATGCAATAAAATAATTAATATAAATAAAATATAAACAATCAAATTATTTTCCCGGAAGATGGACTGGAAATGGTAGAGTAATATAATTTATACTGCTCTGTACCTACCAAGGGACTACCAAGGGACTACATTTACTTGACGTCATTTGTAAAAGTGAAATGAATTCATCTCAACATTTACAATAAAGAGTACAAAATGCATTCGGAAGTATAAGAAGAAAGTTCAAAGAGCTATAAATAAAATTGAACGAAAAATAAATTTATGCAATTGCCATCCTGACTATATGGCCAGTCCGACCCTGAATATTATATTGTTTAATGATATAAAATCCTTATTATTAACGTACTGTACCCAAAATCCGTAGTTCTGGCAACACTGTCGCCAGCAACCACCCACCTCTCACCACTCACTCTGCCGAATTGAAAGACTTGTGTCTAGCCCTAGCAGGCAACTGTTAAGCCCGACCAATCACGTTAAGGTGCGTATTCATTATCCGAACGAACGAACGAACGAACGAACGAACGAACGAATGAAAGTGCGGTATATTTAGACGGGGACCGAACGCATGCGGCCGTTTATTTCCCCACATATTAGCAGGAATAATAGCTGACCATTCTTCGGCGGCTGATTCCTCGGAGGTGGACTTTTTTTTTAGTGGGTATCAACACCGAGTCCCACACTGTCTAGGGGTTATTTCTATGACCGTCTCTCTCGAGATGGTCATGGAAATGATCACTATTCGTCTATAAAAGATTTTTCAACCACCCCCTCACAAAAAAAAATCATGCGGCCGTTCGTTCGTTCGTTCGCTCGACCATCCGTTTCGAGTCGGTACATCAAAGGCGTTCGCCAACAAATGCCTCCGGTCTTCTCGTGCGGTCCTATCGTGCGGTCCCCGTCCATACCACTAGCGAACATTCGTTCGTTCGTTCGGATAATGAATACGCACCTTTAGAGTTTTTGACAAACACAAATGAATTAACACACTCCAAATAACCACGCTAACCAACCTGATTGGTCAAGCTTAATCGTTGACTGCTAGAACTAGACACTTCTAATTGAAAGCAGAACTATGGTACAGTATTCACAGAACATGCACAGAACAGATTAACAGTATTCTTTATCCACTGCGCTGTAATGGACTAGCAGCGCGCAGCGGTGCAGAGCTAAACTAAATCTCGGACAGGTTAACAATACTATACAGGGTTGTTCACCACATACGATACGGAGTATTGTAGCTCAATGATTAGATTTTTACAAATTGTAAGTTTTGGGTTTGTTAAAGGACTATTAGAGCTACAATTTAAAAATATTTTTACAAGATACAGAGTGTCCCAAATAAATAAAAAATATTAAAGTTGTATTTTTTTAAACGGAATACCCTGTATATTAATACATTTTTAGTTTCTACGATTAAAATAAAGGTAAATTTGATTAAGGTTTATTATACTTAAACCTTACCGTTTTTGAAATATTTTTAATTTTGTGAAACTGCAGCAAAAATTTTAAGGCTTGATTTCTCCAAGGGTATCAAAGTTTTTAATACTAAATTTTTACTGATTTACAGTTTATTTATTGATCAGTTATTGTGTTGCAATAATAAAAATAATACTATCTCATACAGAGTGTCTAAAAATTTATTTTAAATAATTTCTAGCTTTAAACGGCAATAACTTGTTTAATTTAAATGGAACACCCTGTATATTTTAGGAGAATGAGATGCACAATTTAATTGTCTATCAAATTGTATTGTGCCATTTTTACCTATCCCTTCATGTTTTCGTAGAAAGTGCATTTTCTTATAATTTAGACCTGATTTATCAACTTACCCATGGAATATTGGCATTTTAGGTTGTTTTTAAAGCAACAAACGTACAAAATGTACAGGCTAGTAATATTATCGTTTTTAGCATTACTATTAAACTATATAAACTGTATAAAACTATTTAAATCTTTATAAAAGAGTATACCATTAATTAACTATACCACCCATTATTTCCGCTCAAATACTAATTAATTGCATACTTAATTGTGTTCGGTAATAAATTATTCTAAATAAATGAGGATTTGATTCAGAAATCAATATAATAAGTTATGAAATAAACGTCTCTGTTATAAATAAGCATTTGTCAAAAAATGAAATATCATTTTTAAGGTGTTACTTTTTACCACACTGTCTAATACACATACAAAATTCAGTTTTTTAGTATTTCGAGTAATTATTATTAATCAACGCAAACAGTCAATTAATAATCTAGTTTGAATACTGGAATCATATTAATTGGTCCTCTTTAATAAATATTTAAACAGTTTTTTTTAGTTTTTTAATGAAATAAACGAACTATATCGACAATATTAGTATCTGTACTCTGTAACAATTTGGTACATCTCTAAAAATAATCTAAAATGTCAGTATTCCATGGGTATGTTGATAAATGAGTTCTAAATTACAAGAAAATGCATTTTCTACGGAAACTTGAAGAGATAGGAAAAAAAATGGCATAATACAATTTGATAGACAATTAAATTGTGCATCTGATTCTCGTAAAATATACAGGGTACTCTGTATAAGGTAGTATAATTTTTATTATGGCAACACAAAACTCAGTAAATAGAAATACTTAAAGAAGCATTAAAATTATTACTGTATTTTGACAAAAACCTAAATATTTCAAAAACGGTAAGGTTTAAGTGTGATAAACCTTAATCAAATTTACCTTTATTTTAATCGTAGAAACTAAAAATTTAATAATATACAGGGTGTTCCATTTAGAAAAATACAGCTTTGATATTTTTTATTTATTTGGGACACCCTGTATCTTGTAAAAATATTTTTAAATTATAGTTCTAATGGTCCTTCAACGAATCCAAAACTTACAATTTGTAAAAATCTGATCGTTTAGCTACAATACTCCGTGTCGTATGTGGTGAACAACCCTGTATATTATATTATATTTGAGAAATCTGCTTAAGGCTTAGCCCGAATCTGTCGTGTTAAGCCACACCCAAAATTCAAAACACACGTGCCAGGGCCATGTAAGTGAAATATTCAAAATGGTTCCAGCAAAAGTTTCCCAATTATGACGGGTGATGGCGCTGATCGTCAAGATTTTTGGACAGGGATTTTGCTTACCGACAATACGACGTGAGCTACGACCGGACCAGGACCAATCAGAATGATCAGTCTTTCTTGGACATTTGCCGCGGAAGTGTGTGTTAATTTCTGTTGTGATAAGTGTGGTTGTGTTTGCAGTTTGATTTTTCGGTTTTGATTTTATGTTAAAATTAATATCACCTGTTTTTATGTAATAGTACTTTTTTTAGTTCTATGATCTGATATGTTATGATTTGTTAATGTTTGTTTAACAATGTTATACCAAAGAGGTTATACTTAATATATCAATTTGCATAGCCTAACTTTTTTATCAATAAGCTTTGTAGATTTTCAGATTATTTAATTCCTTTTGTTTCCGTTTGTAATTTTATTTTTAAGACATATTATGTGATTGTTTCAGATAATATGTTTTAAAAATAAAATTGCAAATAGCCAAAAAAATAATTAAAATAAAAAAGTGTATTTTACAATTCCCCCCGGCCCCGCACCCCTTTGGCTAACCTGTAAATGTCAGCTTTGTCGAGAGATGGCGTTACGAAAATGGAACCGATTTATTACCAGGAACTTGGGCTTCTTTTTCGTTAGTATATTCTGTGACACGTGCTTTGATTAAGGATTGATTAAGGTTTGCAGAGCTTCAGCATTTGCCATAAAATAGCGAGCAATTTGTTACAAAACCATATAAATTATATATCACTGTAATCACAAAGCTTCATTCTATTTCCGTATTGTAACAGAATTTTAAATTATGTCTTTATTTTCGAGAAAATTTAGTCCAAACATAAGGAATATTTTATTGATGTTTGACTATCAAAATCTTAAAAATAAAGAACTTGTCTAAAAATGTCCTACAATACGGATATAGTATAATCCTTTATCTTTAATATCCTTCTTCATTTGTGTAAAAATACCTAGCCAGTTACACATAAAACGTTGAATGCCGAACGTTTATTTTACTACTTTTTCGTATTAGTTAAATGGACTCTTAAGCAGTTTTGTCTATGCATTTACAATTCTTATTCATTACAAGAAAAACAAACAAAGTGTAATAAGCATTTATTAATATTATTACACAGTCGCAAAAAATTAATTAACAATAGCACCATCTATTCATGGAAATAATGTAAATGAAGAAAGTTAAATAAACAACTAATGAAGATATGCCGGTATCTTGGGCGGTCCTTTGTAACCAGCGGCAAAGTTATACTTTATTGAGGAATGTCTCAAGACCAACCACGAGAAATGTCCTTTCCGAATAACAGTTATTTAAAGATATATAAGACACTGAATTGTTTGAATTTTTCACTGCGAACACCTGTCACAAGGAAGAAGAAACGTACTGTATTGTGAACGTCAACATACTTTCGTCTAATGACATTTTTCCGTAGAAACATGATGGGATATGCAAGAGAGTTCTAAAAACTGTCGGTACATCCGTCGTGTTTTTGTTGACATATTGCAATTTGCCACATTTTACAGGAAGATCAGTTAAATATAAATTTATAATAATATTTATTACAGAAATTTAACGAGAAAATATATCTTTTAATTTGCGAGAAAATTATTACAAGATTTTTATTATTTGATTTTATTACTATAAAAAATGTATAAATTATATACAACGTTCTTCCAATATATATACAGGGTTAATTAAAAGTTTTTTAGGATTTAATTTATTAAAGGATGTTCTATTTAAAATTAGCAAGTTGATGATACTTCCGGTTTAACTGTCAGTAGTGGAGAATATTTTAAAAAGAGAATGTACACCTGGAAGTCATCTTTAGTATACAGTATGTCCCCGGATTGTCTTTATAAGAGAAAACACTTTTTTATTATTGTCATTTTGATAGTAATTCATTCCTTATAAAAAAAATTGCTTATTCTAAAATGGTTAATTCCGTCTATACTTTTTTCAATTTTTCCATACTGTTTTAGAGTAAATAAAAAAAGCATTAAAATACAGGGTGATAGCATTAAAATATAGGGTGAAACTTCGGCAGCATATTCTGCAGATAAAAATAAGTAAAAAAGTTCGTTGTCCAAAAATGCTTCGTTTCGGAGATACAGGGTGTAGAAGTTTCATTTTTATTTCGATTTTTTCCAAATAATTTTTGAAGTAACGTAAATATTTGGATGAAAATTGGTGACTAGAAGTTTTTTAACATAAGAAATTTGATTTTGATATCAATATTACTCCTTTTTGTAGGGGACGCCACCTACATGTGTTCTAACCGTTTTGAAGAGTAATAACTTTTCTCGTTCGTACCTGTATAAAACTACTGAGTGAAAAAATGTATCTTGGTAAAAATCGTTGCGAGCAAACCGTTCTCAAGATATTTAGAATGGAAATAGTCTCAAATAGTCTCAAGATATTTAGAACGGAAATAGTCAATACATGTCATAAATTTTTCTTCGAAAAAATGATGATAAAACAGTTTCTGTTGAACTTTTGCCACAAAAATATTTTAAATTTATGATTTGAGTCTAATAACTATTTAGTCAACATGTTTAATTTATGTCAATGATGACAGGTATTGATAATTTCTATTCCAAATATCTGGAAAACCATTACTCGAAGCGGTTTTTACCAGGAGACCTGTTTCACGTAAAAATCGTCGTAAATGTATATTTTTTTACTCAGTAGTTTTATACAGGTACAGACGACAACTTATTACTCTTCAAACCAGTTAAAAATATGTAGGTGGTGCCCTCTACTAGTAGGAGTCATATTGACGTAAAAATCAAATTTCTCATGTCAAAAAACTCCCAAACACCAATTTTCATCCAAATATTGACGTTGCTTCAGAAATTATTTGGAAAAAATCGAAATAAAAATGAAACTTCTACACCCTGTATCTACGAAATTAAGCATTTTCGGACATACATTTATACGAATTTTTCTACTTATTTTTATGTGCAGAATATGCTGCTGAAGTTTCTGGAATACAGTTCGGACCACCCTGTATATTGATATCAATTAAACTTTCAGTGACGTAATGGAGGGCGCGATTTTTCAACAACAAACCTAGCAATTTTGTATACAGGTAAATAGAGTTCTATTAACAAAATCAATTACCATATTTTGATTCCCAATATCC
Source organism: Sitophilus oryzae (assembly GCF_002938485.1). Taxonomy (NCBI): domain Eukaryota; kingdom Metazoa; phylum Arthropoda; class Insecta; order Coleoptera; family Curculionidae; genus Sitophilus; species Sitophilus oryzae. The sequence goes on from NW_022147432.1 coordinate 6,289,475, forward strand.
ACGGAAGTCCACAGAATATTGTACAGGGTGGCGCCTCTCATACACGACGCGGAGGCTTCAAGGAGAACGGTATAATTTATATCAAAATGAAATTTTGCGAGCATATGTGATTGTATTGAAAGTATTTTATAAAAATATATAGAGTTAAACAGGGTGTCCTAAAAAAATTACATCAAAGTTATATAATATAAAAAGGTCTGCTTTCTCAGAAAATAGGTAGGTAGTGTTAAAATATTCAAACTTGAGGTAGCATATATAGGGTGTTCAAAATCATCGGAAAAAGAAATAACCAAAAATATATGACAGGAAATAGCAATATGAACTAAATATTCAATTGCAAACACTTACCTACCATAGTTTAGAATTTACTGAACGTTTGATAAATATATACTATTATGGACGGTATAGGAAGTTACTTGTCTTAGTAGAAGCCTTGGTAAATGCTCTTGGAGTTATAAACTACACTGGCTTGTGTCAAAAAATATGGAATATTTTTTCTATGTTTTGCAGCATTACACAAATGGGAATAAATTTAAAATATAATAGGTAAGTCTTCATATAAAAAATATAATGTGTCTTAAAAACTTACGCCTTAGCTTAGTCTTCTTTACTCTTTCTCTTTACATAGGGTATTGCCTTTGTGATAAAGACGTCATTCCTTTTTTTGCATAGTTCTTCAATAAAATATTGGACATTCTGAACAAGATAGATTTAATAATAAATTCTGACGTATCTGAGGGGCAATTGTGACCTAAAAAAAGACTTACATCCAGGCCATTTATATTTTCAAATGTCAATGTTGTCAATATCTTTCTGTGATTTTTTTGATGTAAAAAGCTTGATTCTTCTTCCAATATTTTACTTATAGTGAGGTAAGTGTAAGCAGTAGCCATAACTACATCCTCACTAGAGTAAGAGAGGCTTTGGCCTTTGGTCTTTTTGAGGCATATTTAATGCACTTCTTACCCGAGAACTACTAGTAGGAGTGAAATTATCTCTTTTAATAGCTGTCAACCTTTTTTTACGAAAGTCGTCATTTTTGGGGAATATGAAAGCAGAAACCTTGGGACCCCCTCTATAATTCCCGTAACAATTTGGAACAGAGCATATAAAAGGCATGCAGGTACAATAAAATGTTAATACCTATCTTTTGATTATTGTAAGTAACCATTATAAAGTACTATGCAGACTGGCGGCGAAGGCTTTTTACTCATTTAGGTATAATATCTTGATAAATACTTCTAGTTCTTACCTTAAAATAATTAATAATAGAGGAGTACGACAAGCACAAAAGTTTGAAGTTCCCTATGTGGAATGTCTGGTTTGGATTTTTAGTACACTGTTATTTTATCACAATTTTCTGATCACACCATGCACTGAACACTAACAAACGTGTTGCAGAAGCACAACAAACTAGAGATAATTAATTATTTCTGGTATGCAATCGGAACGAGAAACCACTACCGGCTTTTCAGGTTAAAGGTAAACAATTTAATAATGCGCTGCCTTCGCCGCCATATTTGCCTTGCCCATATCATGTTGATTAGCCTTGAGTTGAGGTGGTGCTGGTCAAATCAAATCGCAATGTTGCCAGTTGTTGGCTGGCGCACGAGCACGGTTCTGCAATGTGATTGGGCGTATTTTTCATACGTCATCAATTTTTTTTTGTGAAAGAGCTCATTATTTCTCTCATGTTTGCGACTATAGTTGGTCGGTTTTGTAAATAATGTCTTTAACATAACCCCATAAAAAACCGGACTAGATAAAAGATGAAATTGATACTGTATTCCCAAATAATAGAATCATGAATCATATCAATTCTCTCTGATGTAGGATAAGTTTGCATTTTCGGCAAATTTCTCAGAATCTTTTTTGTTTTAACTAACGCAGAATGATAACTAATAGTTGTTAGAGTTGGATTAATTAGTCAGCTATGTTAAAGTAACGTCAGATATATCACAGCCACCTAAATTTTATCAAATAATAAAGATCTACTGAGTAAATCATAAAAATGAAAATATCTAAGAAAATCTTTGTTTGAGCGGTAGGCACCTTAATAGTATTTTGAAGAGACATGAATTTTTCATTGAATATTGGCATAATATACTGGGTTTTCCATTTAAAATTAAAGAGTAACTTGCTTTTAAATGGTACCAACGTTCAATATTAATTTTGACTGACCCTGTATAAGTTTTTGGGTCAAGTTTTAATTTCAAGTACAATAGTTATTTTAACTACATATTAGGCTATATTACAATGGGTAAATTTCAATTTAGGCAGCTTGCTTTTAAATGGTACCAACGTTCAACATTAATTTTGACTGATACTGTATAAGTTTTTGGGTCAAGTTTTAATTTGATTTCAAGTACCTACAATAGTTATTTTAACTACATATTTTAACTACATATTTTAACTACATATTTTAACTACATATTAGGCTATATTATAACGGGTAAATTTCAATTTAGGCAGCTTTTATTGGAATTTAAAAATTGTTCTTTATTTTTAGAAAATGTTAAATATTACAAAAACCATACATTTTAGTCATATACTTTTGTAATAAAGCTCAAATTCATTTTTCTCTCAGAATCCGAAAATCAATTAATATACAGGGTGATCCATTACAAAAAACACAACTTTGATATGTAACTTTTTTGGAGACACCCTGTAGAACTTATATTAGAATTTAGAATTTAAAATGAGTGGGAGGGGGGTTAATCACTTCGACCTTACAGATCCATTGTGTCCCCCTTTCTTGAATCATAACTCATCATACAGTCCCAGGGCTTTTGCAAAAGCCAGTATCTGGGACGGTTTTATAGAGGGTAGTTCTCCATCTCCAATATCAGTCGTACCAAAATTCATGGCACGAATGGTTGTCGTCTCGGCGCACTCAGTGATGAGGTGTACTGGTGTTTCACCATCTTCCCCACAGAATCTGCATTCGCCGTTTCTTTCGTTCTTAGTTTCAATCTACTGAGGTGTTCATTGAGGAGACAGTGTCCTGTTAAACCCCGTGACAATCCGAAGATTGTTCTTACTCAGACCCAGGAAGATCTGTGATTTTTCTTGATCATAAGCCCTCAGAAACTTCTTCGAGTGTCTTAGACCATTGCAAGATTTCCATTCCAGGTTGCGGATGGAATCTTCCAAGTTCTTGAGTTCCGCCTTGAGTTGGTTACCACTTGGAAAGCAGAACGGTTCTGGTCCAGTTAGTGGAGTGTTCGCTCCTTTCCTAGCTAGATTATTTGCTTTTTTCATTGCCTTCTATCCCTTGGTGAGCAGGCACCCAGTGTAGGAGGATTTATTTTCTTTGCCTAATTTATTCAGCTTCTCTATGCATTCTTTGACCAATTTCGAATTGATTGATACTGAGTTGATCGCCTTTAACGCTGCTTGACTATCAGATAAGATGGCTATTTCTTGTTTCCGATAGTTCCTATCTAAGATAAGTTGTACGCATCTCTCGATAGCGTAGATTTTTGCCTGTAGGATACTAGGGTAAGTGCCCATTGGTTCGGAGTAATTAGCTCTCGGCCCAAACACTCCGATCACTGTTCCCGTATTGGTTTTGGAAGCATCAGTATACCAAGTTATGGTATGATCTTTTAACTGCTGGGCAAGCGTTTCGCTCTTCCAATCCTTCTTATTGCTCAATACTACATTGACATGTTTGTCAAAGTTGTACGTTCTTGGCATATCGTCCACAGAACTTATATAGAACTCTATATTTTTTAAAAGTGCTCAAAATTATCCTACATGTGCTCACAAAATTTCATTTCAATACACACTGTCGTTCTTTTTGGAGCCTTCGCTACCCTGTATATGCATTGATTTTTAATTTTTAACTCTGGGTATTGATATTGCAATTGATTATATCCACCAATCGTTATTTAAATATAATAGTGCTCTTCTATGCTTACTTATTTCTATGAGAATAATTACTATTTACTATACCGTTTAGTGAAAATCTTCAATGGAAAGCAACGAGATTAAAGGAAATTTAAAAAATGTGCTAGTTTTTAATAATGATAAGCTAAAGAAAAGAAACAGTCTCGTATGTGGTACGCGTTAATCAGAGCAAGATTTTTAATGAAAATTAGATATATTGGATACAGAGATACCTACATATTAACGTAGTTGCGTGCGTAAAACGCGTCACAAGAGTATTTAGCCTAATTTTATTTATCTTATTAAATCTATTTAACTTTAGTTAATAAACTTTATCGGTGCACGATAAGGAGGCTTATGCAGATTTTACAGTTTCTACCGGTATTTAAGTATTTTTTTTATTTTTTATAAATAAATATAAAATTATATTTTTTTAAAAATAAACAAATATATATTTTTATATTATTGAGATAAGAACAATAGATAAAGAAAAAAAAACATACAGGGTGTCCCAATGTATTTTTGGAATCAAAATAAGTTCATTGGACACAATAATTTACCTCTACCGGGGTCTCTCTCTTCTTTATATTTCCAGATAAAAAAAACGAGATTTAGTATGTTAGTATACCGGGTGCGTCTCAAAAGTGGCTCACCCCTATAATTTTTTATTTTTCCAGATCCGGTATAGCTACAATTAGGATTGATTGACGTATTCAATTGTTTCTGGTCACTTGCTGTTTCACCGGAAATGACTACAACCTTTGATTTTTAAACGGCACCCTCGGTATTTTTTTACTTTATTCAATAGAAAATTACGCTCTGAATAGAATGACATATTATATGTCAACCTTCGACATTTTCGCACATGGTTTATTTGAAATTATAAATTGTGGTTCGTAACGAAAATTTGACCCGAAATACCAAGTGTGTAGTATAAAATTATTGCTAAAAAAATGCTTTTTCCAAATGAGCCACCATTGTTCCATTTGAAAAAATTGAGATATGATTAAAAATACGATTTGAGCATTTTCTAACAGGCCAGGACAAGACACTAAAAAAAATAGACGATCAGATCTATTTTTCCAAGGCTCATTGATCAACAATTAGTGTTTTTAACATAGCCCTAGCATTCCAGATTGCATTTTAAAATACGATTTTTTATTAAGCGAGAATGTCAAAAATTGACATATGATATGTCATTCTATTCAGAGGGTCATTTTCTATCTGATAAAGTAAAAATATTCCGGGGGTGCCATTTAAAAATCAAAAGTTGTAGTAATTTCCGGTAAAACAGTAAGTGACCAAAATTAATATAATACCGTCAATCAATCCTAATTTGTCATATACTAACATGCCAAATCTCCTTTTTTATCTGAAAAAATAAAAAAGTTATAGGTATGAGCCACTTTGGAGACGCACCCGGTATATAAATAGAAAATTATATATTTTTAAATTATTCGGATAAGAAACATAAAGAAAAAGATATACAGGGTGTCCCAATATTCCGTAGACATAGAACTACTACGTATTTTTATTTGTCCGTCAGAGGGCATCAAACTTAAAAAAAAAAATAAGTTAATTTAAAAACTTGTTTTAAATTTGATTTTTTTTTGTTATTTCGATTTGAATGAGTTTTGGGGTGCCTATGTTTTACTAAGCGCTTTAGCATATAAATTTCACAAAAAAATGCAAGATTATTATGGGAAGAGCCAAAACTACCCTCACCCCCACATCAATTTTAGCAGGAATGTTTTCCAACTCCACCGTAGGTTGTTTTTTTTTTCATAAAATAGTCCTTTTAGTGTTTACTAATTTTTTTTTCTCTTGCAAAAAAACGATAGATTGCATATTTTTTAAGAAAAAAAATTGGGAATTTTTTTCCAAAGCAGACCTACAAAATGTACAGGGAGTTCCAATATACCGCGGACATAGAACAAGTACGTATTTTTTAAATGGAATTATTTATATATTATTGCACACAATTTACCTCTATACAAAAGTTCTTAATTTGTTCGTTAGAGGTCATTAATCAAAAATAAACCTGAGGGTGAGTGTTAAATAAGTGCAAATATTTTAGGGGTAGTATATTTTGACCCCAGAAACACGATTATGAGGTCTGTTTCGCAAAAAAAAATTGAAATTTTTAATTTTTTGATTTTTTTAGTTAAAAAACAGAATTTCTTGATAGTATGGCAATATATAGGTAGTAGATTAAATTTACAAGAAAGAAAATCCAGAAAAGATCCACTGGCTCTCAAAATTTTAACAAAAAATATTTTTTTTCGAAATTTTCAAAGTAAAATAACTTGGTTATTTTGGATTTATTTGAAAAACCTGAAAGAGAAAATATGTTTCTTTTATCGAGATCCTAGCCCTGAAACTCTTTGCACTTATTTAAGACTCACTCTGTATAATTCATTTAAAATTTAAGAAGCTTATGGTCATAATTATATCATTTATGATATCGTCACCCTAGAATTAGGTTGTTCTATATCCACTTTTGGGGTAAAATGAGTTACGTACACCATTTTTTTATGCAGAATTAACTTGTTCCGTATCCACAAAAACAATATAGCCAAATTCACAAATAAAGAAAAAAAATCTAATATTTTGTACTATATTCATATTAGTTTGAAAGTCGCGAAACCATATAACGGCCTACATCCAAAAATCACTATTTAAGGCTACAGTAAAAAAATAGAATTATTATGTTCTTTATCCTAAGAAGTGGATATGGAACGAAAATACCATATCAAAAAATATGTTACTATGCATAAAAATTAGAATGTTCTATATCCATTTATTCTCGATCGCTTTCTCTCTAACATACAATGTATGTATCTGTTTTTATTTAAATTTAAGGTTTTTGTTTTAAGCGGGTGAAATTGCACCACTAAACGTTCGTTTGACAAATAGGCGGCAAATCGGTTCGTTTGAAAAGCACTGATTGCCTCGTTCGTTTGAAAAGCACTGATTGCCTGATTTGTTAGCAAATTCGAATGTTTCACACTTTGGAATTTTGTGAAACCAGCTGCTTCAACTCAATTGACTGCCAAATCGTTCGTTTGAAAAGCACTGATTGCCTGATTTGTTAGCAAATTCGAATGTTTCACACTTTGGAATTTCGTGAAACCAGCTGCTTCAACTCAATTGATTGCTCAATCGTTCTCTAATACTATCAATACTAGAGATAGCTAAAAAAAATTTTAATAATCCAATACAAGTTAAAAATCAGATTTAAAATCTGATTAAGTTATTCTAACACTATACATAGCAAACAAATAGGCGAAAAAAAAATGATAGTTTTTAATAAACAAGGCAGACGAATAATTACTACTATTGTATTTTAGGTTTTTATTTTTTTATGTTGTTTTTAGTTAATGTCTTAATGTCTCCACTTCTGTTATTATGTGTTGAAATAATATTTTGAAATATAAATAAATCAGCTTAAAATGAGTATTATATTATTCTATATCCCCTTATTTTGTTCTATATCCCTAAAATCGGCTCAATGCACAGCTAATATTGTTCTATATCCAAATCTAAAATCACTAATATCTTTTAAATAAAGCTTCTAAAAGTAAAATAAATACATATGTTTGATAGGCTTTTATATTACCTTTAATTTATATGTTTAATAGAACCATTTTGGTATATGGTGTTCACTGATATCTAGTTTAAACTTTTAACCTTGTTTTCTCAGTTTCATCGAAATGGTCTATAGAACAATCTTATTCTAGGGTGACGATATGCTAACTAACATCCCAAGCAACACAGATAGTAGCAGGTACGTTCCTGGGACTACAAAAGTGACCATCAAGGAGACTGCCACTATCGACGGCTACGTTGCCGCCACGTAGCCTCCACGTAACTGTTACTAAAATGGGGAAGAATTTAGGGTAACTGGGTAGTATACCGGGTGGTCCCAGGGACTAACGCTGCCACTATATTTCGTAACTATAAAGTGAAAGGGTAGTAGCGGCCACTATCCTGCTACGTAGCGGCCTGGTCGCCCCTACGTGGCCGCCTGGTAACTGCTACTATATAGTAGCAAAACATTCTTCTAGCGACCTCTACTTTTAAAAAACGTTTTGAAATAAATAATATGATATGACAGCCGCGGTGCATGGCCATGTTAAAGTCAAGTTAATAATGGCGTGTTATGTTTATGAGGAAAATGATGGTTTTTAATTGCGTATTTCGGGCACTTCCAGGACTAATATAATAACGCACGTCACTTTACTGACAAATATTACCGAGTTAGATGGAAATATTTTAACGCGCCTTCGAATTAATTCAATTTTATAGATATTTAAGGACAAAAAAATAATATCAAAAATATTAAAAATTATATTTTTTTAATGCACGAAAGTGTGTTCGAGTTCTAATTGGAAAAATAAATGCTTAAAGCACTATAAAACTTGGGAAAATAAAGAAAAAATGAAAATATATTAACAAATCAATTTAATTAAAAAATGTCTGACAGTAAAAAATGGCTGACGCACACTACTCATTTTTTACTTTAAAAGATCCGCTACTTCCAGTGATTAAGTTGTTACTACCTAAAAGTTACTTTGTAGTATCGGTTACTACTTTGGAACTTTGTTATTCCTCAATGTATTTAAATTTTGTTCACTATGGTAACTACTGGAACTAAAAAGTTACTTTGAACACCCAAAAAGTCGGACGATCAGGCATTTTGTGACAATATAGTTCCATGTGTTTCTATAAAGTTCCGCCTACCTCTCATCTCAAAACAATTTAAGAACACTAATTTTTTATCTAGGAACCTTGGAAAAATATATTTGATTATTTAATGTTTTTCGTGTCTTGTCCTGACTGGTTAAAAGATGCCTAAATTGTATTTTTTATCATATCTCAATTTTTTCATATGGAACGAGGATGACTTATTAGCATATTTGAAAAAAGCATTTTAACGAATAATTTGGTACCACACACTTGGTATTTCGAGTGAAATTGCCGTTATGAACCGATGTTACAATTTCAAATAAACCATATGAGAAAATGTCATATTATGATATTATGTCATTCTATTCAGTGTCATTTTCTATTGAATTAAGCAAAAAATATTGAGGGTACCATTGGGTGCCATTTAAAAATCAAAAGTTGTCTTTTCCGGTAAAACATGAAGTGACCAATAACAATTGAATAAAAAAAAATGATGAATGAGAAAATCGAATTTTTACTTTCACCTAATCTGATTTACTTCAATTCCAGTCTCCAAAATGTCATTTAATTCTGTTATAAAATCATGTAAAAATTCTTGTAATGGAGGTTTTGACTCGCCACAATAGATAGCTGCCACCATGGGTTGATCGCAAGGATATTCATGCATTTTTAGGAGTATCGGCCAAAATTCTAATGGAGAACTCTTAAATGGAGGCAAGCCGTCAACATTAAAAATTAGAGAAACCAATTCTAGGTTGGTCTCTTCGGATAAACGTGCTACTAAAATCTTCCTTATTCCATTGTACCAAAATTCTCCATTTCCCATTGGAACAATGGCACAATATCTCGGTGTACTCAATAAAGTCCTGCTGTTTCCTGGCAATGATGTTAAGCCTTCATTTTTTAGTATACCAAGTAAATCTGTTAAAGCAATGTGGCTAATTTGGTGTTTTAATGCCCAATGCCTTAGTTCCTAACTTATGTTACTTTCTTCTCTGACCTCTGTTTTATCAGTAGTCACCAACTCGACATTCCTAGAAAAATGCAGCTATAAGAACTTTACAAATATACAGAAAATACGACAATTATACATAATAATATGTACATATATGCATTTTCAAAAATAAATTTAAAATAATTTATTGTCATATCAAAGCCCAGTCGTACTTCTCTAAATTTAATCCAATAAACCCTTTATCCTGGTGAACTTGTCTAAGAAGTTCCACTAGCAGCGCAGTGAACAAACAATTTTATTGATCTTTATTCTTGTGGTAACGGACAGGATGGGTAAATACGCGATCTGCTACTATAAAGAAATATTTTTTAGTTTCTACAACTTTATAGTAGCAAGACGTCAATAGGAGTATAGTACCCGTTACTTTATAGTAACAAACCATAGTCGCAGCTACTATTTTGGGACCACAATTAGTACCCAAATGCTTCGTAACTTTAAGACCCAAAATATAGGGTACTGCGACTATTCTGGGACTAAGCATGGAACTATATAGTAACAAGTACTTCATACACCCATTTTAGTAGCACAGGCTGGTAGCCGTTCCGTATTTATTGTCACTATGTAGATTTTGCCACTTAGTGGTAACAATGAAAGGATTTGCGTAGTCCCAGTCACTAGACGCAACTACCCATTTGCTACCTTAATTTTTGGTGTTTAAATTCCAAATGACTAGTAACAGGGTGGTAACAGATCCTATCCAAAAATACTTTGCAGTGGTATTACCGGATATAGTGACAAATTATGTGACAGGGTGTACCCAGGAACTGTGTTTTGGTAGCCAGTCTTAAACCGAAGGGATTTGGAACTATCTGTGTTGCTTGGGATAATATTCCATATTTTCGCCAATTAGTTTATTAGCGCATACTAAATTTTATGCGGCTACATAGCTGGGTGTATCAATATATATTTTTTGTAAAGTTGGTTTTGGAACAACATTTTTTTTCTCAAAAAGTATGCGCGGTGGCGTTTTTTTACAAAAGACAAAAAATGTAGCAAATAGAATGACCATCTTACGAAAAAAAAAACAGTCGTCGCTGGAGTTACAAAATATTTGTACTAAAATTTATTCAGGGGTGGGGGTAGTTTTTTCTTGAATTTTGTAAAAGTCAAATGTTAAAAAAACTTAGTTCACACTTGATAACGGCCAGTGATACTTTTGACCGAAACGTTGTGTAAGCAAAACAAATATAGACAATAAAAGTCCGAAATTCTTTTAGTTTAATAACTGTCATGAATTGTCTCGTTGGACAGACTACAGTAAATAATCTAAGGCATCCGGGTTTAAAAAAAATCATCATAACAACGAAAGTACAATATTTTCTTGAAAAGCATCGTTCTTCCGGCTCGCTCGAAGAACATCATAATTACGGAAGAATCTCTCCTCCAATTAATTTAATTAATAAAGATCGCCTATTCTCTCTCTCGCGGCTAATACGACACGAACCGTCTAGAAAATATATAGACCATTGAGGTTGACCGCGAACGGCTTCTTCGCGGCTAATAACCATTGAAAATGCTCATATCGGCCCGGCGATCTGGGTCGCGACATGCTGAAGATGCGAGAGGCCCGAGCAGATTTCGCGTAATAGACACTTTTGTCAGACGTTATAACCGACAGTCCTAGTTAAAAAAAGCTGTTTTTTTGTTTTATTTTGTGTTGACAATAAGAGCCACTTGTAGATTGTATCAGAAGGGGGAAGTTAATCACCGCGACCTTATAGATCTATTGTGTCCCCCTTTCTTGAGTTTATAACTCATCAAACAGTCAAATAAAATACTAATTCATCACAATACACCAAAATAAATTTCTCTAACCATGTTAGCATCATCAGCAGATGATTAAGACTGAGTCTGCGTTTTAGTCATCTGCTGATGATGCTAACATGGTTAGCGAAACGCGCGTCCAGCGTTTAAAAATGTGTTTTGGTGTATTGTCCCATACAGCACGTCCAAATGAAATTACGTTTCTACAAGGGAAACACATGAGAAACAAAATGTGTTAAAGTGAACCTTAGTGTTCATCTAGTTCTAACATATACATATGAGATACACGCAGGTTTATATTGATAGAATTGTGTGATACAGTGTTTACTAGTTCACTCAAGATTCTAAAGAGTTTTTTGTAACGTATGATAAAGAGGTTAGCTCTGCAATATAATCTATTTTTAATTTGGAAATAATAAAAATCTAAATGGACCAGAGAAAGAAAGATTTAAACACTTCAAAGAACTTCTTACACTGATATTCGGTAAGTTATTGATGGATCAATATACAGATATGTTTAATATTCAATAATCAGTTTCATATAAAATTTAAGGGTGAGGTTAATCTGGAAATAAAATACAACAAAGTCCAACAGAGAGCTCGATGAATGAGTATGCTAACAAACCAACTGCTTGGAGGGAAAAGAGGAGAAAAAAAAGACTTAACGAGGTCCACTAAATCGTAGCGATATACCAGTGTTTACCATTTTAGTATGTTGTAATACTAGGTACTTATATTTTTAATACATTTTGATACAAATTCTGTTCTTTTACAGTGTTTTCTTACTTCTGGTTTCTGCAGTGTAAATAATTATTATTATTGTGTTATTTGCGCTATTTCGTTCCATGATATAAAGAAATATAAGAATTTTATTTTTAACCACTTAATCCATTTTATGGAAGGAAAATGGTACATTTAATACAAAACAAAAATGGAACAATTTTAAGGATACTTCTCTTGAACTTACGATCGAGATACTTTTGGAAAATAAAAAGTTTTGCCTTCCTAATTTTCCTTCTAAAAAGATATAATTGGTATCATTGAATAGATATTTCTTAAAAAGAACGAAAAGTTAGGCATTAAAACCTGTATTATTTCCTAAATTCCTTCATAAGAAGTAGTTTTATCTAGCACAAGAGGTATATACGAAGCAAAATACATACGTATACACGCGGTAGTCACAACTGTAATGTGTAAACAGAGTTTAAACGTAATACACAAGCACTGTGTATCCCTTACTTTGTGTATACGTAAATGCTATACTGTGGCTACATTGTGAGGCGGACGTTTAACCTTTGTGCATACGTGTTGAACTACAATGTGTGACAATGTGTAAACGTAGCATATTTACATCGGGGGAATTGTGTCACCCTGTATCTACATCAAATAATGTAAACAGATCGTAAATGTGATTTGATGTGTTGTATGGGCATCCTTGTTTAGTCAAACCTCCTACAAACCAAGGATAGACTTATGTAGGAAATGCATTGAAATTCTATAGCCATCCTTCAATATCGGGACAGGAATTTAAGCGGTACCCTCCGTATACTTTATTTTAAACGTATTTGCATTTATGTGAGAGAAATCAAGCAAATATTGGAAGTTCGAGTGAAATTCTCATTTAATTTCTAAAATTTGTTATAATATTTTGTATTTACATTCAAAAGCAATGGAGGTAGTGAAGGGTGAAGGTAAATAAATTTCATTAACTAAATAGAAGGACTTTTTAGGACCATTTACTTATCATGCAGTCATTGTTTCTTAAAGTCAGGAACATTTAAAGAAAACATGAAAAAGAAGACAACAAGTAATCGTGAATGTTTTGTAAGCTATAAAAATATAAATATTGATTAGATTTGTTTATTTTTTATATTTTATATTAAAACAGATCAAGTTTTAATATTGGACCTGCTACGGACGAGTTTAACAGTTTATTAATAAAGTACTTTTCAATATTAAACTCCATTGAAAAGAAGAAGCAAACGTAAAAGCAGAGAATAGATACATAAAAAATGCATAAAAGATAAATTTTATAATAAAGGTATCGAAATTTAGAAAACGTCAACATTTGACATTTTCAGTATTTTATCAAACCGTTCCCTATCAAATCGATTTTTTCCAGGAACCGCCCTATACCGTAGTTTATCGGTCTGGTTCGCCTGGTTTTGCAATGGAATACAGCCTTTGTAATTATCAGAGATATAAGAAAGTTGTATTAATAAATATCAAATATTTGTAGTAGGAAATAATTCTCTACAAAATCGATCTCTTGGCTTTATTTTGTATCTCCCTTAGTTTTTGAGTTATAGCAATTAAAAAATCTGGTCAAGGTGACTTGTCCTAAACTTCTCGTCATATGAATATGTTTGGCTCTAGAGCGATTTTTGAAATTAAGAGTAATGTTTCTCGATTTTGCTATATTCAAAATCACAAAATTGCACAGTGTCAACAATTTCGAATCTAAAAATATGAAATGTACGACCTAACTAATAACTAACTATAATACCTTCCTTGTATACCGAACGGCTCTAGTAGGTATAGCAAGCTGTACCTTGCTACTCCCAAGGCGTTAAACGCTATATACGGGAGCTATTATTATTGATCGTGTTACACGCGTGGTTACTTTAAAAACAGCAAAAGGCATTCTTAAAAGACCAGTGACAAAGATATGCCCACTGCCTTACTGCAAATCTCATAATTAAAATTTACTCTCTAAAAAAAACATAATTAACATCTCTTATTCAATTACTTTTCTCTACTCTATAACAAATGTAAACTCTCTTAATATTTAATTAAATTACACTCATGCATTAACCCCAATAATGCATTTTTCTAAATTTCCTCTAAATTTAACTTCATAAATTTCACTCTTACTTTCTTTTAAACATAACGCATTTTTTCACTTTTTTTTTATTTTTACTTTACTATTCTCAAACGAAAATGGAAAATATTTCATTTTGGTGGGCGGTATGTTGGATTCTATCCCTTCCTCCCATCCTTTACCCGAAAAACCTTAGTGGGTACGTAGCCGTAGTCGAATACGCAGCGTGACGAGAGAGAGACAAGATCGACCGAGTACACAGTGTACACCTCCAAGCGCGCGCTATCCTCAAGTGTTTTGTTCAAGCAAAAAATCAACAGGTACGAGTCCAGAACGGGAATAAAGGTGAGTGCCCACAGTCCTGATACATTAACTCACCTTAATGAACTGAGCCCCTTAATTCTCGCCCGTAACAATTATTATTATTATATATGATTTGTTATGAAGTATTTTTTTATTGTTTAATAGCTATTTCTTTGTGTAAAACGAATAAATATTAAAACATACCTGAAAAACACCTGGCACACATTACCTTCAGAAATAAATTATTTGTCATTCAGTGGACTGAAGTCTTTTATCTATGGTGGAGTGTCAGTTAGATTATATATCAAGTCAGGGGCGGGAAAGTAAAATAGCAAAAGCGGTTCCACCGTTTCCATGGAAATTTCAAATAAAATAGTTCCAGCCTCAGGCGCTAGGTGGTAGTGCAATTAATTTTTAGGTTAAGAAGTTGCTACTAATTATTGCCAGATGTCGTTAAATCAGAATTTTTTTGTAGTTTCCATAGTTTCTAACGACCATTGTCATACTATTGTCAAATTCTCAAAAAATATTGTCGTTGTCATAGCGCCAATCATAATATTATCAAATAATAATTATCAAAACGTTTTTCAAACTATAATTTGTTATATGTGTTTTAATTAGACCATTCCTTTTGTTTGTGGCCCTAAAAATATAATGTAAGTCTTTTATTTTTGCCATCATTTAAGTACCTATTTATATTTACTCCATTTACAAAACTTTGGGCGTATTACGTAGGTCTTGTTTTATTATAATAAACGATGTTTAAATATTTGACTTATAAATAAAAACTTTGAAATAATAAATAATATTTACACATATTTGGCTTTAATTTTATTTAATAATTGTATAAATTATACTGTTAAATCTTATTTTTTACACAACACAACGATACTTGTCATTAGTATTGTTGAATTTGTGTAAAAAATAAAATTTAATAATCAAATTTTAGAGTAAAATTCAATAAATACGCTCATTTAAAAAGCCCGCGCTTCGATCCATTTAAGACAAGCCCTACTCAATAGATGGCGCCACTTCTGTAGGACCGTTTTTCAGTATGGCAGAGTCCATTCTTTTTCTAGCTAGGTATATTCTTTGTATCAAGTTTTTAGATATTTTAGGGGTCAGGTCATACCGCCGGCTTTAGATGCATAAATATTAGCTACACAAAGCAATTTTAGGAACTTCATTCCCAGAGAGCAAAATTATGTCGGAACAATTTGTTGTATGAAAATTCCTTACTATCTGGTCTAGAAGAATGAAATCCTACAAAAAGAATTGGAAGAGGTTTTTGAAATTCATTAACCAAATGGGTAAAGTAAGTAAAAATTTATACAGGGTGTTTCAAAAAACATGTGCCATCTCGTAGTTTATAATAGTATCAAAAATGATACGTTAAATTTCTTCTTCTTCTTAAAGTGCCTTCTCCATTCAGTGAAGATCGGCAACAACCATGGCAAATTCCTCTCTATTTTTCGCTCTTCTCAGCAAAGTATGTGAGTCCAGGCCTGTCCAATCTCTGATGTTCTTCAGCCAGGAGCATTGCCGTCGTCCGAGTCCGCGCTTTCCCTCAATTTTTCCCTCGATGATGAGCTGAAGGAATTCATACTTGCTATGTCTCATGATATGGCCCAAATAGGCTGCTTTCCTCTTTTTTATTATGTCGAGGATTTCTCGGTCCTTGTTCATTTGGTTTAGAACTCGTTCATTCGAGACACGGTCAGTCCATGGTATTCTCAGCATTCTGCGATATACCCACATCTACCACGTTAAATTTCAAGCATGGGAAAATAAGGGTTATGGATTTCAAACATCTGTCAAATTTTTGCATCCGCAAATTTTCGGCAAGACTGACTTTCCACCACTTGGGATATCCAAGACTGTTATTTCCATTAATAAAATGATTTATTTTAATAATAGTCAAATATTTATGGCTGCAAAAATAAGTGCACTTTTTTATTGTATTAAGAAAACCCAACCGAAAATTTTAGCCGCACTCACAAATTCTTATTTAATGTTTATGTTTTTACAAACTATTGTAATATAGTCACCCACTGGGAAAATAAGTACAAACAAATTTCACTGCCTTAAATATAATGGGGTAAACGTAAAAATTAGGTTTTGATCAAAAATATGATGAGCGTACCCATACAGCACATCAAATTACATTTACGATGTGTTTACATTATTAGACGTAAACACAGGGTGACACAATTCCCCCGATGTAAATATGCTACGTCTACACATTGTAGTTCAACACCATAGACTTAAAATAAAATATAGACTACACTATTTACGTCTCAACGCGGACAAACAACCTTTTTTGCACACATGTTTACTTCTGGGTACAGTCGACCGAGCCTTCCTCATCCAGCCTATGTTGTCACGTCTTTAATATTATCAATATTTTTTTTCTTGTTATACACATATATTGAGATATTAATACTACAGTTTAATAAAGTAGGTTTTAATATTCCATAGATGTATTAAATAGTCCTTATACTACTAAATTATAAGTCGGATACAGTTTAATAAGGATAAGTCCTTTACAATATGACAACACCGATTCGAGGCGAGGGAGCCTATTCATTCATTTATTACCTTGTAGTACTGTGTGTAGTACGTGTCGCACGTGTGTGGTAAACCTTTGTTGCCGCTATCTCCCCGGCAGTATTAACGCATTTTCTTAGCTTGTAGTCCTTAAGTGTTTATTTTATTGACTTTTTCTGTTCAAAAACTATAAAATATGGTTCGCCAGTGCCAAATTTGCAAGAAATTTGACTTAAATAATCCAATTAAGTCTTGAAACGACTTTCGACCGGTAGGCAACTCTCAATTTACCCATTAGGTGTCAGTGGCGTTGTTGTAGAAAGGCGCTTATTTAGATAATATTTTAGTAAAATGTAAAATCTGAATTTTTTCTCTTACATTACAATATTGACTTACTTACATTGTAACAAAACCATAATTATAACCCTGTTAATAATTAATAATGTTTTTATTAAAAATATATTCCGGTTTATTCTCAAATTATCTTCAGAATCTAAAATAACATACAAGAATTTTAAAATGATATTACATTATGAAACAATATTTTTTAATATACCGGGTCGTCTCAAAAGTGGTACCGTCAAACCCCTATAACTTTTTTATTTTTTCAGATACAAAAAAAAATTGTATGTTAGTAGGTATATGACATAAATTAGGATTTATTGACGTATTCAATTGTTTTTGGTCTCTTCCTGTTTCACCGAAATGATTACATCTTTTGATTTCTAAAGGCACCCTCGGTATATTGCTACTTTATTCGATAAAAAATGACACTCTGAATAGAATGACTATCATATGTCATCTTTTTGACATTGTCGCTTAAAAACAAATCGTATTTTAAATTTCAATCTAGGGTGCCATGGTGTTGTTAAAAACACTAAGTTTTAATCAACGAGCCTTGGAAAAATAGTTTTGATCGTCTAATGGGTTTCGTGTCTTGTTTAGGCCGGTTAAAAGATGTACAAATCGTAGTTTTAATCATACATATGTCAATTTTTTCAAATGAAACAAGGGAGACTCATTAGCATATTTGGAAAAATCATTTTTTTATGAATATATTGATACCACACACTTGGTATTTCGAGTCAAATTGCCGTTATGAACCGCGTGTTACAATTACAATAAAACCATATGCGAAAATGTCAAAAGTTGACATATTATGCTATGTCACTCTGTTCAGAAATCAATATTATTATTAAAAATTAAATTGTTATCATTTTCTATCGAATAAAGTAGAAATATACCGAGGGTGCCGTTTAAAAATTAAAAGTTATATTCATTTCCGGTGAAACAGGAAGTGACCAAAAACAATTGAATGCGTCAATCAATCCTAATTTATGTCATATACTAACATAACATAACTATTTGAAAATATAAAAAAAATTGAGGAAGAGGAACTTTTGGAACGCACCCGGTATAATAAAGACAGTACCGTGTTAAATAAATGTAGTTTTCATATTATCCACTTCCTATCACCTTCCTTGCTTTAATGGAACAGATTTATGTTTTCTCTAATTTACATAATAAGACGTCACTTAACCAGAAAAAAAATTACAAAAATCATTTTTTTTTTCTCTCCCTGTCGCCAATTCTATTATATCTGTGAAATAGATCCTGTTTTGATTAATATTAGGGGTTGTAAATGTTTGACTAAAATTAATAATTTATTATTAATTTCAAAAATTACGTAATTTCGTTAATAAAATTTCTTCTATAACGTGTATTTTATTATTTTTATCCTTTTTGGCCTCTAAGACGTTTTTTTCTAAACTTTTATTCCAAAAACCTGTCCTAAATCTTAATAAAATATAAAAAGTTTAAATACGATATATTTTTAATTTAATTATAGCTTCATTAAAATAAAAAGTTACCCGGCTATGATACGGAGAGTTCAGGTGTACTTGAGAAACGAAAGACAGTGTTGTGTTTCTCGGCAGAGTCGTCAGGGAACGACCGTTATGACAGAGACAACCTATCTATCGCTCGTGTCGCACTCGTTATAACCTAAAACAATAACGCAACAATAACAAGACGTTGTCTGACCGCATGTTCCAGCTATTTATGAATGAGATGCTCAGTCTATATTTTATTTTAAGTCTATGTTCAACACGTATGCTCAAAGGTTAAACGTCCGCCTCACAATGTAGCCACAGTATAGCATTTACGTATACACAAAGTAAGGGTTACACAGTGTGGCGTAGGATACACAGTGCTTGTGGTATTACGTTTAAACTCTATTTACACATTGCAGTTGTGACTACCGCGTATATACGTATGTATTTTGCTTCGTATATACATCTTGTGCTAAATAAAACTACTTCTTATGAACGAATTTAGGAAATAATACAAGTTTTGATGCCTAACTTTTCATTCTTTTTAAGAAATATTTATTCAATGATACCAATTATATCTTTTTAGAACGAAAATTAGGAATGCAAAACTTTTTATTTTCCAAAAGTATCTCGATCGTAAGTTCAAGAGAAGTAGCCTTAAAATTGTTCCATTTTTGTTTTGTATTAAATGTACCATTTTTCTTCCATAAAATGGATTAAGTGGTTAAAAAATAAAATTCTTATATTTCTTTATACCATGGAACGCAATAGCGCAAATAACACAATAATAATTATTATTTACACTGTAGAAATCAGAAGAAGAAAACACTGTAAAAGAACAGAATTTATATCAAAATGTATTAAAAATATAAGTACCTAGTATAACAACATACTAAAATGGTAAACACTGGTATATCGCCAAAATTTGGTGGACCTCGTTTAGTCATTTTTTTCTCCTCTTTTTCCTCCAAGAAGTTGGTTTATTAGCATACTCATTCATCGAGCACTCTGTTGGACTTTGTTGTATTTTATTTCCAGATTAACAATCTCACCCTTAAATTTTATATGAAACTGATTATTGAATATTAAACATACCTGCATATTGATCCATCAATAACTTACCGAATATCAGTGTAAGAAGTTCTTTGAAGTGTTTAAATCTTTCTTTCTATGGTCCATTTAGATTTGTATTATTTCCAAATTAAAAAAAAATATATTGCAGAGCTAACTCAGCTAACCTCTTTATCATTATACGAGAATATTTGGAGTTTTCATTCATTGGAGTCAAAATTTGGTATATTGGGTATCGAGTAAGGGAAGAGTCGCTGCTATAATATTAATAATACCCTTCGGAAGGTGTAACAAGGTAATTAAAAACTTGTACTTACCTTAAAATCTCTTTTAAACTACACACAAACAGAACATTTATATAGAGCTTCCGAATGATAAAACAATAATGGCTGCTAATACGTACCACTCCTAGAAAGAAGAAAGGAGAGAGGACACATA
Source organism: Sitophilus oryzae (assembly GCF_002938485.1). Classification (NCBI taxonomy): domain Eukaryota; kingdom Metazoa; phylum Arthropoda; class Insecta; order Coleoptera; family Curculionidae; genus Sitophilus; species Sitophilus oryzae. The sequence goes on from NW_022147432.1 coordinate 6,309,846, forward strand.
AGATACACTTGGTCGGTGTGTCTACGCTGAGGCTATCCGCGCATGCGCACACCTTCATTTCATGTTAGAATGTAGACACAACAGTAAACTATTACAAAGTGTAATATACGTTACATAGTAGTGTGTATACGTCACATTTTTACAAGGTGTGTACTATAAGCACAACTATGATACGAAGTATCACACATACATATGACTTATACATTGTATGTCTTATATACCGACGTCAGATTTCATCATTTTAATAATTATTTGTTACGTTACAAAAAACTCTTTAGAATCTTGAGTGCATACGGTATACAACTAGTAAACATTGTATCACACAATTCTATCAATACAAACCTGCCAGTATCTCATATGTATATGTTAGAACTAGATGAACAGTTAGGTTCACTTTAACATATTTTGTTCCTCATGTGTCTCCCTTGTAGAAACGTAATTTCATTTGGACGTGCTGTATGGGTAATAATTCTGCAAGCCTAGAAAGACTATCGGTTCCACTATCGAACTCTTTTGAAGACACTATCGATTCTTTCATTACAATTTTAGCATTGCTAAAGTCTTATTTATGACCTGTATCCCATGAATGCTGTCAAATTTTAAATTGTATTCTTTACGTAACGCAGAGCTGGTTTGTTGAATGAATCTTTACCAGCTAGACAGCTGTGCGTTTTCTCAAAGTTCTCTAGACAAATACAGGAAAGAAAAAACTGGTCTGTTGTTCGGAATTTTTCCGTTACGATATTAGAATTCCGTAGCCGAACTTGTAACACGTACCTACCTACAGGTGTGTGCGGGTCTTCTGTCTGGGTGCGCGTGGTTTGTGTTAAAAACCCGACAAAGTTCACATACCTAAAATTCATGCCGATATTTGAATTTGTAATTTTTCACCGTGCCACTCGCTTCATTCTTTCTCGTTGGCTCGTAAATTTTACTTAAACTTAAAAAATAACAGCATATGGGGTCATTCAGAGTAAGAGTTCGTATTTTTTTATTCTTAAAAAACTGTTAAAAGAGAAAAAAAATATTTTTCATCATAGAGGAATAGATACATAGATACAAACATAGAGGAGTTCTTAAATATTTGGTAATACTATCATCACGATTGTTTGCAACGTACAGCAAGGCAAAACTTGTGTAGAGTACAGAGACTGGCATGTATCTACATTACAGGTGCCATGAGAACACGTCCAACAGAAGCAATAGAGGTCATTCTAGACCTAACACCACTCTACATTGAATCGTCATTGACGGAAACAGTACTGGGAGAATTTTCAGGTCAGGGGCTTGGAACACCCTCAAAAAGAAAACTCCACTTCTCCAACTCCCAGTAAATGACATACCAAGAATTTACAACTTTGAGAAACACCTCACTGTAGAATTGAGCAATAAAAAGGATTGGAAAAGAGAAACGTTTGCTCAGCATGTAAAAGACCATACCATAGCGTGGTATACTGAAGCCTCCAAAACCAATGCAGGGACATAGGAGTATCTAGGCCGAAAACTAAATACTCCGCACCAATGAGCACCTACCCCAGCATCCTTCAGGCAGAAATCTACGCCATCGAAAGATGCGTACAATTTATCTTAGATAGGAACTATCGAAAACAGGAAAAAGCCATCTCATCCGATAGTCAAGCAGCACTAAAAGCGATCAACTCGGTAACCATCAAGTCCTCCTTCTCTGGGTGCCCGCTCACCAAGGGATACCCATACAGGAGTCCCCGTAGTTTGACAACGGGACCAAGCGTAGCCCAGTCGCGGGAAACCAGACTTTGGCGCACCAAGATTGGTCCAGAGCTGGGTAACTCAGGCTTGGCCTATCTTGGGCCACGGCTGGGAAATCAAGTCTTAGCCATCCCTTAATTCACCCAACTTTGGTACAACACTGGGTATCTCAGCTCTGGCCATGCTACCAGTCTATCAGTCGCGACCCAGCCTTGAACCAGAGTTGGTCAACCAAGCCTGGACCATTTTTTGGTTATTTAGACTTGGCTAACACTGGGAAATCGAGTCTCGTATTTTTATTCTAGCTGTGGTGTTCTGGTATAAGTTCTTAACTGCCTTAAGTAGGTTGACATTTATATTAGTTATTTCCAACGTTTCCCACAATTTATTTAATGGTATGCTGTCATAAGCCTTTTGGAGGTCTATATATAGTAAGTGTACCTCTTGATCTTTTGCCGTTTTTTTCTCTAAGATCTGTGTTATGGTAAACAGATGATCCACAGTAGACCTTCCCGCTCTAAAACCCGCCTGTTCTTCTATTTCTATCTCTTTATATTCATTTTCTATTTTATTCTTTAGTATCTTTCCATATAATTCTACTTAATGTACTTGTCACTGCCAAGCCTCTATAGTTTGCACAGTCTTCTCGATTTCCTTTTTTAAAAATCGTCGTGATATATGAGGTTTGAAAATCTTTTGGTACTTCTGCGCCATCTATGCACATCTGGAAGAGTTTTGTTATATGTCGGTACAGATTTTCCGTCCCTTAAACACCTGTTTACAAACACATATATTTAATATGAAGGGTCCAGGGAAAAAACTTGATTGAAAAGGAAGCGCCAATGCGCCAATTCCTTAATTTTAGAATTTTACAATATTATAGTAGGTCTAACTCGTCCCTACAAAATGTATAAACTCTGCAGGGCTATAAGTTGTTAAATCCAATGATATATGCCTAGTAAAAATCTAGAATACACGGAAAGAACCTGATAACCGCCAGCCGTCCAGTAGTCTCCTGTAAAATTAGTAAAATGGCGCTTATCATGTTTTCCCCCGGACCCTTCATTTATTTTCTTCACTAGTAGGTATTTATTCATCAGTTTACGACTTCTTCACTAGTATCATTTATTATCTTCACTTTAACATTCTTCGCTTTAACGTTTCAAGATGGAAAAAAATGAATTTACGATCGAAATTTTCTCAAGATTCAAGATTTCTTCAAAGAGACTACTGTTCTTCAAAGAGTACTACTGCCATTACTCGCTGACGAGTATTTGACACGCATCAGAAGATGGTTACGCAAGGCGTTTTCTTTCATGAGCTTTTCTGTGACTGAAAAGCCCGATACGTGATGTTATCAGTCTTCGGCACTCCGAACATTCAAAAATCTCATTACTTTGTCGCCTCTTTACTTTTTGGTTGTCGTTGTTGACTGAGTTTACAATTCTTCTCCATTGCGTTCTATTATGCGCTGCTTCCTCCCACTGATTCTGCACGCTTATCCTCTTTAAGTTTTCATGGAAAATATACTTGTATCTTTTGAATTGCCCACCCTGTTCCCTCTTAGCATAGAATATCTAGATACGCATAGAGATATTCTGTGCTCTTAGCCTCTACAAGCTCACCGTAAAGAATATATTTTGGTAGGCGGTTTTTTTGCATCCTGCATACGTGGCCAGTCCATCTTAAGCGGGATTTAGTGATCATGATTTCAGCGCCCTCGCTCTAGCTTTTTCAAGGACTGATACGTTTGAGATATGGTGGTACCATTTGATTCTTAACAGTTGTCGAAGATATCTCTGTTGCAACTTGTTTAATGCGTTCGTGTGCCGGCGCGGCGGTAAGGCACCCAGATTTCACTTCCATATAACAAGGTGGGGATTATTATTGCTCGGTACACTGCAATTTTTGGTTTTTGTGCTCAAGTCATGATTGGTAAAAAACCCTGTCTTTTCATTTCCAGAATGCTCTTGAGGAGCTGATAATTCTGTGCTGAATTTTAGAGTCGATATTCCCAACTAGCAAATATAGTTCCCAGTCCTTTTTAAAATGTCACTGCCTCTAAAGTATAGCTCCTAGGCCCACTCTGGTACTTAAAATATTACTCTATAGGGAATAGTCACTTTGAAGTATATTTCGAGAGTGACCGCTTAGTCCCTACCTATCATAAAAGTGGAAAATAAACACCCCCCTTGCAATTCGCAAACATATAATTTAAAGAAGTGGCTGGAACTACCCGAATCTTCGAATATGACACCATAAAAGACCAAAAACTTTATAGTAACTTTTCAAAGTAGGAGTTACCAACAAGTGCTACCATAATATGCCTCCATTAAGTTTTTGTTACTTTATAGTAACAATTTAAGTTACGGGGTAGTCGCGGCCACGACACCTAGTTACTTCTAATTTATAGTAGCATTCAAAGTAGCAAAATGGTTACTGCTACCTTCCTAGGTTACTATAAAGTAGCTGTCGCTCATCCATTGCCACTAAAAAGTCACGGGGGTCAAAAACGACTACTTTATAGTGACTGTAACTTAATATACCCTAATAAATGTAATTGCCTCAGACTGCATCGTGTGGTGTTCTGTTTTAATGTTTTCTTTTACTTGCTTTATAGCTTATTAAAATTTTGTAAAATCCCTAATGCGAATAAAAAGAAATTTAGATATTCTAGTACATTCTACCGAAGAATTAAACAAAAGGAATCACTGCGAGCCGATGCATCAACATCAGAAACAAAAACTACATTTTTCTATAGTCTTACTGATGAACATCATAAATCAGGTAGTGACTGAGACATTTTTGAAGCTGTTTCTGTAGATAAGTGTAGTGTTAGTTCATCTGAAACTGAATCTCAGAGGAGAACTAATTTGAGAACCAACAACAATATAAAACAAGAGCTAAAAGAGTGGGCGTTAAAATACTCTATACGTCATGTAGCTCTGAATAATATAGAAACACTAATAATAGAAAATGCACAATAAGTAAAAAATAACTGCAAAGGACAAGGTGGAACGTTATAGTGGCACCAATGAAATGTATAGTCGCCACCATCGCGATCGGTGTAGCAACGCTCCAATTAAGTGGCAATTTGGTGGCGCAGGGTACTTTCTTGGAAAAATCACTTTATGGTTCCAAAGAATCGTTGACCATGTAGTTCCAAAAAAGTTATTGTTTCTATAAAGTCGCCTTTGGATAGCTACAATTATCACTTTATCAATCCGAAGATTTTAAAGGTCCAAACGGGTAGGGTTTGCCTAATATGTTATTGTTCCCGGTACTTTGTGGAAGCCTATGGAACTATAAAGTATTTTTCGGATTAAACGGCCATATTTTTTTCATGAATTTTTAGACGACCAGTCAAATGGCTCAAACATTATGCGTTTTTAAGCTAAATATACCTAGATTAAAGCGTTTTTCCTTAGTTATTTTGTTATTTCTGACAGTGGACTAATATTTTAAAGTTTGACCCCGGTTTCAAGCAAATTATTATTATTTTTTAATTACAAACATGAGTTTCTATTGCAAATAATATAATAATTTGAAATATTTTGGGAGGCGCGCGAAAATTTTGTTATATAAACCCACTATTTTATTCAGTAAAGTTGATTGCGTTCTGGAATTTACCTAAAAAAGGCGTTAAAATCACACGGTAAATAACAAATAACGAAAAAATAATAATGGCTTCCATAATTATTTTCCATCATGACATTTATTTTTATGAAATGTGAAATTGCATGAAGAGGTCGCTGCGAATAAAGTTGAACAGTTTAAAACGAAAGTTCCACATGTCTGTGGATAACACTTGGCTGCCACGAATCCGCGACTAGGCAGCTTAGTAACGGATAAGTCGCATTCACCAGTAGGCTACTTTATAGTAACACATCATAGTAACTCTTTTAGTGGCAAAAACTACCCAACACACTACCCGGCTGCTCAAAACCTTTCCCCATTTTGGTCGCAGTTACTTAGCAGCTACGAATATACGACGTAGCCGCCGATGGTCACCGCCCACTTTGTAGTGGCTTTCATAGTAGCAGTTACGTATCTGCCACTATAAATGCTAGTTGGGTTGGCCTTTTCCGAAATCAAACTGCCGATGCTGATGTAATTGAATTCCGCTACATATTACAATAGTTCTTCTCCGATTTTTATAGCATTGTTGTGATCTTCCGAGGGAGTGCAATGATTTTAGTTTTGTCGATGTTCAGCTTAAGGCTTAAAACCTCGTATGCCCAGGTATATTATGTGGTCAGCATTTCTTATAATTGCTGTAACGTTTTTGGAACTAGAGCGCAGTCATCAGCGTATTGAAGTTCTGTGATAAATTTTATACATGTTTTTGACCTGAGTCTTTTTATGTTGAACAGACCGCCGTCGTATCTGCATCTAAGGTCCATTCCTCTTTCCTGCAATTTACTGTCCACTATAATAGAGAGCGCTGCCATAAATATGTTGAATAGAAGAGGCGCTTAGACACATCCCTGCCTAACTCCTGTGTTTGTTATCACTCAGTGATCCACGATGTGACTAGTAGTGGGAACTATCGAATGAATACTATCGAAACATTCGATAGTTGCAATTCATTCGAACAATTCGATAGCTAGTAAAAAAACATTCGTTGAAAACTATTCGAATAAAAATTATCGAATAGATGCCTCATCTGCCTTGAAATACTGTATTCTATTAATTCGGCAGCAAAAACCATTCATTTATAAAATTCATTCATTTATGAAATTCATTTATTCGTCAGGATCGATTATAATAAAATATTAACTGGATTTTAGTTGTCGCCCGGCGATGTAGGTTTCTTTCCGAGAAACCCGACAGCGGTCGGTGGCAATGCTATGAAAGAAGCCGGCATCTTTGATTTTTTGCGGAGTCATATAAAGATAAGGACACATTATTTTTTTTATTGAGGTGCTAGTATTTACACAGAAAATACATTATGAAGGGCGCTGTTGCCATATGTTGGTATTAGTTGATATTAGCAAAGAATATTATTGTTTGGCTTTAGTTAGTTAGGGATAGTATGCCTATATATTTTGCATTTTTTTTTATTAATATTCTGTTCTTACACTGCAATAATACTTGTTATTTTGGATGTAGGAAAAAGATTTTTAATGTTTTTAAGCAAAGACTGGTTTAATAAAAATAATAATAACAGTAATAATTTGTTAAACCTATTAACAACAAAATTTAAAATAATTTAATATAAACATTTTTTTACGTAGTAGCAAAATATAAACAACAAATTAGATGTCAAAATTATTTATATTAGATCCTATTTAAAAATAATATAGTTTTTAAATTTTTTGGCAACGTTGGTTTATTAAATAATAATAATTACAGAACTAATTTGTTATATTAACAACAAACTTTAAAATCATGAAATATAAACATTTATTAATTTTCTAAGCATGCAGTGTAATGGAAGAAAAATATAAATAAAAAATTAGAAATCAAAATTATTTATATTAGGTAGTTTATATTACTATTTAAAAATAATATTTACCTTTACTGGCATTTACTTTAAAAAATAAATGAAATATTTCTTCGCAAAAAACTACATGTAAGAGAATTAGCATAAACAAAATACAAACATCGTTAACTTTTTTTTAAATTGGCACGTGTAAAACTTTCAATTTAATTTTCACACCCCATAGTTTGAGTTCGATAACCACACATTTACTTAACCACATTACTTAAATATGATTATTAAGTTCAACTAATTCATATTATTAAAACATCTAAAATACAAATATGTATCTATTTTTAAAATTAATTCTAAGTTCATCTCATCTCTCTTAAAAATTGCTTCTTCTCAAAATTTCCCATTAAAAAATAGACCATATATACCATATAAAATTAAATAATTGAAAGATCGGGCTACGGAAAATCACACAAATTTTGGGAAAAATTTTGACACCTGCACACGCACACAATCGTCAATTAAAAAACCTACTATTTTAGTATTTTAAATATTTTAATAAACGCAAAAATAGCACAGTATTTATAAGGTGAAGTTATAAAAATTTGGAAGAACTAATAATGCACTGACGTACACAAAAATCAAACGAATACTAAATTTTATTTATCAAAAGGATTCGATACTCGTGGCTCAACGATAACCATTTAGTTGCACGGCGAGGTTGTCACATATGCTTTAGTATACAAATGAATGAATGATTTTATTCGAATAAAACCATTCGATAGTTGAAATCATTCATTCAGTAACCATTCGATAGTCTAATTCATTCGATAGTTCCCATCGCTAGATGTGACGCTCTAGACTTGTCACTATGGAGACTTTTACACACTGTAGGAAATTTGTCGGGTACTCCGAACTTTTGCATAATTACCCAAAGTGCATCTCTCAAAATAAAGTTTTTATTTTGTTGAGTAACGTAGGTATAAAATAAATCATATTTTGGTACTGATATTTTTTTGAAGTCAATACCTAGCTAGAACGGCCATGGAATAGATGATGCATTCTAAACCAAATACCGAGATCGATACGTCAGAAAACAATGCAAAATACCAATAATAATCCTAATATCGGGTACGAGAACGCGGTACGCGCAGACGGGTTCAGGACACCGAACGGGGGTAAAAAAGAGCTGGTGCTGCTGCTGGCTCGAGTTTCCGCGAATCGGCCGCTATTAAACCGGCAGCGGCAGCGATCGCGCGTCCGAGCGCAGTACCATTTTCGGAAGAGGTACTGCCTCGTCCGTCTTCGTCTCGCGCCTCTTCTTCCTCCTCCTCTTCTTCTTCGTCGTCGGGCGAGCGTCGTCTTCGATCGGCGACATCGTCTCCTCCGGTCAGTTTTATCGTTTGTTCCTTTCTACACTCAGAGAAAAAAGTAAAATATTTTTAAGTTAACGTCTTCTTTTTGCTGCTAAAGCCCCATACTCACACTTCGCTCCTTCGTCCCTTCTTCGCGTTACTTCCTCGCCTTACTTCCTTGCGTTACTTCGTCCCTTCGCTTCATTCCTTCGTCCATTCGATGCTTGGAAATTAGTCGATTATGCAACAACACACCACAAAATATTTTTAATATAGCAGAGCTACATGTTTATTACGAAATATCTAGTAACCTCTAAAATTTTTATTATAAAACGGCAATTCTTTGTCGTGTCAAAAATAAAAATTGAATTTTAATAATATAATTTTTTTCTAATAAATCCGAATATTTCAGTATGAATGTACAAGGCCAGTCAACAATAGAGTAAAGTTTATTATGTCATTTATATCAAAATTATGAAATATGACATACTAATTAAATGTTGATGTCAATCCCCATTTCTTCAGATATTTTTGTAAAGGCATCATACACACTATTTCTATTTTTTTTTATTTTTGTCGCTACGATTACATAAATATGGACATCTATTTCTTCACAAATATGAAGACAATATTGTCTTTTCCTTCCATTTTTAAGACTATTGTGTGTGATATCTATTTTTTATCAACTGGCGATTTGCTAGATGTACAGGGTGTCTCATTTTTGTGTGTTATATGGGGTTTCTGGTTATGGAGTAGAGATATAAAGATGCCGTTTTCACATCATTGTTCTACTTATTATGAAACTAAATATGCTACACACAGATTTATCCTAGCCTCCTTAGTTCAAATTTATTTCTTATTTCTTTCTTTTATACTTTTTATTTTTTAATTAGTAGAAATTTTTGCATTGTTCGATAACCTTTGTATCTCGATAATTTTATAACTTATCAAAAAGGTGAAAAGGGTCAGTGATGGGCGGTGGGTAAGTACCCAATTTGTAGATAAATAAAATCTGAGTATATATGTATATACCTGTACATTTAGATTAACATCCTAATTTTATAAGAGGTATTTACGACGACCGCATAGTAAATACCCGGTATAATACCGGGAACAGGAATATACCAATATAATTAGGAATATTGTAGATATATTCCTGATATTACTTGTATATTTCTGGTATTGTACCGGATATTTACTATCCGGTCATTGGAAATACCTTTTATAAAATTAGACTGTTCATCTAAATGTACAGGTATATACTGGATACCCTAATTTGTTTTTTTTCTACCTATTGAGTACTTACCCACCGCCCGTGTCTCGTTTTTCAGGTAGAATGCAGTGATGAAACTAGTTCTTCGTTGGGAGCTGTCTTCGTTGGGAGCTGTCTATTTATTTGCCTTGTTATGAGCTTTCTAAAATTATAATATGTATACTCTAGGTATACTTATTTATTTAGGTACTGCTAAACTGCTAAACGCCTCTTATTTTAGAGTTATATTATAACTATACATAAAAATTAGCGTGAAATAGCCAATAACCCACATTTTACGTCGAATAAATTAGTTGATTGTTTTGATTACCTAATTTAAACCAGCCGACTATGTAATAAAGTTAAATAATGCATTTTTACCCCGTTTATGAAAATATGTAAGTATTTTAGAAAGCCCGTAAAAAGGAAAATAAAATAATATACAAAATATCGACAGATTCTAACGAAGAACTAGTTACGTCACTGCATTCTACGTGAAAAACTGTACGGGACACCGTTTTCACCTTATCGATAAGTTATAAGATAATCGAGATACAAAGGGAATCGAAAAATGCAATAATTTCAGTTTCGCCCTGTATATTAGAAAGTAAGAGAGCTAGGACATATCTGTACGTAGCATCTTTAGTTTCATAAAAAAGTAACATCGTAATGTGAAAACCGCATCTTTGTAGCTCGACTCATAAACGAGAAACCCTGCAAAACACACGAAAATGGGACACCCTGTACAGACGTACTGCCAAATCAAGAAATCAACTACGAATGAAATCCAAGATCGATTTATATATTTTAATATTTTTTGTGTTCGTGATAATTCCTTTGCTACTTCCTCCAAAAACCGACAGTACGGGGAAGGAGCGTTTCGAGGAAGTAAACGGACGAAGGAGCGTTTTGACGAAGGAACGAAGGAACACACAGTCGCATAAATCGACAATTTCCCATAGTAAATATATGATTTTTGGACGAAGGGACGCGAGGAAGGAACGAAGTGAAGTAGCGAAGTGTGAGTGTGGGGCTTAAGAATAATGTAGACGGCGCCTACTTTGTTTACGCGGAATCCAAACCGCGGTTCTCGGCCATATCATTGTCAATGGCCTACCGACTTGGCGAGTATCAAAATTGACTCTTATTCATTGTATTAGATAGCCGATCTCCTCCGGCGACGGCGTCGAACCAATGTGAATAAGCAATATGTGTCAATACATTGCTTGCTTGCTTGCATGTATGTCAATACATTCTTGCTATGTAACAATGGCACGACAGATTTTCCAGACGGTCACCCGTCCACTTCGGTAATTTATCGGTAACCAGCATTTCGATGTAGCTGGGCCATGGCCACTCAAATAAATAAACTTCAAATGTAGGTAGATGTAACTGAGTCGTTTATGATCGTAACCATGTGACCATGTGGTTTCCTTTGACTGACAGAATCATCACATGGCTTTGCCTGCTAGTCCTGTAAGCTTTAAATGGTTATCAACCTTATAAAATGCACCCAGTTAGGCTACCATTACACTATCAAATCTCTTTGTCAAAGATTTTATTTAAAATATATTTTATGAAGAATTTGACAGTGTAATATGTGTGATTTTATACAAAATTGTATCAAAAACAAAAGTAAATTATTAACAAAAAAAATTAAATATATAAACACACACTTAACAGCACTTAAGGGACATAAAGGGCCGCTTTCCCGTTCAAAATATTCTAATAAAGTTGCGATGAGTTTTTTACGGCTATTAAGCTATCAATCCACACTTCGCACCAAAAGAGGTTCTAAAAAAACAATTTTCGACTGCAAGGTCTGCTGATTAAACTTGACTGGCACAGCTTTGCCCACTTTTATTTATTTTCTTTTAATCAAAATATTTTATGAAACTAAAATAGATTAATTATAAATATATAAACAGTTATTGACATGGTAACATTATTCAACAACTGTAATTTCTTGGTAAAGAGTTTGATAATATATATATTTAATATAATTTAGACCAATACCTAATAATTACAACAATTGATCAAAATTGAATAAAATATGAAAAAAATGTGCTGCCACTTCAATCTGCTCAGAAGTGAAAGACTCTGATCAATAAATTATCTGTGATTCTCTATAAGGTTATCTCCCTCAACTTACATAGCGCTAAATTCAGCCAATAAAGATGTCCCCCCTGTCATTCAACCTCTTGCGTTCAAAAAACATGAGCGCCTTAACTAATATGACAGAAGTCGGTATGTATTTATAATTTTTATTATACAAATATACATTATTGTTGACAGCTACCATACATCACATATTCGCTGGCAATAAAGAAATTTAAAAAAACTTAAAAGAGACCGAGAAACCTTTTTTGTTATTTTTATTTAATAAATTATTTAATAAATTATGGAAGGGTAAGCCAATCGATAAAAGATAAGCGGTAAATAAAAAAAAAACATAAAACCTTGCATGACCGCAAGAGTCTTGCATGCTGAATCTTGGTCTTGTTTTTTGTACAAGACCAAGACCTCCCAGTCTCGTTCATCATTAGATCTGCTTGCCAGCTAACTTTTTTTATGTGATTTTTGTTTTGGAAAATATGGTATTAAACAACTAAACGTTCCTAGCATTGTTTCATAACATTTTTCTGTGTGTATTCGAACCAAGAAAGAGATACGCACACATACATGGACCACACATCGGTGATGCTAAAAAATGTGGAATAATTAAAGCTATACAGAGCGGCCAAGTTACTACACTCGGAAAAAATATTCCGTTGTCAACCATCCAGCAGTTTGCTGAATATAGAATCTTGTTTTTTTTATATATTAATATACAAGAACACTGGAACTAGGTACTTCGGCAGGATATTTGCCATAGGAAAAAATGCACTATCAAATTGTCAATATAAAACATTTAGTACTTTTTTAATTTTCCTCTGGTGTAAGGTTGTACATACCTCTATAGCATCTGATGATTTACCTATTGGTCGTCAGGTCCTTGTTAAATTGGGTCTTAAGCTATTGTTACCTTTCAAATACTACTAGAGCTGACAGTTAAAGAACAGTGTACCAACACAATTACTAATGTAAAATGCTCGAGGATTTATTTTTGTTCTCCGAGAATGAACGAGCAAATACCGAGCAATTATAATTAGCGCAAAGAAACGTTGCAAATTAATCAGATCCTTTTTATTAAATTTTCTCTTAATATTCTTGATAAAAATTAGAATGCTATTTTAATATATCTACATATGAGGGGTTCAGAAGTGAACTGGATCAAGTCCTAGAAGATAAATATGGAGAAAATGAGAGTTAAAGTTTTTTAATGTTCCTTAATTAAAACAAAACAAGCTGGAGAAAAAAACTTGACACAATGATTAATTATATTTTAAATTGTATAATTGCAAACTAAAGTAATTCAAAATACAAATGTGGTTATTTTTAAGAATGTTTGTTTATACCTTTTTGGACTTTTTTGGACCATTTTATCGGTACATTCTTCTTCGTTATTAAGGGATTTGTTGACTACACATTCCCTATTAATAGTGTTTTATTCGATTTTTGTAAAAATTATGGTATATAGGCGGGATAAAGGGAAGAAGATCTTTTATGTGTTGCCTTTTAGAGTTTGTTACGTTACGTCTATATGAAATAATCACATTTTTAGCCGACCATACCAATAGATATGGTAGGCTATTAGGATCGGCAAAAAAAAAATTAATTTCACTCAAAATGAGTTACTTGGGTCATAAATGACCTAAATACAAAATATTTTCATGGTGTCTGTCTGTCTGTCTGTCCGTCTGTCCGTCTGTAACACGATAACTCAAAAACCGCTGAACCAAATTTGGCACAAAAATACTGTGGCACCCGAGAATCTGGCCATTAGTTTTTGGTGGGGGTGGGGGGTTGGTAAGGGGGTATGGGAGGGGGTTAAAAATTTAAAAAAATCGTAACTCCAAAATTACAGTAGCTAGCGAAACGCGGTTTTCAAATTAAGATTAGAAATAATATTTGCAACAAAATCCATACATATATAAAAGCTCAAAGGGTTTTTTTGTTACGTCCATCCCGCCGAAACTACTTTACCAATCTTGATGATTCTTTTTTTAAATGAAAGGTATATATGTCTAGATTTGTTATGAAGTATTTTTAAATTGTTGAATGGCTATTTCTTTGTGTAAATCGACTAAATATTAAAACATACCTGAAAAACACCTACACACAATACCTCCAGAAATAAATTATTTGTCATTGTCAGTGGTTTGTCAGTTAGATTATATATCAAGTTTTTAGATATTTTAGGGATTCAGCCAGCTTTAGATACATAAATATTAGAACAACGGTTCGTTTAAACGACATTAGTGAATTAGCTACACAAAGCGATTTTAGGAAATTCATCCTCTTAGAGTGTAAAATTATGTCGGAACAATTTGTTGTATGAAAATTCCTTACTATGTGGTCTAGAAGAATGAAATCCTATACAAAAAGAATTAGAAGAGATTTTTGAAATTCATCAACTAAATGGGTAAAGTTAGTAAAAATTTATATAAAACTTGGTGACCTCTGGATTATACACATAAAAATTGGTACAAAGGATCGTTTAAAAGACATGAGTTAATTATTTGGATAAAGCGATTTTATGAAATTTATAATCTTAGGGAGTAGAATAGGGAATGAAAGTTTGCTGTACGAAAATGCATTACTATAATATCTAGCAGTATAAAATGTTATACAAGGGTTTATTTAGTGACACATCAATAATATAAATGAAATATTTCTTCTTCAATTATCCTTCAAGGAATAAAAAATAACTATAAATAGAGTATTAGTGCTCTTAATAAATCAAAAAAAGAGATGAAAAATAAAAAAAAATATCAAGGGAGTATATTAAGTAAAGCGACAATTGAAAATTTCAAATATTGATTTGAAAACTTCATATTTCAAAACTATTTATTTTAGTAATACAGTTTATATAGGACCATAGGTAGGGGTTCTATCTATAGAGGGTAAATAATCATTTCACTGTTTATTATTTTGGAGAGATTTTATTTCTTCAGATTTTGCAAAATTTCTTTGAAATTGACTTTGGTTCGATTTCGTAAATAATCTATATATAAATAAGAAATAAAAAACCGCCCTGGAAGATCGCCATCCACCCTCTATCCAACCATACATAATTAGTTTCAGTCAATGGAAGTAGTTAGAAAAAATTGAAAAAAAGTGTTAAAAAAGCAGGATTTCAAAAACATTTTGTGGTCAAAATTGAACTTCTTTGAAATACTTTGATTTCGATAACTTCTAGAATTATTAAGATTTTTTTATTTCAGACGGCTCTAATCAAAAGTTTTATTTTTGGTATACAAAGTGTGTCATAAAGTCCTATACAGGCGATGAAAAAATAAAAAACGGTTTTTAAATTTTCGAATTTTCTTAAGTACATACTAATATTTAAAAAGAATAAAAATATTGACGGCTTTTTATAAATTTTAAGTAAAAAATATGTAATAAGTCAAAAATAACAATATCGATTTTTTGTCGAGCGAGTCTTAAATAAGTGCAATTATTCTTAGCGCTAGTAGGTATATTTGACCCCAGAAACACGATTATGAGTTTTTTCGCGAAATTTTTTTTGAAAATTTGGAGTATTTTGAAAAACCTTTTGGATTTTTTTTTAGTTTTTAGTTAAAAACCATAATTTCTTGATAATATGGCAACATAGATAGGTAGTAGATTAAATTTACAAGACAGAAAAACCCGAAAAGCTGCAGTGGTTCTCAAAATTTAAGCAAAAAATATTTTTTTTGGAAATTTTTAAAGTAAAATAACTTGGTTATTTTGTAGTTATTTGAAAAACGGTAAAGAGAAAATATGGTTTTTTATCGAGATCTACCAGCCCTGAAAATATTTGCACTTATTCAAGACTTGCCCTGTATAATACCCAGAAAATCGACAATTGATAACTTTCATATGAAATACGAGTAGCTCTAAAACTCTTAAAAACATAGTTTAAATAGGGCATTTGTAAGGCTCACTAGCTCTATATACAAAATAAATCATTTAAATCAATGCATGAACTATTCGAGGTGTAACGCGAACGTAGTCGCGGGAAAAACCTAGTTTATAATAACAACAAAATCAGTCAAAGTCGCAGTTTTCGAGATATTAACATATTTTAGTATGGGCGGCTATACGTGCCTCCCGGCGCCAATTTTTTTTTTGCAAAAAAAACTCTTAAGGCCGGGACACACCTATCATGCACGTTTCCGATCCGGCTCCGGTCCGATTTTTCACCAGAAGCGGATCGCTGTGGGATCGGAAAAGGCGTGTTTCTGGGGTTGAATTATACTACCAGTTAAAATACTTGCACTTATTTCTGAGACACCCTGTATAGCATAAAAGAAATAATCATTATACAAAATATAATAAAAATAATGATATTGTCCTTTGATATTTATTGGTATTTAAGATTGGCATCTTAAAGTTCTACATTATCATTTTCTTTGTGTGTAATGTACGAGATATGTCTCTTTGCGATTAAAGAATGTATTCCCGGATCTTGATTATGCCCGATGCTAGATGTACTCAACGTACCCAGACCAATTGTAAGCAGAGTAGATTTATTTTCTTAAAACTATTCCTCTATCTTCAAGTAACTGTATTTTTAAACACACATCTATTTAATATTCTGATCAGGTATAGTTAACTCATTCGGTTCAGTTACCGAAAAGTACTAAAACTAAAAGTAGGTATTTCGCATTTCTTCAGGTTCAATCCACCATTATTATTCATTAAAAGTTAAAGAAAGAGTAAGGAAGCTTAGAATGACATAATTATTGATTAAAAAAAACCGGTTACTTTCTTTAAACAGAGTTAATAATTGCTCTAATTGATATTAACGATTATCAAATGCAAGGCTTGGTCTTGGTCTTGCAGGATCTTGATTTTGCTGCAACACCCTTCCCAACTAACATTTTTTGTTTTATAATGCTAATGGTTACGTTTCGATAACCTATTTAATAAAACCTAAGAGCCTATCAATTGTTCGCGAAACGTTTTCGTTACCCTTATAACATCCCTATAGCACTTAAATGGAGAATCTTATAAAGGTAACGGTGACCAAATTTTAGTACCTTATAAAACCTTGAACGTGACCTTTACTCTCCTTTAATTGGTAACTAAGAGGTTGTCTTTACCTTTATAAACCATAAATAAGTTTTATAGCGGCAAGGAATACATTTTCGTTACTGCTTTAAAACCTTTATATTCCTTTTATAGTGTTTATAAACACCAAAATAAAAAACGCCCCTTTTAAGTTCATCTCTTTCTACAACGTTTGTTTGCAATATATTCTATTTCAAGTCCTTGTCATTATTATTCTGCTTGTAGTTGACAGCAATGGATTTTCACTTTGATGAAAATGGCGTGTTATAATAATTATCATAACAACTTAAATACTCTGTAAGAATTCTATGAGGACTAAATTTTATTGGCACGGAAAATTTATCGAGTAATATTAACATTTTACCCTTCTTAAAACTAAAGCACCCTCGTTTAGAACTCAAATATAATTTATTTTGTAAAAACCAAAAATTAAATTTACGTCTCATGATTTGTTTTTTTTGCAAATAGACTGCGCAACATTTCTTAACCCCATGCTTTTGAAAAAATACGTCTTAAAGCTTCGGTAATATTGCTTAAATTGCAATATTATTCTTTTTTGTGTAAGTACAACAACACAAACATAAAATGGCCGCCTTATAAAAGGACGTCATGTTCGCCATTTCGCCTTTTAAAAACCTCTAGTTTTATATGGGCCTTTAAGTAATCATCAACACTTTAAAAACACTTCCCTAGGTGTCATGGGAATTTTGCTCTTCCAATAAAACCTTAGGTGCTTTTGTGATACTTAATAGTTTTATAAGTTACCAAAAAGGTATTTATAGAAACTTGACCATTGACTATAACCTCACTTTTTGTTTCGGGCGCTTTGGTTTTTGCAAAACAATTTTTTAATCAAAATAATTAAAACAAAGCCCTTCAATGCACTTCAAAATTGTCCAAACCACAGAAGATGGAAAATCAACACCGTCTTTGACCAAATTTCCCCGATATCTATACATTCTTCCAAAGGTCCTTTGCCCCTTCCTTCATCGGTGGCAGTCGAAGTATTTGGCAGTCGATTGTATTTGGCAGTCGAAGTATTTGGCAATATATCTTCTTGAGAAATGTCTAAGTTTTGGTAATTTTTAGTAGTTGTGGGTGGTGTGCTTCCCAAAATATTTTCGCGGGTTTTAACGCACTTTCTATAAAAACTGCTACTGTATTTAATTTTTTCCAATTTTTTCTTTCTTCTTCCATCTTTGATTTGCAAAAGCAAAACAGGAACATAAAACATAACCTAACCTTAAAAATATAGCGCCCCCTATTCTACACATGAAAGGAGTTGCTACTGAGCCTACAAGTTTTATAAAATTCTTTAGGTTTTGTAGTAGCTGTAGAATGTTTATTAGGTGCCTTAGGATTTATAAAGGTTTTACGAAGTAAGCTATAAAACCCCAAGAGTAAAAGTTTTATAATAAGGTTTTTAAGAACGCTATAAAACCCTTTTAAAAAACGTTAAGTAACCAATACCAAAGGTTTTATAAATAAGGTAACGAAAACATTTTGGATGCAATATTATAAAACTTCAAGTATTTTGATATTTTTTTGAGGTGTTACAAAACTTTTAACACCAATAGTGTTCTTATAAGACTTTAAACACTCTTATAAATGTTAAGGCTCCTTATAAACCTCTTATAATTACCCGTTACCTTTTAATAAAACTTTAGGCTCCGAAAAATGTTACTTGGGTTGATATATTGGACTTATTAAATAAATTTTTACTAGAGACAATTTCTACATAGAAAATTCTAATTTAAGTGAAACTTTAATAAAAGAAACAATATTTGTCAGTGAAAATTTTTATTTCTCAATATACATATATAGCATCTTCAATCATAAAGTCACATTAAAAACACCTACACACAATACCTCCAGAAATAAATTATTTGTCATTGTCAGTGGTTTGTTAGATTATATATCAAGTTTTTAGATATTTTAGGGATCAGTTCATACAGCCAGCTTTAGATATATAAATATTAGAACAAAGGTTCGTTTTAACGACATTTGTGAATTAGCTACACAAAGCGATTTTAGGAAATTCATCCTCTTAGAGAGTAAAATTATGTCGGAACAATTTGTTGTATGAAAATTCCTTACTATGTGGTCTAGAAGAATGAAATCCTACAAAAAGAATTAGAAGAGATTTTTGAATTTCATCAACCAAATGGGTAAAGTTAGTAAAAATTTATATAAAACTTACACATAACTTACTCTTACACATAAAAATTGGCACAAAGGATCATTCAAAAGACATGAGTTAATTATTTGGATAAAGCGATTTTATGAAATTTATAATCTTAGGGAGTAGAATAGGGAATGAAAGTTTGCTCTGCGAAAATGCATTATTATAACATCTAGCAGTATAAAATTTTATACAAGGGTTTATTCAGTGACACATCAATAATATAAACGAAATATTTCTTCTTCAATTATCCTTCAAGGAATAAAAAATAACTATAAATAGAGTATTAGTGCTCCTAATAAACCAAAAAAAGAGATGAAAAATAAAAAAAAAATATCAAGGGAGTATATTAAGTAAAGCGACAATTGAAAATTTCAAATATTCATTTGAAAACTTCATATTTCAAAACTATTTATTTTAGTAATACAGTTTATATGGGACCATAGGTAGGGGTTCTATCTATAGAGGGTAAATAATCATTTCACTATTTATTATTTTGGAGAGGTTTTATTTTTACAGATTTTGCAAAATTTCTTTGAAATTGATTTTGGTTCGATTTTGGTTCGATTTCGAAAATAGTCTATATATATAGAAGAAATAAAAAACACTCAAAAACCGCTACCGATTTTAACCAAATTTGGTACAAAAATACTGTGGCACCCGAGAATCTGGCCATTAGATTTGGGGGGGGGGTGGTGGGGTAAGGGGGTATGAGAGGGGGTTAAAATTTTTAAAAAATCGTAACTCCAAAATTACAGTAGCTAGCGAAACGCGGTTTTCAAATTAAGATTAGGAATAATATTTGCAACAAAATTTGTAATACCATCAAAATCAGTCAAAGTCGCAGTTTTCGAGATATTAACATATTTTAGTATGGGCGGCTATACGTACCTCCCGGCGCCAATTTTTTTATATAATGTTTATTTATTTGTATGGAATATTCGGTATGTTTCGGCAAAAATGCTTTTATACAAATCGGCCTATTGTATCTATAATCATAAATCACACACTCGCTGGCAATAGTTTTGGAGAAACTTTTTTTTATGATTTTTTTAAATTTTAAGTCAATATTTCGTAAACATTTGAAGATAGGTATAGGATATTATACATGAAATATATCTAGAATATCTAGAAATTTCCGAAGAATCCAAAAATATATAGGGTGTTTCACTTAAAAAAGTAACTTAATTTTGGCGTTTGCTTATAGGACACCTTGTATAATATTTTCATTACTGATAAACAAATTATTTCCTATAATTTCGTAAAAAAAACAATCTTTAAAAATAACAAGGGTAAGGGGATGTCAATATATAAAAAAAAAACTTTCTTTTTCACGCTATGCTCTGGAGTTATTTTTCCACGTACTAAACAAATATTTTTGTCTCTTTTCACTTCTACATAACCTACAGCATTATCTCCATACGTCTCCCTACCTGATCTGAAAAATAAGTTTATAATATTAATTTATAACTATATAAAAGTTCGTAATAGTAGGTACCTACTTATACTTAAATATGCCTCAATACTACAAAGAATAAATGTTGAGTTGTTAAATAAATGTTGTCATACCTCTCTGTTTTTTTCCTCGTAATTCAGCACCAATAAATTGGGAATTTGTATTTATAAAAGCAGCCAACATAAAAGCATCGACTTTTGGCAAGTTATCTGATTGTGCTTTTACAAACCCGGAATCTGCCATTACTTAAAAAATTCTCAGAACACACAACACATACAAATAATAACTACACAAAAAAAGCATAAAAAGCTCCTTCAATCAACGCTAAAAGCAACAAAAATGTCTTAGTACGCCACCTAAATACGTACATAAACGGAACACGTCTGGCTGCTGCTGGCCATCGCGCGTCGACGAGAACGGCGGGTGACGTCAGACCAATAGAATATCGTTTCAATTCGCGAGGCGTCGGCGTCGTTTGCGTTATCCATAGTATTTTAATGGCCCGTTTTATAAAATTGTGGTACTGCTTTCAAGAAAAAAGTTTTTTTTTGCATTTACACATATTTATTTTAGTAAATTGAACAGTTTCTGGCGAAAAATAAAATATATGCATCTTCCTCATTAATTGTTTTAACACAGTCTCTAGATTGAAATTTAAAATATTACTTTCTTTAAATTGAAAATGTCAAAAGTTGACATATGATATGTCATTCTATTTAGAATGTGATTTTCTATCAAATACGAGTATATTAACCTTCGAGAGATAACGTGCGGAGCATGACTCCGCGCGTTCAGAATTTTCCCGATATTTGACGAATTCTACCGACTTTGACGTACTGCGCCTGAGTAGCTGTTGCATTTAACGTTACCAAAATAGTGTCAAATAGTGAGGTTAGAAGACTGCTTAGTTCTCGAACAATTGGTCATTTGCGGAGTGACACTCCGCAGGTTATCCTTATTGCAACATTTTTGAGCTGAGTATCTTCTTTTTTTATTTGTGTTTGCTTGATTACTGAACACAATTATGTATTTTTAGAGTGCGCTATGGACTATGCAAAAGAACAGGAATATCTTCAACGACTCTTTGACGAGGTAGATACCGATGTCGAGCCCGATGACGACGATGCAAGTTTGACCAGTGACAATGAAGAAATCCAAAATTACGACACCGATGATGACCTAACAATTGAGACCATTATTGATGATTTGAATATTCTGCTGATAAACGAACAAACGGGATAACAGCTTGCTGCGTTTTATACGGGGAAAGATGAAAAGACAAACTGGCGTAAGCATCCTGGAAACGTACAAGTAAGAACTCGTGCAGAAAACATTATCAAATGCCTTCCTGGTGTAAAGGCAAATGCAAGAGGAGAAAAAAAAGTGCGATGGAGATTTGGAGCCTTTTTTTCGCCGATGATATTTTAGAGGTTATTGTTTATAACACAAATATTTTTATTGGCATGAGCCACTTTGATCCCTCTAATCGATCAGCAAGGCGAACCGATATTATTGAATTGATTTATATTAAAAATATGATTTATAAACATGAAGCAATAATATAATTACTAAAAAAGCGTAATAATATTTTATTTACCCAGTATTTTTGTCAAATTTCGAGAGAAAACAAGTGCGGAGTCTTACTCCGCACGTTATCTTTTATGTCTCGTTTCGGCACGTTATCTCTCAAGTACCGATGGTACCATTTAAAAATCAAAAGTCAGAAACTAATTGAATACCGTCAATCAATCCCAATGTATGTCATATATTATATACTAACATACCAAATCTCAATTTTTATCTGAAAAAAAATGCCAATAGGTATAGGGGTAAACCATTTCTGAAGAACACCCGGTATACAAGAAGTAATAAAGTCCAATAATAGCCTCAAAAATTCAGATAAAAATATACATTTCGTTTTGCACCGTATAGTGTTAAAGCTAAAAGCAAGCCTATCTATGGCACGGCTAGAGTTACGGTAAGTATCTGCTAAACGCCAGTTTTGATTCGATTTGGTGAAAATGACGCTGTACATCACCGATTTGAGTACTCCTTATTCAGTTGAGCCGAGTACCGATTGGGCTAAACGTGTCGTCACGTACCAGACATTACAATACGAAATACCCGACATTAGAGCTGGCTTCGGAGTAATAACATATATGTAACCTTCTTGGTCAAATTGTTTTGTGCTTTATGTAGAGGCTTATTTAAACTATCTGTCGAGGAATATAAAACTTAATAAGGTGGAACTATACTGGGTGATACAGAATTCCGAAAAAGTCGAGTTACTATTTTTCAATTTTTACTTAAATTATTTTTCAGAGTATGCGGCTAATTGAAGTGCATGTTATAAAAATAATAAAATTATTACATGTGTTGTAAGCAGGGTTGGTATTTTTAAACAATTCCTTTAAAACATGATTTTAAGACCTGTGTTTTCTTGAAATTTTACACAAAAACTTTGAATTCTAAACTAACATCACTAGATCTACTCTATCCAAGTTGGAATAATGGGTACCACCATCACCGCCACCTTACAGATCTATTTTGTATTCCCCTTTCTTGAGTTATAACGAGTTATAGCTCATCATACAGTCTCAGGAGTAATGTGTAACTTGACCATGTTAAAGAAGAGGAAGAAGATCACGAAATCATTTTCAACTCCTACAGGCTACTGATGATGGTGTTGCACATGTTCTTGATGTCAATTCTGAACTGACTGAAAACGTTGTTATACATATATGTCATCTTCTTGAAGTTTCTCATAAACCAGTGCTGTGCTTTATTAATAATTGGTTAAAGCTTCGTTCAGAACCTCGCAATTAGTGGAATAAATTAGTGGTTTCAATTAGCGTAGAAATTTGGTCCTTTAATTTCAATGTTTGAGTTATCAAACTTTTGACTTTTCCACTAATTATACTTCAAAAGTTGCGACAAATGTCATTTTGGCCTTTAATTATTTTTCGTCAAGAGAATTTGTGGTTAGAAATCTGGTGGAGGAAATTTGACTGTTACAAAAGTTGATTGTTTTATAAGCCAAATATTATAGGCTTTCTGTATGGATACAACCTTTGAATAAGAAGACCAAGGAAGGAGCATATCAAAAATCTTAGGTACACCGCGATGGGCCTCAAATATGGCCGACTTAAATTCCGGTTATCAGTTCTAATTTTATTTAAAAAATATAAAACTATAATGTAGGGTAGACGTGGGGTAGACTCAATAATTTGTTGTTTTATTTTACGTTGTGAATAAATGTTGGTAGTTATTAAAATTGCTATAAAAATATATAATTCTAATAAAAATAGATAAGTTATAATAAGTATTTATTACCACAAACATCCGATACGCTACTGAAGCTGGTAAGTCAAATTAACGTATCTAAATTCTTTGACATCTAATCTTTGACAAGTAATAAATAAAAGTTAAAATGCAAGAAAAATATATAATTTAGTTAATTTAAGTGAATTTCATAAATGATCGGTTTCCTACACGTATGTATATTTTATAGTCACTTACTAGCGAAAAGTTGTTCCATTATTTCACTCAATTTTTGCCGAGATCTACCGCACGCTACACAACCAACTATTTTTTCCATAAATCGCGATAATCGACATTTTCGATAAATCGCGATAGTGTCGCTGTTAATTTAAGTGCTGCCACAATTTCCATCTAGATTTACTACCTTTATACAACTATCAGTAGTAGAATAAATAATAAATAACATAAAATAAGCTCCGTAAAGACTGACAAATCCACAAAATTTTAAATGAAATTCAAATGTGTCAAATGAATCGTCACACAGAACTGTCAAGGATCCCCACCCTAGAGTGCTTTTATGGCGCTTTTTCCGCCCACCATGCATGAATACATGGATAGCATTATGCTCCTTCCTTAGTCTTCTTATTCAAAGGATACAACTGACTAACGCAAGCTGTTGCTAGGATACATTGGAACAGCCTGCGACAATTTCACCCTGGAAGTGGACATACGATCTATGCAGACAAGCCAACAAGATTTTGACATTTGTTAGTTAATTTATCCATTACTAGATAATAACATCATTATAATTTAAACTATCAACATAACACCATCAATAAAGAAGGCTATGTTACAAAGCCACATTTCCAATAATTATTTATAATAATATTTTTAGGAAATCGGCAATATAATATATTGTTTTTAAAGCAAGACGTGTATTTTTACAGGTTTAATTGAAGTACCTTGTAAAGAAAATTGAAAACCTAAAAACACCAACTAAATAAGGAAACAATGGAGAAAATGCATTACACTGAGTCCCTTGCTGCAAAGAATGAGCAGGAAAATCATCTAAAACTAACACAGATTAAGGCCCTGTTCCCAGAAGAATCTCTGACTAGCCAGCGCGTTTCTTATTGGTTGAAATGCGTAGAAACCTGACTAACGATCAGGTTTCTACGCATTTTAACCAATGAGAAACGTGCTGACTAGTCAGGGATTCTTCTGGGAACAGACCTTAAGGTAACTACACTTACATAATCCCATTAAAGTATGGTGCAAGTTATATCAGTGAGACAATTACCAATACGAGTCAAAAAAGCAACTATCAAGAAAATTAACAATAAAAGAACACCAAAGGCCAAGTAATAAGATAAAGAGAAATGGGAGGATGTACAAAACTAAAACAGTTTTTATGGCTTCAACAATCTTAAAGAGTGTTTTAAGAAAAACAAAATCAAAAAATGGCACAGACCAGGGCCAGTGTATTTACAGATTTCAATGTAAGTGTGCTGAAAATTATGAGCTGCAGCACCAAGATAACAGAATGCTGAATCATTATCGAGACCAGAATTTTGACATAGTTCTTTGACAAGAATTCTCTTGATAGTGGACAATCATCAAAACTCCAACTCTATAACATCGATAAAAGAAACTATGTTATAGAGAAAATAAATAACTAGCAGCATCATTATCATAGAAAATGATCAATGTAAGATGTTACTTGTTCAGCAAAAAAATGGCAGTAAACTTGCTGTTTGACCGAAAATGACTACCACTTTTGATTTTTAGATGACACCCTCGGTATTTTTTTTAATTTTATTCGATAGAATATTACTGGATAGAATGACATATCACATATCACCCCATATTACAATTATTTGACTTTGTAACGTGCGGCTCATAACGATAATTTGACTCGAAATACCCAGTGTGTGGTATCAAATTATTCCTAAAAAATACTTTTTCCAAATATGCTAATGAGCCACCCTTGTTCGATCTGAAAAAAATTAGATATGTTTAAAAATACGATTGAACAAGATTGTACGAGGACAAGACACGAAAAACATTAGTCGATGAAATCTATTTTCCAAGGTTCCTTGATTAAAAATTAGTGTTTTTAACACAGCCATGGCACTCTAGATTGAAATTTAAAATACGATTTTTTTAAAGCAAAAATGTCAAGAGTTGACATATTATGATAAGTCATTCTATTCAGAGTGTCATTTTCTATCGAATAAATATAAAAAAATATACCGAGGATGCCATTCAGGGATAAATCTATAAAAATATCTAATAGTTTTCGAGATAAAAAATAAAACATGTGTAAAAATTGACGAAAGCCTTGACGAAAAAAAAATGCATATTGAAAGCTAAAATTTGCTTTATAGATTAAGGAAAGTCGACATATTCGATCTGTCTAAATTAACTGATTGTATATCAAACAGGGAGGTCAGCAAAAAAATTCCGATTATTATAAAATTGTTAAAATTATTGTTATCTTCAATTCTAGCATATGTATATTACTGAAAAAATCGAAACCCAAATAAAATTGCTTTTCAACGATATATCATGTTCCTATACCTAAACCTTCTGGTTTCTTCAGTAAAGCCATTTAAAAGATAATAATCCTATTATATTGTTTCGTTTAAAGAAAATCGTTAGCATGACAGATATTCAAACTTTATAAGTACCAATTAGACTTTACGTGCTAAATTTCTAAAATTGTCATGGTAACGAAATTCTTGAAATGAAACTATAATAATAGAATTATTAGTTTTAAATTGAGAAACCGGAGGTTTAGATATTGTAACATGATATATCGTTGAAAAGCAATTTTATTAGTCTTGATTTTTTAAATAATATACACAGGATTGAATTTAAAATAACAAAGATTTGAGCAATTTTATAAACGGAAATAATAATATTTATGCTCTAACCGTGTAATATCCAATCGGTTTATTTAGATAGATCGAATATGTCGACTTTCTTTAACTTATAATCCCAATTTCAATTTTAAAATTGTTTAATTCACGATTTTACTAATGCTTATTCACGATCATGTTTTTGTCAATTTTGCACATGTTTTATTTATTATCTCAAAAACTATTAGAGATAGGTATAGGTTAGTATAATAGAAAAATTATGAGATTTTAAAGTAGTTTCCAAAAATGTAATAATATACTGGGTGTTCCATTTAAAATAAAGAAAGATGCTAGCACTTTTCGAATGATACCGCAACACTGTAAAGCTGAAAATATTTTAGAAAGATGGAGCAGGTGCCTTTGTGTAAAAATTAAATTTTCAAAAAAATTGTGGCACCGGTTCTTCATAAATGTCTAACGTCCCATCGCCGGAAATCACCTTATAGAAAGATCAGAATAAAGTATCAACAGGAGACAACACAACGTAACGTATCAAAGAACATGAATTTGGAAAATGCAAATAATTTGCATAAAAAAAACACAAAAATTTGATTATCAAATTAGAAAAAGCAATTATGTAGAATGTAACACTTAATACAGATCCACTCATTTTTATCAAACACTCTTTTGTCTTCCACTATCAGATCGTTAAGTACTACAAGAGCAACAGATACCACTACAGATACACTTAAGTACTACAAGCAACAGATACCACTTCAACCACCAAGCCAGTACCATCATCACCAATCTCAACCTTCTTCCTCATCGTCATCACGACACATCCTTCTTTCTCGCGAAACCCGACATTTCTTACGAATCTCTTACGTTGGCTCGGTGGTACCGCTACTTCTTCAGTACGACTGGAGTCCTGACCGCGTTCGCACCAGTACCATCACAATCTGCGTAGGTACCGACTACGTACGTGCCGTTCGTTCTTCGGGCCCGTTATGTACCGCGTGTGATACCGGCTCGTCGCGCTTGTGGAAGAAGCTAGTAGTACTTGCTGACGTTGAACCCGTGGACGTACCTACGGCAGCAGGATTCGAGCTTTGATTTTTCGGTTTATTCGGATTCGATTTTGATTCTATGGTGATTAGTTGTGTCGGAGAGGGTTTGGAGTGGACATGGGACATTATATGGGGGACATTGTCTGATGTTGACGTTTGAGTTGTTCAAAAGTAAGTGAGTTGTGCAACGGTTTATTGATCTGTGTTTATAAACACACATAAAATTGGTAGAGTAAATATAAAGTTATAAGTAATATTGATTTATAATCATTTGAAAGATCATTCAATAAAAATATAAGTCTGTCCAAACGACAAAATCCTTGACAGTGATAGATGTGTCTGTCGTTTTAATTTCAATGTAGTTTTTTTTTCGCAAAGAATTAAGTTGGTACAATTGAATACCTATATTTAAAATTTGAGTGACAAGTGATTACTTCAAAATATAGTGAAAAAAAACTGTATAAAACTGAAAAAAATCTAATCGAGTTATTTAATTTAAAAAAAAATACGTTTGTGTACAAGTAAAATATATGTGTGCAAAACAAACAAGGATATATTTTAAACAAAACACCACATACCAAAAAAATATAAAAAAGAACTATTTCGTACTTTCAAACTTCAAAAAACTTCCTGCATTTATTATTATATTTATCAATATAACTTTTGTGCAAATAAAAAACATTAATATTGCGCAGTAATAAATAAAACACAACATAAATAAAACAAAATATTTTATTAATAATAACACTTACTGAATTTTATACTTTAAAAGCTGATCAATTAACTTTAATCTTAATTTTTTAAACCAGTACCGTTTGACATTGTTTCTGCAGTACGAAAATGTATTATTTACCTATTGTGTGATGTTATTTTACAGGTACTTCAGTTTTTAGTACCATATACAAAATGGTATACAAACTTTAGTGATGGTAGTTTTATTTGTGTATAAAACTCTCTGTCTGGGCACCGAATATTAACTATAAACTGTGCTCTGGGCCTACAGTTAAGTTTCCCCCGATTTTTCCTCCACTTAACTTCAAAAAACACAAAACACACAACTAATAACACGAACCAAAATGCAAAAGCAATTCGCAAATTGGTATAAAATTATAATCTATAATTTGGCAACAGTTTGACAAGCCTCAAAAATCTTAAGTCGGGTTCATACGCATATGCGTACGTATATCGTTCATCGTTGCGTCAATCCAATAATATTCAAAATATATGATCTGTCATCTTTGAAATAAACCAATAAAACTGGTTAAAAACAACAAAAAACGACGCACGACGGATTTATATATAAACCCGTCCATAGTTAACTTAAAAAATATTAGAAACTTTTTTTAATGAAACAAATAGTCAAAATCTTACCTGAGAAAAAAAACAGAGTAACTTCAAAACAACAACAAATTCATATTTTTCTTATACACATACCTACTTCACAAATTAGTAAACCAGAATAACAAAGATTTTGCTAGATTAGTAAGCAATATTACAAAAATTAAGGTCGCAAATAAATATCATCACAAACAATCATTATTTATACATCTTTTATTATCATAAAATAAAATTATAAAGCCTGTTGTAATTACAGTCTTATACCATATACATTACTTGAAGCTAATTTTCGTTAAAGTTATGTTATGCATATTAAAAGTTTATCTGATATTTCTGTCAAATTTGGTAACACTGCCAGATGTATACAAATAAGTAATGGCTGTATTAACAGATATCTTATAACTCCTCTAGATTTTCTTATTTCTCTGAAGATATCATTGGATGATGTTGATATTTAGAATGCCTAAAACTAAATGTTCCGTAATGATTTATTAGTCTTCGTTTGTAGACATACACACAACCAAGCTTATATGGAATCTTCAATTATTTTCCATAATTTTTCAGAAGTATCAACATTTTGTGTGTTTATAATTAAAATTTAGTCCTTACCAAAGATTTTTAATAAAAAATAATTCACATAGCAATATAAAAAATAATCAGTTCTCAAAATAAACACCATGGTATATTTTTGGTTTCTGAAACAAAAGGAGATTTAAAATTTTAATGGTCAAAAAGCAAAACAAAAAGAAAATTGACCATTTTAATAATGCTACTTGTAGCCCTTATGCAAGCTTCTATCCACGCTGGCGTCCCTCTTATTAAGTTATCAACGTTGTCTTGGGGTTGTTTTCTCATTCTGCTAACCCTGCATCAACAAGCTGTGCGAGATTTCCTGGATTGTTTCGACGAGCTCTAACCCTTCTTTTGAGTTGGTCATACAAATGTTCGATAGGGTTTAGATCTGGTAAATATGCAAGCCAGTTCAAAACTATTACGCCTTCCGTTTCAAGATATTCTCTAGCCACTCTTCTGGTATGGGGAGGTGCATTATCCTGCATGAAGTTAAAATTATCCTCAATTGCAACTCTCCGAAGCCTAACGATTGGTTCTAGCATTACATCAACATACCTCCGACCCGTTAAAGTGATAACAATGGAGTTTTTGCTCCCAGCATAATACCACCCCAGAACATTACAGTTTGTCCTTTATATCTTGGTACATATTTACGTCTTCCTGGAGGTCTGAGAACTCGAATTCGATGGTCATCTGATCTTAGGCTAATTCTGGTCTCATCCGAAAAAAGTACGTTTTACCAATTCTCAATTGTCCAGTTTTGATGTGGCACCAATTTAGTCGGTCAATTTTATTTTGCCGAGATAACTGTTGGACCCGTAACTTTCTCCTACTGTACAACCCTCGAGCAGGAAGCCTTTTTCTTATGATTTCAACTGAAACGTTCACATCTGTAGCTGCCAGACGTTGCTTTTGTAGCTCTCGATGAGAAACACTGGGATTTCTACTAGCAATTTGGCACACAAAGCGGGCTTGTTGTTCAGTTGTGACTCTTTGACGACTTTGTCTGGGCTTGGTCTTGAGAGTTTCTAGTTTCAAGTACCTTGCATATGTTTTCGATACACACCCTGAGCAACGCCTACTATCTCTGCTGCGTTTCTATGGGACATTCCTAGTTCAATATGAGCAATAATTCTTTCCCTATGTAGATCTGTTAATCCAACATAAGGCATTTTTTTTGGATCGAATGAAAATTACCGGACAATCGTGATTTTACCACTAAACACAAAATTCATAAGAAAATAAATCGCAGCAGTCGTTTATTCTTCATTATCAGGTTTATGTACAACAAAAAGCTTTATCTTAAAGTGGTATAACAATTTTTTTCAGTCAATGCCAAATAAATTAAAGTCCCTGTTTAGGCCGAAAGTAGTTAGGAATTGATTGATAAAATATAAAATCTACAGAAAAGATAAACATAACAGTATCTCCACCCTGTAATACCAAAAAATGTATCTTCAATCATATTTTATTTATATGATTCAGATTATAGTTGGGGCTTGCACCCTTTGGTTTTACAACAGCAAAATAAAACACCAATTCACGACAATACACCAAAACACTTTACTATTGCATTGGACAGGCGCACAGTGAGGTATTTGACACAGATAGTTGATCGACATTTTTTATGTAGACCTTATATAAATTATTGCTATTTTCAATTAAAGAGGAAATAATATGAACAAAATAAAGGATAATTCGTCGATTCTAAAAAAAAGAAAGAAAAATCACTGTTCCATTGTTTCCACGGTCAATGCCACTAATGCCAGTAGTAATATCGCAACTAATACTACTAATGCTACGACTGATCCGCGAGCAATGCCGTTACCACTAAAGTCGCTACTAATACCAAATTGTGCTATACTGCTAATGGCACTAATGCGATCGCTTTGTACACAGCAATGCCATCGCGGTTTACACCTCGCATTAGTATATCTGGCAAACTGGTACTGATTGGCAAATTAGAGGAAACCAAGAATGTTTCTCTTATTTTATCAGCAAAGTCGCAAAAAGTCGCAGTATTTTATTTTACTATATGAAAGCCCAATGTTTACTAAGTAAAACGTATATAGACAATATGCTGAATTCTTCGAAATGCACAACTAAATCTCTAAGTATAATAAAAATGTCACAAATTTAATCAAATTTTCTGAACGCTTAAATTTTAGTTGCAAAAAAAATCGTTAGTATAGAGAATATCAAAATAAATAATACGTTTTTGTAGAATACATACCTGCAGCTTGCTGAGCCATTTTCAATCAAAACAATAATATAAACGTAAAAAGAGCACAAGAACAACAACAATTTATAATTTTAAACATAAAATTTAGCCATTTACCTCTTATCTGTGAGAAGTAACAACTTTGACGTTTCGTTGAAACAAATTAATGCAACTAAACACACCCATAGCAACGCCAATCATGGCGGACATGATTTAACTTATCATTTATCTTTTTTTGGTAAATCTTAAACACATTTGCTTTTTCGAATTTCGATCATTTTTTTCATGCTAATACCCCACCATGAGGCGTTTCGCTAACCATAGAATGTAGAGTGAATAAGAGGGGGAGTTAACCACCGCGACCTTAAAGATCTATTGTGTCCGCCTTTTTTGAGTTACAGCTCATAATACAGTCTATAACTCATCATACATGGGAATCTTCTTGTTTTAAAGAGAACAGGGTATTTTCCATCTTCCTCTGAAAACAGAGGTTTATCTTACGAGGAGTGGGCATCTACCTCCTACGAGGAAATTTGTGAAAACCTGGACACAAAAGCAGCACGTGGGAATAAATTACTACTTGACCCAGTTTCTTAGCGGCTCTGGCTATTTTCTGTCATATCTAGAAAAAATGAGAAAGGTATCATCACTAGTATCTTCTTGTTTTAAGGAGAACAGGGTATTTTCCATCTTCCTCTGAAAACAGAGGTTCATCTTACGAGGAGTGGGCATCTACCTCCTACGAGGAAATTTGTGAAAACCTGGACACAAAAGCAGCACGTGGGAATAAATTACTACTTGACCCAGTTTCTTAGCGGCTCTGGCTATTTTCTGTCATATCTAGAAAAAATGAGAAAGGTATCATCACCAGTATGCCTTTACTGCGAAGGTTATATCGACGCAGAACATAGTTTTTTTTCAGAGC
Source organism: Sitophilus oryzae (assembly GCF_002938485.1). Classification (NCBI taxonomy): domain Eukaryota; kingdom Metazoa; phylum Arthropoda; class Insecta; order Coleoptera; family Curculionidae; genus Sitophilus; species Sitophilus oryzae. Next base: position 6,342,660 of record NW_022147432.1, read on the forward strand.
CAACAAAACTGGAATCGCATATCAAGGTATGTGGAAAAATACTGAGGGAAAAGAAAAGGGACAACAAAAGGAGGTGTTTTAGTCGGTATTATATTAATTATTATTTATTAAGAGAGATTCACGCTTTAGTACTGGTGTATCTTCAGGCACGTCTTAACACTCTGTGAGTTTTGGCTAATTTGGCTTCTGCCTCCTAGTAATGGGTGCACACAAATCCACCTTTCGTCATCTGCATACGAGCCAGCTCGTGTATACTCATTTGCAACTATACAATGGCTAGTTCCCAAGACACTTTAAAGCTTACTTACTAAGAAAACAGGCATGTAAGTACAGAAACCTATTCTAAAACTTTTAATCAAACAACAAACAACGCTTTATTGTACAAAAAGCCAAAACAGCTTCATCGACAAAGCACTCACAAACAACAAAATCACAAAAAAATACAAACAACAAAAAATACACAATACAAATAATACAATTCAAAAAAAAAGTCTTTAAAATTACAAAAATAATATACATGGACAATTTTAGAACAGTACGCAGTAAATAGATATAATTTTAGAGTTATAAAATATTAAATACTTGACCTTTGACCAGTGTGTGAGATGATCAAAATTTTAAAATTCAAAATTGTTCATAATTATTAAACATCAACAAAAAAGTCGTTTACCGCATATAGGACTCTCTCCAGTAAGTATGATTTCAGAGCTTTGCGAAATGCGGGAAAGAATGAAAGTGACTTGATATTCGAAGGCAAATGATTGTACATTTTCTTGGCATTGTACAGTATTGAGCCCTTAACTAGTTCTGAGCTCGGGGTTGGCAGATACATATCGTGCTCCGCATTCCTAAGTGGATAGTTGTGAGAAGGCCTTTCCGGAATAGAGAATATGTGCTTGCGGATTAAGCAAACGGATTCAAAAATGAATAAGGAAGGAAGAGTCAGTATTTTGAAATTTTTAAAGAAATTCTGGCAGTGAGTTTCCCCATCTGCTGTTCAGTCCCAATAAATATCGAACTGCTCTCTTTTGAAGTCTGAAAACACGATCAAATTTTGTTGCGCAGCAAGTACCCCAAAATGGAAGGGTATAACGAAGATGTGACTCAAAAAGGGCATAATAGGCTATTCTAGAGGTTGAGAAGTTAAGTTCCTTAGAAACTGATCTTAGCGCAAAACAGGCAGCGCTTAGTTTCTTTGATAGAGCTTCGATGTGAAAAGTCCCATTTTAACGAGTTGTCTACAACAAGTCCTAAGAACTTCACAGAATCCACGACATCAATATCAATAGTGTTGTAAATTGAATACCATCAATATCAAAAAGGTTGTATAGTACTTTTATATGACAAAACTTTAGTTTTTGATAGGTTGAGGCATAGGAGATTAGAATCGCACCAAGACTTAATGGTGCGTAAGTCACTGGATATAGTATCATATAGTGCCGCAACATCTGGGCTGCTCCAAGTGAAACTAGTATCGTCCGCAAAGAGGCAGATTTTACCGCTGATGTCTAGATTTTGCAATGTCGTTGATAAACACCAGAAACAAAAATAGGGCCAAGTACTGAACCCTGAGGGACACCACATTCTATAGGCTTACAAAGAAGACATAGACGTATCAATAACTCTCAGAAGCTGCCTTCTGTTGCCAAGATATGACTTAAGCCATTCGAGCGGCACTCCCCCTGAAACCATAGTATTGCAATTTGTTAATTAAGATATTATGATTTACACAATCGAAAGCCTTAGAGAAATCACAGAAAATTGTAGCTGTAGAGTGATGGTTATTCAGGCTAGAGTATACATTATTAAAAAGGTCGAACATAGCATCATTTGTGCAACTGTTACTTAGAAATCCAAATTGATTGGTAGTAAGTATTTTATATTTAAGGAGAAAAGATAGAAACCTTTTTTTAACCAATCTTTCAATGATCTTAGATAATGTGGGCAGGAGTGTAATTGGGCGATAGTTCGAAGCTTCATCTTTATCACCTTCTTTATACAGAGGAATAATTATTGCTGTCTTAAGGCAGTTTGGAAAAACTCCTTTTTGGAATGACTCGTTAATTAAAGTAGCAAGATGGTTTAATGTGCATTCAGGAAGTTCAGAGAACATTTTGAGAGTAAGCCCATCAGTCCCAGATGAGGATTTGTTTTTAATACTATTAATTGTACTACGGAGCTCATCTAATACTATGGGCATGAAGAAGAAACTGTGTAAATTCTCATTTGCTTTAGGGAGATATGAAAGTGAATCATGGGGAGGAGTTATAGTGTTCACTAAATTTTTAGCCACATTATCAAAGTAAGTGTTTAAATCTTCAGGTGAATTAAAGACTGTGTCAGACGAAGAAGTATTATTCCTTAAGTCATTTACAATAGCTCAAGTTTTCTTAGCGACATTACCGGCTTTGGCTAGCCTCGCATTATAATAATGGTCCTTGGCAGCTTTTATAGTCTTACGATAAACCTTTCTATAAAGTTTCACGTAATTATGAAAGAAGAGGCTGTCCGTGAATTGCTTAAGGTGAGCTAATGAGCGCATGTTCTTTGCAGATATACGCAAGCCTGTAGTAGACCAGGGTATACCTTGTTTACTTTTGATAGCCCTAAGAGGAAACGCCTTGTACGCCAGATTAGACAAGGTATCCATAAATCTAGAAAATTCGGAATCGACGTCAGCCGAGAGGACAACCCACTCAGTTGTTAGACATAGGTGGTGAAAATTTAGAAAATTTCCATCCGAAAAAATGCGGCCCAATTTGCGCGAGGTATTTTTGCATTTGGATTTTGGCAAAAACTTTGTCAATACTGCCTCATCTAAATCTAAAAAAAAAAATAAAGACTGCCAATCTAAAAAAAAACAAATATTTCATCTCTTAATTTTAAGTAAAAAGCTACACTGGTTTGAGAATGTAAAAACATAAATTTCCCAGAGACTTTTTACTGTAACACAAATTTGCCTAACCGTCAAAAACTTTTCCCGTCATCGGAAACAATAAGATATTTAAAAATGAACGAGAAAAAAGTATTATAAAAAGCACTATAACAATCACATTGAGTAAACAATTTAAAATACAGTTTTTAAATTCAATTCATTTTGTGGTGATGATCTTGTTACAGGCGATTGATCTCAACAAGAGAGTAACTTTACTTTTTTTTAGTTCAGTTAGCGGAACTGAGTTATTTAGTTTATTATTAGAGTTATTTGTGTGTGAACCATGCAGTTTTTATAGTTTTCTACATTATTTTAATAAAGATATGTGTCTGTTTAATAAGACTTTTTTGTGGTTTCAAATTTTGTTCATTACCCATTATTGTTCGCGGTTACTGACTTTAAAGTCTCTATATTTATTGTGTTGATGATGTTTTTAAGTCATTGACAGCACGTATTTCAGTACCTTGGGGATATACAACCTTAGAAAAAAAATGTTTAGAAACAAAAAGACATGCAAGTGGTCAATCTAAAGCTTCATTCAGAACACTAACAATTAGTGGAATATATTAGGGGTCTCAATTAGCGTAGAAGTTTATTCCTCTAATTTTAATGTAAGCATTGAGAATTTCAAAATTAGTGGTAAGAGTGAAATTTCAATTAGTGGAAAAAGTTAACACACTTTTTCCACAAACAACTTTTAACTTTTCCACTAATAATACTGCAAAATTTGCAAGTAATGTCATTTTGGCCTTATTATCATCTGTCAAGAGAAATTGTGGTTGAACATCAAAAGCTGATTGTTTCATAAGCTAAATATTAGGCTTTCTCTATGGATACAACTAACGCAAGCTGTTGCTATGAAATTATATTAAATTTAATTGTGTTTTTTAAATATTGGTCGCGTTTATCAGGACAAGTTGATCAGTGAGCGATGTGCCATCGATTGGTTGTCCTGCTGAAAGCGCTTTTTAGCATCGCTTACACTGAATTGTTTTCAACCATTTTTAGCACAAATCGAGGGGATTAGTCAACCGAGAACAATAAACAAAATGGTTTGTTATCGTTTTCCAAAACATTTTGTGACATTTGGCGTATGTGACGTTTAATCCATCATGCATCGGTAGCGTAGCGTATTTTTAAATCTGATGGAAAAAATGGCGACTGATCCCAGAGCTCACAACTATCCGGCGCGTTCAGCAGAAATTAGTGATCGCTGCAGTAGCATACGTCCTGATATAGACAAACTAACAAAAGCAAGACGCGTCAACGCTGTACTGCAAAACGGCAACAAGTTTGATAAGAGTTTATTACCGCGCTTGCGTCAACTGGCCTTTTAGACGAGGACGGTTTACTTATGGATTGTGTATTTTGTAGTAAACTTTTAGACGAGGATGTTTTACTTATGGATTGTGTATTTTGTAAAAAGGATGTTTAATTAATAAGCGTTTATTAAAATCAAATACATTTATTTCCATCGGAAAATAAACAATAATTTCTGGACATAACAGATATAAAAACAAAAGTTTAATAAACGAAAACGTATTCCTCTTATTAAAATAACAAAAAAGATGATAAAAAAACAACAGTTATGGTAAACGAAATAAAAGCATTATTCTTCAAAAGGTACAAAAAAATTATTATGTATATTATAATATTAATAATAGGAACAACAAGAAACATCTTAAAAATATACAACTTTTTCAAATATAAAACATAAACTTCACATTTTCACAAGAATTTTCAAAAATATTAACATTTCGAGTCTATTATAAAATATAAAGCACAAAAATTCAAATCATAAAAAGATTAAAAAGATAAAGATTCTTATAACTTACAGTCAATTTGTAGGACCTTCGTTTTGTCTACGTTAGCGATGTAACCACAATAATATGTATAATCACAGTAATTATTATGTTCTTCATAAATGTAAAATGTATTAAATTATTTGTTTTCGTTTTGTACGCTAATAAAATAATAGTAATAACCAAACAAAACGCAAAATCAGGAATTCAACAGTTCGTTCAAGGATGGTTCAAGGCAAAAACGTTTTTCGTTTTATTTAGGTTAGGTTTGACGAGTGCGACTGCGCGATGATTTCTGACTCAACTGGCCAGCGCAAAAACAATAATTCGACTTCCTCAATCCTTTGAAAAGTCTTGCTTTTGTTACTTTGTCTATGGTCCTGATGAACGAGACCATTGTGAATGATCGTAAACTAGAAAGAATAAAGTGTAATTGAAACCATTAATTTATTTCACTAATTGCGAGGTTCTGAATGAAGCTTAAGGCTGCAAACTTTCCTTCTTCTTTACGTATCTTCCCATTCGTGAAGGTTGGCGATCACAATGGCACATTCTTCACGATTCCCTGGATTCTCTTCTCTGGATCTTTTCTGGATTTTCTTTCTTGTAAATTTAATCTACTACTTATGTTGCTATATTATCAACAAATAATGTTTTTTAACTAAAAACAAAATTACAAAAATTTTTTCACAAAATTCCAAATTTTCAATTTTTTTTTTCGCAAAAGAACTCATAATCGTATTCCTGGGGTCAAAATATACTACTCCTAAAAATATTTGCACTTATTTAAGACTCACCCTGTATAGTTTGATAATTGCAGCATTTTTTTTAAAGGGTTTTCAATTTTGTTGAAAATATACTTCAACATTTCTTTCGCCATGCGGAAATATTCGTAAAATGAGCGAAGGGTGAGCTGTGAGTTTTGGATATAACGTATGATATTTGTCCAATTCAAAATGAGACCGTTTATTTTCACGAACGTGAGTAGTATATTTTTGTATCAGTTTAATATAAACATTATCGCATAGATAAATGAAACAAGTTTAGATTGGAAAGTGCCCATAAGGACAATGTAAACACAATTTGGCACTATTCTTGCAACGGTCGCGACCCAAAGCTTTTGAAAATATCGGAGCGGCTTTTTCCGGAATTCTATCGCCAAATATTATTTATTCAAGTATATTATTATCCTATTTTAATTTTATAAATAAAATACAGTGTGTTGCATACAAGAAACTTTATTTTATATAAGGATATGTATGAAATACTTATGAAACATTGAAAAATGACGTTATACCACGATCCACGATAGTTTTTGCAGTTCACAGTTCAGGGCACAGCTTTTTAAGTTTTTAATGTCACTTGTCTACAATTATCACGGGTTTGAGTAAATAAAACTGAAACTAAACTCACAAGATAGCAATAATTACTTTGGAAATGGACGGTTTAAACACTTTTCGGAATTTTTTCAATGAGAGCGGTTTAGATTTTGAAATATTTTATAAGTTTTGAAGATTCTGATTTTGCCAAGAGATACGGACAAGTGAAAATTATTTCTGTTTTTGTTTGCGGTTGTTCTTAGCAACCGCTATAGCAGCGCCAGATCGCGTACAACGGTCGCGACCGAAAACAATTTCGCGATCCAAAATTTTGACGGGCATTCCAATCAAAATTTATTTCCTCTATCTATGCATTATCGCTAGCTAATAAACTATACTAAAAAAAGACATAATATGCCAAATGACGCGTGCCCGCTACAGAACCTACTAAAGAAGAACGCTAATCTCGTGTGTTTTTTAGTTTCAAATTTAAAGTGGTGCCATCTAGTGTGTTAAGAATGAACTAAACCTGGCGGAAATTTTGAATAGTATACCATATTTAATTATTTTTATGTAAGTTGTTTGAAATGTAGATACAGAACAATTAAATCTTCAGAAATCAGTACAAAAATTCATTTTCTTACATATCTGATTGTCGCTGACTGGTTCGTAACTACTTTGTGAATAAAGAAAATAATCAATAAAGGATAGGTATTATTATACAGGGTTGTTCACCGACATACGACACGGAGTATTGTAGCTAAACGATTAGATTTTTACAAATTGTAAGTTTTGGGTTCGTTGAAGGTCTATTAGAGCTACAATTTAAGAATATTTTTACAAGATACAGAGTGTCCCAAATAAGTAAAAAATATAGTTGTATTTTTTTAATGGAACACCCTGTATATTATTCTATTTTTGGATTCTACAATTGAAATAAAGGTAAATTTGATTAAGGTTTATCACACTTAAACCTTACCGTTTTTGAAATATTTTCAATTTTATGAAATTGCAGTAAAAATTTTAAGGCTTTATTTCTCCCAGGGTATCAAAGTTTTTAATACTAAATATTTACTGAAGATTATTTATTGATCAGATATTGTGGTGCAATAATAAAAATTTTACTACCTTATACAGAGTGTCCAAAATTTATATTAAATAATGACTAGCTTTAAACGGCAATAACTTGTTTAATTTAAAACGGAACACCCTATATATTTTACGTGAATCAGATGCACAATGTAATTGTCTATCAAATTGTATTATACCATTTTTTCACCCATCTCTTGAAGTTTTCGTAGAAAATGCATTTCTTATAATTTAGACCTCATTTATCACTATACCCATGGAATATTGACATTTCAGATTTTTTTTATAGCACCATAATATGTACAAAATGTACAGGTGGTAAATATTGCAAGCTCATTGGCATACAAAAACTATTTAAATTTTTGTAAAAGAGTATACCAATTAAATATACTACCATTATTTCTTACAAAAAACATTAAAAGTTAGTTAATTACATACTTGTAAATTGTTTTAATTAATAAATTATTCTAAATAAATGTGGATTTGGCTCAGAAATCAATATAATAATAAGTTATGAAAATGAATGTCTCTGGTTTTATAAATAAGCATTCGTCAATAAATGAAATAAAATTTATAAGGTGTTACTATTTACCACACTGTCTAATACACACACAAAATTCAGTTTTTTTAGTATTTGGAACAGTTATTACTTTAACGTAAACAGTCAATTTAATGTAGTTTGAATACTGGGATCATATTAATTGGTCCTCTTTAACAAAAAATATTTAAACAGTTTTATTTTTATTTTTTAATTAAATAAGCGAACTATATCGATAATATTAGTATCTGTACCCTTTAAAAATGTGTTACATTTTTAAAAATAAGCTAAAATGTCAATATTCCATGTGTATAGTGATAAATGAGGTCTAAATTATAAGAAAATGGGTGAAAAAGATGGGTAAAAAATGTTATAATACAGTTTGATAGACAATTACATTGTGCATCTGATTCACGTAAAATATATAGGGTGTTCCATTTAAATTAAACAAGTTATTGCCGTTTAAAGCTAGTAATTATTTAATATAAATTTTTGGACACTCTGTATAAGGTAGTAAAATTTTTATTATTGCAACACAATATCTGATCAATAAGTAACCTTCAGTAAATATTTAGTATTAAAAACTTTGATACCCTTGGAGAAATAAAGCCTTAATTTTTTTACTGCAATTTCATAACATTGAAAATATTTCAAAAACGATAAGGTTTAAGTATGATAAACCTTAATCAAATTTACTTTTATTTCAACCGTAGAATCTAAAAATAGAATAATATACAAGGTGTTCCATTTAAAAAAATACAACTATAATATTTTTTACTTATTTGGGCACTCTGTATCTTGTAAAAATATTTTTAAATTGTAGCTCTAATACACCTTTAACGAACCCAAAACTTACAATTTGTAAAAATCTAATCGTTTAGCTATAATATTCCGTGTCGTATGTGGTGAACAACCCTGTATAAAAAGGAGTTAAAAATATTGTAGTGCCAAATGGTTTCATCATACATTTTACAATACAGATAAAAATCAATTCAAACTAAAAGATAGGTATTTATTAATAAAGCTAATATAAATAACCTACTTTGAAATACTTTCTTCGAAAAAAACCTCAGAGAAATAGTTTTATAGGTACATTATTTTTCCAGAGTAAAAGTAACTTAATATTAAAAAAATAGAAGTATTAATTACAATAACAATTACAATGATGATGATAACAATACACAATATATATATTAACTTACAATTCCATACATACGAGGCGTTTCGGAAAAAAAATAAGTAGGATAGGAAAAAATATAACATACGAACATCTTCCAAAACACAAAATACACTTAGATCCATTTTATCACATACTAAACTAATGAATACAGAACAACAAACAAAAAATGTAATATACAAAATACCATGTGAATGCGATAAATTTTACATTGGTGAAACATCTAGACCCTTAAATGTTCGAATTAAAGAACATAATAATTATTTAAGAAAGGGAGATTTTCACAAATCTAAGATTTGTCAGCATTCATGGGACACAGGGCACAGAATAAATTTTAATAACGCCAAAATTATAATGAAAGAAGCGATAGCCTCTAAAACAAAAATAAAAGAGGCTTTTTTAATACAATCTAATAAAAATAAATGTATTGCTCATGCATCTGCAGATGTTAGTAATGTATGGCAATCGCTTCTTTGATTTTAAAGAACATAACATAAATAAACATAACATACCTAAAAATTAAAAATGATCATACAGAAAGTTTGGGGCGTTTTGGCTTTACCTTATTAAGTAATTGTTATCAGGTAGTAATTGTTAATTTTGAAGTTCAACTTGGATATAATGTCATTTTAACAAAACGTCAACGGTTTTTATAGACGTAACTGTTTTAAAAAACTAAAGTGTTCTCGAATAGTTGAATTTAAATATTTTAAATAGTTTTTTTTCTTTATTCTTTGTATTTTTTTTTGCTTCCGACGACGGAAAGAGATAAACTTTCCGAAACGTTAAGCATTTTTTTGTTCGTTAGGCAAATTTGTATATAACTTCTGACAAGTAGTTTCCGTTTGGATTAACGCAGAAGTGTTTACAACAAATAACTATTTTATTTTGTAGATTTTCTTGCAGTGGCGAAATACCCATATAGGATTTTTTGGAGAGTACGTAGGTAATTGACACAATTTAATTTTAAATAAACAATGTCTTCACAAAGTAGTAACTGGGTTTATGTTCCTCATCTGTCGCAATAAAGATCTAAAATCACAAATCCAGTAAAAACAAAACATTAATTACAACAATGAAGATCGAAAGTTCAGAAATAATAATAAACAGCTGATGATTTACCGGTATCAAATTTGGAAAAGTGTGATTTAGTTTCAAAAAGTCAGGAGAAAAAGAAACAAAATATGTCCCTTTTTTTCACAATAAGAACTTAAAATTTTGAACGCAATTTTTAGGCAACTATAAAAACTTGATTAGCTCCAAGCAATAAACTTATCAGCTTGAGAGCACCAAGAAATTACTATCTCAATTAACAAATCGTTCAAGGTTGTGATGATAATGGCCACTATCTGTTTCAATGGCGCAGGTTCACAAAGTGATAAAACTGCTCGAAATAAGTCGGCCACCGGAAACCGGAAGGCAGGTGCACTATGGTTGTACCTTTAAATAATAATGAAAAATATTATTGCTGTCAAGAAAATTTCACCAAAACCCTTTATTTTCCATTGTTGGCATTTTTCCTCGGTTCAATATTGAAAACAAAACATTCTTAAGCCTGCCCCTTTAGATTTTCCCACCGATTAAAATTTTACTGTATTTCATTCTATTGTAATCGACAACAACAATGTTCGGCGTATAGTAGGCCAGTGGGATCCAATCTGACATGACATAATTGACCCCTCTATGGGAACAGAGGCCGTACAACCGTGGTGGTACCATAAACTTGTCTATGGGCGATTTTATGCCTGTACCGAAAGAAAGAAGACGTTACTCTAGGCTCGATAGCATTGAATGGTATTGACGATGAATGGCGAGAAGTGTTAGAAGCGGAGAATCAGCATAGGAAGTGTGTCTTCCATATTTTAATATGATAAACATACTAGTTCAGATATACAGGGTGGTCCGAATTGTAATCGAAAAAAATTGGCAGCTTATTCTACGGGTAAAAATAAATAGCAATTTACAGGCGATCAGGCAGTACTACCAGGGGATAAAGAAGACCAAGAGTATATGGCCCGTAAACTAAAAGAAACCTATGTAGACTGAGGACTAACAATAAATATGGAAAAAAAGAAATACTTGTGCATTAGAAGAGAATATTGTAACCTACAACTGGAAAACTCAGAAGAAATAGAAGCCTGTGATGAATATAAATATTTAGGGGTCATATTTGATAAAACGGGTTCAGACGACAAAAGAATGAGAGTGATACACGAAAGGCAATTAATTGTTTGAATTGAATTCTCTGAAGCAAAATTATTACGAAAATACGAAACGTAGTGTATTTTCATAATAATTTTATGAAATTATTATGAAAATAATAATTTACTTTTATATTATAAAATAATTAAAACATTCTAATTTAAAGTAATTTGTTATACAATTCAGAAACTTGGAGAATGACAGAAAAACATAAAGGAATAATAGAAGCAACCGAAATGGATGCAGTGAGAAGATCGGTCAGAGTATCCAGAACCGAGAGAGTGAGAAATCAAAATATCCGGGAACAAATGGGAATTCAGGACACGATTAATGACTGATATCGAAAGAAGGCAACTTGTCTGGTACTGTCATGTACAACGTATGAATGACATCAGTGGTTCTTGAGATATTTTTAATCGAAATAATGAATACACGTCATTATTGACACAAATGGATACGTTGACAAGGTAGTTGTAGAACTGAAATCATAATTTTGAACTGTTTTTGTGCCAAAAGTTCAACAGAAATTTGTCAAATACCGGGTGCGTCTCAAAAGTAGTTCATCCCTATAACTTTTTTATTTTTTTTTTCAGATAAAACAACGATATTTGGTATGTTAGTATATGACATAAATTAGGATTGATTGACATAATCAAATTGTTTTCGGTCACTTCCGGTTTCACCGAAAATGACTATAACTTTTATTTTTTAAATGACACCCTCGGTATTTTTTTACTTTATTTGATAGAAAATGACACTTCGAATAGAATGACATACCATATGTCAACTTTTTACATTTTAGCATATTATGGTTTATTTGTTATTGTAACATGCGGTTCATAACGACAATTTGACTTGAAACACCAAATGTGTGGTATCAAATTAATTGTAAAAAAATGCTTTTTCCAAATATGCTAATGAGCCACCCTCGTTCCATTTGAAAAAATTGAGATATGATTAAAAATACGATTTGGGCAACTTTTAACGGGCCAGGACAAGACACTAAAAACATTAGACGATCAAATCTATTTTTCCAAGGCTCCTTGATTAAAAATTAGTGTTTTAACACAGCCATTGCGGCCACTCTAGATTGAAATTTAAAATACAATTTGTTTTTGAGCGAATATGTCAAAAGTTGACCTATGATATGTCATTCGATTCAAAGTGTCATTTTCTATCGAATAAAGTAAAAATAAAATACCGAGGGTGCCATTTAAAAATCAAAAGTGGTAGTCATTTCCGATGAAACAGTAAGTGACCGAAAACAATTGAATACGTCAATCAATCCCTAATTTATGTCATATACTAACATACCAAGTTTCATTTTTTTATCTGAAAAAATAAAAAAAATATTGGGGATGAGCCACTTAGGAGACGCACCCCGGTATATATCATATTTTTTTCTAGAAAAGAATATGATTAAATAATTTAATAATTTTAAAAATAAAAAGTTCCCGAATTTATAGTTTCAGTCAAATAATTATCTAGTCAACATTTTTATACATGTCAATGATGACTTGTACTGATAATAATTTACATTTCAAATATCTTGAGAAGGGTTACTCGTATATTGCGATTTGTATCAAGAAGCTTTATTTACGTAAAAATGACGGATATGTATATTTTTTCACCAGGTACAATCAAAAAGTTATTACAGTTCAAACCAGTTAAAAATATGTAGGTGGCGCACAAATAGAAGTTATATTGACATCAAAATTAAATTTTCTAAGTCAAAAAACACCCAGACACAAATTTTCATCCAAATATTGACGTTACTTCAGAAATTATTTGGAAAAAATCGAAATAAAAGTAAAACTTCTACACCCTGTATCTTCTAAACGAAACATTTTATGACATAAATTTAATTTTTAACTTTTTTACTTATTTTTATCTGCAGAATATGCTGCCGAAGTTTCCCGAATACAATTCCGAATACATCCTGTATAGTTCAAATAGGCCAAAGAACTATTTTTTGTTTGGACCATTTTTTTAGGATAGGGTCGAGATTATAGTTAATAATGTCGATGTCTCGGTCTGTCTTGATAAACTTATACTCGGTCAAATGCTACATAGCTGTTTCCGCAAAAATATAACAGCGTTGTTTTTTGTTGTTTGTAACTTTTATTAGATTACATTACGACACCTTGAAATGGATGACATGTATCATGTATCCATTACTAGTGAAACATTAGCCGAACAAGTATGATAAGAGTTGAAGAAAGATTATTTTTAGAGAGAACTACTTACAATATTGGAATGCAGCTATATAACTAGCAGTTTAGTAGAATAATTAACGATATATTGGTAATTTTAAAGGATTTAAGTGGATGACATGTGTCTATCAGCAGTGAACCATTAGCAGAAGAAGTAGGGTATTTAGTTCAAGTAAGATTATTCTCGTAAATAGCTGTTTAATTATTGCATGAGCACGTTAGTAAAGCAATTAGCAAATTTTTGGTCTATTTTGAATAGCATGGCATGTGTCAATCAGAAGTGAACTATTAGCCGAAGAAGAGTAGTATTTAGTTAAAGTAAGATTAATTATTTATAGAAGAAGTAGTAGTTTTCACTAAAGAGCAAGAGAACGCACAAAACCACAATTTTTTTCTATTTTTACTGACAGTTCGACAAGCAAAACGATCCTTTAAGGTAGCCGTTTTCAAATCGCTTAGCGCAATCAGTAAAGACGCTAAGCGCGTCAGATGAGGTAGATAAGTGCGTGCTAAGCGAAAATTAACGTCATATACGTTGAGCGTCTAAAAGCCCTTAGCGTTTTCTACTAGAGTATACTTTAGTAGTATAAATAGAAAAATAATAGTTTATTTTGAACTGGATGGCATTTGTCCATTAGCAGAAAACCATTAGCCGAAGAAGTATGACGCAAAGTTCGAGTAAAGTTATTTATTTATAATTGTAACATCCATTGTTGTGTTCGAGAGACTGTGATATCGTTATTTTGAATATTTATTACCCGTACTTAACTCGTAGAGCAATCTTTAACACTATTTTTGATTCTTATATGATGTTTATTGACATATATTTTAACATTTTTATTACTAGTAATAAAGAAAGGTCTAGTATTACTCCCTATAAGTTTTATATTGTTACAGGGTCCAGGAAATATGCGGAGATTAATCTGCCCACTTAGGCGTACCCTTTCTGCATTTGTTTCTGGATTTTTTTTATTGCTGGTAAGTCCTCTCTATTATAGCATGTTGTGCACCTCAATATAAGAAATCCCATGTATAGGTGAAAAATGATAAATAAAAATTTCCCGTTTAATGTTTTGGAACAAAAATTGTATGAAAATTTTTAATCAACTTTTGTTTTACAGTTTTAAAAAGATGAAAAATTTGTTTAATATGTCTTCCTGTAAATATAAATACTCAAAATGATGCAATTTTACCTGCTACCTAAAAATAATAAAATCGTTTCTAACATTTTCAATAACCTTAGCAGAAACGAGTATACAGTGTTGTATTATTTACATTAATACCTCAAAATTCACCAGCTTTCTTTAAATACTTTGCTCTTGAAATATTCAAAAAGTAGTCAATGGTGTTGATATCAGGAGATGTCACTGCCTCTTCCACTTGCTCTTTTTTACCCATTCATCTACCTGGAAAGAGTTCTTGTACATATTCTGGAACAGATGTCCCAAAATTAATAAGCGGACCACCTTTTTGAAACCATATATTTTGATTCGGGAGATTGATTTCAAGAGGATCGGAAAATACATTTTCCAGATTTGGGATAAGCAGTTATAGAAACCACAAGTATGTGTCGACATTTATATTATCGTTAAAATGATTTAACTAATAGGTTCAATATGAATTGAATCTATCACTAGATCATCAATAATAATAATGCCCGTCCAAACGTTGACTTTCTGTAACTGTTGAGTGTGATTCTCCCTCATCCAGTGAGGGTTTTCGGTTGCCCAATAATTACAGTTCTGTCAGTTTACCTAACCATTCAATGTCAAAGTTGACTAGACAGAAAAATATGTTCTTCAGTTTCATGATATTATTGTCAAGTAGATACATCATTTGCTTGCACAAAACAATAAAATGCAAATAGAGGTTTAAGAATCTGTTCTTTAAAAAGTATTTTATTCTGAAATGTTCTACAACTACACTAGACGAAAAACGAAAGAATTAAAGAAATGTGAGATACACATGGTTATATTCTTAGACACCTACATTAATTTGCAAGAAATAATATAGTGCCAATAACCTGTAGTTCAATATATTTTGTACTAGTGGAATTTGATACTTTTTAAGCATTTTGTAGCTAAACTATTTGCCATTTTAGCTTCTTTTCAAATTAAAAAGTGCCCTATCTGTGTATTATACGAGGGGAAACAAAATGAATGTTAAAAGTTTGAAACACCACTTTATCGTCAAGATAGTTTGTTTTTTTGGGTTAATCTCAATAGCTTCTTTGTTACACACCTATGTTTATTGTTTTTCTAGTGTTACTGTTATTGAAAATTCATATTATTATTCCCACCATGTTAAATGGAAGCGAAACCTGGGTGCCATGCCGTACCGCCGACACATGAACGCATTAAACAAGTTGCAACAAAGACATCTTAGACAACTCTTAAGAATAAAATGGTTCCATCATGTCTCAAACGTATCGGTCCTTGAAAAAACTAACTGCGAGAGTATTGAAGTCATGATTACAAAGTCCCGCTTAAGATGGGCTGGTCACGTATGCAGAATGCAAGAAAACCGCATACCAAAATCTCTTTACGGTGAGCTTGTAGACGGTAAGAGGAGGTCTGGTGGACAACTCAAAAGGTTTAAGGATATTTTCCACGAAAACTTAAAGGGAATTAACAAGCGAGAGTGGGAAGAGGCAGCTCACAATAGAACGGAATGGAGAAGAATTGTAAAGTCAGTTAAGAGCGACAACCAAAAAGTAAAGAGGCAACAAAGCAATGAGATTTTTGAATGTTTGGAGTGCGGTAGACAGATAACATCACGTATCGGGCTTTTAAATCACAGAAAAGCTCATGAAAGAAAACGCTTTGCGTGACCATCTTCTGATGCGTGTCAAATACTCGTCAGCGAGTAATGGCGGTATATATATATATACATTATAACTCAAGAAAGGGAATCACACATTAGATCTGCAAGGTCGCGGTGATTAACTTCTCTCCTAAACATTCTACATTCTACATCATCTCTACTAGAAGAATTGCCAACAAACAATAATGTGAATTTTCAATAACAGTAACAATAAATACATAAATTATTTCATAGGTGTGATGATTAGGATCAAAAGCATTTTTTTAATGCCAAAATTGCTGTAAATCTTTACTGTCTCCTTCAAAAGCCAAACCTCCATTAAAAATAAAGATATTGACATTAATCAAAGAAAAATCTACTGAGAACAGATATGCTTCGCCGGTAAAAAGCTTTTAAAATTCCTTACTTTGTTAAACCATAAAACTGGGAGTTTCAAAACGTACGCCAAAATAACAATATTTTGTTTTACCTCGTATAATAAACAAATGTGTACTTCAAATTTTAATTTAAAAGGAGGCTATAAAGTCAAATAATTTAGCAACAAATTGCTTAAAAAATCATTAAAATAGGCCCACTAGGACAAAATATATTAAACCTTTTAAGGTGTCCATTTTTCGTGCAGGTCAGCGTGACATTATCCGAAAAAACTTTAATTACACTATATTTTATGTACAATTAGACCATTTAAATGTGACAAATGTTATTTTGCGTATCATGCCACTTATTCAAAAATATTCCTTTACACCCACATCAATTTAAAACAAATAATAGAGTACCTGTTACTGTCTGTGTAAATCATGGCCCAAAAAGAAGAACAATAAGTGAGACGAACGAGAAAAGATCGCGATCAGGCCAGACGTTGAGGAATTTAGGTAAATTTCCGGCCGGTATGAATCATGATAGGCGCATTCTCGTTGCATATAGTGGCAAAACGGGCAGGGTGCCTCCAGGCGTAGGCCTGATGGTACACAGAGTCGGGCTGGGAAACATTTCTTTTGTTGTTTTGAATAAGTACTGTTATGATTGGTTCATACATCGACTATTGGTTCTAGACTGTAGATTGTAGATTGTACGGAAGGAGGGAAGTTAATCACCGCGACCTTATAGATCTATTGTGTTCTCCTTTTTTGAATTATAACTCATCATACAGTCTGAGGACTTTGGAAAAAGCCAGTATCTGAGACGGTTTTACAGAGGTTAGTTCTCCTTCTCTGATATCAATCGTACCAAAGTTTATGGAACGAATGGTTATCGTCTTGGCGCACTCAGTGATGAGGTGTTCCGGTGTTTTCCCATTTTCTTCACAGAATCTGCATTCGCTTGAAGACAGTGTCCTGTTAAAAACCCCGTGACAATCCGAAGATTGTTCATACTTAAATCAAGAAAACTCTTTGATTTTTCTCGGTTGTAAGTCCTGAGAAATTTCTTCGACTGTTTTAGACTGTTGGAGGAATCCCATTCCATAGGCTTCCACTTGGGAAGCAGAACATTTTCGGTCCAGTTAGTGGAGTGTTCGCTTCTTTTCTAGCTAGATGTTTTTGTTTTTTCATTACCTTCTATCCCTTGGTAGACTGGCAGACAGAGTAAGAGGACTTTATTTTCTTTGCCTAATTTCTTCAGCTTCTCTAAGTATCATTCTTTGGCCAACTTCGAATTGATGGTTACTAAGTTGATCACAAACTACGAATTGATAGTTACTTGTTGATAACAAATGAAAAAAAGTGTTGTTTATAAAGGTTTAATACTTGCAACGTACGCAAATATTGGTGTACTTGCCAAGTACACGAGTCGTCTGAGTCTGGTTTAAGATAAGTTGTACGCGTTTTTCGATAGTGTTAATTTTTGCCTGAAGGATGCGGAGCAGGGCCTATTTTACCATAAGACCCATAAGGCCCGGGCCTTGGGCCCGGTGGTCTGGGGCGCCCGTTAAAGGTTGTAAAATATTCATAATTTCTTGACTTTTTGAATTTTATTGGAAAAGAGGGCCCGAATTTTTGCTTGGGCCTTAGGGCCCGACCATATGAAAAATAGGCCCTGATGCGGAGAAGGTACAGTACGCCTATCCGTTCTGTAGCTACGGGGTATCCGTAAGGGGGGAAACGATATTATCTGTTACCGTATCTGTTTTCGATGTTTCTCGAAAAAAATAAAAATTTGACAAATTTGCAAGCAGCCAATGAAATGTGTGGGCGGAGTGTTTTGCGTTGACATGTTCGTCAAGAAATCGTGGACTCTGCCGCTTCTATATAGGTAGCGATTTATAAAATATATTGCTGTTTATTTAAATGGTTTTTGTCCGCATTCTGTGCATAGACATAGATCCAGTAGACGTACTTTACCTGGTACTGGTTCGGAGTATTTACTTTAAGGCCCAAATACTCCTATCTCTGTTCTTGATTTGGCTTTCAAAGCATCAGCATGGTCTTTTACATGCTGAGCAAACGCTTCTCCCTACTGGTCGGTATTTGTCATCTACTGGTCGAGTTGGAGGAGTGGAATTTTTCTTTTAAAGCCGGAATCAGACGATGCGGGTACTTGGGAAGTACACCAATATTTGCGTACTTGACACGTATGCCAACTTTGTACCTAGTAACACGACGCTGCGAGTGACAAATAGTTGCACAAGTAAACCACTCATACAGCATGGCAAGTATATGCCAACAACAAATGTCTGCCAACTACACGAGTTTTTTGAGCCCGGTTTAATTCCAAGTTGCAATTTTTAGAATTTCAGAAACTAGAAAGACTAATTTTTGCTTAATGATAACGTTCACTTGTTTGTGCATAAACATTACTATTTTTTGTATAAAATAAAACTTTTATTAACATTATAATGAAAGAACCGGTAGCCTCTAAAGGAAAAATTTCTAAAAAATATTTTATTAATCCACTCTGATTTATTACAGAACTAAAATTATAACAGAACATCAACGGTTTATAATAAATATATCTGCTAAAAACTAAAGTGTTCTTCAATAGTTGTTTATAGATATTTTAAATAGTTTTTTCTTTCTTCTTTGTGTTTGGTTTGGTTTGGGGGTATGCCCCTTGAAACATTAAGCGTTTTTTGACGGTTAGGCAAATTAGTTTTTCCAAAAAAGTCCTATGGGTATTTCGCAACTGTAAGAAAATATATAAAGCAAAATAGTATTTTTTTGTAAACACTGCTGGCGTTAATCCAACGGAGACTAACTGTCAGCAGTGGCTTACTACTAAACAAATTTGCCTAACGGACAAAAAAATGCTTAACGTTTCGGAAAGTATATCTCTTTCCGTCGTCGGAAGCGAAAAAACATAAAGAATAAAGAAAAAAACTATTTCAAATATCTAAATGCTACTATTCGAGAGCACTTTAGTTCGTTTTTTTAACAGATACCTCTATAAAAACCGTTGACGTTCTGTTAAAATGGCATTATATCAAGTTAAACTTCAAAATTAACAATTACTACCTTATAACAATTAACTTAATAAGGTAAAACCAAAAAGCCCCAAACTTTCTGTATGATTATTTTTAATTTTTACGTATGTTATGTTTATTTCTGTTATGTTCTTTAAAATCAAAGAAGCGATTGCCATACATTACTAACATCTACAGATGCATGAGCAATACATTTATTTTTATTAGACTGTATTAAAAAAGCCTCTTTTATTTTTTTTTAGAGGCTATCGCTTCTTTTATTATAATTTTGGCGTTATTAAATTTTTTTTCTGTGCCCTGTGTCCCATGAATGCTGACAAATCTTATGGTGCGTTTAGCCGTAATATCAAATTAAAAACTTATTTTTCGACGAATGAAGTGATCCATTTGTGCGCGCACAGCAGAGTTGTGTCGGCGAAAATAATGGACGACCAAGATATAGTCGAGGCTGAAGTCATTGGTATGCATAGCTTAATTATTCAAAAGAAGAAAAATCGATAACATCGTCGCTGGTGGCAAACCCAAATTTTTAGAAACCGATATAATTTACTGCAACAACTTAGTGTCTGAGGAGGGCTATGATCAGTTCAAAAACTTTACAAGAACGACCAGGCCCGACTTTAAATATTTACAACATTTAATAACACCAAAAATTACGAACAAAAGATACATATTTTAGAATAACAATTTCATTAATATCGACATATTCAATATTAATTTTATTTACAAGGTTTTGCCATGCGTTATATTTTTTTTGATTTTTTAATAATACAAAGAATGTTTAACATCCCATAATATAGGCAACTTTTCATATTTTTCAATTAATAATAACGAAGATTCATTGATCCACTCCATAATTTTAATAAAGAAAACGAAAAAAAATCACACACGCACGCACGAACGCAGACAAAACAAATTGCCGGTCCAAATTGAGCGTTCGCGCACACATAAAATCCCTTTGAGCACGGACCAAAAACCGACACCAGACGGCTCACGTTCGCGGCTGCTCGCGCACAGGCGGATTCAGAGTGAGCGTGCGCGCACAGCCGTTTACACTTGAGCATTCGCGGAGGATCAGTGCGTGCGTGCTCAAGTCTAAACGCACCATTAGATTTGTGAAATCTCTCTTTCTTAAATAATCTTAATGTTCTTTAATTCAAACATTTAAGAGTCTAGATGTCTCACCAATATAAAATTTATCACATTCACATGGTATTTTGTATATTTCACTTTTTGTTTGTTGTCTAGTGTTCAATGGTTTGTGTGTGTTAAAATGGATCTAAGTGTATATGTGGTTTGAAATAAGATGTTTGTGTGTTATATTGTTTTCCTATCCTCCTTATTTTTTCCGAAACGCCACGTATGTATGTAAATTTGTTTTTCTAAGAAAAAAACACTGACATGTATAGAAATTATTTGAAATAAACCATGGTTTAAAGATACGATCCGTTGTCCATTGAATACGGTCCTGAGCATTACATTAGTAAGGTAAAATGGTCAGATAATCGAGATGGTCGATCGATTAGCCATATCTGGTCGGGGATTTTTTGCGAGAAAATCTTACGTCAAGCCGCACCACTAGGGGGCGTCACTAGGCAATACACAACGAGCAAATAAGAAAAAGACGAAAATCCTGACTGCCTCTCGTGTACGCTAATGATGTTTATCTCTCGTTTATAGCAGAGTGTTAGATTTCACACTTCTTTATTCGGAATAATGTTATGCAATAACGAACCTCATGTAATATTAGATGATTATTATAGTATATACAGTGTTTCAACATCAACGTATTTGGACGCATATTGTTATCATATTTTTCTTTATTAAAAACTTTTATTTCACTCACAATGTTCGTCTGTATGTTGCCCAGTATGGTGGCGCACAATCTTATAAAAAAATTGTTACGGGACCACGACCCAAAAGACTCTTTTTGAGCTAGGCTGCAAATTGAAGATCTTATACAGTGTGGCGCCTCTCATACGATGCGGGGGCTCCATGGAGTACGGTAGTTTATATCGAAATCAAATTTTGGCAGCAAGCATTTTATAAAAATATATAGAGTTATACAGGGTGACCCCAAAAAAGTTACACATTAAAGTTGTGTTTTTTGTAATGGAATACCCTATATATTAATTGATTTTCGGATTCTAGGAAAAAATAAGGGTGAGTTTTATTAAAGAAGCATATACCTAAAATTTAAGGACTTTGACATATTTCACATTTTGTGAAAATGGAGAGTAAATTTTAAATTTAAATAACAGCTACCTAAATTTTAGTTGACCTGTATAGTCCAAATTAAAATTTGACCCGAAACGTTATACAGGGTGAAACAAAATTAATATGGAACATTAGTCACTTTTAAAAGCAAGTTACTCCTTTATTTTAAATGCAACACCCAGTATAATATTGCGGCGTTCAATGGGGAATTTATATATCTTCAAAATATTATTAAGGTTGCCTACCCCTCAGACAAAGATTTTCCTAGATTTAAAAATTCAGATTTATTGATACCCGGTGAAGGTTTTAAAGTCACCTTTTCTGCAAATCAAACTAAGTAGATGTGCGCAAATTTGAGTGTGGCAATGTCGCCTTCTCTATCTCAGTTGGTTTTTACAGTACGTAGTCAACCTCCGATTGTTTGATCGGGTTAAAATGCACAATGTGATATCTGTTCTTCCTAAATCTATGGTATTAACTAATTTTTATCTGCAGAATATGCTGTCGAAGTTTCCGGAATACAGTTCGGAGCACCCTGTATATGGTGTGCAATACCTGACTTCATTGTTATTTCTCTCAACTTTTTGCGTGTTTTTGTGTTTATTAAATTGTACATTTAATGGATGTTTTGTTTCTCCAATATAGAACGATTTTTCTGAACTAAGGTACCTTTTTAGAGTAGTTATGGAGCTACTCTAAATCGCTTTTTAAATCTGGAGCTACAGAGTGTGTACAGGGTGGGTCAAATTCGACGCTTTTAAATGGAAACACCCTTTTCTATAGGAGATAGACGAAAACTAATATCGGTGTCTGGAGCTCAATTTTCATCAAAAACATGATGGTGAAAACCGCACATCAATATCTGTTACCGTTTCGGAGTTACGGGGTATTTTTCAAAAATGTGCATTTTTAACAAATCGCTGTAACTTTTTTTGCTATGGAAAATTTTTGTATTTCTATGAAAACATTTCCAAACCACCTTTTACGTAGAATTTAATGGTTTAAGTATAATTTTTTAAATTAATAATTTAAGAGTTATCAGCAGAAAAAAAATAGATTTTTATTTGGGACACCCTCTATATTTTTAATTAACTGAAAAGAATTTAAAATTACCTCTCAAAAATATAGCACACTTGATATTTTGTTATAATCCCCTTCGAAATACAGAATTTTTAAAAGTTCGCCACTTTTAACTAGTAGGCTTTGGACCCCTTATTGATGAAATGCCCTTAATGGAACCCGAAAAACATATTTTTCAAGCAAGACGACGCACCGCCTCTGAACGCTGAAGTTATCAGCAAATTTTTGCAACCAATTTCAAGAATAATTGAATAGCTAACCAAGATTCCAGCCGTTGGCCGTCGAGGCCGCTTGACTTAAGCGGCCCTCACACGATCAATAATATTGTCAATATTTTGGATTATTGACAATATTATTGAGTGTTTGAGCGTAGATATTGATGTACTTTCAATATATTGATGGATTTTCGGGTCCCTGAAAATACTCGTCAATATTAAAGGCGGAGCTAGTATTATTGACAATATATTGACCGTTAGGTCGCATGATTGACAAGATTTGACTAGTTTATTTAATCTATGGCTTATTTGTAACCATGGCGGAAGACAGAACATCGCCGTCGTTGTTTTCGGAAGATGAATCTGAGATTGAAACAAAAAGTGAACGAAAATATTACAAATTTTTATAGATAGTTATCGTGAAATGCCAGAACTATGGGATATTTCGTCAAACGACTACTCCAACCGCGACAAGAAAAAAAGAAGGTTATAAAAAAATTATTAATCATTTATAAAAAATTAAAAAAAATGCGGGAATAGAAGATGTGAAAAAAAATCAATTCGTTAAGAACAAATTTCCGAAAAGAACTAAAAAAATAAAAGACTCTCAACGCACAGGGAGTGCAAGTGCAGACATATATGAACCTTCGTCTTGGTTGTTTTGGAACTTCAATTTTTGAAAGATGTAGAAAAGCCAGATAAAACGAGATCAACCATAAATGAAACAATAGAGGTAAGTACCTATTAATAGTTTTTATTTTATTTTAAAGGATTATATCTATTCTTATACCTAACGCTTTATAAATGCGAATACTGCGACAAAAATAGTTGAAATAATCCTCAAAATAAAGTATAATATAATATCTATATAACAGTATGTTGCCAATCTACTTGTCCTTCTTGATTAAAATAATTTCGATAGAGATCTCTGATTTCCTTTGCTCTGTTAGTAGGGTTACTAAATAATCCATGTTTAAGTCCTGTTAGTGTAAATTCCATTTTCTACCAAATTCTAATGCGACATTTCTCCATTCATCTTGAGTTCTTGGAAGCTGTAAAAAAATATATTATTGTTTTTCAGGTTACATCTGAAGATCTACATACATCAAAAAGAACAAAAACCCAGGCAAAAACACCAGACAACAAACAGTTGTTGGCACTAGCATGCAAATACCTTTCGGAGGACGAAAAGTATGTAGGGGAAAGTCAGATTGCTAGTCTGGGCAAACAAACTATAAGCTTTAGCACCCCAACAAAGGTTATTTGCTGAAAAAGCAATCAATGATTTTTTTTTTTTGAAGCAGCGCTAGGAAATCTAAATCGTCACTCAGTAAAAATTAACGTGGCGGCTGAAGCAACTGGTTCACAACCACTATCAGCCGATAGTTGGACATCATCCATTGACCGTGGGAAATTTTATGCTACAAATTATGTTTCAACACCACTGCAGTCACCACTCACACAGCAAGAACATGAAGAATATCTAGTACTGCCAGAACATGTTACTTACTACGCACATACCTAATAAAAAGTTACAAATTATTGTATTTTAAACTTACTAACCTTGATGTAGTCCTTTAAAACTCGAATTATGGCTTCACAAGTATCCATAACTATTTCACTAATGGTTGTTGGTGAAATTATTGTTGAAAATTTTAAGTCCTCAAAGGATCTTCCTGTTGCCAAAAATCTAAGTGTGACGGCAAATCTTTCAGTTGCTGGTATAGCTTCCCGCATATTCGTGTTTTCTTTGGTAATATAAGGAGTGACCAAATGAAGCAATAGATCATATATTTCGCCATTCATTCTGAAGTAATTTTTATAATCATCAGGCTCCTGTTTCTTAACGTAGTCTAGAAGATTTAGGTGACCAAACTTTTCTCTTTTTGAAATCCATTTTTTTATCCAACGCCTTTTCTTAACTTTTTTCTCACTTACATGTGCCAAAATGATGGCAATACATGCCTTTTTCTTATGGTTTATTTGTTGGCACGATATTAACACTTAATATCGACACAAAACGTAAAATATAAATATTGATATGCGTATTGACCGTGTCATGTCACCTTTCAAATATTGATAAAATATTGACAATAAAAAACATTGACAATATTATTGATCGTGTGAGGGCCGCTTTAGGACCCCTTATTGATGAAAGTGCCCATGGATCTAATCCTATGTATATATTTGCGGAAGAATAAAGGTTCCTTATTCTTCCGTATAATCTAGACAAGAATTAGAAATACTTAGCAGTTATGAGAGGGTATCTTTCACCCCCACTGAGTTAATGAATTCCGCGAGAAATATTCAAAAACTGCCCCGTCTGTCCATAACAGAAGACGGTTGATATGTCGAACACCTGTAGCAAAATCTCATATCTTGGTTTGCTATTTATTTTTATTGTTATTAGATATAGTTTAAATGTGTTGATGTTGGTTAAATATATTTTAAATTGTTATAAAATTCTGCATCTCTCATAGCAAATATTATTTTCGTTTTAATTGATGCTCACAACTAGAATATTTTTGCATTACAGCCGGTGCCGTTCAAATCCTACTTATTTAAAGCGGGCGAATTTCTATATACTCTATATCTCGAAGAGGAATCGAGCAAAATATCAAGTGTGTTACATTTTTGGAAAGGTAATTTTAAATTGTTTTCAATAAATTAAAAATATACAGGGTGTCCCATATAAAAAATCAAATTTTCTGTTGATAATTCTTAAATTATTAATTTTAAAAAAATTATATTTAAACCATTAAATTCTACGTGAAAAGGTGCTTTGGAAATGTTTTTATAAAAATACAAAATTTTCCATAGCAAAAAAGTTACAGCGATTTGTCAAAAATGCATATTTTTGAAAAACACCCCGTAACTCCGGAACGGTACCAGATATCGATATGCGGTTTTCACCATCATGTTTTTGACAAAAATTGAGCTCCAGACACAGATATTAGTTTTTGTCTATCTCCTATAGAAAAGGATGTTTCCATTTAAAAGCGTCGAATTTGACCCACCCTGTACAGTCTGGAGTCTGGAGCTACAGTAGTGGGTAGCTAAAAAAACAGTTTTAATGTCGTACCCTTTCTTGATCTTGCTTGCAAATATGAAATCGCCAAGAGAGACATTTATTATATAATTCTTTAAAAATATATGTGATTCTAATGAAAATAAATTACATACCCAAGTACTCAAGAATCACATCTTCGTATGTATATAAAATATATATTCTGTCCGAGAAAAACATAAATCAAAACCTATGTTAATTACTTGGAGCGTTTCTCATAGGAGAATGCTTCCCTCCTTTAAAAACTTATTAGTTTTGACAATGGTAATTTATGTAGGTGTCTATAAGGTCGCAAAACGCGTGATTTATACTTGTGTGTGGGCTACTTCACACGAAGTAGCGTGGCGCATCTAAATTTTTGTAAAATTCTTAAGCCACAGACAGTATAATAGTTTGAGTAAAAATTTTAATTATACAGGATGATTCAAAAAACGTGTGCCATATCTCATGAGGAGATTCCTCACGTAAAAATAATACTTATTTTTCATATCAACATAGGTCCGATTCTGCTTTGTTTCGTAGCTACAGGGTGTTAAAATCTTAATAATCTTGACTTGAATGAAATTTTAGTGGTAAAAGTTACTATAAGTATTACATATTTTAATGCTGAAAAAGTGTCAATAAATTCATCAGAGACGTGCATATGGGTTATCATTGAAATATTTTTCAAAAAAAAAACATGTGCGCCACTGACTATTTGTTTTTGGTATGAAAATCGTGTACGCCGTTTAATTTAAGGAGGCCGAATTCGGCCTTCTTGGTGAGATAAAAGCAATTTTATTAATCGCAATTAATAAAAAAAATAAAATTAATAATTAAAAAATAAATTAATAAAATTAAAATAAAATTAATAAATTACATATTTTACCTAATATTATTTATACGATTTAATGCATAAAATATTTTCAATCTAATAAATAATTTAATGATGTAAATAAGAGGAAATTTCTCACATGGTTGGTCAAATTCTATAGTTTTCATTATATCAAACAGCCTCTGAGAAATGTTTTCAACTCAAAATGCCCTTAATTATGTTTGACTACATCATTTAAAAGGGTCTTCAAATACATCAATGTGATATTTGTCTAAAATTTGCAAAAGAATCCAAATTTCTGGATAACTCGAAATTATTTACCCATTTAAAAGCCTTTGATCATGAAAGTAGAAAAATTTGTTCATTTTATTTACAGGCTGGAAAATTATTTATATTAAATTTTGATGAGTTTTGCACTGAAGAAAACATTCAGAGGCTGTTTAATATAATGAAAACTATAGAATTTGACCAACCATGTGAGAAATTTCCTCTTATTTACATCATTAAATTATTTATTAGATTGAAAATATTTTATGCATTAAAGTTTACAAATAAAGATTTATATAGTCGAAAAAAGTCCGATAGAACCAATAGAAAAGTAACTATTTTGTCACATCTTTAATTAAATTTTGTTAAATAAATTAATTTTTTATACTATAAATATTTTTTTTTTCCTAATCTCCTACGAACTGATATAATATGACGAGTAATCTATTAAATTACTGTGAGATTATATGCCTCGATAACATATTGGTGCAGATTATTTTCACCCAAACAAATAATAGCCCAAACTATACATTGATGCGGATTGTCTATGAACTCTTTC
This sequence comes from Sitophilus oryzae, assembly GCF_002938485.1. Classification (NCBI taxonomy): domain Eukaryota; kingdom Metazoa; phylum Arthropoda; class Insecta; order Coleoptera; family Curculionidae; genus Sitophilus; species Sitophilus oryzae. The sequence goes on from NW_022147432.1 coordinate 6,370,395, forward strand.
TGAAGGTCACAGAAACCTGAACGCGGAATTCGGTGTTCTTTCGCATCTGTTATAGTTAATTTGTGACGCTGATATGACGTTGGAGCCGTAGTAAGGCAGGTTCGAATCCTAGTCAAGGCGACTTTTTTGTAATCGTTTTTTTTTTAATTTTTTGATATTTATTTTTACTTTTTACAAAATTAGTATTGATTAATACAATTTTCAGTAATGTGTTTCTTCATTTTTTTTTAAATTACTTATTTATACGCGCATTCAGAATTTCAGTTAAATCGGAAAAAAAGTTTATAATAATATAGTGTCTAATGTCACTTATGTTGTATAGATAATGAATGGTACGGAACCGTTCGTGCGCGAGTCCGACTCGCACTTGACCAATTTTTCTCTTTATTTTATTTATTCACCGCTAAAAATATGCAAAAATGTCTCTTGTAAAAAAAAATATCGAGGTTTTCCAAAAAATCTTGGGAAGTATTTGAAAGAAAATTTTTTAGATTTCAAAACATGATGTTTTTAGGGTTCAGCAAGGCGCAACAAATATGCTCAGACAGTCAGGCGGCACTTGGAGAGCTTATAAGCCCAAAGGTATCGTCGAGACTCGTCGGGGAATGCCTAGGTGAACTGGGAGCTCGGGCTCGAAGGAACAGAATTAAATTATTCTGGTCCAGAGCCAGTATTGGAAATACCCAAATGTATGGCTCGTAGTGCACTAAAACTCTGGATCAGGGAATAGCAGAATGTCCACTGGAGAAACAGAGAGGGGCACAGGCACAGCAAGGCTTTTATCCAATGACCTAGCTCTAAAACCGCTAAAGAACTGATAATGCTTAGCAGGAATAAATTGCGGGTTACAACAGGCCTCTTGACAGGACATATGGCTGTCAAGTGTTACCTGAACAAGCTCAACCTGTATCAAGGAAGTCTTTGCTGCAGACTCTGTGATAAAGATCCTGAAACAGCGGAGGACATAATATGTCACTGCGAGGCTCTGGATCGCAAGCGACACTTTTTATTTGTTAAAGCTAGGCTAGAACCGGAGGAACTATGCTCCCATCCTGTCAAGGACCTGCATAAGTTAGTGCAGGGCACAGGGATAGGAGAATGGGTGCATATAGAAAGGGGACAAACATAATAGGCCTCACAGGCCGCAGTGTTTCCGGCAGAGGACGGCCCCTTATTGTGAAAAAAAGGCGCAACTTTGCTTTAATTTAACCATCTTATTACTTTTGGTTTACGAGAGATCCCTGTTGGAAAAAACTGAAAAACAACATCCTACCACTATGTGACTCTTTATCTACCTCATTGGAGAAAGCAATCATGACTCGAAATATTATACATTTTTGCACAAAGACATTGTGTGTATCCGATGTACAGACCCCGAACGGTATATCAAAACGAACCCATCGCCATCGAGCGGTCAAAAGTGAATAAATATGTTGGCCAGTTGCAAATTTATGAAACCGCAGCCAAGCCATTATTCAACAGTTGTTGGTCGAGGCACTTCGATCAGCTGGCTATCTCAATTTACCGACTTATATATTAATATGACGGCGGCTTCTAGACCGCGGTCGCCATCTGGTGGCCGGACTTTCATTATAAAATAGCCAACGGAATCTTAGTGCTAACGTAACATGCAAAACGTTGTCGGAAATTACAAGGATTTTTCTTTTTTTTTGAATTGTCGGTTTCAGGAATTTTGTTGTAAATGTATCACTGAATAGTTCATGGGTATAACATGTGCTCATTCATTTAACTTTGGAAGAATGTGAAGGTTTCAATAATGTTTCATTTGCGATCATTCATTGAGAGTTTAATTAACCTTGTAATGTATGGCTTTTACCAAAATTTTGCCATACTCGCACTCACACTACCTAAGTGAGCTTTTCCCTTCTTGTAATAGGACGAGGTCCTGTCAATTGTCTTCTTGTGACGTCAATTGCCTTTATGTCCAGCTGTCATTCCAGCATTTTGGGCGGCTACCAACTGGGCGGTCTTGTTTCTGGTTTTTGTGTTTTAGTCCACTTGACCTTCTGTCTACGTGGTCTTCCAACAACGGTGCCTTGCTCTTACCCATTAGGCCAGTCAATCTGGAGGTTGAGGTGGAAAAAATTAGTAACCAACCAATCTCAACTGGAATGTGTAGATAATGATCTCCCTTTAACCATTTGGTGCCAGTGGGGGAAGTTTGAAAAAAACTACCGTCATCTTGGATTTTTTTGTTTTTTTTAAATATCTCCTTTTGCATAGCTTTTTTCGAAAAAACTAAAGATATGTTTTTTGTAGAGAATTAAATGTAGAATATTTTACCTTCAATATAATTTTTTTCTAAAATAAATAGTAATAGAGAGTTCTGTTCTTGTTCCAGCAGCGTAAGTCAGTATGGGTCTAAAACTTGGGATAGACCTAACAAACGTTACCATTTGTTCGCATTCGCGAGGAAATGTTTCTCAGGTGTGGACGTACATTCGCAGCGAATGTACATCACGACGAATGGTTTAATCGTAAACAAACGCTTTCCATCTTCTGGCGGTAAAAGTGAATAAATCAAAGGAAAATGCGAGCAGCGAATGAATAGAAACATTGCAGTGTGGTAGAGGTGGGAATTCTAGTTCTTTGGGAAGAACTAGTTCCTTAGTTCTAGTTCCTCCAGAGGAATAGTTCCTTGAACTAGGTCTTTAGTTCACAATGGTTCCCGACTAACATTGACATACCCATTGTTTGCTAATGCGTTTCGTTGTCAGTCAGAACTATCTACAGTATGATCTGTATAATTTTTATAATGTACGCAATATAACGAAACGTGTAATTGCGTATGTTAAAAACATATAGGTAAGTTTTATTGTAGATAAAAAAAATAAAAAAGAAACTCAAATCAGAATTTAAAAAACTATATCACCAATTAATTGGAGCAAATAATACGAAAAATTGCATTTTTTCTTATACTTGAAGCTTTTTTTTGGTCATAAAATTCAGAATATCTACTTCGTTTTATTATAAGATATTTCTTAATTTTATGGACCTAAAGTGAAACATTCCCATAAAATATTGAAAGAACAAACTGAAAATTAAAAACAGTATCCACGACAATTTTCTGTGGTAATTACGCCGGCTGTGGCAATAGGCAATCCCGAATCCATGGTCGTCGATACAACGCGATATATCTCGGACCTGCTGACTGAATAAATTCCCGTGAACTAGTATTTTAATTAGTTCCTCTCAGTCCTTTCGATCCAGGACAGGTAACATACGGCTGGCACTTTACACTCCCGCCTGGCATCGGGCTACGATCGCGCTGGCCGATCCGTACGTAAACTAGTCTTTTATTTAGTTCCTCTAGTTCCTCTAGGTCCGGATCCTATAACATACGGCTGGTACACCCCATTCCTGCCTAGCATCATGCTACGATCGGGCTGGCCGATCCGTCGCCGTCGCATATTATTATATATCGGTTACAGTCTCGATCCCGGAATAGGTCCTGAGGAACTAGCTCTTTGAGAAACCGGGAACTAGTTCCTTTCATTCCGGAGTCGGAATAGTTCATTGGAACTAGTTCGTCTTTGGGAGTCGGAATAGTTCATTGGAACTAATTGGCGTCTGGGATTTTTTTGACATAAGAAATTTGATTTTGATGTCAATATTATGTGGCCTTGCATGTGTCGAGGTCGAATCCCAACGACACCTTTTGGCCACAATGACAACAATTTTTAAGTAAAGAATTTCCAGAAGTATCCTCTGAATATCATAAATCTAAATATACTGATATTTACGCCTTAATGAAAGTTATTTTATTTATTATATTGACAATGTAAAAAGTTCCAAAAGATTAGAATAGAACTCAAATTTTTATTTTCAAAATGTTAGGGGTCTTTGGACTAAACTAGGAAGCTTATACTCTGCAGTTTTTTCTGATAATTTCGATATCATTGCTTTGACAGAAATCTGGCTAAATATATTTTTATGATAACGAAGTGATTGATGATAGGTATGAATTTATTCGAAAAGACAGACCTGCCAGTACGAGAGGAGGTGGAATACTTTTAGCAATAAAAAAGGATATCCAGTTTGAAGTTGTTGATGTGTGCTGTGAGAGTGAATTTATAGTAGTTAATATTAGATATAAGAAAAATGTTTTGTTTGTATCGTTAGTGTATTTTGCTCCTAATTCTAGTATAGAAACGTATCAACAATTTTTTTGATTTGTTCGAAAACATTATTATAGACAGTAAGATTAAAACTGTAATACTTGGGGATTGCAGTACCCATGAAAATTGCATACACATTGTGAATGCAATATATCTCGTAAACAGTGAAACGTAAAAAAAATTACACATCAGTTTGATAGGTTTTTTTATGCTCTTTACTTGTCTTTATTGGTCTTTACCTGTCTTTACTACTCTTACTAAACATTGCGACAGTAAAAGAAATGGCTTCACACGAAAAAAATGCAAAAAATGCGTTCTAACTTTGTCACCGTAGGTCTTAAAGGTCTGTTACTTGGAGAATGATGAAAATGTAGAGAATTTAGTTCTCTTCATTTTTTGTTCCATACAATTTTCTGTGAACCTACGCCTACGGTTCAGCCAGAAAATCAAATCCAAACATTTTTGGAGTTTTTCAAAAACGGTGGGGTGGGGGGGGTACGAATTTTCGAATTTAAGCTTTTCCAGTGTACCACTTACGACTGGCAAAGTATGAGGGCGGGGGTATTTTGATGGGAGTCTAGACCTTTTTTGATGCCAGATTGACTGTACTAATAATTTATTCTTAATAAATAACTTAAAAAAAAGTTTTAATTAAACTAATAACATTTTTTCTTGTTTTTCAGATTTTTGATTATGTGGATGGCGGAGGGGGCGGTGGAGGTGAACTGTGGCCGATGGACAGACCTGATGGAATGCCCGCTATCCAGTCCTTGGAGGTTATGTGTGGAAAAGATCATATGGACGTCCATCTGTCGTTTTCACAGCCCTTCGAAGGAATAGTGTCTAGTAAAGGTCAACATGGCGATCCTAGGTAAGCATTTTGATTATTATTATTACCGTTGAATAAATATATTAAGGAAGGAGCATATCAACAAACTTAGTTTTGGGAAAAACTTGAATTTTTGATATAAGTTACTTAAAAAGATCTCTAAAAATGAATTGAGAAAGATTTTTTTTAAATTCACCCCCGGGAAGGGGTGAAATAAATAAATAAAATTATTTTTTCGAAATTTCAGAGAAACGGCAAGGACTAGAAAAAAAAGTTCAAATAAGAGTTGTAGAGCGTTCATTTTTACAATAGAAATGATCTCTATACTTTTTTTGCTCAGATCAAAATTAACCGAGATAGGGTGGCTAGAAGCTAGGGGATGGTAGTAGAAATATAAAAAATATAGGTTGCTGAAAAATTCATATATTTAACATTTTTATTCAATCTGTTTAGAAAATTATAAATTTCAATTAAAATTTTTTGAAAATTGAAATAAAGTTTTTTTTTCAATTTTAGAGAAACGGTATGGACTTTGAAACAAATGTTTCATTAAAAGCTGTCCCCATTAGCGTAACTAGCAATTTATCAGGGGGGGCCTAAGACTTTTGTTTTTTTAAAAATGAAAAATTATTTTAAAAAACAAGTTTTTTGAATAAAACATTTACATGAATTTCTCTATCAATAAATTTCATAGACTTGGTTATCAAACCGTGTTCTCGTAGATTACTTAAATACCTACAAATTTTCTCAAAAAAAAATAAAAATTAACACATTTTTTAAACACAACAAAATAATATTAACTATACAAAACTAGAAAACGTCATTTTTACTGCATCACAAGCAAATAAAAATTAATACGTAGCCAAGAGTCATAATTCAGGATTTCTTTGGGGGGTGCCCAGCAGTACTTGGGGTGGGGGAACCCGGCACCCCCGGGCACCCCTGTAGTTACGCCAATGGCTGTCCCCTAGCTTCTAGTCACCCTGTCCCAGTTAATTTTGATTTGAGCAAAAAAGTATAGAGATCATTTCTATGTAAAATTGACAGCTCTACAACTTTAATTTGTAACAATTTTATTTATTTATTTCACCCCTTCTCGGGGGTGAATTTAGAAATACATAGATAACATTAAACACCCCCTTAATCTGTTTATTCAAATGAAAAGACATATTGTTGCGTTTAGAACTCTTAATAAAATATGATAAAAAATCAATAAAAGTAGGTATCATTTTTCAATGTAGATTGTGAATCATAATGAGTAGGTACTTACAGCACGTATTTTATTCATCTTTTTAAGCTTGTTGAACGTCTAGACAAATCTATATGCAATACCAATAACTGTCGTAATATTAATTACACTCCTATTAATTGTAATTTACGTCCTGCTTATTGGTACAAACTTGCGATTTTAACATTAAATGATAATTTTCCCGCGTATGTTTATGTAATAACACAGGTACCAGCGGATAATCCCAAAATATTGTACAATAAATAAAGAAAAGTATCATTTTACCATTTTTAGTGGATATACAGGGTGTCCTAGGCTGAGTGTGCATTAGAACTTTCTAGAGAACTACAATATCTATATCGGAGATTTTTTGCACGTCACTGTTTCACAACGAGATCTATCGATTAAAAATATTTTTAATATGGCGGCATTTCGGGAACTACCGGAAGTTGGCAGCAACTTTCTTATTTTAAATGGGTAGCCCCATTTTTTATTACATACTTAAATTATCCGTAAAATTCTATGAATATTGATGTTAAACACACTATATCTAACATTAACCGTTTTTGTGAAAAAAAATATTTAACATTTTTGGACGGAAAAACCTACCTGTCAAAAAAATTTGTATAGCCTAAAAGTCAAATTTAGTGATTACCACAACCACTGTGACATAAAGAGAGGATATGTGGCTATCTATTTCAAAAATTAAATTGTTCAAAAGTCATATAATAATGGTGGTAGCTGTCATGGAAATGAGGGATTAAAAAATTATCATAAATCATTTTTTTCAAATGGAAACCCATTTTTTTTATTTTAGTAATAAAAAGGTTTTTTAATTCGTTATTTTCTAACTATACATGTTCCTATACCTAAAATAAATCGTTATTAAGTTATTTAAGATTTAATTTGAAAACGTATATTTTTTTTGATTTTATCTAGCTTCCTTTGACATTAAGTGTAAAACGGTCAGACAATTTATTTCCATCTGTCAGAAAACGAATTATTTGAATTTCTTATATAATAAATACTGCCTACTTAAGAGTTTAAAAAGTGTATTTATAAAAATATATCTCGTATTTTCGCTCTTTAGCTTCGCTCTAAAAGTTGATATTATTAGTAATATTCTATTCTACTATTCTTCCGTATGATGAAATGATGAAAAATGAAAAAAAAATAGCGCAAAGTTGACTCGGAAATGATGCTGCTTTTTGAATAAAGCGTCACAATATGACATGATCAGATCTATTGTTCTACATCACTTGACGTTTAAAGTCATAGGCTACTGGTTAAAATCAAGAAATATATACGCTTTAAAACTAAATCTTAAATAACTTAAAACGACTTATTTTAGGTATAGGAACATGTATAGTCAAAAAGTAACGAATTGAAAAGCCTTTTCGCTAGTGAAATAAAAAAATGGGTTTCCATTTGAAAAAAATGATTTATGATAATTTGTTAATCACTGAATTCCATGACAGCTGCGGCCATTATTATATGACATTCAAACAATTTAATTTTTGAAATAGGTAGCCAGACTTGGGTCGAATACTGAAATTCGGTATTCGAATATGAATCCTGAATACTGTATTCTAAATTGTATTCGAATACTCAAGATTCGAATATAAAGAAAAAAAAAATCGAATACCGCTGTATTTGAATACCTGGATTCATTTAAATATGAATACTTTTTGAATATTCCAACAAAAAAACATATCCGTACTTTAAACTTGATTTTTATTTATGTGCTTAAGTTATAAAAATATGGAACACAATAAAGTAACAAAAAATAACTGTACATATAGCAAAAAAAGCTTACCTTCTTAAAAAAATCTTAAATAATAAATAAAACAACAACTTTTTTTCCTGATAAAGAACGGACATTAAAATAGTCAGGAATTAGCCTCCGTCTTTTTGCGCACCCTTGCTCATAATCCGAGTCGGACGAACCTCCAACGGCTCCAACAAACGGTTCTTCTGGCTCTGAACCATCAGAAATGGTTTCCCGGGTGACGATATCTTTCTCCATCGGTAATCTGCAAAAAAATCTCTTTACGTTAAGTTTATAATATGACAGGAATCCATTACTTAACCATACATAGAAACTCCGGAATTAACCATTTGTAAGATATTTATTTAATAATTTTTAATTTCCTTGATTTTAAAATCCGAATATTAATTTGAAATATTCATCAACCAAATAAAAATGGCAAAATAAAATTATAAAAGGTTAATCATTGTTGCTTAGTGAAACAAAAGTTGACCTTTATCCAAATTTAAAATCTACAGAAAAGGAAATTTACAATATCCACAAAATTGCTGATAATTTAGAGAGCCGATTTCTTGAAACACCATGTATATATTTTTAAAAAATATATCAAAAATAAAATAAAATGAAACACATGTTGAAGCGTTTTTCCTAAAACTAACGGTTCTTCAAATAAAAAATATTTTAATATTAAAGGGATGATTTCAGTGAGTCAATCAAGCATTTTATATATTAGTATAGATTACTAGAATAAAACTTAATAGGAAAATACATGAATCTTAAACAATGTACCCACTTAATTAAAAAATTAACTTACCTTTTCATATAGCTATGTACTTTGTCTGGTTAGTCTGGTATCACACACAAATTATAAAGGTGCGTATTCATTATCCGAACGAACGAACGAACGAGCGAGCGAACGAATGGGATTCGGTATATTTGGACGGTGGACCGAACGCATGCGGTCGTTCGTTTGTTCGTTCGCTCGGCCATCCGTTTCGAGTCGGTAAATCAAAGGCGTTCGCAAACGAATGGGTTAAAGTGTTTTCGTTTGGTTCTAAAATCCGGTCCCGTCCATACTACTACCGAACGAACGAATGAACATTCGTTCGTTCGTTCGGATAGTGAATACGCACCTTAACAGGTATTAAAATTTATAATAAAATACCTAGAATGGCGATACTGCACAAGTGCACACGTAATATCTAATCGTGATCCTTAAGCGACCTGTCTCGTCTCACGATTTGGCGATGATTAAATCGTCCTATTACTGCCAAAAGTCACTAACTAACATTTTTCCGAACAACCAAATTCAATTACTAAATATGTTTTTAAGCGGAGAATCGATTGCAAAAGTCATTAACTACGATTTCTGGCTATTTATGTTTTATTTTAATACCGAATAGTTACTAACTATAACATCTTTATGCATTGCAATTCATCTTTAGGCGCATTTTTCTCGGAAGTAATAAAAAGTAAGTTAGTGACTTTTGGCAGCAATGGGACGAAATTTAACTCGATTGTCGGCATCGCGAACTGAGAACCGTCCGCAACCCCCGTGAACGTGTTTTAACAAGCTTAAGTTGCGTAAAGCGTAAGCAATATTCATAAACAAAATCAAACAGGATTCGAATACCGGGATTCCAATACAGGATTCGAATACCGGGATTCGAATACAGGATTTGAATACTGGGATTCAAAAACGGTATTCAGAATCCAGAATACTGATTAGTGACCAAAAAGTATTCAGTCGAATATCAAATACCAAATACACAAATGTATTCGAATAGTATTCGAATACCAGTCAAAAGTACTCTGAATAGGATTCAGAATACCGAGTATTCGAATACTATCCAAGTCTGTAGGTAGCCACATGTTTTCTCTTATGGTACAGTGGCTGTAGTAATCACTAAATTTTACCTTTAGACCAAACACGTATTTTTGACAGGCAGTTTTTGGTTTGGTTTGATTTGTTTTTTTTCGTTCAAAAAATTTAAATATTTTTTTTCTCAAAAACGGTCAATGTTAGATATAGCGTGTTTAATATCAAAATTCATAAAATTTTACGGAGAATTTAAGTATGTAATAAAAAATGGGTGAACCCATTTAAAATAAGAGAGTTGCTGTCAACTTTCGGTATTTCCGGAAGTCCCACCATATTGAAAATATTTTTAATTCATAGATCTCGTTGTAAAACTACGATGTCCAAAAAATCTCCGAGCTAGATGTTATGGTTCTCTAGAAACTTCTAATGCGCGCTCATCCTACACCCTGTATATTTATTTTAAATCATAATGGGGAAGTACTTATAGGGTCAAGTGGTGAAAAAATGAGACATTTTTTAAATCTTTTAGTTCTTTTCTTAGTTACGACCATTTAAATACAAAAATATTTCTTCTCTAAAGGGGATTTGGTGGTTTGGTATGCAGTATGCAGAAAAGTGGGGTGTTATAATATTTAACCCTGTATTTAACTCATAAAAAGACTAGAAATGGAGACATTGCAAAACATTTATAAACTGAAATTGTAAAACAATTATATTAAATTAAAAATGAAGAAAAATATGTAGTTAATAAGTAATATTGATAGTGTCACTTAAGAGTAGACCAAAAAGAAATATAATTATTATACCGGGTGTGTCTGAAAAGTGCCTATAAATTCCCTAAAATAAAGTCCCTATAAATTTTTTATTTTTCAGATAAAAAAAAAACGAGATTTAGTATGTTAGTATATGACATAAATTAGGACTGACTGACGTATTCAATTGTTTTTGGTCACTTTCTGTTTCACTGGAAATTACTACAACTTTTGGTTTTTAAATGACATCCTCGGTATTTTTTTACTTTATTTGATGGAAAATGACACTCTGAATATCAATCATTTTGACCATCAAAACTTTTAACTTTTTCGCTTAAAACTTAAAACAAAATTGTATTTTAAATCACAATTTTATCAATCTAGAGTGTCATGGCTGTGTTAAAAATACTAATTTTTAATCATGGAGCCTTGGAAAAACAAGATTTGATCATCTAATGTTTTTCGTGTCTTGTCCTGGCCGGTTAAAAGATACCCAAATCGTATTTTTATTCATATCTTAATTTTTCCAAAAGAAACAAGGGTGGCTTATTAGCAAATTTAGCAATCTGAAAATATAAAAAAGTTATAGGGGGTGAGCCATTTTTGAGACGCACCCGGTATATTTATTATACAGGGTGGTCCAAACTGTTTTCCGGAAACTTCGGCAGCATATTCTGCAGATAAAAATAAATATAAAAGTTCGTATAAATGTATGTTCTAAAATGCTTAGTATCGGAGATACAGGGTGTAGAAGTTTCATTTTTATTTCGATTTTTTCCAAATAATTTCTGAATTAACGTCAATATTTGGATGAAAATTGGTGTCTGGGATTTTTTTGACACGAGAAATTTACTACACCCTGTATCTCCGAAACTAAACATTTTAGGACATACGAACTTTTTTACTTATTTTTATCTGAAGAATATGCTGCCGAAGTTTCCGGAATAAAGTTCGGACCACCCTGTATATTATACCAATTAGCGAACTAAATATTTCTCAAAATCTATTGAAATAACAAACATTCCGCTAGTCCCACCTTGCAAATTTGTAATTTTAAAACAATGTTTTTCTGGGGTCAACTTTCGTTTAGCTGAAATCAGTTATTAAAAAAAATTATTTTGTCTTTAAAAAGCTACTGTGAACCACGGAAAACACAAATTTTCCTGCGAAAATGCGTAATATCCAAATTTCACACTTTAGAATAACTGAAATCTGCTGTAAAAAATACATTTTGCGTTTTATTTTTAATATTTTTCTGAACATATAACCACAAAAATTTTCCTGCGGAAATAAACTGTATCCATTTTCTGAGGAAATTTAGTAGACTTTAGAATAGCTGAAATCAGTTATATAAAAAATAAATATATTTTTGCTTTTAGAAGCGTTTACAAACTCAGGAAAATAAAAAATTTCCTGCGGAAATGCTTGATTTTCATTTTCCATTTTTGTAAGCATAAATACATAAAAATTATCTTTTTATCACTTTTGAACCTAAAAAAATTTAATAATAATCATTTAAAAAAGTGTCTAAAATGCTAATCAATCTAATAATATTTTTACAAAATCACAGTTAATTATTAAAATATAAAAACCACAGCTTAACACCCTCCACAAAGAAAAGCTAACCAAAGCAACCCAAATCCTAACCAATCTAATATTTTTGCAAAATCACAGTTAATTATTAAAATATAAAAACCACAGCTTAACACCCTCCGCAAAGAAAAGCTAACCACAGCAACCCAAATGATAACGAATCTAATATTTTTGCAAAATCACAGCTAATTATTAAAATATAAAAGAACACTGCATGATCCAATGATTTTTTGTTTTGAATCAGCCCTTTTTACGTAAAGCTTTAATAAAAAACAAGAATAAGTGCATCATTCCGAGGTACTTATAGTTTACAAGAACCTATATTATCTATTCTACAAGAATTGTTATTCCTCCGAAAGATGTTTTTCCCCACCCAGGACCCCTATTCGCTCCCGGGTCCAGTAAGCTTCTAAACTGAAAAATGCATGAAAAACAAAGTGCACAAAATGACATCGACACATTTCCGTAGGAATTTTTTGTATTTCTTTGCTCGTAAAGGCTCGTATAAAACAAATATACAGGGTGAGTTTCCTACGATGTTCTCTATGGGTATCTCAAAAGAATTGCAGTTTTTTGGGGTCATAAATATGCGCCTTTCAGATTTTTGAAAAAATACATGGCTTACTAGATATTTCGAAAAAAACAAATTTTGGCTATTTTAAAAATTGTCCCTAATTCCATTATAAGCTATGTTAGACAAAAAGTTTTCAGATAAAAGTTGTAGATAAGCACATCCTTAATGAGTCTGTGTTCTCCGTTTTTTTCTAAAGCCTGCCATTTTTGACATATGTCACAAATATATGTTTTTTTAAATGGAAACCATAGTTGGCCATGACTTCATAAAAAGCGCTATTTTTTAAGCTTTTTAGTGATATAAGCTATAATATCTTTTCTTCGAAAAATTACTGAGTTATAGCCTTTTTAAACAATTTCACTTAGTTACCCATGGAAACAAGTTCAATCGCCGTTGCTCTCGGAAATGTGAAGCCGTCACATTCAAATTTTGTAAATTAAAATAAACAAAAATCGTAAATATGTATTTTTCAAATGAAGAAAAGCGTGTTGATCTCGCACATCAATAGAGTGGTTCCAACATGACTTTTATTATGACACACCACCCCCCACCCCCCATAATGAAAGAAATGTTAAAATTATTTATATCATAATAATTATACAAACGCAGGGATAGGAAGAGATGGACTAATTGCATAGGCCTCCTCGATCACCTGACCTATCCATTTTAGAATTTTTTTATGCGGTATAGTTAACAATATGGTTTACAAAATAACTTATGAATTAAGAGAGGCACTCGAAGTAGCGATACGAGAGAAGTTTAATTAAGTCGACCGGTCCTTCTGTGAGAATAGGTAGTAATTCAGTTTTAAAAAGATGCAACTCTCAAAACAATGGCGGATTTTTTGAACATTTTCTAAAATAACTTAAAGTGTATGTAGTGATATTATTTTTTTATGTTTTAGTTTGTGTAATGTAAATTATAAAAAACCGTTTAGTAATTTATTCTGACTTTTTATAACTTATAAATCATAACTGAATAAGAATACCATGCAATCTAAGTGAAATTAGTCAAGAAAGATAAGAATTGGCTATAAGTAAATTTGGTGTGTCGTAGTGAAAGTCATGTTGATACCACTCGATTGATGCGCGAGTATCTAAATTTAATTTGTCATGTCTTGAAAACCGTTCTCTAAAAAACGTAACATTCACCGGTCAACTTATCCTCGAAAATGTATGGTCAAGAAAAGTTGAACCAATAATCCTACACGCTTTTCTTCATTTGAAAAATGCATATTTACAATTTTTGTTTTTATTTTAATTTATAAAGCTTGGATGTGAGAGCTTCACATTTATGAGAGCAAAGACGATAAAAACTTGTTTCCATGGCTAACTAAGTGAAATTGTTTAAAAATGTTAAGAATTGGCTATAATTCAGTAATTTTTGGAAGAAAACATATTATAGCTTATATCGCTGAAATGCTTAAAAAATGGCGCTTTTTATGAAGTCATGGCCAACTATGATTTCCATTTAAAAAAACATATGTTTGTGTCATATGTCAAAAATGGCAAACTTTAGAAAAATATGGAGGACACAGTCTCATTAAGGATGTGATTATCTACAACTTTTATCTAAAAACTTTTTGTCTAAAATAACTTATAATGGAATAAGGGACAATTTTTAAAATAGCCGAAATTTGTTTTTTTCGAAATATCTAATAAGCCATGAACTTTTTCAAAAATCTGAAAGGCGCATATTTATGACCCCACAAAACTGCAATTCTTTCCCCATTTACTCTCTATCTCCAGTAGTTTCCGAGATACCCATAGAGAACATCGTAGGAAACTCACCCTGTATGTAAGTTGATTTCTCATGTAACTGATTTCGGCTATTCTAAAGTCAAAGCATTTTTTTATGTAGAATAAAAATAAAAAAAATTCCACAGATACTTTTTTGCGTTTTTATGTTTAGAATAATGTCTAAAACACACCCCGAAGACTAGTTTGGATTTAACAGATCTCGGCTATATTAAAGTCCGAAAAATAAAAATGACGCATTTCCGCAGGAAAATTTTTGTATATTTGTACTCTTAACGCCTTCTAGAACGCATATATAAAGTCATTTTTTATATAACAGATTTCAGTTAAACGAAAGTTGAGCCTTTTTCTGTAACTATAGACTTTATATTTATTAATATGAAAAGCATATATTAAGATGCCATATCCGCTGCCCTCGACGACTAACTTTGCAGCTTTTTTAAGATCTTTTTCCGTGTAACTACTTGTTTTTAAAATTAGATGCTATTAGATTATCTCATATTTACCCTACCTTTCTTAGTCTCATTATTACCCCTGTGTGTGTCTCACATTTACCCCTTCAAAAAACTAATTTCTGATAACAACAGGACTAGAGGTGAGTATTCTAGTTCCTTGGGAGGAACTAGTTCCTTAGTTCTAGTTCCTCCAGAGGAATAGTTCCTTGAACTAGATATTTAGTTCACAATAGTTCCCGACTAACATTAACATCCCCCTTGCTTGCTAATGCGTTTCGTTGTCAGTCAGAACTATTCACAGTATGATCTGTATAATTTTTATAATGTACGGAGATATAACGAGACGTGTAATTGTGTATGCTAAAAACATATAGGTAAGTTTTATTGCAGATAAAAAAATAAAAAAGAAACTCAAATCAGAGTTTAAAAAACTATATCACAAATCAATTGGAGCAAATATTAAAAAAAAATTACGAAAAATTGCATTTTTCCTCACTTCAAGCTTTTTGTTTTTGTCTAAAAATTCAGAATATCTACTTCGTTTTATAAGATATTTCTTAATTTTAGGGACCTAAAGTGAAACATTCCCATAAAATATTTAAAAAACAAACTAAAAATTAAAAACAGTATCCACGACAATTTTCTGTGGTAATTACGCCGGTTGTGGCAATAGACAAGGCCGAATCTATCGTCGTCGTCTTGTATTATATCTCGGATCTGCCGACTGAATAGATTCCCGTGAACTAGTCTTTTAATTAGTTCCTCTATGTCCGGATCCGATAACATACGGCTGGCACTCCCCACGCCTGTCTAGCATCAATCACGCTGGCTGATCCATACGTAAACTAGTCTTTTATTTAGTTCCTCTAGTTCCTTTAGGGCCGAATCCGATAACATACTCCTGCCTAGCATCGATCGCGCTGTCCTGATCCGTACGTACGAACGTACGTAAACTAGTCTTATTTAGTTCCTCTAGGTCCGGATCCGATAACGTACGGCTGGCACTCCCCAACATTCCTGCCTACCCGGGCTACGCGCGCTGGCCGATCTGTCGCCGTCGCATATTATTATATATCGGTCACAGTCTTGATCCCGGAATAGGTCCTGAGGAACTAGTTCTTTGAGAAACCAGGAACTAGTTCCTTTCATGGATTCCGGGGTCGGAATAGTTCATTGGAACTAGTTCGTTCACGAACTACACACCTCTAAACAGGACTTAATTTAAACGGACATGCTTTCCTAGACCATGTACGTAACTTATTTACGCACGCGACGACAGGAGTCGGACGCTTAAATACTGACTGATGTCACATCACAAAAGTTTGGTAGCATGTTTCCATGCAAAGTTTTAAACCTCAAAGCCAGGCAATTGATTTGTTATTTTAGTTTTTTCATGATTCATCACACAAAGATTAAACAAATTATTGATGATCTCTTAACAATTATAGTTAAATGTTCCTAACAAGAAAACTTACTGAATATTTCCATTCAGTAAGTTTATTTGCAGGGGCGGATACAGGAATTTATTTTAGGTGGGTCCAAAATAAAAAGTAATGTAGAATATGCTTTTTAGAGCGCCATTTTTAACCCAAAAGCCTAATATTTAACACAATTTACAGGTTTTAGGAGGGGCCCGGGCCCCATAGGCCCCCTTCTGTATCCGCCACTGTTTATTTGACTGCCTCGTTTTTTTACCTAAATATGGCGTGTCTCATTTTTACACCGCCCACTTCACACTACGTATTTTATACCTCTGTTTAAGCTTGTTCACTGTCTAGACAAATCTATATGCAATACCAATAACTGTCATAATATTAATTACACTCCTATTAATTGTAATTTTCTGCTGTAACGTATCGGTACAAACTTGCGATTTTAACATTAAACGGCAATTTTCCCGCGTATGTTTATGCATACGCGAACAAGTCTAAGCACTTTGGCGAAACGCGGTAGTCCAAAGTATATGTTAGAAGGAACGGGTACGGTAAGGTACCGAAGATTTACGACTTAGCTTTGAGGAAAAACAGATAGGTTTCTTACATATTAACAAGAAGGAAGTGGAGAGTTAATGTTTTTTGTTAAAATTGTAAACGTCTAAAAGTTACAGATCAATAATGGCCGGAGATGTGGTAGCTCTGATTTATTTAGATTACAATAAAATAGTACCGTTGGTAGTACCTTTAAAACAAATGTCAAAATCCTAACTAAAAGAGAAAAATACTAGGTTGCCACTTGAAAAATTCAAAAAAATTGCCACAAAAAATTCAAAAAAAAATTATTTTTCTAGATCGTATACCGGGTGCGTCTCAAAAGTGGCTCACCCCTATAACTTTTTTATTTTTTCAGATAAAAAAACGAGATTTGGTATGTTAGTATACGACCAAAGACATTATAAAGATAGACCGAACATCTCATTCATAAATACTCGTTGGTAGTGTATCAAACATTCCAATGTGTCAAACAAGGACAGAAGAGACAGAGAAGTCTAAAATTTCCGACCCCGGCAACTAGGCGCATTTGGATTGTTCTAATGGCCAGTGGCGTATCGTTTTGGAACGAATTTAATTTGTAAAGTAAAAGTAAAGTAATTAGTAAAATTTTTACTCCATATTAATATACTACATTAACACTTTTTCGTTAGATGAGTTTTATTATAAGGTCTAATATAATAATATAATTGATATCCCACATATACTTATGTTGAAACGTTAGTAGGTAGTTTTCGAAAATCGCTCCAACGTCGATATTCAATTTAAACTTTCAGTTACTTTTGAATATTTACAGGGTGACTCAGGCTTCTGAAACAGTTCTATATTAGGTTTGTGGTTGGTGACTTTTCTTTCAATTTTTTTTTAGAATATGGAGGCAATGGTAAAGCACATTTTAGATATTTTTGTAAACATAGGTGGCCGGAACACATTTTCAAACAAAAGTTGTAGATTTGCCATTAAATTTCTATTCCAGAAATACCTAGGGTTGCCACCTGTCCTTTTTTGAAAAGGACAGTCCTTTTTTGGAATAACTTGTCCTTTTGACTTTTTTTGACTTAAAAAGTCATTTTTATTTACGTATTTTCCCTGAGAAAATTACCTACAGCAAACAGAAATATTCTTTTTGTTCAAATTTAATTAGAGATGTTATAAAACTTATAAATTTTTCTTGTTTAGAATAAGCAACATTATTTAGAACTTCCCGTTTATTCTCAAATGATAGTTTAGGTCTTAGTTTTACCTTTTTTGATCTTAAAAAGAACTTTTCAAAATTAGTAATTAGTAACGATTTAGTTAGTTCGCAATCGATAGCTTCCTGTGAAGTACTGTGTAATAGTTGTTTAATCTTGTATTATCAATAACTTCCTATGCCTAAAATCAATATTAAGTTTAATGAGAAAATTGTGTTTTTTTGAAAATATAAAACAAGATTTGACTTTCGGTCTTCTTCTCGTATTATGATGGCTCTGATACGAGGCAATTACCTTTTAGTCTCGCAATAGAAGGCATTTATCATTAAAAGTATCAAATCTGTGTGCTACTGTATGGGATTTCTGTCGCATAATAATGAATATTACGTTTATTTACAAATCCATTACTTAGGTAGCTACATCATACAATCAAATTTTAGTTAAATGTCCCAATCTTCATGAACTGTATTAAGCATATGTATTGTGCGGTTTGAATTACCCTGTATGTTGACAAAAATATTTTGAAAATGTGCGTTACAATGGCCCCGATCGTATGTAAAAAATTGAAATAAAAATCACAAACCAAAAACGTAATAGGTAAAAAGCTTTTTGGGAGGCCTGGGTCACTCTGTATATAGGTATGTATAAAACTAGTAACCTAAGAATTATTTACAGTTCGTCCCATTCTAAAAAAAGGTAAACACACCGTACAAATAACTCTAGGAAGAGGTATTTGTATTGTACGGTGGTAAAAAATTGTCTAAACAAGACCGAAGGGGCAGATATAAGATATAATAAAGCAATAAAATGTAAAAAAGGTCGGGTAAACACCCTTGTTTATTTGTTGAGCAAAATTCCTTTCGAATATCGTATATAATGACCAAAATATGACGCAATTTAAAAAAAAAATGCCACTTTCTGGCTTATAATAAAGTTTCAAATGCAACGTTTATATTCAAGTTTGTTATGATCTACAATTGTTAGTAATTGAGACGAATTATAATTCAATTACCGGCTACTACGTTCTTGTTTTAATAGATCAAAATTCAACAAATATAATTAGAAATTATTTTAATTGTGAGAGGCTCCCTTGTGGGACGCCTATGTACGGCGATTACGGCGGAAACAATACCTACCTGTGAAAAGACAAATTCGGGTAATTTGAGCTTATTTTTCCACACATTTGACACTCGTCGTAGCATATTGAAAATTCGCAGATTCAAAAGTACGTTAAACAAAAACAAAAACTACTGAAAAACACTGAAAAGTTCACTTCGGACTTGATTCCGACTTCAAACACACAGTAAGCTAAACGTAGTACGCTATAACAGACCAAGGGCCGTCGCGAGGGATGGTGGGACGGACGGCTCATTTCATTCTGGAAGGCTAGCAGCGACGTTGCCAATAGTTCTAGACGTTTCAGCAGATTAAACAGTAAACATGTCCTTTAATAGTAACGCATATATCCTCTGGTTAATAACATATTATTACGCATGCTTCTTTAAAAATAAAATATTAATTTAATTAAGAAATTGAGATTTATTGATATCCGGTGAAGGTTTTAAAGTCACCTTTTCTGCAAATCAAATTAAGTAGATAGGCGCAAATTTGAGATGTGGCAATGTCGCCTTCTCTATCTCAGTTGGTTTTTACAGTACGTAGTCAACCTCCCATTGTTTGATCGGGTTAAAATGCACAATGTGATATCTGTTCTTACTAAATCTATGTATACGACATAAATTCGGATTGACTGACATATTCAATTGTTTTTGGTTACTTCCTGTTTCACCGGAAATAACTACTAATACTAACTTTTGATTTTTAAATAGCACCCACGGTATTTTTTTACTTTTTTCGATCGAAAATGACATTCTGAGTAGAATGACATCATATGTCAATTTTTGACATCCTCGCTTAATAAAAAATCGCATTTTAAATTTAAATCTAGAGTGCCATGGTTATGGTAAATACACTAATTTTTAATCAAGGAGCCTTGAAAAAATATATTTGATCGTTTAATGTTCTTCTTGTCCTGTCCTGGCCGGTTAAAAGATACCCAAATCGTATTTATAATCATATCTCAGTTTTTTCAAATAGAACGAGGGTGGCTCTCTTAGCATATTTGGAAAAATAATTTTTTTACGAATAATTTGATACCACACACTTGGTATTTCGAGTCAAATTGTCGTTATGATCCGCATGTTACAATTTCAAATAAACCATATGCGAAAATGTCAAAAGTTGACATATGCTATGTCATTCTATTCAGAGTGTCATTTTCTATGAATGAAGTAAAAAAATACCGAGGGTGCCATTTAAAAATAATAAGTTGTAGTCATTTCTAGCCAATGAACTGTATACTACCTAACTGGAAAGGACCCGCCAATCGATAAAAGTGACGCAAAGCGCAAAATAGGCAACCCGTCGTTGTGACGGGTACCTATCTCTTTCTATCTTATTAACCTAAATGGGATTTAAAGAAAATATTTAAGGTTTTTATAAATATTTGCGATTTTCTTTTGATAATTTGAGCAACCCACCTCTTTTATAGATAAAATATAGGAAAATAACCAAACCAAACCAAACAATTTTAG
The DNA here is from genome assembly GCF_002938485.1 of Sitophilus oryzae. Lineage (NCBI taxonomy): Eukaryota > Metazoa > Arthropoda > Insecta > Coleoptera > Curculionidae > Sitophilus > Sitophilus oryzae. Next base: position 6,391,087 of record NW_022147432.1, read on the forward strand.
CAAAACTTGAGTATTTTACCGATGCAGACGATAAATTTTAGAGCGTCGGGTTTTAAACATGAGAAAAAAAAGTAACGACAAAAAAGGTATCAAAGCTTATTTTGTAATAAGTAATAACTTTTTAAAAAACTAAAAACCAGTAATATTTAGACTCAGCCGAGTCTAAACTTTTTGTTTAAGTGTTTTTACTTTTCTACGTAGTTGTTCAATATTAACTGGAACTGTTTTTCTTTATCCAATAATATTTTCCCAAACTTTTCACTTCTATTGGCTGGAGTAGTTGATGTTGAAGCTAAAGGTAAATCAATATCCATTAATTCACTTTCAGTGTGAACGCTGGTAGTAGAAATCTGAAAATTATGTTATAATCAATCACCACAGAATAACATTATATCATTTACCAACCTGTTTTATTATTTTTCTACGAGGAGCATAGGCTTTTGGTAACAAGTGTTTTGGAAAAGAAAACACACTTGGTACAGCATCAGGCTTTAATCTTTTAACAGCCAGTCCTGGCTGATTAATGTAGTCTGTTGGAAGAAAATATTCCCCACATAGCCGGCTAGTTTTAGATGGTGTCCACTTATCTCTACGAAGAGCCTGAATCCAAAGCTTGAATATTTCAGGTCGTTTAAAAGGAAAACTGCAAAAAATAATACTACGTTATAAATGCTCCAAAGACGTTATAAATGCTCCAAAAAGCTTATATGACGGTTAAAAATAAACAATAATACAAAATATTATATTCCTATATTTTTAACTTACGTATGAAACGGAATTTTTCGCCTATCCTGCTCATTATTGCAACCATAAGCAACACACGAAATCACCATTATTGTTTATTGTCTTTTGTCGTCTTGTCTGTGTAAAAACACCTTATCATCACCTACCATTCAAGTTTAAGTTTTTCACACACTTTTAAAATACTACACGCGACGGAACACACAAAAAACAGCCAATACGTAACACTTTCGTTAAAATGAATCTTGCTTCCACCAGAAATCGATAAAAAGCCGTTTTAAAACTAATAAAAAGGTAAATTATTATCCCAGATGTACACTGACCAAATGTATCACAATGGATAGGAGTGAGATAGGTTACCGTCTTAATAACTCTGTCTTTGTCATTGCCCCTGACACACAAAAACCGATTTTCGGCAACGCTCGGGTCCGTTCCAGTTACGTAGTATTCAGTTCATTGTTTCTAGCGAAACAGGAAGTGATCAAAAACATTTGAATACGTCAATCAATCCTAAATTATGTCGTATACTAACATACCAAATCTCGTTCTTTTATCTGAAAAAATAAAAAAGTTATAGGGGTATCCTCTTTTGAGATGCACCCTCTATGTTAAAAGCCCAATTACCGTCACTATCCTAATTATCGTCATATTTCGATATTTTTTAAAAAATAAAGAAACTCAAGGGAAAGTCCATAATAAATAATTTTAAATAGTTGTTTTATATATCTGGAAACGCTGGCAATACATCCTTTTATAAATGGCGCACTTCATTTGCGTGGAATAGTGACTGAGTGACTAGTAGTGAATTTTTGGAAGTTAGAGATTAACGAGAAATCACACATTTCTTATAAGCTAAGCACAGCAACAGTCTTCTTGATTTTCCTCCACAGTTATGCAATTTAGTATACTAAGGTCCAAATATAATTAATTACCAGTGTAAGAGATTTTCTATTATATGTATTTACACAGGGTGGCGCACCACATTCACCTCGGTTGATTAAACGAAAACGGAAAGATGTAGAAATACAATTTTTTATGGGTATATCTAGTGTGCAATGTGCATAATTTAAAAATATTTTCAAATGTACAGGGTATGTCTGACCTAAGATCCATACCAAAGTTATATTTTTTCTTGTGGAACACCCGGCATTTTATTTCATTTTTGGATTCTTGAGCATAAAATAAGGCATTTAGTATAAGAGTTTAATATGTTTAAATGCTTTAGTTTTTGAGATATTTAAATAGGCATGCTATAATAAAAAAAAAGTTTGTCAACACCCTGTACATTACTTTTCAGAGTTAATTTTTGTTCTGACTTTGAAGCCAGAGAAATAAACTTTAGTAAAAAATGTTATTGCTTCCTTAAACATATACAGGGATATCAAAAATTGCTGGTCTATTTTAAATTTATTTTATTAATAATAATTTATTTTACATAAAAATTTCGTTATTTCAAATATAACACTATGTATTTTTTAAAATAAGTCGAGGTACATTTAAATGTTCTTTCAAGTTATATTAGGGTTTCCTATACCTATCTGGCTCAGATTTTGAATAAAAAGTGATTTTTCAATAAAATGGCAATCAAGATGGCTGGTGTCGCCATGGCAAATTGCTAGTGATAGCTATTTTCAAAGTCGACATTTGTTTAAAAACTTTAAATTATGCACATTGCCTTTCTACATATACCCATAATATATTTTGTTTATACATCTTTCCGTTTTCGTATAATCAACCAAGGCGAATGAGGTGCGCCACCCTGTATAAAAATACGTTCTTTTATAATTCTTTTTTTAAAATTAACTAAAATTTATAACCTATATACTAAAATTAGTTTTTTTTTGTTATTTTCAGATGTGTTTACGTACCGCCAGCTACAGGACAGACATTTTTCTCTTTTAAAATAGCGTACTCGAGATGTGGTACCAAGCCAGATCTACATGGCCAATTCTATGAGAATACCGTGGTGGTACAGTACGACAAAGATCTTCTAGAGGTGAATAAATTATTTATTTTTGGTTATTATTTACATAATATATCACTTTACATATTATTACTTAAGCGGTCCATACATTATCAAACAAATTGCGCAACAAAGCGATGCGCAACGCTGCGTTGCACAACTGATTCAGCGGTCCATACACTATCAAACAAGTTGCGCAATAAAGCGATGCGCAACGTTCCGTTGCACAACTGCATCACCCATGCACTTGGTAAGATTTTGATCAAATTTTTTATTAAAAGTTGTGCATTGTTTGAGAAACAATCATGTTCTCAATTGCCATTGCGTCAATTATTATCGTCTACACCTTAGATGATGTCGATGATACCAAAAAACGAAAAAGAAAACAAAGAATTTGGATGAAAGAACTAAAATATTGCACAACGAAGCGCAACACACACATACACTACACAACGCGTTGCGCAAACAGTCCTGTTGCACAAAAGAATTCAAACATTCTTGAAACTCATCAAACAATTGCGCAACGCATCGAACACTACCATACATTGGCAACTCGTTGCGCAACAGCCTGCGTTGCGCAATTTGTTTGATAATGTATGGGCAGCTTTACATAATATTAGATTATCAATTCCAATCATTGATCCTAGCAGATAGTTCTTCACAGGAGTTAAACAGTTTTTGTATGCATATTTTATTTTTTTTTAAATTTTATGTATGCTCTTAATAATTGATTTCATTACTGCAATATAAAATTAGTATAATAAACCATAAAACATTAATAAATAATACTAATACAATCATTACTGACTTATATTTATTAACATAGGTACTACAAACTTAGCTGGTACCCTAACCATTAGTACTCAATACTCATTATTTCAAAACAAAATACCGTATGATCGAAAAAAAACGGCGTCAGCGATGGCTATGAAATAAAAATCGCTGTCATTTTATATGTAAATTTATATGGAACATGTCATCGATCGTCATTTCCCAGCCAACTGGACGCCGTTTTATTCGATCACACGGTACTTCGTGCTGCTTTGGCAGTTAGATAATTATTTACAAGTTACAATACAAGTTGCGATTCAAATATATTGCCTACGCTCTACGATTCATTTGAAGGAAATTTCAAAGGCGGGATTACACAGTCAACAACTTGGAGCAAGTACATCACAATACTTGGACTAGGTACACTTACTACATGGATGCTGCCATTATAACTGTACAGGGTGTCCGATTTTGGTTGAAATCATACAGTATCTCCGTTATTCGTGAAGATAGAAAGGTGCGGTTTGCACAAACCTGTGCCACTTTTTTGTCAAACAAAAGATGCCGTAAACAAAATTTTCATAGCTCTCTTCGTTTCTCAGCTACAGGGTCTTTTTGAAAATTTTGCAATTTGGGACAACCCCTGTATCTCTGTTATTGTTAAAGGTATCGAGAAGGTGAAAACTGTTTACTGTAGAACTTTTTACGTAGAATACAGTGGCGTAGTCTGTTATTCTACGAAAAGAATATTTTTAGAGATATGAATTAAAGTTATGTTTTCTTAAATAGAACACCCTGTATATGTACCCAGATCATAAATTATATGATCTGGCTTGCCATAAGCTTTTCAAAAATATATATCACTCTATATTTATTTTCAATATTTACTGCAATATTTAAAAAATATATTAAAAATCATATTTATTAGTAGGCCATGATTGATAATAAAAGAAACTAAAGAATTATTAAAAGTATACTGCTATCTGTCTCTTGTTTTATTTTGAGAGCCACTAATAAATTCTTTATATATTAGGGAAACTTAACTTTCTACAGCTATTTGTAAATCTTGGAAGCTATCCTATTGGAACTTTAAATATTCCTTTAGCTAGTTTACTTGAAATATACTTTCAGCCCCCAAGACGGAATTCCCACTCACAACTTAACTTACAACAAAAATATTAAAATTTTGTTAAATTATTATTTCTCAAATCAATGAATAATTCGAATCAATGGACCCATTGATGAGTCCTGGATTTGTCCTTTCTCGATTTCTGATTTTGGGGGATTTTTGAAATTTGAAATATATCGTGGCAACTAATACAATGTCGAACATCTGGAAAATGCTTTAATAATGCAAACTAATAACGTGTGTGAAGCTTTTAGATATTTGCAAACCCATCTCGTTATAATAAATTCCGTTAAAAAAAATATATATTCAGAGATTCAGTGGTGTTCAAAAATAAAATATATCAATTCCAAACAAAATTTTAATAAGTGTATGACTATTTTAGTAAGTACCATTTTGATTTTTTGTTATTTATCACGGCCTACTAATAAGAAAATTATATATTTTAAAAATTGCCGTAAATAGTGAAAATAAATATAAAGTGATATATATTTTTGAAAAGCTCATAGCAAGGCAGATCATACGATTTATAAATATACAGGGCGTTCCATTTGAAAAAACATAAGTTTAGTTCATATTTTCAAAAATATTTTTATCGTAGAAAAATAGACTACGTAAAAAGTAATAGACTACATAAAAAGTTCTACAATAAACAGTTTTCACCTTCTCGATACCTTTAACAATAACAGAGATACAGGGGGTGTCCCAAATTGCAAAATTTTCAAAAAGACCCTGTAGCTCAGAAACGAAGAGAGCTAAAAAAATTTTGTTGACAGCATCTTCCGTTTGACAAAAAAGTGGCACAGGTTTGTGCAAACCGCATCCTCCTATCTTTCCTAATAACGGAGATACTGTATGATTTCAACCAAAATGGGACACCCTGTACTTAAAATACTACTGTGCGCTTCTCACTTGTAGTGCTTGTATAGTATTGACTGTTTCATTCAAGTCGAGTTGGAAGGCTTTTTAACATCAAAAGTAAAGCCTGTTTGACGTCAAAGTGTACTTGGATCAAGTCAACCCCGTTCCTTACATATTAATATACTGGGGGCGTCTCAAAAGTGGCTCAACTTTTTTTTATCGTACAAAAAAAATCGAGATTTGGTATGTTAGTATATGACATACATTAGGATTGATTGGCGTATTTAATTGTTTTTAGTCACTTCGTGTTTCACCGGAGATGACTACAACTTTTGATTTTTATCTCAGAGAAGTTTCAGTACTTGGTATATATCTACTTTGTTCGATTGAAAATGACACTCTAAATAGAATGGCATATCATATGTCAACTTTTGAGACTTTCGCTTAAAAAAATTGTATTTTAAATTTCAATCTAGAGTGCCATGGCTATGTTAAAAACACTAATTTATAATCAAGGATCCTTGGAAAAATAGATTTGATCGTCTAATGTTTTTCGTGTCTTGTCCTGGCCGGTTAAAAGACGCCCAAATCGCCCATTTTTTTTTCAATTTCAATTATATCTCAATTTTTTCAAATGGAACAAGTGTGGTTTATTAGCAGATTTGGAATAAGCATTTTTTACGAATAATTTGGTACTACATACTTAGTGACGTTGGTAGCGAATATTTCCATTCGAATTTTGCAGGAAATTTCAGAAATTTCCGAAATATTCGGTCCCAAAATCGCGAATATTCGCAAAAATCCGAATTTTGCAAGACATTTCTTTTCAAAATTCGAGACATTGAGCAAAAATTTAACGAAAGTGTATCAAGTATGCCTATTCTTAAATCAGAAGAAAAAGAATGCTTCTCTGCCTTACAAAATAGAAAACGTATGGGTCTTAAAGCAATGCATTTTGCCGCGAATCTCTTGGACCTCTGTTTCCTGGGAGAGTACCTTAACAATGAAGAACACATAGCTGCTATGGAATGTATCAACAATATCACCAACAAACATCCTCAGTTTGTCAATAATAAAAAATCCATTTTTACAGATGTAACAAATTATTGCGCCAAATTGGGTTAACGGGCTCTCGACTACGTTTGGATGTCAGTTAAAAATGTAGACTGTCTAGGTTGGTGGCAAGCAATGTGTAAAAATACTCAGTTGAAATAATTAGCTGTTGCTCTGCTGTCTTTACCAACGTCATCTGCAGCCACTGAGAGAAGTTTCAGTACTTACAGTTTTATCCATACTAAAAAAGGGAATCGCTTAACAGCACAAAGAGCCGGTAAAATAATGTTCGTAGCTCGTAACAATAAATTATTACTACAAAAACAAAAAGTGGATATAGAGCATGATATTCAACAACATGAAACTCCTCCAGAACCACTAGAACCCGTAGAGGTAGAGGTCCATCCTTCAGAATCAGAACCAGATGATACATCAAATATATCTGATTTGGAAATAGAAACTGACGAAGACAGTACTACTACTACTATAATATTCTATGAAGATGGGACCAGCTCGGCGCCTGAAAGTATTCCGGAATAGAATAATTCAGTTATTTGTGTTTTACGTGTTTTAAATTTATATTTCGTGCTTTTTTGTTTTTTTTAAGTTCATAGTCATAGTTCATGGTTTATGTACAAAGTACAAATTTTACCAAATGATTTTTGTTATGTGTTATGTTTATGACTTTTATGAGTTATATATTGTTTATTAAAAATATAACTACAAATATTATGTTTATTGTTTTTTTTTTCTACTTACATGTTGGTATCAAATGTCTATCTAATTCATTCCTTTATTGTATCAACAAAAAAATATGTAAAATTATAAAATTTCCTAAAATTTCATAAATTTCCGAAAGTTTCGGAAATTTCCTGCAACAATCAAAAATTTCTGAAATATTAACATCACTACACACACTTGGTATATCGAGTCAAATTGTCGTTATGAACCGCATGTCACAATTTCAAATAAACCATATGCGAAAATGTCATAAGTTGACATATGATATATCATTCTATTCAGAGTGTCATTTTCTATCGAATAAAGTTAAAAAAATTTAAAAATCAAAAGTTGTAATTATCTCCGGTGAAACAGGAAGTGACCAAAAACAATTAAATACGTCAATCAATCCTAATTTATATCATATACTAACATACCAAAACTCGTTTTTTTATCTGAAAAAATAAAAAAGTTATAGGGGTGAGCCACTTTTGAGACGCACCTGGTATAGATGTGAGCGCGTCTCACTTGTATATGTTATCAACTGTTTTATCAAAGTCGCATTGGAAAGCTTCGTAGCATCCAAGTAAATTGGAAGCCAGCTTACTTAAGGTGGGATGACATGATCCAAGTACACCTGGATTATGTCAACCAGCCTTAAGCTATAAAATGATTCTCACAATTTCTTTCAATACTTTTTAAAATCTACGGTTGCTCAATTCACATCACTTTTCATTTCTACTTCGCAATGCCGAATAGAACTCTTCAGGATGCATTTAAACGAACTTTATTCTCAGCGATGATTCGAATCTTACTATTATTTTTTAATATTCATTCAAGTGAATGATTGGTCCAATCATTACCCATCTCTAGGTCAAACTTCCGATTGATTACTTTGTATAAAATAAATGTAAAAGTTAAGTTAATAACCAAAAAAAATCTTTTGACTGGTAAAATTTAGCAACAAGATATTGGACCACTCTGTATATTTTAAATTCTGCTTAGAATAATATTAATATTTTATAATACTAGTTTTTTTCTGTTCCGATATCTATCTACATCTTTATTATTTTTTTTATCAACTATTGTTTTTTACGTAATGTTTCAGGTGTGGGACGAGGCCAAAAGACTCCGCTGCGAGTGGTTCAACGATTATGAAAAAACCGCGTCCAAGCCACCCATGGTCATCGCTGACCTTGATGTCATTCAACTGGATTTCAGAGGTAATAATCTTTTGATCGATTCACATCATCGGATTACTTACAGCTCTTTATTAGAATGATTTATTTCGTCAATATTTAGAGCAATCAATCGGCTGTTTGTACAACGCACGTTTTATATTAGATCAATTTTGCTTGAAATAAGCCTGTGCATTTCGCCACTGAAAGGGAAATCTACAAAAGTAAAGAAGTTATTTTTTGTAAAATACTACTGTCTAGAATTCAAATGGAAACTCTGAAAGTGGTAAAGTGGTGGCTGTATTATTGCTGGCTGTATTTAGCTCGATAATTTGTGCTTGCAGTTTCTCAGGACTACAGGATAATCTTAGATGGTTAAGATATTCTCCATCTATTTTTAATTCTTTGTTGGTCCAGTCCAGTTGACGGAAGATTTCTTTTAGTATTGCTGTAAACAGGTTTGGGGATATCACGTCTCCTGTCGATGTCGTACTCATTTGCCAATGGGCTGTTTCACTATATTTTGGAATTAGCATAATGGAATAAAGCGATTAATTCTAGAATTTTCTGCTATCTCACTTTCGAAAAATTTGAAGTCGTTCTTATGAAAATAAATAAAAACAAAAAAGCTCAGAATAAAAATCCCCACTTTATTTTTAATACGTCACACCTGGCATGCTGAAAAGCGGCAACACGGCCGGGCCACCATGCTGACTGCTGACCCGCCACCACCTCCACACAAGGCAATTCAACCTTTTCCAATATGGCGGAGATAGAAGTGCTTTATTTGTCGCGTATTTTAAAACCTGTTTTATTTCCAAATAGACATTTTTCACACAAATGTCGGGTTAGATTGGTTAGATTACGTAGTATTTCACTAATTTTTTAATATACAGGGAGTCTAAAGCTCTCCATATAAGTATGGAATTTTTTGTATTATTACTTTTATGAAAACATCAGTTAGTTACTTTTTATAAAAAGCTCTGATTTCTCAGAAAATAAGTAGGTAGTGTACTAGTGTGTAAATATTCAAACTTGAGGTAGCATATATAGGGGTGTTCAAAATCATCGGAAAAAGAAATAACCAGAAATATATGACAGAAAATAGCAATATAAACTAAATATTCAATTGCAAACACTTACCTACCATAGTTTAGAATTTACTGCACGTTTGATAAATATATATACTATTATGGACAATATAGGAAGTTACTTGTCTTAGTAAAAGCCTTGGTAAATACTCTTGGTGTAAACTACACTGGCTTGGGTTAAAAAATATGGAATATTTTTCCTATGTTTTGCAGCATTACACAAATGGGAATAAATTTAAACTATAATAGGTGAGGATAACTAAAAAATATAATATGTTTCAAGATTTTATATAGAAAAAAAACTAAATACCTTTTTCGAGGGGTAAACCGCAGAGGGAAAAGTGTACACCGTAATTCCTTTTACTCAAATAATTCCTCAGAATTCCTCGTAATTCCTTCGGAATTCCTTGGAATTCCTGGTCTTCAAGGTCAAGGTCAATCATTCAAGGTCTTCCTTGGAATTCCTTTGGTACGAACTCGGTAACTCTGTCAGTGAACCAGCGTTTGCCACCTCGGTTTCGCAGTTCCGCTATGAATTTTCAGGTGATTTTTATAAATGTCTAATGTCTCTATAAGTACTAGATCTAACAATAAAAAGTACTATTACGAGATTTACGTTTTTTTTTAGTTAAATTTTAGGACCAATAGGGGATCATGAGGTGAAAATACTGGAAATATGTCGGCACTTACTTATTAAAATTAATTTTTCTCGGGATTTTTTGAAAATGATAGGTACCTAGTTATACTCGTATCTATATAGGAAAGGAAATCAATAAAACTTCAGTTGCACGTCATAATACGATCACCTGTAAATTCCATAAGATTACGCATGGTATCATTGATGAAGTGCACCTAAAGTTGTATTAATTTCCCTATAGTATATACCTAGGTATTATTCCGAGGAAATGAAAAAATCAACTTTACACTTTCTGAGTACTGAATAAAAAAATCTTATAAGGGTTTCTTTAAAATGGCGAAATGAGGGAACGTTATAAGTAGATCTCTCGGGGATGGTTCGGCCGTACTATTGGAAAATATTTTAGATATATAATCGAGGGTAATATATTAAATTAAAAGAATATCTGACCTGTAGATATTTGATATTGGGAAATTTTGGAAGCGAAAACGAAAAACGGATAGTAAAAAATCGCCTGCAAAATGTTTTTCTATAAATTTAGTACTACTTATTATAGTATTCATGGTTTACTAATGTTCGTTAATTTTTTATAAAGTTGCTTGTAATTCCTCTTAATTCCTGTGGAATTCCTCTAAATTTCTAAGGAATTCCTTGGAATTCTTACGGAAATAATTGGAATTCCTAGTAATTCCTGTAGAATTCCTTCATAGTGTACACCATAATTCCTCTGCGGTTTACCCCTCGACCTTTTTATAAAAAAAATATTGGATATTCTGAACAAGATGGATTTAATAATACATTCTGACGTATGTGAGGGTCTATTGTGACCTGAAAAAAGACTTACATCCAGGCCATTTATATTTTCAAATGTGAATGTTGTCAATATCTTGTGAGGTAAGTGTAAGCAGTAGCCATAACTACATCCTCACTAGGGTAACAGAGGCTTTGGCCTTTGGCCTTTGGCCTTTTGGAGGCATATTTAACGTACTTCTTACCCGAGAACTACTAGTAGGAGTGAAATCATCTCTTTTAATAGCTGTCAACCATTTTTTACGAAGCTCGTCATTTTTGGGGAATAAAAAAGCAGAAACCTTGGGACCCCCTCTATAATTCTCGTGACAATTTGGAACAGAGCATGTAAAAGGTATGCTACAATAAAATGCTGATGATTCAAATCCATATTTATTTAGAACAATTTATTAATGAACACAATTAAGTATGTAATTAATTAGTATTTGGGCGGAAATACTGGTGGTATATTTTATTAATGGTATACTCTTTTATAAAGATATAAATAGTTTTCTTTTTGCATACAAATGAGCTAGTAATATTATCGTTTTTCTAAAAACGATAATATTACTAGCCTGAACATTTTGTACATTTGTTGATTTAAAAACAATATAAAATGTCAATATTCCATGGGTATATTGATAAATAAGGTCTAAATTATGAGAAAATGCATTTTCTACGAAAACTTGAAGGGATAGGTAAAAAGTGATATAATACAATTTGATAGACAATTAAATTGTGCATCTGACTCTCATGAAATATACAGGGTGTTCCATTTAAATTAAACAAGTTATTGCCATTTAAAGCTAGTAATTATTTAAAATAAATTTTTAAACACTCTGTATAAGGTAGTATAATGTTTATTATTGCAACACAATAACTGATCAATAAATAAACTTCAGTAAATATTTAGTATTAAAAACTTTGATACCCTCGGAGAAATGCAGCCTTAAAATTTATACTGCAATTTCACAAAATTGAAAATATTTCAAAAACGGTAAGGTTTAAGTGTAATAAACCTTAATAAAATTTACCTTTATTTTCATAGTAGAAACTAAAAATGCAATAATATACAGGGTGTTCCATTTAAAAAAATACAACTTTGATATTTTTTATTTATTTGGGACACTATGTATCTTGTAAAAATATTTTTAAATTGTGGCTCTAATAGTCCTTCAGCGAACCCAAAACTTACAATTTGTAAAAATCTAATCGTTTAGCTGCAATACTCCTGTGTCGTATGTGGTGAACAACCCTGTATACAGGAATGGCCCATTAGTGCGAGGTAAGTCCAATATCGTCTTTGTTGTCGAAGATATGAAAAAAAGTTTTATACAGATGTTGCATAGTTTATAAAAAATATTTTAGTAGTATATAGACATATACTGACAATATTTTGTTGTATACAGGGTGTTACAAAAAAGTTATTAAGTTTTTTAATTGAACTCCCTCATTTTCTGTAGATAATTCTATTCAGCATAAAATTTTGCATGTAGTACACTATTTTTATTTGAAGCGCTATGCAATTTTGCCATTTTATTTCTTATTTTACTAAAACTTTGGTTGACAACACTATATCCAAAAAGTGATTGAAAACTGTAGTAATAGAATAAAAAAAGAACATTTTTTTGTATTCAAAGTGTTCTTAAAATTTTAGCGGTTTTGCAGATATTCGCTTGAGTATATTACATAAATATTGGGTTTTTAACGGTAAAATTCTAGACAAAAATCATATTAGTCACTTTAAATACAAAAAATGTTCACTTAATAACTCTAAATAATATACAGGGTGTGGCATTTAAAAAAAATGAGATATTGCATTTTGAATGTTGTGATATTGGCTACACCATATAAATTACGCTGTAGAAGATAATGTAAATTTTTCTTCGCGGGATTATTCTGTTCGATAACTGTGCGGGTTCTGTACGATAATATCTAATGTTTTTTTTTCTATTTCAGGTGATAATGTAGACTGCTGGATGGAGATCCAACATGGGAAAGGTCCATGGGCACCCCCTGTGAGTGGCATTGTACCATTAGGATCAACATTAACTTTAGTTGTCGCCATCAACGATTACAGAGGTAAAAGATTTCAAAACTATATATACACACCGGAAAAGTCTAGGGATATTACAATTTTATCCAGCCATCGTCAGTAATATAATATTTGCATTTCTAATATAATAAAATTAAAATAAACAAATAGTTTACAGGACGTATTGGAAATAAAAATGCGAAATTTACCGAATTTTTCAAATTTGCCTTGATTTTTATTGAACTCAAAAAAATACACACATTTTTTTTATTCTAAACTGTGAATTAAAGATAAAACCATTTTTACTTAATAAAGGGTATGGCCTCTTCTACTCTTCATTACAGCCCTACATCGTCTCTCCATGCTCCTGATCAGGTTGTCAATCTCTTCTTGAGGTACAGCCTGCCACACTGCATTCACGGCCCGAACCAGATCCCTACGAGTTTCACGAGGCATACCCATTCTCAAAATTCTTCTTTGGACCGCGTCCCATACGTGCTCGATGGGATTGAGGTCAGGAGATTGTGCCGGCCAGGAAAAGATGTTTAATTGATTAGCATTGATAAACTCACTTACCACTCTGGCTGTATGAGGCCGTGCATTGTCATGCATGAGAATGAAGTTTCTCCCAAAATCATTGGCATATAGTAACACGACAGGCTCAAGAATTAAATCACGATATGTGATTCCTGTTAGAAACCTCTCAAGAAAAACGAGATCGGTTTTTCGGCCTAACTGGACTCCTCCCCAGACCATAACTGTTCCACTTTGATAAGGGTGCACTTCCTGAACATGATCCAACCGAATAAAATTTCCCGGTTCTCTCCATACCCTAAGCCTTAAGCATCCGTGAAGAGAACATTGGCCCATTGTTCATTCGACCACTGAACATAATCTTGAGCCCACAAATATCGTACCTCTCGATTTCCTCTCGTTAAGGGTTGAGCTCTCCAGGGGCGTCTGCTTTTTAAGTTGCCCTCTCTTAATCTATTGCGAACAGTGTCAGGACTAATATGTGTTTCTGGAGAATTAAAATAAGCTCTCCTGCTGTAAGAGTCGGTCGGCGTCGAGCATTTAATTGTAAAAATGATCTTGCTGGGGGTAGTAATGCGACGTCGCCCTGTGTGCCTTTGCTGCAACATCACCACTTTCACGGTAGCGTGCACTTATCGTGATATTATTACACTTTGCGTTGTATTTAATGCTCTAGCTACGTCGATTTGGCGCATTCCAGCTTCAGTATACCCATGGCCCTTAGCATTTCGTCTCTGTTAAGATGTCTACGCTCCATAATGTCGTTTAATACTAAACAGAGTTATTTGAATGAATTCTGGCCAGTTATCATAAAACATAGCCAGTACAGGTTAAATTCGAACAATTGATGCTAGGTGCTTTTTATACATTTGACAAAAAATGCACAAACACTTCTGCAAATATCCCAAATTTGATATCGTTATGGGCGATTTCGTGGCACAAAACCTGTCTGAGATGTAGCTGGCGTTACCATCAGCCTGTCCGAGATTTAGTTTAGCTGGTCGAGATCTGCGCCGCTGTGCGCTGATCGTCGTTTACAGCGCAGCGGATAAAGAATACTGTACCGTAGTTCTGCTTTTAGTCGACAGAGTGAGTGGTTGCCGGAGACAGTGTTGCCAGAACTACAGATCAATCCGTAGATTTACGGATTTTGGTTACAGTACGTTAATAATACTGATTTAACATAATATTATATGATTAAATAAAGAACGGCGTCAGAGTTTGCTTGGAAATGAAGATCACTGTTATTTTATATGCAAACATATAGTATTATGGTAAATGTCATATCCAAGTCAACGAAACGACTTTTTTTGATCATACGAATTATTCAGTACCTGTAAAAGAATTTTTATTTTTGTTGTTTATTCTATGTTTGACACGAATAAATTTTCAATAGATAAATGCGGATTTTTCATCCAGAAATATTTTCGTCAAATGTATTACAGATATTACATATAATATGGCAACACTGTCAACACACACAGGGATCAATTACTTCTGTTCGCGACAGACGGAACTACGGCTCTAAGAGCGCGCCGCCGCCGGCTGGAGCGAAGTTACGTCGCCGCCGAGGTCCAGCGTCAATAATTAGTTACAGCAGTTACCAGTTACTTCTGTTCGCGATAGGCGGAACTACGGCTCTAGGAGCGCCAAGGCTGGAGCGAACACGCGCGACGCCAACGCTACGTACATACCAGTGCCAGTTACTACTGTTGGCGACCAACAAAATCGCGACGGCTGGAGCTAAACACGTCGCTATGCAGTTACTACGGTTTAAACTAACTTCAAGAGCGATTATAAATAATTTTTTTGCAAATTATAAATAATTTATAATATTGTCGTCATTATGATCGTCGTTCTTCAGTAACAGGTTCATGATTCGTTGTGGAGCGCGACACGACGTTACAAAAAAATACAGCTCCAAAATCGCGTTACTCAAATACCGACATATCACTAGTCTAAGTTAAGACGGAAAACCGTCTAGAGAGCTGAAGGGATAATCAAGTTTTAGAATAAAACTGCCATTTTAAATAAATTTACAAAAAAAATTAATAGAAATAGATATATTACAGCTTTTTTCGATGTATTTATGTTATCCGATAGTAAAGCAGCAATAAAAGCGATCAACTGCCTAGAGGAGCTAAATAGATTAAGCAAAGATAATAAAATCCTCTCCTAGTGCTATCCTACTTTAGGTGCCAGTCCATCAAGGAATAGAAGGCAATGAAAAAGCAAACAGTCTAGCTAGAAAAGGACCGAATAAACCTCCACTAAATGGACCAGAACCGTTCTGCTTCCCAAATGGAAATCAAATTAAAGCGGAACTCAAGATTCTGGAAGACTCCATCCGTAACCTGGAATGGGAATCCTCCATCGATCTAAGACACTCGGAAACATTTCTCAGAACTTACAACCGAGAACAATCAACGTGAATTATCGAACAAAACATGCGATAAAAATCAGCTTTATGTTGAGAGAAAGCTTTCTAAATTAAAATCATCTTAAAAAACGACCACCTAGTAAATATAAACACTAAACACCCAGTAAGACATAAAATCCGCAAATTTTTAATTAAAAAACGCAAATTCTTGTTTTTGTAAGTAAAAAAGGCTCATTAAAAGTGCTTAAATTATATATTCTACTGTCTTCTAGCCGCAGACGTGTTGTTGTCGGTACCAGTCTGAAGAATCGATATTCTAAAGTACCACACTAAATAATGTTGTTATGGTAATGTGGCCGGCGTATTAGATTTTACAACTATTTAAGTATAACGGCATCTTCGGCTTGTACGACTAACGATATACATATACACACAGACGCTACATAATAAATAACCTATTAACGCACACAGTGGCCTGAAAAATAGCGCTGATTTCGTTGCCGAATTTCAGTATTTATTTTTATATGGTTAGTGTAGATATGGTTTTTATTGTAATGTCTCTTCTTTAAATTTACTTTTTACTAAGTTAATAAATAAATAATAATTAAAAAATTTAAAATCAGCTATTAAATTGAAGGATTTGAAGGATATATATATTTTTATGAATGCTTTTTAAAAACTTATAGAAAAATAGAGTTAATATAAAACCGTATACTATTCTAGCTTTATAATTTTATACGGTTTTTTTTTATTTTAGTAAAAAAGGATAATTCTCTACATCTATATCTCTGACCACTACTAACTGCTACCACAGATTATACAGATTATAATCTTTGTTTTTCTTTATTGTTTTTCGTGGTTCCAATTTTCGGTATAGGGCACTAGTTAGGTGACTAGTTTGCGCACATAGCACGCCCACTTATGGCCTCTAAAATTGTGCACAGCGCCTGACCGGCGCAGTTATTAGAGAGATATCGGAAAACCGAATAGCGTCATCCAGTATTTACGCGTACCTTATCATGGTTACGATATGCGCGAGTCAATTTTTAACGCAACACCCGCTAATAACGTTACCGCCTGACGTAATTTGCGGATCAATTACACCAAGCGCTCTTTCTAAATAACCTCTGATAACGTTTAAAAATTGCTTAAATGGGCATGTGCGAGTATTTGACAACCGGAGCCGGCCGGCGAGATCTTTTATTTTAGGTTATGTTTGAATTGTTTTGAATTATTGCTTTAGTTTTATTAGGTAATTTGATATTTAAGTAGCTGGGATTAGTTTTAATTAAATAAATATGGCCCAAAATATGGATTCCACCTCTTCCAATACTAAAGAACCTATAAAGAGTCTTAGGTTTACAGCAGATGACGACTTAGCCCTTCTAAGAGAATTTGTTGCTTTTGCCCTAAACCCACTGGCAGACGTTGAACAATAAAACACTGGAAATAAGAACTTTAGCCCTTTAGTTTTAAAATACCTAGTAAACAAAACAATTTCAAAGTTTTAAATTCAAAGTTAGGTTAAGTTTAAATAGCGGACGCGACGCGATCAGAATTCTTTTCGATCCGATAACTATAAATGAAGAGAGTTAATACCACCTCACATAAAGGAAATAACACCTGGCCTTATTAACGTCCATGCACGCTATTCGGTTTAGCGATATCTCTCTATTACGCTGTTTATTGTTATTTTACGCCAGTTTATTTTGGCGCACAGGAAATTTGACTCGTTTGCACATCGTCATAAAAAACAATTTTCGTACCACGAATTAGGGACAAGATTTTTATCTGTATACTTATAGGATACCTAATCTGTGCTGCTACTAACCAACAATTTGTGTTGTGTAGCCTGTGGTCTGTTTTTATTTAAATGTTTTATTCATTATTCATGTTGGGGATTTATTAATATGTATTTCTTTTGCATAATCAAAATTGTCACTTTAAATGTTACATAACCAAATTGTCACTCTAAATCGCTGTCTTTTTTATACAGATGTCATTTGTCTTCTCATTATTCACTTCATTATTCTCAGAATGTTGTTAACAAAAGTTTCATATTAAAATAAAGTTTTAATTAATCACAGTTGTTTATCTCCATCATTTACCGGATTAATAATACTCCAATGAAAATGCGAGTTACTAACTCTAAATCTAATTCTGAGCCGGAAAATGAGCTAGATGCTTTATCTTAAGGCTGACTCTCCTCTCTCCTACATGCTGGTATTGCGAAGTGGCAGACTCGGCTAACCAACATTCTTTGAGCGCCACGCGATAAGATATGCGGGAAAACTCAATAGCAGTATGTGGTACGAAGATCGCTAGTTTACTCGGAAACCTTCTGATATTATCGAGCGAAAATATCGAAGCGATTTGCGGGATGTTAAGGAACATTATGAAGAAACAGGAGAAGGACGAAAAAGACAAGATTTGGGTACAGACAAGATCAACATAGAAGAATGATGAGTTTCTCGATGAAATGCCTTCGGCAGGCGGTACCATGGGCGGTACCGAGGTTGGCGAGCTTAGAGCACAGATGGGTTTTTAGTGGGTAGGCCCTCTCGCATGAGGGAGATCCGAGATCACCACACTGCGGCCCTTAAGGCGTTTCCCATATATAAGAAAAAAATCTAAAACGCTTTACCTAGACCGTTATTCAGAAGCTACAAACCCATCGATGAAAATATGCATGAAAATTTAATTCCTAGCACACAACCAGACCATTGGTACACATCAAGGTTGGTACAGTATCAAGTTTATTATAGTGATTTTCTTAGCCGCGTATGGCACAGATTGTTACCCAGTGTTGCCACAAGCTTATTTTTCATAAGGGTAGATTATCACGAGACAGCGGGGTTAAATTGTTTTACAAAGGGGTAGATCTACCTCGATTGGGTAGAGCTACCTCGACTGTGGCAATACTGCCGCTATCACTTCTCAGCACACTTTATTCACGGCATCGCCCCGGCGCGGCGCGGCGCCGAATATCTTCATGGTTGGCAAAAATGAATTTAAAAATCGCGCCCTCGATTACGCAACTAAAAGTTTAATTGATATGAAATATACCTTTATAATTTTATGTTTTTTTTTACTTTTTATATGTAGTGGAACACTGCCACCCAAAATACACACTTTTATGCAAATGCCTAATAATGTTAACGCCTAAATTTAGACCTTAGAATTAAAAAGCTATAGGATGGGGCAACTGGGTCACTCTGCCAAACTGTAGCTATGTCCATGGGTATAACTACGAAGATATAATATATTAATTAAAGCATTTGTGGAACACCCTGTACATTCTCAGACGTCCTACGTAACTAAAAACAAACGAATTGTAAAATATGTGCCGGTCGTGCGCCCCAGTGAAAATTCCCATAGACGTGCGTTTCGGTATTTATTTGCTGGGCGGATCGTTTCTTGCATATTAATGGACGACGATTTAACTCCGTTAGAAGGCTTTTAAATAAACAACAAACCTGATAATAATACCAACATTTTTACCACAATCTTTTCATTTTTTTGTCAATTTCACCAATGTCACCACAAAATATTTTTATCGAACTTTTTTATTTCTTAGTTTTTTTGCACTTTCTATGTTTGTTATCATTTTTTGTTTCTCTGTTTTCTATCTTCTTATTTCTCTTTTTTTCTAAACTTTTGTGTCTCTGTTTCCACCCTCCGAGAGCAGACGATGTACTAAGAAAAATAAGCCTGCATTATTAAAATATCACTTATTTCTCCTGTATTATAAATAAGTATTTTTTCACTTCTTGTTTCTATTCTTCTTCTTCTTCTTCTTTTAGAAGGCGTATCGCCTGTTTAGTTCCGGTTTCCTCCTCGTCTAAGCAACTCTTGCGAGGTTGACTGCCAACTGTCTTGCCAACGTTTAGGTGGTCGTCCAGTAGGTCTTCTGCCATGGGGTACGTTGTTGCGAATTATTATGGCTATTCTGTCGGGGCCCATTAATAAATAAAAGATATTTGGTAATTATAACTCGTGTACCTTATAGTATTTTTCGTGTCAAAATTTCACCCTTTTAATTGGCCGCACCCGCTTTAAGCCCCGGGATCGCGCTGACAGACATGACTATTTCATAATGGCAATACAAAAGGATACTTCATAAAAAAAATTGGCCATGGAACGATGATAAGGTTTGTTATGTAGACAGCTCTTAGACTATAAGTGGTATTACACAATTTAAGCAAAGATCTATTCTAAATTATAGATATCTATTTGATAGTGAATGATGGATACTATATAGTAGGCGACAGATTTTATCGACGAAAATTGCAAAAGTTTGGAACGACGATGTCGGCAATTTCCATAATATCGTTTGCCGATTAGCAGATTCGTGATTATTTAGTAAGTAGAGTAATATTTTTTAATAATTTTGAACATTATGTTAATGTAATTTTTTAACGAATAATAACAACTTTTAATAAACTATGTTATAGTCCAACGAGAAAGTACTTGACAGTGACAGGTTGTTGTCTGTTATTTTTTCCGTCTGTCATTTTATTCAAAGATATATAGAATTTTCTTCCTTCTTTTGGATGTCGTGTGCCTCAATCTACCCATTCTTTGTACAGACTTTATACAGGGCGTTTCAAAAAAATACATGTGCAATCTCTCGTAGGGAGATTCCTCACGTAAAAATAAAATTTATTTTTCTTTTCAACATGGGTTCGATTCTGGTAGCTACAGGAGGTTAAAGTCTTAATTTTTTTCCATTTATCATAATTTTCTTCCAAGTGCTTTTAGCGATTCGAGTGAAATTAGGAAGGTAAAATTACTATGAGTGCTACATATTTTAATGCTAAAAATATGTCGACAGATTCACCAGAGACGTGCATATGGGTTATCAATGGAATATTTTTTTCTAAAAAAACATGTGCGCCGCTGACTTTTTTCCTCTTATTAGTAAAAGTTTGTAGGCCATTTAATGCCGATTAAAAGTTGTATCTTGTTATTTTGTCCATTCTAATCTCTTCGAAGAGATAAGCGCAATTTTATTAATGACAATTAATAAAATTGAAATTAAAATAAAATTATATTAAATAAATAAATTATTACTAAATTCTATTTAAATTCATAACACTGATATACAGCAAATTCCCCAAAGAATTAATGGTATTTAAGATCATTACACAAAATGCCTATTTTGTAAAAGTTTTAACATCCTCTAACTTTAAAACTATGCATTTTCGCACCCATGTTTATAGAAACCTTTTTTACATTTTGTGATGGGGAATCAAGGAGTACTTATTTAGCATTTTGGCAAGTTAATGACATTACTTTATTTTAAATGTTGCTATTAGAATTTAATTAAGGCAAATTAATAATTAATTCGCGTTTTTTGCGTTTCGACAAAATATACCGAAATCTACAAAATATCAAGAGACAACTTTTAATCCATAATTCTGTGCCATAATTCTGTGGGTATCTCAAAGGTAGCAGACCTTCCTTGATAGTATCCATCATATCCATCAAAATTCTTAATCAGCATTTAACGGTCTGCACAACTTTGCAAACAAGAGAAAATAAGTCAGTGGCGCACATTTTTTTTAAATATTCCACTGACAACCCATATGCACATCCCTGGTCAATATGGCAATATTTTTTTAGCATTAAAACATGTGGCACTTATAGTAACTTTTACCCTCAAAATTTAATTCTCAACGCTAAAAGTACTTGGAAGAAAATTAAAATATATCGAAAAATGATAAAGAATTTAACCCCCTGTAGGTACGAAACATGGTAGTATCGGACTTATGTTAATATGAAAAAATGAGAGGAATCCCCCAATGAGAGATGGCACATGCTTTTTGAAACACCATGTATACTATTATACCATACGATCGAATAATAACGGGGTCAAAGACGGCTGGGGAATGATAATCGATGATAATTTTGGCGAGGTCAGGCCCTAGACGTTAATTACTTGGCCCGTACTTTTCCTTATTTTTTAATGACCAGTTGGCTTTAAGAAGGTTTTTATATTGAGTAAAAATATTTTTTTTAAACGGTGAAGCTTACAATTCGACAAAAATTTGAAAATAGATTTGTGCGTCTGGAGACTTTCTATTCTATTTTAATCTTTCTACAATTACACACCGTTATTTTCGATCCCACGGTATTATATTATTGTTATTCGTTACTAAAATTGATAATTTTAAATGCATTGATCTTTCTTCAAGACAATAAATTGTTATTGTTACATTCACCCCAAACAAATTTAATCAAAAAAAGAACATTACAACTCAAACAAAAAAATATTTTTTCTTCTACCGTATCGCATCATACGAGAACTTCGATATTCTTATTGATGTTTTATTTAAATTTTTCTTTTATCTATAGCTGGCTGTCGAGCATTTCTCTTCCTTGTATTTTCACACTGTATAAATTTGATGTAGACTTTGCATTTTTAAAGAGATCGTTTTTCGTATTTTCTTTTTTTCTCCCCTTATTTCCATCGGTAATTTATTCTGCTTGCAAAACTCAAGAAAAAATGATATTCCAGAATACTATATAAAATAAAGCCGTATAAAAAGTTCTGATATTGATATAATGTACCATTTTTATTTAATAGCCGTTTAAGAAAATTATGTTAACTTTATAAAAATGATTCAATTTATTGAGGAGTCAAATAAAAAAAAAATAAAAAAAAATTAGGTTCCACCGAGATTTGAACTCGGATCGCTGGATTCAAAGTCCAGAGTGCTAACCATTACACCATGGAACCGTGAACTTTCGATTTTATAAAGCACTATAAAAACAGAAGCATAAATTTGACCGAATATTGGACATTTTCCAAGTGTTTTGATTACAGAATTATTGATATGATGAACTAAAGAATGAATTATGCTATTTTGTACGAAAGCAGATATGATATAACATTCGTATTAATAATAGGTACACTACATATAATTATTTCTATAGTAAATTTATTCTACTGTAAAGAAACCTCATCTTCATGAACAGCATATTGAGGTCACTAATGACTGGCGATGATAGATATTTATAAAAACACTAGCCACTATAGCTGACATTGCAAACGTTGTTTTGTCACATAGGTACATATTTTTTATGGGACAAGTCATTTTTATTCACGGGGTTGAAGCTTATTGAATTACTATTATCGCTATTAAAAAATAGGGGTTGATAGTAGAAGGGTGAAAAGTTTGGGTTGTATGTATTTTTTAATGCCGCATCATAAAAAAATAAAAATAAAAAATTTTGTCCAAGAAGTAAAAAGAAAATTTGGAGTGGACCACTCTTATTTTGGATGAACTGACATGAGAATTTTATATATAAATAGATTATAGTTTAAAAAAATCAATAAAAAACATTTATATGCATATGTTAATTCATTGTTGGCCATTTATTAATATACCTACCTATACCAAAGATTAGATAAGACAAGAGACGACAGTTCGCGCGGTACCTTTCATGTTTGAGTGGTGGGGAGAGTGACCTCGTCTCGCTTATCCCTTTAAATTTTCGTAATTTTTTTAAATTTTAAATATTATATAAAATAAATTATAATTAGAAACATATTTGTCGGGGAATAAAGATAATAAAAGCAATATTTTGTATGTCGTTGGTAAACAAGATAAAGTGACCAAGTCGATTTGTAAGAAATGTTTTATTTACGTGTATTTTTTTTACATATGGACTTGAACAAGTGTAATATCACAATGTGGAGTTTATGTACAAAAAAATAGAGTTGCTCAATTTTTATTTAATAAATCCTCGCAATTACAAGCTTCTAACCATGTCTTCGATCTATGGATTACATTTAGTTTAATAACATAATTATATAGTATATTTCTATAAAAATACTTTTCAGGATCCTTTGGAAAAGAGTGAAATATTATGTTTGTCGAAGAACAAGACCTATTTTTGCAGTCTTTATAAGCACACACAATGCCACCATCTCGTCTTTTCCTGCTACTCGTGTCCTGTTCAGTATTCATATTTAACAATAATTACAAATTAGAACGCAATAAAAACAATACTAAAATTAAATCTTAAAAACTCACAAAACGATAATATATCGAAAAACTCTGAAAACACACTTTAAAAAGGCAAAAATGCAAGAAAACAACTAATCAGATTTGTTTATGTTTAAGCCTGATTAGCACAGCTGATTGGCGTCCAAAAATCAGAAGTGTCTAGTCCTAGCAGTCAACTATTAAGCTTGACCAATCAGGTTGGTTAGCGTGGTTATTTGGAGTGTGTTAATTCATTTGTGTTTGTCAAAAACTCTAACGTGATTGGTCGGGCTTAACAGTTGCCTGCTAGGGCTAGACACAAGTCAAAAATCATAGGTTAGATTAGATAAAATACGCCGTTGTCAGATTTTGAGATTTTATCTGTTTGAAATCGATCAACTTAGTCATTCTGTTTCTTTGATATTATCAGTACATTGCGAAAAAAGAATCTAAACCAACCCAAAATAAAAATTTACATTTCCGTATTAACATACGTTACTTATATCTTTCTTATATTATTAATTTATTTTCTCTCGCGAAATTCGACTTCTTTGTTCACTGTCGTCTCTTGTCTTATCTACTCTTTGCCTATACCGTGGTGGTTAGGTTAGGGTCGACGTGACGGTGCCTGTGGCGGGACATAAAAGTTAAAAAAGTTTCATCAAAGTTGACATATGATATGTAATTTTATTCAGAGTGTCATCTGTGGTGTCATTTTCTATCGAATAAAGTAAAAAAATACCGAGGGTTTCCTTCAAAAATCAAAAGTTCTAGTCATTTCCGGTAAGACAGGGACTGACCAAAAACAATTGAATAGGTCAATTAATCCTAATTTATGTCATATGCTAACATACCAAATCTCGTTTTTTTATCTAAAAAAATAAAAATATTATAGGGATAAACCACTTTTCAGACGCACCCTGTATGTAATTCTGATACAATATCCATCGAATTCCTACTATTCCATTCGAATTTATTTTATCAATTTTGGCTATTTGGAAATTAAAAATAGAGATTTATTTACCTTTTATATGCCAACCTTCCGAGAATACCTCCACCATTTTATCCCTTGAAATTGTTGGTTCTGGACATATGAGAGCTGTATATAAAGCTGTATGAATAACTATTCGGTTGGCAGTTTTACACGATTGGCCAGTGCTTGATATAGATCTAAATAAAAAAGAAATATTTAAGATTTAAATTAAACGCTAAAAAAATCTATTTTTTAATTCTAAATTTTCAAAATATTTTTGCGAAAGAAACTCATAATCGTGTTTCTGGTGTCGAATATACCTACTGCCCCTAAAAATATTTGCACTTATTTAAAACTTACCCTGTACATACTTAGGACAGCGAATGAGAGGACGCCCTCAAATGAGATGGTACGATGATTTCAAAAGAGTGGCAGGACTACATTGGACACGCACAGCACAGAACAGAGATCGGTGGCGAGAATTGGGAGAGGCCTATGTCCAAAGTTGGACGACAAACGGCTAATGATGATGATGATGATGATGATAGTAGGTTTAGCTTTAAACTAAGCTCGACTTATCATATATTTTATATCACAAAAATATTTTAAAAATGTTTAATTCTACAATCCACAAATTTTGAAAAAGATTGAAGATCTCATTGAAGATTCCATTTAAATGGAGCTTGTTTCGGAGCGATGCATCACCCTTTTTTATTTGGTCTCTCTATTATTCGGCTTTGGTATTAATCTTATTATATTGTCGGTAAGATAATAACAATTTTTATTTAAACAATACCAAGCGCCAATTTGAAGTTTTGAGATATCGGAGATTAAGATGATAATGCTTTAGTAAAATATGTGTGGACCGATCTTCAAATTTTTGGATTGGGTGTTGACAGACAGGTCATCTTTTACCCCAATCCACTATTATTGGCTATTGGTAGTACCGTTTGAATAAATAACCAATAATAAGTTGTAGGTTTTTGGATGGAACCAAACGCTAAAAAGCATCTGGTTCTATTTAAAAGAATGTATATTCAGAAAATGGTTCTCTTTATTTAATCTTTTGCATTTTAAAATTATTGGTTTGCTCCAGTACTATGCTTGTAATATTCGCTTGGATCTTAAGAAACGAAAAACCATCAAACAACTATGATTGAACACACCATATTAACAACACATCTATAAAATTGATAAAATGTAAAAGGATCCAAGTGACGATTTGAATGATGTAAACGGAAATATTCCTCCGGTTCCCATTATAGAAATTTGAAATTTGCAGTTTTCTGACATGTCATATGGTTCATTGGCTATGGTTCAATTTGGCACTTGGTTCCTTTTAAACAAGCATAGTCCAAATATGCAGCTTCAAAAGATTTATAAATAAACTTTTCTCATAAGTCTTACCTTAGCGTATTGTTGTTGCTCCATCTACTTGAATGCTCCAAAATAACACCTCCAATTTTTACATAGAGAAACTTTTCTGGTCCTGGCAGTAAAACACGTGGATTGGTCTCACAATTAACCTGAAAAGGTAATTTATTTTACAGAACTACAAACTTTATTATTACAAAAAAAGTAACTATCTGAGAGAAATTTCTTGAACTGACATAGTCTCTGAACCTTTACGCCTCGGTCAGATGTATATACAGGGTGGTACACCACATACGACACGGAGTATTGTAGCTAAACGATTAGATTTTTGCAAATTGTAAGTTTTGAGTTCGTTGAAGGACCCTTAGAGCTGCAACCAAACCAAACCAAAAACGATAATATTACTAGCCTATTTGTATACAAAAACAAAACTATTTAAATCTCTATAAAAGAGTATACCATTAATTAAATATACCACCATTATATATTTCCGCCCAAATATTAATTAATTACTAATACTACTATACTTAATTGTGTTAGTTAATAAATTATTCTAAGTAAGTGTGGATTTGAATCAGAAATCAATATAATAATAAATTATGAAAATGAGCTGTTTTAAATAAGCATTCGTCAAAAAGTGAAATAAAGCTTTTAAGGTGTTACTTTTTATCACACTGTCTAATACACATATAAAATTCAGTTTTTTAGTATTTCAAGCAATTATTATTAATCAACGCAAAGAGTCAATTAATGTAGTTTGAATACTGGAATCATATTAATTGGTCCTCTTTAACAAATATTTAGACATTTTTTTTTTAATTTTTTAACGAAATAAATGAACTATATCGAGAATATTATTATCTGTACTCTTTAAAAATTTGTTACATTTTTAAAAATAATCTAAAATGTCAATATTCCATGGTCCAATTGATAAATGAGATCTAAATTATAAGAAAATACATTTTCTACGGAAACTTGAAGAGATAGGTAAAAAATGGTGTAATACAGTTTGATAGACAATTAAATTGTGCATCTGATTCTCATAAAATATACAGGGTGTTCCATTTAAGTTAAACAAATTATGGCCGTTTAAAGCTAGTAATAATTTAAAAAAAAATTTAGACACTCTGTATAAGGTAGTATAATTTTTATTAATGCAACACAAAATTTAGTATATTGAAATACTTCAGTACAATATTTGGTTTTAAAAACTTATATACGTCTAGAGAAATGAAGCATTAAAATTATTACTGTATTTTGACAAAAACTTAAATATTTAAAAAACAGTAAGATTAAAATGCGATAAACCTTAATCAAATTTACCTTTATTTTAAT
The DNA here is from genome assembly GCF_002938485.1 of Sitophilus oryzae. Taxonomy (NCBI): domain Eukaryota; kingdom Metazoa; phylum Arthropoda; class Insecta; order Coleoptera; family Curculionidae; genus Sitophilus; species Sitophilus oryzae. Next base: position 6,418,642 of record NW_022147432.1, read on the forward strand.
CGTAGAAACTAAAAATGTAATAATATACAGGGTGTTCCATTTAAAAAATACAACTTTGATATTTTTTATTTATTTGGGACACTCTGTATCTTTTAAAAATATTTTTGAATTGTAGCTCTAATGGTCCTTCAACGAACTCAAAACTTACAATTTGCAAAAATCTAATCGTTTAGCTACAATACTCCGTGTCGTATGCGGTGAACAACCCTGTATATACAACTGTTATCAAGTGTGAACTAATCTAAATCCTAGGACTAGAACTTAAATACTAAAGAAAGTCTGAGGTTATTCATCCAGGATGCCAGTACGTTTTATAAGCGGTTGCCAAATTGGGGGTAAATTTATACTTGCATTGCAATGGATATTGCTTATTAGAAAAATGGATTGTTTATTAGAAAAGTGGTTTCTTTTAATTTTCGCTTTTCCCAATAAGGTTTGTCATGATGGACAATCAGATAATTTGGCGTGTAGATACCGAGTGACAATAAATGTGTTGCACAGACTTCTACTTTAATATTCCCTTATAAGTAAATAATTTGAAACTTGGATTCAAAGTATAGTTCACTAACTCACCCTTCCTATTATAGAACAGAAAAATATCACTTTATAAAAACCGGTAAAACCTATATAAAATTTTGTCGCATTTACACTCGGTACTGTTCGGGGCGTTTCGGGGATCGGGTAAAGCGGGTGTGTGGCCGAAGGAAATATATGTTATATTTCAGAAATCTGCCTAAGGCTTAGGCCGATCCTGTCGTGCCACACCCAAAATTCCAAACACACGTGCTTTGATTAAAGCTTGATTAAGGTTTGCAGAGCTTCAGCATTTGCCATAAAATAGCGAGCAATTTGTTACAAAACCATATTATAAAATATATATCACTGTAATCACAAAACTGCAATCTATTTCCGTATTTTAACGGAATTTTAAATTATGTTTTCATTTTCGAGAAAATTTATTCCAAATATAAGGAATATTTTGTTGGTGTTTGACCATCAAAATCTTAAAAATAAAGAAGTTGTCTAAAAATGTGCGACAATACGGATGTAGTATAATCCTTTATCTTTAATTTCCTTCTTCAGTTGTGTAACCTACCGAGGCCTACGTGAATTATATGGCCGCAAGATACCCGTCGCACCGCGCCTGTGACGTCACAATCTGAGGGTCATTACTCGGCGATCAGCTGTTGTGTTTACATAAATTAGTAGGTAAATACCCTGTTTGTGCCGGGTTTCTGTCCTATTTTTGATCGAAAAAAATATATTTTCTATTTGAAATCAGCGTTCAAATTATTTGTGGTGTGAAAATAGTACTGTGCCTTGAGTGTAGCTAGCAAAAACTGCGACATTTTTTAGAATATCTGTGGTTTTTACATCAGATGAGGTTTCAAACTTAACCTCTACAAATTGTGGTATGTAGTTGTTTGTTGTTTCATACCTGTTTTTCATACAATACAAACCACTTTCTCTCATAAATATGAGAGATTTTTTCAAAATTCTTTTACAAATTGCTTATATAGGTTCAATCGAGGGTTCAATAGGGAAATAATCCCTGGATAGAGCATTAAAAAATTATTCCAAAGTAGGAAGGGTACATTATTGTTTCTCTGCCTGTTTAAATAAAAATTCTGCCAAATATCCAATCATGTACCCTTCCTATTATTTATTATTTTGATGTAATTGCTACTTCAGAGAATGTAGAAATAAATAGTGAACAATATGCTTCATTATTATTTATAGCAGGATAGTGCTCTATTTCAGTAATAAAATACACTAGTGGATGTGAAATATGCAAAACTGTTATAACTTCAAACGAAGAATTTACTGTCCATTTTGAAAAAAAGACAAAGTATGAAATGTTAGTGAATACTTACTCAATATTACCCGAGGTGCATTGAAAACACCATCAGAAATAGTATTTCAGTTTGTTATTGACATATTTAAAATATTTTGTATCAAAGTTTGTATGCTCATATCATCAGACTATGAGCATGAATTTTTAACTTCATTTTCCCAGCAAAAAACTCTTAAAAAGTTGGCTTTACTCAAGGCGGAAGATTTCATGGAAAATTATCCAGAGATCTGTAATGCATGTAACAAGCCTTTTAAAAGCATTATTATAAAAATTGCTCATGTCTTGAGTAATATTTTTCTGAACAACTATACTAAAAATCGTTCTGATCAAGCATCTGTATCAAACATGACAGAAGTTTCTTCTAGAAAAAACAGAAAATTACACTTTCAAAATAATAAAAAAAACCGTCATTAGATTAGGTATAAATTTATAGTACTAATGTAATAAAAATGTTTTTCTAACCGTTAACCATTTGCATAAAATTTTTGTGTATTTCTAATTTATTTTTTCAATAAATTATTTTTATAGAAAGCTCCAGTTGTACTTTATTTGTTACTAAAATAATACTTATCTGGCGGGATCCGAATCGAATATGACCCTCACCTTGTGACGTCACATTTTCCAATATTGCGGCCATAAAATTCACGTAGGCCTCGAACCTACCTAGCCAGTTTTATATAAAACTTTAAAAAATGCCGAATGCTTATTTTGCTGCTTTTTCGGACTAGTGAAATGACTCTTAAGATATTTGTTATTGGCGTCAATAGCAGGACGAAATCTGCCAAAAATGAAAGAAGCAATTCTGAAAAATTTAAGAATCTCAAAAATATTTTTTAAGCTATGTAAAAACATCACCTTACTGAATGAAATCTTTCAATTCGTTCAGATACCCATACTTTACGTTATACATTACCCATGCTTTCCGTTATTCTCCTCTATCCAGCCTATCCAGGTTCGCTCAGATATTAATTATTTCGTAAATAGGGACGGAATCTGTCAATACGATTCGCAATAATTAATGTTTTGAGGAGTTTAGTTGCGGTGTAATTGGCACTTGACGAATCTAGCGTTGGGATTAGTCGTGGTCTTTTGCGCGGAAAATGGTCGTCGACGATTGAAATATTACTCGCTTTGGAGAAGACAGTTTTCGGTGAGAGTGGGTAGGAAACAATTTAGAGACGCTAGTTTAATGACTGAGAGATTTTCTTATAAATTATCTACAGTGGAATTTATAGTTGAAATAGGTATTTTGACAGCCATGTAGATTGAAGTGATCGAATATTGGCTCTTTGCTCAAGCCAAAGAGTTTACAGTATCCAAAATATTTCAGCTTAAATTTGTGTACAGGGTGTCCCATTTCCGTGTGTTTTACAGGGTTTACATCTCGGTGTGCTACATTTTGTTTATGAGTAGGAATACAAAGATGCGGATTTTACATCTCTGTACTACTTTTTTATGAAACTAAAGATGGTACAAATAGTTCAGTAATATTATGGCTCAAATTGCGATATATCCGACAAAATTCATAAAGTTTTCAAAATTGGTAGAAATAATCAGGATATCATACGTATTGATAAACTGAAAAGTTCCCACCCCTAAATAGTGTGCGTCATCTCCCAGGACATCGTTTCTACCCCCCATTTTGAGTTTTTTGAGATAATCTCGGCAACGGTGCAATTCTCGACAAAAATACTTATATAGAAAATTGTTCTTCATAAAATTCTCTATCAAAAGGATAATTACATTTTTTTTTAAAGTTAATAATAAAGTGGCAAATATGGCGCAAGTATAAGGGTTGGTTATGACTAGCATTATCTGCAGTTCTGCATTATCTACGCTTTCTCCCTCTGACAAAGATATCAAATTTTTAAAAGAAAAACAGGGTAATACTTGCAAAAGGATTTACAGTTCTCAAGATTTACAATCCGCAACTTTTTTAAAAAATTGCAAATTGCCTGTGGAAGATGACGAAGATTACTAGTTAACATTTAATAATTAGTGGATTAGGCCTGGGATTAGGCCTACAGGCGATACCACTTTAAAAAAAAACATCAAATACTTTACCTCTAGGATGATGTGAAAATAAGTACCTACAAATCACCCTTTTTATAGGGGTAGAGGAGTGTGAGAGAAGAACGTATATTAAAATTCTAAGTATAATTTAGCATTTACTGCTTTTTGTTAGCGTTAAACAATAAACTTTAAATTAGATTGAACTGGAGATAATGCTAGTCATAACCAACCGTTATATTTGCGCCCTATTTGCCACTTGATTATTAACTTTAGAAAAAAAGTGTAATTATATTTTTGATAGAGAATTTTATGGAGAACAATTATATAACTTAATATAATATAAAACAACCTAATTTAAATGAGTATTATTATTTTATTTTATTTAAGTTAACCAGACAATTTTGCTTTCCATAGTGTTATCTTAATAAATTGTACTCAAAATAAAGTTCTACAGCTTTTAGATATATATTTTTGATGGCCACTAATCAAAGTTTTATTAATTATTATTAATTATTTGATATTTTGATTACCTAATTTAAATCGGCAGCCTGTATTAAAATATTAAATAATGCATGTTTTTACTATGTTTATTAAAATAAGTATATGTTAGGAGTATATTTTTAGAAAACTGATAATACAGGTAAATAAAATAGAAAAATAATATACAGGGTATGCCATCTAAAAAACCTGAAACTTAAGAGTCAAGACACATATTTTGAAAATGACAGCTCCAGTAAAAAACTAGTTATGCCACTGGATTCTACGTAAAAAAACACTATAGGACTCAGTTTACACCTTTTCGATAAGCTATAAGATAACCGAAATATGAAGGGAGTCGAAAAATGGCAAAAATTTCAAATTCGCCCTATATTTCAGAAACTAAGTGGGCTAGAACAAATCTGTGTGTAGCATCTTTAGTCTCAGAAAAATGTAGCACAGTGATATAAAGCCGTATCTTTGTATATCTACTCGTAAACGAGAAAAAATGTAAAACAAATAACAATGAGGCACCCTGTACTTTATTATTTAGATTATTGTACGGCCAATGTTAATATGGCAATAAGTAGTTGACAATAACGCACTAGTAGACAGAAAATACATTCTAATAAATCACACAGCACTAGAAATAGTAGAAGGATACTTCTTAATAATTATTTATAATTATACAGTGTGAGTCTTAAATAAGTACAAATATTGTAGGGGTAGTATATTTCGACTCCAGAAACACAATTATGAGATTTTTTCGCGTAAAAGAAAATTTTGAAAATTTGGAATTTTTTGAAAAAAAAATTTTTAGATTTTTTTTTAGTTTTTAGTTAAAAAACATAATTTCTTGATAATATGACAACATAAGAAATAGATTAATTTCACAAGAAAAAAAAACCAGAAAAGATTCAGTGGTTCTCACAATTCAACCAAAAAACATTTTTTTTAATTTTCAAAGTAAAATAACTCGGTTACATATTTTGAACTTATTTGAAAAACGGTAAAGAAAAATTATGTTTCTTTTATCGAGACCTACCAGCCCTGAGAATATTTGCACTTATTTAAGACTCACCCTGTATATTACTTTAATATATTTGGGACAACTAATACACAGCACGGGATCTCTACTACTAGAAATCAACAGAAGAAATAAGTTGGCATGGAGTACTTATAGGAGAAACACAATCATATTCAAATCTAAATTGGCACTTTATCTAAAGAGGAAAACATTCGACCAATATGTACAACCAGTGATGACTTGCATTTGAAACATGGACACTTAAAACAGACATAAAGAAACTGCAGGTCGCACAATGCTCAATGGAACGAAATATGCTGGGAATAATCAAGAGAAACCGTAAAAGAATGAATGGATGCGACAAAAGACCAATGTAATAGATGTTATCTAATAATAATAGCCGTAGATAGCGTTTAACGCCTTAGGAGTAGCAAGGTACATCTTGCCATGCTAGAGCCGTTCGGTATACAAGGAAGGTAATGTGGCTAGCACTACGCTTGAACCGCCTATTATTACCTCAGGATTGTGAAATCCCAAGTACTCATTTAAGGCTGAGTCGACCTAGGTACCCAAACTATTTTTATTTTAATAAAAATAGTCGGCTGATGAAATGCCGGGTGTAGGATTCGAACCCACTACCTTGAGATTGGTAGACGAGAGCCTAGATATGTTATCTACAGAACCAAATCCCTCAAGTGGCAATGGGTAGGACACCTGGCAGGAAGGACGGACAACAGATGGGCCACAAAAATTACAGCATGGTACCGACGAAGAATTAAGAGACCTAGTGGAAGACCAAACTTAAGATGGAATCATGCTATTAGGAAAGCAGGGATAATTTAGGCCCGCACAATAGACAACTATGGGCCATGGGCCCAACTACAAAGAGAGTATCTAAATGTATGTGGGGGAGGCTACACCATAATTGAATATGGTTGAATAAGCTGAAAATGATGATGATGTAGTTGACAAAAATAAACAAAAATCTTGCAAGTGGCTCTGGCGACATAATATAACTCTTTTTTACCACTTTAAGTAGTTCGAAAACAAATTCTTGGGGGTTTTATTGACTGACTAAGTTTGTTCTACACTGTATACCGATTGGAAAAAGGCTGCTCCAGTTCTTTTCCATCGATTCTTCGTCGCGAGAAACAGGAAATTGCGAAGACAGGGGAGCGGACTGGATAGACGTGTAAACATGAAACGCTACACTGGCTTTTAATTTAAAATTCAGCTTGGCTCGAGGAAACGGGAGGAATTTATAAACTTTTCTTTCTTATTGTGAGCGCCCTTTGGGCATAATAGCACACCGCGAGTACGTTATAAGATCGTTTTTGAAGCTTTTCATGCCCACAATGCGCTAATAGAGATCTTATAAATAAAAGTGGATTTAGTTTAGAAATATTTTGACTATAGTTCTAATAAATAAATAGAGGGTTGGTGGGGGGTCATCCAGGCTTACATTATTTTTCCTAAACTTTTTTATACTAGCTTTTGAAGATTTTTAAAAAGGTAATTTATTAAATGGAATATCACAGCCCGATATGGCATGTATAAACAATAAGTGTTTTTCATAATGTCCATTTTCCAATTTCCAAGTTGTCTTTTATCACTGCTCAAGCCATATAAAGGTATTAATCATTACATTTGGGGGTTGGAACCTTTGGTATTACACAACAAAATAAAACACTAAATCACCGCAATTCACCAAAACACTTTTATTGTTACACTGGACGCGCATTTCGCTAACCATGTTAGCATCATCAGCAGATGATTAAAACTGTTTTTTGAGGCATTAGTATACAACGTTATGATATGGTCTTTTACCTGGTGAACAAACCTTTCTCTCCTCCAATCCTTTTTATTGCACCATACTTTCTCAAAGTTGTACATTCTTGGTATGTCATCCACTTGGAGTTAGAGGAGTGAAATTTTCGTTTTGAGGGTGTTCCAACAAAATAAAATACTAAATTACCACAATACACCAAAACATTTTTACTTTTACACTGGACGCGCATTTCGCTAGCAACTGGTTTCTGCAAACTGGTTTTGGAGGCATTAGTATACCACGTTATGGTATGGTCTTTTACCTGGTGAACAAACCTTTCTCTCCTCCAATCCTTTTTATTGCACCATACTTTCTCAAAGTTGTACATTCTTGGTATGTCATCCACTTGGAGTTAGAGGAGTGAAATTTTTCGTTTTGAGGTGTTCCAACAAAATAAAATACTAAATTACCACAATACACCAAAACATTTTTACTTTTACACTGGACGCGCATTTCGCTAGCAACTGGTTTCGCAAACTGGTTTTGGGGGCATTAGTATACCACGTTATGGTATGGTCTTTTACCTGGTGAACAAACCTTTCTCTTCTCCAATCCTTTTTATTGCACCATACTTTCTCAAAGTTGTACATTCTTGGTATGTCATCCACTTGGAGTTAGAGGAGTGAAATTTTCGTTTTGAGGGTGTTCCAACAAAATAAAATACTAAATTACCACAATACACCAAAACATTTTTACTTTTACACTGGACGCGCATTTCGCTAGCAACTGGTTTCGCAAACTGGTTTTGGAGGCATTAGTATACCACGTTATGGTATGGTCTTTTACCTGGTGAACAAACCTTTCTCTCCTCCAATCCTTTTTATTGCACCATACTTTCTCAAGGTTGTACATTCTTGGTATGTCATCCACTTGGAGTTAGAGGAGTGAAATTTTCGTTTTGAGGGTGTTCCAACAAAATAAAATACTAAATTACCACAATACACCAAAACATTATTACTTTTACACTGGACGCGCATTTCGCTAGCAACTGGTTTCGCAAACTGGTTTTGGAGGCATTAGTATACCACGTTATGGTATGGTCTTTTACATGGTGAACAAACGTTTCTCTCCTCCAGTCCTTACACACAACCATACTACAATGAGGTGTTTCTCAAAGTTGTACATTCTTGATATGTCATCCACTGGGAGTTGGAGGAGTAAAATTTTCCTTTTGAGGATTTTCCAACAAAATACTAAATCACCACAAAACATCAAAATATTTTTACTTTTACACTGGACGCACGTTGCGCTAATCATTTTGGTTAGGTTGTAAACACAGCCTCCAACTGAGGACCCTGCACAACTTTATCTAGTCAGCATATGCTTCCAGTTAGCGGTAAAGATGCAAGGAACTATTGCAAATGTGATAAATTTTGTTTTTTTAGTTTCAAGAATGGATTGGTAACAAGCTAGATATTTTGCATTGGGCAAAAAGGTCCAAAAATGTATCTATACAATCAAGAGACGCCTGCGGATCAACTAAAATTAATTTTTTGCACTTGCAAAGAGATTCTAATCCTCTGAAAAACGCTGATGAAGAATAGTGGGACTCAAATATTCATCGAAGTTGATCATTATTATGAAATTAGTTGCAAAAACTTTTGTATTTTTAGTTGAGGACGAAAATGAAGCTCATGATAACGTCATAATATATAATTTTTTTTAAAATCCTTATTTTTATCATTTTGATACTTAAATTTATACTTGGTTTGTCTTTATTTAAACGATGTTCTTAAACAGCCGTTAAACGGTAGCCTACTAAAATGCCGTTAATAGATATTGTGACGTCGTTCATGTCGGCGGAAAGTAATGCCTAGCCTTAAGCATTTTGCAAGAGCACCTGTGGGTCAGTGGCTGAGGCTATCACTTCGTAAGCGAATGGTCCGTGGTTCAAATCTCACGCCGACCAAGACTTTTTTATATTTTTTTTTTGCTTATAGCGTTTCACTCTTTTTGGTTGGATTGGTTTAGTTATTTGGCGGGTTGGTTAGCGTGGTTATTTGGAGGGTGTTAATTCATTGGTTAGTTGGTTATTGGTGGGGTTGGTTGATTTTTACTAATTTATATTTGTTTTTTATATTTTTTATCAGTGTCGAGGTTAGTTGCGTTGGTTAAGTTGGTTATTTGGTGGGGTGGATAGCGTTGGTTAGTCCTTATAAAATTCCTATATTTCATAAAGCCGTCAAGTGCGTCACATCAACGACGTCATACCTATTAACGGCATTTTAGTAAGCTACCGTTTAACGGCAGTTTAAGTATAGCCTTATTTAAAATACACTTTCAGTGTAAATACCTATTATAGTTTATTGGTTTAATAAAAGGGGTGGAAAATCTTTAATAGATAAACCTCGAGATAAACTAAAAATAGCTTTATTATCTCATATCTATCGTTAATATTTATTTCAGAGAAAAAATTATGTAAAGTAAAATGTATTTACAATTTAATAACTCCACAAAAACCGAGTCTTTAGTTTTTTTCCACCTCAACCTCCAGTTTGACTGGGCTATTAAGACTGCTAGTGTCATAAAATTACATTTTAGACACTGATAGCAACATACTAAAAATGAAACAGTTACACTGAAATTTGTAGATTTAAAAAAATATTTACAGCTGATAATTTTTGTAAAATGGAATTTCAATAATATTTAATTTTCACTGTCATATATATTCTTCCAGATTTTCCAACACATAAGTTAAAATGTTAATGATCAGCTACTTACTTCTCTTCTTTCAGCCGGATGCGTGAAGATGAGTTCGCCGTTAGCTCCTCGATTGCGAAGGTCCAGCTCGCATGTGGGTGTCCTAATAAATTTCCAACTGCCCTCGAAGAAAAGCGTGCTCAAGTCGTCACTGGAATTCATTCCTGTCACGTCAAATCTCAATTCCACGATGTTGGAAGACGAGATGTAAGTGTAAGGTAGTAGGCGTGTTTTGTCGACTCCGCAAAGACAATCTCTGGGAAGAAAAATATGTAAAAAGCATAAAAATTAAATAAACCAGTTATAATAATAATAAATTGCTTTATTAGGTAAAAATGCATTTTAGATGCATTTTAGATATTTTGCATAGGTCTCAGATAAAAATTATTTAATTTTCACATGGCTTTGCTTATATCTAAATCAATTCAGTGTTCTCCCAATATATTTTTTTTTATTAATATTGGTTATTAGTTAAAACAATTTTAGCCGCATTATGTCGTAAGTTGTGCTCCCAATTTTAATATTATGTACCGTAGATTGTAGTGCATGGAATTACTATGGCAAATTTGATGAAAAATTGGAGGCGACAGATTCGATATATTCGGCGATTCCGGTTTCTTATCAAATTAAAACAATAAAAGATTATATAATATCAATTTACATTAATAACTTCAATATTGGCGACATACCTAAATCGTTGTCAGAGCAATAAATGGAGTGGACAAATTAATGAAGACTGCACTGGAAAAACCATGTCACATTCTCATAGAAATTAAGATAGCGACACAACTTTATAGACAAATGTTAATATCATTCGAGAAAAAAGAAAGCAATAATACGCTTAGTCCCAGAGATATTACAGCTTGGTTGTTTTGCCGTATAAAGGAAAAACTTGAGTAGTCCATGGGTAAAGGGCAAAAACCAGACTTACACTACTTACGCATGGGCGACAAGCATATGCATCTTGAAATTAGTATTATATGTTATAAATTTATGTATTGTAATAAAAACCTACTTAAATATTAATTTTCTTCCTACAACAAAAAAAAATAATAGTTTAGATTTAGGTTTTATACAACCTTTAATTGGACATCCCTGATTTTCTCCTGTTTTGTTTTGCATTTTGACATTTTTATTTCGGTATTTCAGAATATGGCGATAATTCACAATATTAATAATTCAGAATTGGTAGTAATATATATTTTTCTAATTATTCAACCGAAAATAACATATTTATTTAAAAACACTAAATTGCATTTTTCTCGGCTCCAATTAAAATGGACAAATCTGGGTTTTCCCGTGTAGTCTTCAAATGATGTTGATTTGGAATTTATGGATTTATACGAAACTGAGTTCTTCATATGGATGGCCAGACATAAAGAATATAGAAATCGTATTGCAGTGTACAGTAAAAGAACTTAAAAGAAAAAAGAATCACTAGCAACGACAATTTCGGGACGACCCGTATCCATCGATGCGACTATACTGTTTACTTGCAAGTATTTAAACAATATTTGTGCTGGCGTACTTGTTGAAATGGACACGTCGTGTGAGCGCCACACTTGCCGATTTTGTTTACAAAGTGGGGACTGGTGGGGATACTTGCCAAGTACGCAAATATTGGCGTACTTGCCAAGTAGACGAGTCGTGAGAGTGCGCCTTTCGAGGCAGGAAAACAAAAAAAAATGATTATTTCTTTTTAACTTATTCCCTTGATCTGCTTTACTTACGACAAATCATTAATAAATGAATTTTACCTGGGTGTTGGTGGTACATCATTCCAAGGCACTTCAAACAATCGTATAGTCGCCGATACGTTTCCTACGCATTCAACCCTTTCAATATCTCGACTAACTCTTGTATCGCAGTTCCTGTTCCTTATCTTCACATCCGTCAGAGTGATTTTCACTTTCTCGCCTTTCTGAGCTTCGAACCGATAAATACAACTGGAATATTTTTTTAATTAGTTCGATGTACGTTCTTATGATCCACATAATCTATCTACCTGATATTTTTGGATCCACCTCGTCCATACAGGAAAATATCACCTGGTGATCGAAACTTTTGCTGCGCTTCGTTAGATAATGAGCCGAATCTTCTTGAGCATGGGCCTTCACCAAAAGCCTCACCATCCTGATGCAGATCGACAAACTCGTAGAGAGCTTTAAAACTTACAGGCCTGAAAATAAAAATTACGGATCAGGATATTAATTTTCAAAAAAAAATAAGTTCGGCAAATACACTGCATAATAACTAACATGTCAGAGAACTAAACCTTCCGAAAAAGACCATCATGTGGATGCAAAAAGCAGTGTTGCTTGGTACTGTCGGAATTATTCAAAGAATTATCTCACCCCATTGACAAAATTAGTCGTGTCCTTGGCTGGTTACAGCCCGGACATGGACTACAAGTACCACTATTAGTGTGAAAGAAAATTGATCAAACATTATTTATTTATTAAGGATTATATCTTAAAAGCTTTTTATCATATATATTTTACTTTGGTTGTAATCTTTAATTATTATATTAAATATAGAAAAAAGAATAAAACTACATAATTCTATATTAAATAATTTCTAAACTTCAACGTCATATTGAAAATAGAGATAGAATCTTTATTCTAGAATTCTATAGAAAAGCTAATTATTTTTAACGTTGTTGGCAATAAAAATATTAAAAATAACAATAAACCAACAGCATATAAGGCTTCACTAAACTATTATAGCTCATGTCACGACATTGTTATAAAACCTTTTTATCTCAAAATACAATTCTTTTAAAAATATTTTGCATAATATTACCTATTATGACTTACCGATTATGTTAACGAGACCCTTCTAAATTGATTTATCGAATATATCACGTTTCCTCAACGAAAGGTCGCCTACACATTACGATTACCCAATCCCTACTAGGGGAATAGGATACTCAAACCCCACATTAACATCCCTCCTCCCCTCCTGACTTCAAGGCTGTAGAGTCAGCCAGTTTTAATACCAATGTGAGGATGTTCCCAGACGTGTTATATGATGAAAGTGCGACATTTTTTGCTGATCATGTTTTATTACTTAAATTATTATAGTCACTAGAATCTTAGCTTCTATTCTTCTGAAATTATGGTGTTTTAATTTATATTTATTAGATAAGTTTTATAAGTTAAAAAATAATATATTTTGTATATCGTGTTCATTATATTCCTCAATTTTCAAATTCATTTAAAAAATGTCTCTAGGGGTCTTAGAATGAACCTTATTTTGAGAATTTTCCCCATTCAATGTTTTCAATCAACATATTGTGCTTAAATAATGAAGTTTTTTTTAATTCTTGACAATTTGTCAATATTAAAAAAATGATTTGTTTTGATTATGTCTCTTAGATTTATCAATAAAAAGATTTAATAATGGAGATGATTTGAAAGTGGGGGTGAAATTTTATATATATTTTTTTAAATTAGTCCCAGTAGTGTAAAATTTTGCACTGAGGTTCCATAAGTGACGAAAGTGAGTACTCAGAAGTGAATTTTATATATTCATCCCCTAAGAAATAAGGGTAAAAATTTGTATAAAAATTTGTAAAGCTCGGTTTTAGAAGTATAAAATCCTGCGCAGACGTTTGTTATGCAACATAATTTAGCACTAAAAAGCAATTTTTTGGAAATTCGCCCTCTCATGGGGTAAAATAAAGGGTGAACATTCTGAAAAAAATCTGTCCTAGGAGTATGAAGATGTTCCTTATGTAACGTTAATATGTTGAAATGGAAAACAAATTTCTTATAGTATAGGTATATAATAAAATTATATAAGAATTCTTGCCACTTAACTGCTGATATAGTGCGGGACTTAATATCTAACTTCTACTTTCCGACAAGTCGGAATTAGGTACGCTGCGCTGTGTTTGTCATTTTGTGGAATCGACCCAAGACATCCATCCCTGATGATGCAGTAGTGCTCTGAAACCGGTAGTGAGAGCAGGTTGATCCACATTATGACAAACACAGCGTGGAATTAAATTTCTATATCTTTTTCAATTTTATTGTTAATATGTTGTTCCTTATGGAATAGTTATAGAACGATTTTCAGAATTCATTCCTTAAGGGGGTAAAACTAGGGATAATATTTGTATAATTTTTATGTAAAATCCGTCTTGGCAGTATGTAATTTTGCACAGTGGTGGTCCCTTGAGTGGTAAAAGTAAGTACTCAGGAAAGTTTATTGGAAATTAATTCCCTAAGTGGCTGAAATTACAGGTGAAGGTTTGTATAAAAAAAATGTTTGAATGGTTCTAGAAGTATCAAATTTTGCACAGGGGCTCTTAAGTAGCGAAATTGAAGAGTTAGAAGCAATTTTCGGAAATTTATTTCATGGGGTGAAATTTTGTATAAAATTTATAAAATTAGTCCTAGGAGTGTTAAATTTTGTATCGAGGTTCCGTAAATAAGGAAAGAGAGTACTCAGAAGCATATTTCGGACATTCATTTCCTAAGAGTGTAAAATAAGGGAGGAGAATTTGTACAAAAAATTATTAATTTAGCACTAAGAAGCAATTTTTGTTTATTATATCGTTTTTCTATCCTTTTTATTTTTTTCTTAAATATCTAACCTAACCACAAAGCTATAAACGTTACAGAAAACTCTTTTTTATCTAAGAAAAATTTTAATACAGAAAATGTGCACATAATGCTTCCAAATTTATATCGAAAACAAAAACCTTTAACGAAAGTTCGCTTACACCCTACGATTTCTCACAATTCTCTATGCGGAGAATAGACACTTGAACCTATATTACCATCCACCCATCCTTACTTACTTCAGGGCCGTCGAGTCAGCCAGTTTTAATTCCAATGTGAGGGTGTCGCCGGACGTGAGATAGCTCTCGGTGAAGCTGCACGGTCGAGTGATCCTCGTGGCGTTGGCCAATAGCGAGTGCTCGCAGCTCCTAGGCACGTGCTCCCGGCAGAATCTGGCCAGGAGCGTCACGTTTTTGCCACCCTTAGCGCCGGAGGAGGTGGAGGAGGACACTGACTTGGCGGGGGCGCCGGATCCTTTAGGGTTGTACTTCTCTTTGGGGCCGCTGAAACAAATAATTCGATAATGTAGATATAAATTGATAAAAACTTATATTTTCTATTTTGAGTGTCGTTAATAACAATATTAAATTGTTAAATGTTTGAATTATAGTAATAATAATCTCACAGTACATGCCTTGGGCATATAAAGGTACTCTCCCCAGATTATTTTATGCAAGAGGCGTTAAAGTTACTTTTGTGTAGAATTTCGTTTCTTTTGGAATAGCCATTTAAAAGTTATTTGCAAAAATCTATCTTTAAATTAGTGAAATTTATAATACGGCCCAGAGAAAGCTACAATTAAAATACCAGCAAAAATGTGATTGTGTAATTGTCAAATTCGATGTTACATTTTGTTTACAAAAATTTGAGGTACCAAACAAACTAGAAAGTAATTTTGTATAAAATAATTATGAATTTCGCAACTTCTGATAAAATTACAATGGTTAAACGGCATTTTGCTGGAAATAGTCTTCCCGCTCTGTTGTCCAGATATGTTCGCAGCTCAGTCTCCGGAAAGACGATACCGAATAAGTTAACAGTTTAAAGAATAAACCAAAGGTTTGAAACTAAAAGCACTAAGGTATTAAGTACATGGAAGTATGAAGTGTATTCCAAGTAAAACGAAATTCCAGATGACAGTACAACTTTAACGCCTCTTCGAAAAAGTCTATTACAATTTTTGCATAAAATCATCTGGGGAGATAATATTTGACATTTTCAAAATTTACATGGAGTTTCCTACGTCCCGCGTTCCGATCCACCACACGGTATATGGAGGCATGTAAGGAAAAATACAGAATTCCAAGAGTTTGGCAACACAAATTACGTGCTCTACCTTCCAGCACAAGTAAGATAAAATTTAGTTTTAAATTTTATTGGTTAATGTCAGAAGTTTGTTTGTGTTTAACTACTACAAAACAGTTCTCTTGTTGAGAATCTGCGGCCTACTAATATTGGTATTATGTGTATATTGCCTACGGTGGTGTAATAAGCTATTTACTGTACGTACAATGTAGATCATGCTTTTATGCTAGTTACACATAATAATCGTAGGTAACATTTAAGAATTAACTTTATCGTGTTTGATGTTGTAGGAAAAGTATAGAACGTATTTCGTGTTGCAAAAGCATATTAGACACTCATGGAATGCAGCACTCGTCACTACGCGCTTCGTATGTGGCACTTTAAGACTAAACTCACACGGACCGCTTTCCAATGACAGTCATAAAAATGTATGTGGTCGCCTGTGGAAAGTAAAAAAAAATTAAATGGAAACGCAGCAAAACGCTAACACCGCCCACAAACTGCAGTCGATTTCCACTACTGTTGTAATTACTGTTATTTCCACTACTGTTATTTTAAATTCAACCCTATAAATATTATTCCAAAAATTAAAAGACCAATAAAATTACTTTTCAACGATATATCATGTTCCTATACCTAAACCTTCAGGTTTCTTAAATAGATCTATTTAAATAAGTATTAATAATTTCATTATTATAGTTTCATTCCAAGAATTTCGTTACCATGACAATTTTATAAATTTAGCACATAAACTCTAATTGATACTTATAAAGGTTGAATATTTATAAGGTTTAGGTATAGGAACATGATATATCGTTGAAAAGCAATTTATTTGGGGTTTGATTTTTTAAATAATATTCATAGTAGTAGTGGGAACTATCGAATGAATACTATCGAAACATTCGATAGTTGCAATTCATTCGAATAATTCGATAGCTAGTAAGAAAACATTCGTTGAAAACTATTCGAATAAAAATTATCGAATAGATGCGTCATCTGCTTTGAAATATTGTATTCTAGTAATTCAGCAGCAAAAACCATGCATTTATAAAATTCATTCATTTATGAAATTCATTTATTCATCAGAATCGATTATAACAAAAAATTAACTGGATTTTAGTTGCCGCCCGGCGACGTAGGTTTCTTTCCGAGAAACCCGACAGCGGTCGGTGGCAATGCTATGAAAGAGGCCGGCATCTTTAATTTTTTGCGGAGTCATATAAGGATAAGGACACATTATTTTTTTATTGAGGTGCTAGTATTTACACAGAAAATACATTATGAAGGGCCCTGTTGACATATATTGGTATTAGTTGATATTAGCAAAGAATATTATTGTTTGGCTTTAGTTAGTTAGGGATAGTACGTCTATATATTTTGCATTTGATTTTCTCATCCCATAGTTTGAGTTCGATAACCATTTACTTAACCACATTACTTAAATATGACTATTAAGTTCAACTAATTCATATTATTAAAACATCTAAAATACAAATATGTATTTTTAAAATAATTCTAAGTTCATCTCATCTCTCTTAAAAATTGCTACTTCTCAAAATTTCCCATTAAAAAATAGACCATATACCATATAAAATAAAATAATTGAAAGATCGGGCTACGGAAAATCACACAAATTTTCGGAAAAATTTTGACCACCTGCAAACGCAAACAATCGTCAATTAAAAAAAAATACTATTTTAGTATTTTAAATAGCACAGTATTTATAAGGCGAAGTTATAAAAATTTGGAAGAACTAATAATGCACTCACGCACACAAAAATCAAACGAATACTAAAATACTAAATTTCATTTATCAAAAGCATTCGATAGTTGTGGCTCAACGATAACCATTTAGTCGCACGGCGAGGTTGTCACATATGCTTTAGTATACAAATGAATGAATGATTTTATTCGAATAAAACCATTCGATAGTTGAAATTATTCATTCAGTAACCATTCGATAGTCTAATTTATTCGATAGTTCCCATCGCTAATTCATAGGGTTGACTTTAAAGTAACAAAGATTTGAGTAATTTTATAACAAACGGAAATAATTATTTTTTCTGACCTTCGTGTTTGATATCCATTCAGTTGATTTAGATAAAGCTGGATATGCCGACTTTCTTTAATCTATAAACCAAATTTCAGCTTTCAATATGCCGAATTTATGATTTAATCAATTCAAGATCATGTTTTTGTCAATTTTACACATGTTTTAGTTTTTACCTCGAAAATTATCAAAGATAGGGATAGGTTAGTATAATATAAAAATTATAAGATATCAAAGTAGTTTTCAAAAATGTAATAATATACCAGGTGTTCCATTTAAAATAACAAAGATGTTACCACTTTTAGTGTGAAGCGACAACACAGTAATGCTGAAAATAATTTGAACAGATGGAGCCGGTGCCTTTATGCAAAAATACAAATTTTCAAAAAAATCCTATCACCGGTTCTCCATAAACGTCTAACGTGCCAGTGAATCACCCTGTATATACACAAGGTAAACAACTCAACAATTTTTATTATGAACCAATAACCTATCCATTCTTAATTCTTATTCTTAATAAGTTAACTGAACTGCTGCTTTCAAATAGTATTGCTGTATATTGCTGTATAAATAATTTCAATGCAATATGATTATTTCGTTAATTGGTCCTTTGCAAATCAACTTGTTGCAATTACACGCAACAAATAAGTTCTAATTTTCGATAATCACGTCAGATTTATTACAAATTGTTGGCCGGGTTGCGACCGTTCCGCTAGCGACAATAGCTCAATTATCGGTTTGCATATTACGTCACTGTAACTGCGTTGCTACTATTTGATATATGTACATAAATTCGAATAGCAATGCTCGGTTGCTAATTGGCGCCAAGAAGGCAAAACGGAGGGGTGTGACGAGAGGACATTGATCCGATTATTCTAAGTGTGAATTCTAGTAGTATATTCAATTTGGTATCGAATATATGTAAATGCGGACAGAGCTTACATTTTATATCAACAGATTTGCACTTTTTATGAAGATCTGGCTATTTCAATTATTATCCCTAATTATTATATCTAATATTCTCTGACTATTTTTATTAAAATAAAAATAGTTTAGTTTATAGTGTCGACCTAGGTTAGTACCTTGGTCGACTCAGCCTTAAATGAGTACTTAGGATTCACAATCCTGAGGTAATAATAGGCAGGTGAAGCGTAATGCTAGCTAGTATGGCAAGTTGTACCTTGCTACTCCCAAGGCGTTATACGCTATATACGGGAGCTATTATTATATTATAAAAGAACTATTTAATTTTTAAAATTTTAGGAAGTAGGTAGCTAAAATAATAATTCAGTGCCGCTGCAGTGTTTCCAGTTTCCTCAAGATCGATTCTACCATTGTTTGGCCATTATATTTTTTGTTCTTAATGTTTGACATGTTTGTATATTTGTTCCACCAGGACGAGTTGAGTGACCCTACCATTTTTCTTGCATTCTGAATTATCTCTCTTATCTCTTAGCACTAATTTTATTTTTATTGAATATAAATTCCAACAACATAAATCCTGGGTCTCTAAAATCTCATAGATTCTGTTAATGCAATGGGATACGAAATGGGACTGGATATAAATGTTTTTAAGATAAAGTTCATGGTCTTTAGCCACCAGCCACCAGCCATACCTCAACGCCTTGGATGCTACATCACTGAGCGACTGGACTCGGATAAGGAAATTAGATGCAGGATTGAATCGGCTCGTACAATACTCCAGAAGATGAGATCACTGGTTTGTAACGATAGCCTTAACTTAAAACTGAGACAAAGAATAAATAAATGTTACATCTGGTCTGTGCTGTTATACGGTTATGATGTTAAACGGGGCTGAAATCTTGACACTCAAAGCTGCCACAATCAACCGTCTGAAAGCATTTGAAATGTGGTTACATAGATGAATGCAAAGAAATGAAGCAGTTTTAAACAGGGGAAATGCAGTTCGTGAACTTTTGACAACAGTTAAATGCCGATAGCTGTCATACTTTGGCCATGTTTTTAGAGGAAATCGTTACTGGATTCTACAAACAGAGGGCCGCAGGGGCGTAGGAAGAAAACAAATCTCCTGGAAACATCCGGGAATGGACAGGCATCCATAGCGCCGAACAATTATTTAGCGTGGCTGAAAACAAGGATAAGCACGCCATCCTGACCAACATCGGGGGAACCTGACAAGGCACAGTAAGAAGAAGAAGATAGATCCCAACATATTTGAATGTGTGTACTATGCACATGTTGTATTTGTGCCTTGTCAACTAGAATATTAAATTTTGCGTCCGAATTAAATTTTATTTTTATTTAGGATTTTTTTGTAGACTGTCTTCTCCTCCCCATTCTTGGAATATAGCACATAGTCTCCTGAGTATAAACTGAATGTTAAAGAAATCTTGAGCAAATATTGCTTGAAGTGCCAGAAGATGTTCCTCGTTAATTGCTCCTTATCAATTATTAATTAGAACCAAATACTTTCTGCTTCCAAACAAGGAGAATCTTTCCACTCTGTTAAGCTTTCCACTCTGTTTCCAGCTGTTAATAATATGGTAAAATAGTCATTGGTCACGAACGAACGATACGATGAGTGGCGATTAGCGAACAGCCAGTAAAGATGACCAGTGGAATAACTTATTGACTATCACAGAAACCGGTCGTATCGTATAGACCAGTTCAATTTTAAAACTGAGCTACCTATTACACATTTAAACTTTTGCAAGAGGTAAGAGAAATAACTATGGTCTATCGCTTAGTGTCAGTTCCTAAATTTTATTTTACACCATATTAAGAAGAAAATTAACTATGTCATTTGCTCTTACGTAAAGAGTTCTATAAGAATCGGATTTTACCTATAAGATATTTGGCCAGATAGGTGGGATAATAATTGAATAATACATATAAATCTCACTTACCAAAAGAGACCTTCGCAATTGCTCGGCTGCCACAACTGTCCGTCCCACACGTTCAGATAACTTCTGCACATCCTGTCGGGTTTCTGGGGATCCCACGAGTTGCCCGCGTGAAATTTGACTATAGATAGCCAGACGCGATAGCGGGGAGGGGGCGTTATCATGCCCACCGATCTCCAGTCGGGGTAACGGCTGTTAATAGGTCGAAAAGGGGCTGGTGATGTGGACGCTAACGGGTCCATACCCTGGAAGAAAAATGTGTCGTTAATAATATATGATGAGATGTACAGAAGGTTATAGTACACTGTCTAATTTTTAAGTCAATAAACTGTTTTGTATTAATAGGTTTATTATTAGATTTTAAGTTGACGGCTAGTGGGGGACCATTCCAATACAAATAATTGAGTTTATTTATTTATTTATTTATCAACGGGCTAAACAGCCCAATAAAATAGCAATAACAAAAATATGACAAGAATAAAAATATATCAAAAATAAACTATGCCTATAAGTACAAAACAAGAATTAAAAGATATAATATATAAATGAACAAAAACAATACTAACAATGGTAAAAATCAAAAGCCCCAACCCTATCCCTAATATCACAAGTAAGCTTAAAGGCAGTTTTTTAGTTCACTTTTAAATACTCTAGGCGATTGAAAACAGTCAAGATGCGATGCCAAATCGTTTGCTAGTCTAGCTGATCTAGTGAGGAATGAGTTCTGGCCGTAGTTAGTGCGATGGGAGTTTAACTGAAAGGAATGGTTTAGTCTAGTCGTACGCAAAAAGACATGAATCCCAATTTTACATGTTAAATTAGGGGCATGAGAATTAGAAGGTAGCACATTGTAAAACATAGAAAGGTCCCTATGCATGCGGCGAATTTGGAGGGATGTCATTCGAAGAGAGCTTTCCAGGTCTGAATAGTTAACGCTTTCACCCACACCATGTTGTTCCCTGAAGGACACATACCTCAGAAATTTGTGCTGAACTTTTTTGATGGCACGTATATGGACGTCATAAGAGGGAGACCACACACAGGAGCAGTAGTGCAAATGCGGCCTCACCAAGGAGCAGAATAATAGCTTTAGGACATGAAATGTTCGTAAAGTCCCTTACACAACGCTTGATAAAGCCAATCATTTGTAGTGATCTGGAGACTACTAACGATATATGTGGGATAAAAGATAAATGGCCATCTAGGAGCATACCCAAATCTTTGATTTCAGAGGCCAACAGTAATGGAGCGCCTTTGATGTCATAATCGTGATGGATGTGATTTCTACCCCGGCTGAAAATCATGAGTTGGCATTTGTTATTATTCAATTCGAATTCCATTCCGTTGAGATCGCACCATTGGGATAGGCGGTCCAGGTCAGTCTGTAGATTATCACAATCTTGGGCTTGTTTTATTTTCAAGTAGAATTTTAGGTCGTCCGCAAAAACAAAGAAAGATGAAAAGATAAAACAGGATGCAATATCATTTACGTAAATATTAAAGAGCAACGAACCCAGGTGGGAGCCCTGCGGGACACCTGATGGTACACTAATTTCAGAAGACTGAAAACTCTGGATGCGTACAATCTGTGTTCTATCAGTAAGGTATGACACCAGCCATCCCAGAAGCACGCCCTGAATCCCAATGCCAGACAGTTTTTTGATTAAAATTTCATGGTTCACCCTATCAAACGCCTTGGAAAAATCGGTGTATATAGCATGGACATGAGCTCCCTCCTCAAATGATCCCAAAAGGAAATCTGTGAATGTTAGCAAGTTAAGTTCAGTTGAGCGGTGTGGAAGAAATCCAAATTGTTGGTTGATAAGATAACCATTTAAACTAGCTGCCAGATAATCACAGACCAGGCTCTCAAACACTTTAGGAATGCAACTCAATACACTAATAGGCCTATAGTTGCTGACTTGTGAGGCTTCGCCCGATTTAAGTATGGGGGTGATAAAGCTGGATTTCCAATAGGATGGGAATGCTCCTGTTTTTAAAGATTGATTAAAAATAATATGGAGTGGCGTAGAAAATAGGAAACTGCAATGTTTAAGCATATATGGTGGAATGCCATCTGGACCCGGCTCCTTGTTTGTATCTAAGGCAGAGAGATTTTCATAAACTGATGAGATCGATAAACTCAAATGAGGAAGATTGACGTGACCAGTTGGTAAGGAGTCTATCGGGACACAAACTTTGTCGCTATACATTACAGAGAAATACTCCGCAAACAAATTGACTATATCCTCACCCGCAGAACTGCTGGCATCTCCATAGTGCATGACTGATGGTATACAACTCCTTTCTTTCCTACACCTAACAAACTTCCAGAAATTTTTTATATTCGTTTTCTCGTTGCATTTATCGGCAGTTACGGCCATTAAACAATTTACAATATATTCCACCACCGATACCTGCGACGAACTTCGCCTTGAATTTATCACGTTACATCGACCTGACTTTAATTGTTTAATTAATAATGTTCATTATAAAAAACATGTCTAGGTTGATGTTATGTGAACGAATCCTTTGAGTTTACATCGAATTGGCTTACTAAAACATCATTTTTTCCCAATTTGATATAAACCCAAGTCTTGACAATATAATGACCTACCGACTTTGCGAGGGTGTTAAAATCAACTCTTATTCTGATAACACATTTACGAGTGTGTCCACGCACTTCTTCGCTAAATTTCTCAACGAAATGATCCATGATACTGATAGTTGTTATATGTCATTTCAGTTTGCCGGGAAATTGTGTTTTCTGTCATTATTTGGTCGCCTGTCGAAATCTTTTGCAAATCTTGCATTTTATTTAGTGTGTTTTTATGATTAGTTTAGTAGTTTTTGTGATTTAGATAAAATCATTAGAATTGTTTCTTTAAACCTGAATTGAGATAGTAAAATATACATATATAACTTTATGTCAAAATTATAGACGTAAAATTATTTAAAATGTGGATGTAGAAAACGTAAAGTAACAAACAAAAACAGCATTTATACTAAAATAGTCTCTCCAAAAAAAATCCTTTATGGGTATTTCGCCACTGCACTGCAAGAAAATCTACAAAATAAAATAGTTATTTTTTGTAATCACTTATGCGTTAAACCTAAACGGACACTGCTTGTCAGAATTTATGTTTACAGTTATACAAATTTGCCTAACAAAGAAAAGAATGCTTAATGTTTCGGAAAGTTTATCTCTTTCCGTCGTCGGAAGCAAAAAAAATACAAGGAATAAGAAAAAAGCTATTTAAAATATTTAAATTCAACTATTCGAGATCACTTTACTTTTTTAAAACAGATATCCTTCTTATTTTTTCCGAAACGCCTCGTATGGATAGGAAAACAATATAACATACGAACATCTTTCAAAACACAAAATACACTTAGATCCATTTTATCACATACTAAACCAATGAATACAGAACAACAAACAAAAAATGTACCATATGAATGCGATAAATTTTACATTAATATAATTTTACCTTAAATGTTAGAATTAAAGAACATAAAGATTATGTAAGAAAGGGAGATTTTCACAAATCTAAG
The DNA here is from genome assembly GCF_002938485.1 of Sitophilus oryzae. Classification (NCBI taxonomy): domain Eukaryota; kingdom Metazoa; phylum Arthropoda; class Insecta; order Coleoptera; family Curculionidae; genus Sitophilus; species Sitophilus oryzae. Next base: position 6,442,905 of record NW_022147432.1, read on the forward strand.
ATTTGTCAGCATTCATGGGACACAGGACACACAATAAATTTTAATAACGCCAAAATTATAATGAAAGAAGCGATAGCCCCTAAAAGAAAGATAAAAGAGGCTTTTTAATTCAATCTAATCAAAATAAATGTATTGCTCATGCATCTGTAGATGTTAGTAATTTATGGCAATCGTTTCTTTAATTTTAAAGAACATAACATAAATAAACACAACATACGTAAAATTAAAAAATAATCATACAGAAAGTTTGGGGCTTTTTGGTTTTACCTTATTAAGCAATTGTTATCAGGTGGTAATTGTTTGTAATTTTGAAGTTTAACTTGATATAATGTCATTTTAACAGAACGTCAACCGTTTCTTGTAGACGTACAGTTTTAAAAAAGTAAAGTGTTCTCGAATAGTTAAAGAGATAGTTAAGAGATAAACTTTCCGAAACGTTAAGCATTTTTTTCTTTGTTAGGCAAATTTGTATAACTGTAAATATAACTTCTGACAAGCAGTGTCCGTTTAGGTTTAACGCAGAAGTGTTTACAAAAACTAACTATTTTATTTTGTAGATTTTCTTGCAGTGCAGTGGAGAAATACCCATAAAGGATTTTTTGGAGAGATGAATCCGCCACATAGGTATAGACATTTTTTATAAAATAGTCTGCTAAACAAAAAAGAAATAATTAAATTTTAATTAAGGTGTTCAATTAATTATCCAACAGCTCCAAAGACAATCGATTAAGTTTTCAAATTAACATTATTACATTACTGATTTTAGCTCAATATTCAAGCTAATCGGAAAATGATAAAAAAAGAAGACAAGAGAAGACAGGTTCTGAGCTCCATTCAGAGGGATTAGCGAGATATTTTAAAGAAACTGACAACAATTTGTAAAAGACTTCGCGACGGTATAAACATAATTGGAAACTTTTCAAATAAAGTCAGCTTTTTTAACTTATTTTGAATCCCTTCTGGAATATTTTTAATTAAATTGTATCAGTATATTAGCTAATATATCTTATTTCTTTTATAAACTGAAATAATAGTATTAACATTGAAATTAAACTACAATTTCCAGTGTTGTGTTGTTTATTAGAATGTCTTTCTTATCCACTAGTTACTGATATTTTTTATTTATTTTTTGATAAGTACTAGGACTACACAATGCTATAATATTTGTCAAATAAAAGTACTGAGAAAAATATAGTTAAGAAATCACTTGTCGAGGCTTTGTGCAAGACCAAGACGACAACCGTACCAGATCAATAATAACGACTAAAGAAGATTAATTTATATAAAGTGCCACCATATTAAACCGCGAAAACAAACAAATTTAGAGAGAAATAATCGTTTTAATTTTTGACCTAAGTTCTTTAGAGTTTTCTAGACGATCTTAAAAGTTTTGAAATTAAGCTTCTACCTCTCTATATTTAACCAAAAGTTTTTGCTAAACAAGAACAATACAGCGCGGTAGGAGAAGGCAAACAGCTTTACCGGTTTATAGCGATTAACAAGACATTAAAGAAATTCGCAGCCGTGCCACAAAAGACCCCGCTTCTTGTATTAATATAATTGAAAACTTTTCCATTCGGTAAAGTATTCCGCAAAAAGGAATTACCGCAAGTCCTGAACAGCTTTAAAAACTCGATCAACATTTGCTTCGTTCCATTTTTTATGCCCATTCTACAATATTAAAATAAAACTAAGATTTGAACTAAATTAAAATTTGCATCACTATGTTTAACTAATATTCAACACTTGCAACAAAATAGTTAATAGTAATTTATACATAAGTGGACTTCCAAACTTCCATAAAGTTAGATGCGTGTTATTGCAGAAATTATACAAATCCCTGGAAAGCTGCTTATAACCTAGCGATACATACCTATCATGTATATATTTTTTTAGATTTTTTTTGTATCTTGCATATTCTTATCATAGTTGAATGACGTCGAGAATGTTATACGAGTCCTAACAACTATATGTTGGGACAAGGTCTTTTTTTGCAATAAAAATAGTAATTTGTTAAAACGACTCAATTTATTTTGTTTATTATTCTAAATTCAAACATTACAATATAATCTAGACAATTTTATTATATTTTTATAACTTTGCAAACAAATCACTTTTGATAATAACTTATTTTGACAAAATCAAGCCAAATTTGCTGACAACTATATATTGGGACAGCACAACAAGAAATTTGTTGAATACGGAGTTACATCACCTTTCGCCTTAACAACTGCCTGAACTCTTAATGGCATTGTATTTATCAAAGATTGGCACATTTGAGGAGAAAAATTATCCCAATTTCCTGCAGTTTTGTCCGCAAATCAAAAATTGTTCGTTGAGGGTGGTTTCTTAAATATTGCTTCATTTTATGCCACACAGTTTCTACAACATTGAGGTCCGGACTACTTGAAGGATGGGACAGAACTTTTATATTATTATTACCGAACCAATTTTTAGTTGATCTTGCTGTACGGCACGATGCTCCATCTTGTTGGAAAATATAGTCGTTGTTTGGAAACAATTCTTGAGCACTAGGCAAAAGTGAGGTCTCAAGAATATGTTGATATTTTTGGGCGTTAACAGTGCCATCTATAAAATTTAATTTGCCCAAACCTCTTGCTGACATGCAACGCCAAACCATAATCTCCTTAGGAAATTTAACAACCCTCTTTAAGCAATCTTTATGAAAGGCTTCTGCTTTATTTCGTATTATTCGTTTTCGATTTTCTCCAACGCAAACATAAAATTTAGATTCATCGCTAAATATGTCCACGATAATTATTATAATATATAATGATTATAGATTTTGCGCAAGTGTAGCGATTTTTCTTTTGAATTTCTGTCAGTAGCGGTTTTTCTTTGGCCTAAATATGAATTTGTATCAATAATCTTCAGGTAATTGATTATCCACACAAAATAAAGTTTACCTTGTAAAACCCCAGACCGCATTTGTGTATATATTTTCGGCAATATTCTCTTGATATATTTAAACCAGTTACAGTATTCCATTTAACTGTTACTTCGCGAAGAGTACTTCTTCTCGCAGACTTGCAAATTTTTACTAAATTTCGTAAATCTCTCTGAGATACAACTTTTGGCCTTCCCGAACTTTTACCTCTAACGTCTACGTTGACAAATTTGCCGTATTTTTTTATTATATTAAAGACCGTGGTTTTTGGAATACTTCAGAAATCATCAGACATTTTTCGAATTGTTTTTCCCGTACTGTATTGACGAATGATAATTTCGCGTAGTTTTTGATTTGTAGCTTTTCCACGGACCATTACTTTGGATTAAATTAACAAAATTGAAAATTAAAAAAATTAAAATTTCTTACAGTAAATCCCACTACTCAAAGTATCGAGTCACTTACAAGCTGTCAATGCTGAAGTAAACAGTTTGCGACATTTGTGACGTTTATAGCAAAGCCGCCTATGATGATATTAATTATTTAAAAATACTTGTCCCAACATTTAGTTGTCAGCAAATTTGTCCTTTTATGAACAAAATCCGCTACTGTAAATATGGATTGATTTACAAATTCATAAAAATATTGACAAGTTGTTTTGGATATATGGCTATGTTTATATTTAAAAAATTAAACATATATTTTTCAGTCATTTTGGAAAACCAGGGCAATAATTCCATAATATCACCTTGTCCCAACCACTGTCCCAACATATAGTTGTTAGGGCTCGTATCGAAAATTAAATTTTTGACGCGTCAACTATGGTGCGTCGACTTCCTAAGTGACGTCGGCAATGGCGACAGCTAATAATTTGTAAAAAAATTCTATAGTTAAATCAAAACGTTTTATTATGATTAAAACTTAAAACCGCAGAATAAACATTTATTAAAGAATAAACATTCTCAGCTACGCCCAGGGTCCCTGGCTGTATAGTCAGGGTGTGATTGCTTCCGCGGCTCCTAAAACAGCTCATTTATACAAAATTTATTGTCAAATAAAAATGAAACTGAAAAAAGTGACAGTAATATTCTTTTTTCGGTAGTAAAAATTAAATGAAAAAGAACCAGAACTGCGTCGCTTTATGTGGCGACAATTTCAAATATGTAGTAATAAAATTGTTGAAAAAATGTTAACACGTATAAGTGGGCGTAATTACGTGGTTGTTGGGTGCAGTAATATTCAATACCTAGCTCTACTTTTCGGGATATTCAGTTCTCCCGAAACAACATTTTATAGCTTCACAGTTTCTCACACCGATTTGACTAAAAGCAAAAATGTATTCAAGCAGCTCAATGAAACAAGTGAGTAAACAAAGTGCCCATTACATAATGAAAAAATTAAATAGGCATATACTATGAGAGGATAAATTATAATTTGCAATATTAATGGTATACCTGTTTTAATCAACTAGTGCTTTAAAAAATCGTTATAACCGAAATAGCCCCAATTATATCTCCGCTATAAAAATCGGTGCTCAAAACTATGCTAGCTACCGTAGTTGAACGCATTTAAAAAGTTTTATTAGCATGAATAATAAATTATAATAAAAGTTAGACCTTCCCAAGATATAAAAATATTTACTTTTTTATTTTATTTTTAGAATTTTTACTTTAGAAGTTATACTTCCTAACACTTTTAGAATAATTAGATAATAAACTTTTCGTATATTAGCTATTTAAATCCGTGTATTGGTATATGCCAGTTGTTTACGATATTATCCGATAGTAGCAGCACCGGCGAGAATGCACCAAGCCTATAGTGGTGTAATCCAAAATTTAAAATTATTTTTTTAATATAGTTATAAACCAAAGTAAGATCCATTTTTAAAGATACTTATTCAATAAAATATCTCTGATTCTCTCTGAAATACACTCTGATTGTTATTCAATAAAGTATATTGTCTGCTATAATCAAAATCAAATGCTGTACTTAGAAAAAGAAATATTGTCCTTAAAAAATAATACAACAAACAACTTTTGAATGAAAATTATGAAAAAAAGATAATGATGATTAATGCAAGCGCTACTTAAGAAAACTATTAAGAAATTAGTTTGAGTTGAATATACTTCCAAGAAACCGTTAGAAAAGCCATTAATTATTGTGGAGTTTTCCGGAAAATCTGAGCAGTTCGAAGTTATTTCTTTACTGTTTTTATTTACTTTTTTTAACTAAATTATAAATTCTTTTAATACTCTACAAGGTGTCATGCTAAAAATAGTTCTCGGCTGTATCTCGGAAAGTAGTAGCCTAAAAGCCTTCGGAAATAAATACCGCAAAAATTGGTTTAGCGACTTCAATGTGATTTCAACTGATAATGTGGAAAGCCTTCGGAAATAAATACCGCAAAAATTGGTTTAGCGACTTCAATGTGATTTCAACTGATAATGTGGTATCAGTAGCCCTCTTGATGATGACCATTTTAATAAAAATAAAATAGAAATGATTAATTTATTCTAATATTCTTATTATACGAGAAGTCCTCCTACTCTGGGTGCCTGCCCACCAACGGATATACAGCAATGAAAAAGCAAATAATCTGGCTAGAAAAGGAGCGAACACTCCACTAACTGGTCCAGAACTGTTCTGTTTTCCAAGCCGGCACCGACTGAAAGCGGAACTGAAGAATCTGGAAGACTCAATCCGTAACGTCGAATGGGTGTCCTCCAACGGTCTAAGACACTCGAAATAGTTCCTCAGAACTTACGACCGAGAAAAACTAAAGAGTTTCCTTGATTTAAGTAAAAACAATCTTCGGATTGTCACGGGGTTTCTAACATGACCCCGTCTCCTCAACGAACATCTCAGTAAGCTGAAGCTGAGAAACGACGGCGAATGCAGATTCTGTGGGGAAAATGGGGAAGCACCAAAACCACTGAGTGCGCCGAGACGACGACCGTTCGTGCCATGAACTTTGGTCGAGGATGGAGAGCTGGCTTCTGCGGAGCCGTCTCAGATACTGGCTTTTGTTAAAGCCCTGAGACTCTATTATGAGTTATAACTCGTTATAACCCAAGGAAGGGGAACACACAATAGATCTATAAGGTCGCGGTGATTAACTCCCCTCCTAAACATTCTACATTCTACATTCTATTATACGAGAATACCAAAACACCAGATATATTAATATCTAATAATTAAGATGTCAATGACAGTAAAAAAAACGATGACTTTTATTAAAAATCGAAAGATAATGCGAAGGCATCTCAAAATCTATTCGTAAACTAAAGATTTTCGTGCATCCCAGGTTGTTAAGGGTGGTTATTAAATAATGGTGGTTCATTTCTTGAGAAAATATCGGGTATTTCTTTAAGAAATGAAAACGCGGTTCATTATTTGCCAGTTGATTGGCGAACAGAGGCGGATACAGAAATTTATTTTAGGGGGGGTCCAAATAAAAAAATAATGTAGGACACAAATATCAGCTTTTGAAACTGTATATTGGGCATCACAGAATATTATTTTAAAGTATCATATCGTCGGCTTTATGACGAAAAGGCGTATCTCAATTTTTGCTACTTTTCAGGAGAGCTATTTAAAGAAAATCACTTACTTTATTTGGCCAATAAATGTAAAGCCTTTAATTTTTTAATAGTGTTTTTGTATTAATACTTCAACGGAGACATTGAGGAAACGTTCTGAAGATAAATTGTGCGTAAATTCTAATAAATAATTTATTTTTAGTTATTTAATAGAGATAGGCCTTTTTGTTATAATAATAATGAATTTATTTTCGAACAAATAGTATACATACGTCCATGTAAAACAGATTTAAACATGATGGTAAAGTGTTCTTAATAAGGAAAAAAAAATACAATATTCACATTATAGAAGAATACATACAAAAAAATACAATACATACATACAGAAAAAATCTGAAAATCACCAAAAAATCATCAGAAGCAAACATTTTTAAATACTTTTATTCGCGTTGGATTAGATCAACTGAAAACAAAGACAATTTTCATTCCAGAAGCAAAGACAATAATCAGTTAAAATACACTTATCTAGCTTATTTTAATAATATTGTTTTTTATACAAAAATACATTTTTTTAATTAATATATTTTTAGTAATTATTCAGTTAATTGAGGGCATTAATACAAGCATTTAAACTCACGGTCCATTTAATAAAAACCAAACTAAACAAAAACAAAACATGTTTCTTCATTCGTGCCTTTTTGATACAAATAACTGTGAACTAACAGTTTCTGTTTTCCCTGTTCAATTATAACAAATTCGACTTCCATTCTATGTGTTTATGCAGGATGATGATGGCACAATAAATAAAATTTTCCAAAAATTGACAGGGATGACAATGTCAATGGCCTGACAATGATAATGAGATAAAAATTATTGTATTTTTCGGGCAAGTTTTTGGCTCGCTAAAACGTTCTTAGGGAAATTATAATTTCGGGAATTTTTCCATTAGGGCAATTTTCGTTTCGTTGTTTTGCTTTCGATCAATTTTTCTTCGGCCATTTATTCTCGGACAATCTATTGCATTCCTGATACAGCTATGTGCAGAGTCTAGCTCATTCTAACAATGGTTCTTGGCAAAAAACAGACTCAAAATCACACTATAAAAGAGAGCTGCTGCCTTGATAGAAGTTTTATTTTGTGCCAAGCAACCATCAGAAAATAATTAGGTAGAATGGTTAGATTTTCTCTCGCATGCATTTTCATAACTGAAAACAAAAGGACATATCTCAAATTCCATCTTTCTTGTAGTATAACAATTGGTATAACAATTGATATAACAAAGAGCCCAATCTCAACATACGTCTCTTCGTCATAACGAAGAATTGTAGTATTTGAGATGGGGCACATTTTTAAACGAATATAGAATGAAAAAGGTACAATATTGAGATGCGCAAATTCGCTATGTTAAAATATGACCCATTGGGCATGTCATGACGTTGATATCTCAAAATTGCCAAAAATCGAGATACGATACTTTTCGTCATAAAGCCGACGATATTATTCTCAAAAAAGAGCTTCGTTAAAAAATCATAAACAGCCGAGAATTACAATCGCATGTTTTTATCCATTAACAAGGTGTTATAAACAAATTCGCGACCAATTCAGAAAATAACCTAACTTCCTGCAGGTAGTTACATAGTTGAAAACTTCCCCATTTTGTAAAATATCCCATCAAAAGGAATTACCGCAACCCTCAACCGACTTTGAAAACTCGATCAAATAGATTTTATTCGGTCCCATTTTGTTACATTTTTTCTCGATTTCGAGGAAGTTTTTCAATTCGTTTGCAACTTTTCTCTTAGTCGGTTCCGCTCTGCGTTTATGTCCTGACCGCGTTCCCGTTTAAAAGTTGGCGAAAATCGTAAATTTAATAGTTTTTTTAAGAGTAAATGGGTTTTATAAACGGCAGTCCTCCATGAAATGAGGCAATATAATTCAAGTTAGACAATTCAAAGAATTCTCCTCCAAATAAGTAAGGTTTAGATATTAAACTTAATTAACTGTAAAATATGTCATTAATCCATATAAATTTTCTGAGGACTGCGTTAATAGAAGCTTAGCTTATTCCACTCTATTTTTTTATAGGTTTGGTGCATTTTCTGCCGGTGCTGCCACTATCGGAGAATATCATTCGTCGAACAATCGGCATATACGAATACGAGGATTTAAATAGCGACTATACGAAGAATTTATTATAGAATTATTCTGAAAGGATGTGTGATTTGTGAAAATTATAAAAATAAAAAAGTAAATATTTTGATATCTTCAGAATGTCTAACTTGTATTATAATTTATTATTCCAGCTAAAAAACCTTTTAGATGAGTTCAACTACGACAGTGAGCATAGTTTTACGCACGGGTTCTACTAGTGGGGTCAGAATTGGCGAAATTTGTTAAAGGTACATAATTATAATTTTATAGGATGTTCATAAAACATTTAATCACTAGTTGATTAAAAAAACTATACCTACCATTAATATTGCAAATTATATTTTATCCTCTCATAGTATATGTCTATTTAATTTTTTGATTATGTATCGATCACTTTGTTTACTCAGTTGTTTCGCCGAACTGCTTGAATCCATTTTTGCTTTTAATCAAATCGGTGCTAGAAACTATGAAGCTATAAAATGGTTGTTTAGGGAGAGTTGAATATCCGGGAAAGTTGAGTTGTTGAATGTTATTGCACACAACAACACCCTAAGGCTCTGCTTTACGCGTTAACATTTTTTCGGCTGGGTGTTTCATAGTTTCAATAACTGCGTTAGCAAAAAATTAAAATACTTAAATGTTATGACAAAGCCGCGATTTCAATATAATTTTAATGCGATCAACATGAACTGTTACCGGAACGGCGTAAAATATATAGCGAAAATTTCTGATTTCCGCCGTATACAGCCCTGCGGTCGGAATTTTTGTGTTATTTTAACATAATTTTTTTATAATAATATCGGATTGTCACGGGGTTTTTAACAGGACACTGTCTCCTCAATGAACACCTCAGTAGATTGAAACTAAGAAGAAACGGCGAATGCAGATTCTGTGGGGAAGATGGTGAAACACCAGTACACCTCATCACTGAGTGCGCCGAGACGACAACCATTCGTGCCATGAATTTTGGTACGACTGATATTGGAGATGGAGAACTACCCTCTATAAAACCGTCCCAGATACTGGCTTTTGTCAAAGCCCTGGGACTGTATGATGAGTTATGATTCAAGAAAGGGGGACACAATGGATCTGTAAGGTCGAAGTGATTACCTCCTCCCACTCATTCTAAATTCTAAAAAAAAATCTAAAATATAATAATAATAATAGCTCACGTATATAGCGTCCAACGCCTTGGGAGTAGCAAGGTACAGCTTGCCATACTAGAGCCGTTCGGTATACAAGGAAGGTAATGTGGCACTACGCTTCAACCGCCTATTATTACCTCAGGATTGTGAATCCCAAGTACTCATTTAAGGCTGAGTCGACCTAGGTATCCAAACTATTTTTATTTTAATAAAAATAGTCGGCTGATGCAATGCCGGGTGTGGGAATCGAACCCACTACCTTGAGATTGGTAGACGAGAGTCTGTACCTCTACGCCACCGGGCACCTTATATTACACTTTACCTTACATTACACTTACATTACACTTTACATTTTTAATAATCATTATTCTTCATTTAATAAATATTGAAATTTCAGGATTTTTCGTTTTTCTTTTTTTTTCTCATTTCCTTTCTTTACAAGGTAAATGCCAACTAAAATTAAAAAAATGATGTTTGTGGGACCGCTAGAAACGCTAAATTCTAAGAACTCTAAGATTCTTAAACTTTTGACAATCAAAAATCAAATGCGGACATTTTTAACGCTGCGCCAGAAGCAAAAATACAAAAAGAATAAAGAAAAACGATTTAAATTGTCTCCAGAACTGATACATCTATACTGATACAAGTATTTAGCACAATTTTATAAGGGACTTCTGTTTAAAAACACTAAAAAAATAAAACATAAATTAACTTTGAAACTAAATTAAGATAAAGCAAACGTGATATAATTTTTTATTTCGAAAATTTGTGATAGATTTTTGTTGCTCTACATATTATTATATCATTACTAACCTGGAGATGATAGAGGCATGTCGTGTTGGCAGGCAGTGAGTGTATAGGGCTCTCTAGAATGCCTCTGTTGGTACCCCTAAGCCAAAATTCACAGTTTCGCTTTTGTTTGACGAACGTTGGTGTTTGTTGGTCGACAAATTTTACCTGAAAAAAAAATTAATAAAAAAAATATTCCAGTAAAATCCATTCAGTACGTCATAATAACGATGAACATGCTGCTTCAGGTTAAACTAATCACGGTAGGTAACTAACGGTAGTTGGGCTAAAACGTGAATTCACATTCATTTGTATACCTGTGAACTGTGAATTCTTGATTCGCCGTGAAAATAACAAAAGTTAGTAGTCCTTAATCGTGAACAATAGAAATCAAGAAATCATTATCTCTTTGTGAATAATTAAATATTTACAGATACTTTAGAATTAGCAGATTCTACCCGGACGCGCATTCTGTGCATTCTGCGCATTATTAGTAAGTAGGTTTCCATTTGAAAAAAAAATGATTTAGGATATTTTTTTACCTCTAGCTACGGCCAATATTATATGACATTTAAACAATTAAGTTTTTGAAACAGATAGTCACATCTGCAACGTGTCACTGTTTATATCACAGTGGCTATGATAATCACTAAATTTGTCGTTTAGACAATACCATTTTTTTTGACAGGCAGTTTTTTTTCTCCATAAGTTTTAATTTTTTTTTCTCAAAAACAGTTAATGTTAGATATAGAGTGTTTGATTTAAAAAATCATAAAATTTTATAGACTAGAAAGTTGTAAGTTGAGTAAACTAAGAAAGTTGCTGTTAACTTCAGGTATTTCCGGGAGTGGATAGATCTCTTATGAAACAATGATGTGCCAAAAATCTCCGATCTAGATATTGTAGTTTTCTAGAAACTTCTAATGCACGCTCAGCCTGGGACACTCTGTATATCTATGTTCTAAGATCCATTAATTAAACACAAAACATACACAAACAAAAATACAATATGATCGAAAAAAAAACGCCATCAACGATCGCTATGAAATTATGATTGCTCTCATTTTATATGTAAAATTATACGGGGAATGTCATCGATCATCATTTCCAAGATCAACTAGACGCCGTTTTTTCTCGATCATATCGGTATATCTATAACACTATTACTAATTATATATTTAAATTAATTTAATTTATATTACGATCCAAAAACTATTTATTCATGTCTCAAAAATACACGTATCTGGATTAAATTGGATGCAATTATAGCAATTTACAAAATCGTTGTCAATTTATTTAAATACACCGTTTTAATCATTACTTCGTGCAATCACACAAATAATTACAAGTTAAAAAAAACTTATTATATTAATGGATTTAGATAAATCATTTTTTATTTCTCAGTAAATCACCAGCGCTAGATCACCCAAACTAGATTTTATAATATCCCGGGGAAATTATTATAAAATGCTACGTAGATATTTCACACTCAACTGCAACGTCGGACTCTCTACTAAATCACGTTTTTATTTGGATTTTATGGACTTGGATTATAGGACACGCCGCTCGGAATGCTGAGTGAGAGCTGCATAATAGAATAACATAAATTTTGGAAGCCTCGAGGTTATGCCATTTGATTTAATAATTTAGCAGATAAAAGAAGAGGAAACAATGAATGCCCAAGATAATTCAAAGCAACGAACGTTGCTGGTTTTCGTAATGGGTAGAGACGTATAGGATATCTATTATCTATGGCAAAGTATTACAAGAGTACGGAGTATTGTACGAGACTTGTACATTATTTAAGAGAAACGATAAATTAAATAGCATTTTCTTTTATGTACTTAACTTTATTAGAGGATTGATTCTAACTTATTTTGACGGTAGAAGTCGAAATCAAAAGGCAATAAAATCGATAAAGTTGGGAGTTTTATGAACCAGTGGCAGTTCCTCAATAAGTGCACGTGGACTCACAAATTTAATGGCTCTTTTTAGCCTTAAGAGTCCATTTCACTAGTCCGAAAAAGTAGCAAAATAAGCGTTTGGCATTTAACGTTTTATGTAAAACTGGGTAGGTATTTTTACACAAATAAAGAAGGACATTAAAGGTAAACAATACGGATATAGTACCCGTATTGTAGCACATTTTTAGACAACTTCTTTATTTTGAAGATTTTTATGGTGAAACATCAACAAAACAGAGTGTTTCAAAAACATCCTAACCTAACAGAGTGTTTCAAAAAACATATGCCATCTCTCGTGGGTAGATTCCTTACGTAAAAATAAAATTTGTTTTTCATATCAACATAGGTCCGATTCTGCTTTATTTCGTAGCTACAGGGTGTAAAAGTCTTAATATCTTTTTAATTTATTATAATTTCTTCCAAGTACTTTTAGCGTTTCGAATGAAATTTTGATGCTAAAAGTTACTATAAATGCGATATATTTTAAAGCTAAAAAAGTGTCGACATATTCACCAGGGATGTGCATATTGGTTATCACTGGAATATTTTTCTAAAAAAATCATGTACGCCACTGACTTCATTTTCTCTTGTTAGCGAAATAGTGTAAGCAGTTTAGTGCCGATTAAAAATTGTCTCTTGATATTTTGTCGATTTCGGCCTCCTTGATGAGATAAACGCAATTTTATTAATTTGCCTTGATCCAAGTCTAATGGCAACCTTTAAAAAATTTTGATATCATTAACTTGCAAAAGGTTTAAATAAGTACTCATTGAATCCCCATAAAAAAAATATGAAAAAAGTTCCTATAAACTTGTGAATGGAAATGCATAGTTATAGAGTTACAGGATGTTAAAAATTGTAAAAATTATGTTTTTTTTGTCATTATCATTACAAATTATTATTTATAAAGTTAAGAACCATTATTTTTTTATTTGAAATTGCTGTATGCTGGACTAATAGCAATAATAAAGAGGCCGAACTCGACTTTTGATTGGCATTAAACGGCCTACTCAATTTTAATATCAAAAGAAAAAAAGTCAGTGGCGAATATGTTTTTTTTTGAAAACTATTCCAATGATAATCCGTATGCACGTCCCTGATGAATTTATTGACACTTTTTTTAGCATTAAAATATGTAGCACTTATTGTAACTTTTAACCTCAAAATTTCATTAAAATCACTAAAAGTACTTGGAAGAAAATAATAATAAATCTAAAGATTATTTTTTAAGAATTTAACACCCTGTAGCTACGAAAAAAAGCAGAATCGGACCTGTGTTGATATAAAAAACAAGTCTTATTTTTACGTGAGAAGCCCCACGAGAGATGGCGCATGTTTTTTGAAACACCCTGTATAATTGATATGGTTTTGAAACAAATTGCTCGCTATTTTATGGCAAATGTTGAAGCTCTGCAAACTCTTCAAAAACTGCAAAAAACCAAGCCTTAGTCAAAGCACGTGTGTTTGGAATTTTGGATGTGGCTTAACACGACAGGATCGGGTTAAGCCTTAGGGAAGTTTCTGAAGTATAATATACAGGGTGTCCCAGAAATAAGTGCAAATATTTTAACTGGTAGCATAGTTCAACCCCAGAAACACGCCTATGATTTTTTGTGTGCGAAAATTTTAAAAATTTTTTTAGTTTTTAGTTAAAAAAACATAATTTCTTGATAATATGGCAACATAGGTATTAGATTAAATTTATAAGAAAGAGAATCTAGAAAAGATCCACAGTGGTTCTCAACATTTTAACAAAAAATCATTTTTTTGGAAATTTTCAAAGTAAAATAACTCCGTTATTTTGAACTTAATTGACAAACGATAAAGAGAAAATATGCTTCTTTTATCGAGATCTACCACCCCTTAAAATACTTACACTTATTTCTGGGACACCCTGTATATTTCCTTCGGCCACACACCCGCTTTACCCGACCCCTGAGAGTACAGTGACCCGAAAGTACAGTGTAATAGATTCTTAAGTTTTATATTTGACTGGCGATTTGAATTTAGAGTGGGTAATGTGGTAATTTATTGAATTTTCCAAGTAAAATTATTTTAAAACTTTTGTAGATTCCGTAGCTTAGTTTTCCCATTTTAACTATTTTTCTTAGAGCTTGTTTTTAATCATATATATATATATATATATATATATATATATATATATATATATATATATATATATATATATATATACCTATATATAGTACCTTCCGGTACCCAGTTGCCAGCCTTTCCTATTTTCCCAATCCCCTGGATGAAGATCCCTCTCCGACAGAGCTTTATGTACTCCTCCAATCCATGATGCTTTTGGCCTTCCGTTTTTCCTTCTTTCTGATGGTATCCATTTCAAAACTTTCTTTGGTATTCGGTCCTCACTCATTCTTTCTACATGTCCATACCATACCAACTGTCTTCTCTCTATTTCATCAATTATCGTTTGCTGAACATGCATACTTTCCCTGATCTTTTCGTTCGGTACTCTTTCCATTCTTGATATCCCCGCAGATCTTCGCCAGAAGTCCATCTCGAAAAAATATACTATTTATAGATGGAATCATAAACATATGTTTTTTCTCATATGAGATGTGTTTGGACCATAATACTAAGTTAAGGCACCCGATGACTTTTTTACCTTTCAGTATTCTTTCCTCGATCTCGCTCTCTGTTCGCCAAGTATAGTCTATCTGAGTTCCAAGGTAGGTGTATTTACTGCATGCACCTATCTCTAGATTTCCATTCAGATGTAGTGTTTCTGCTGCTTGGCCTATACATAAATATTTAGTCTTAGACGTATTTACCGACAACCCCCACTTTTCATACTCGTTAAAAAGTCTTGTTGTCATAAATTGTGGTCCTCCTTATCCTGGGCCACTACCACTTGATCATCTGTAAAGTGAAGGTTGTATAGAGTTGTTTCGTCGTTAAGTGGTATTCCCATTCCTCTGCACGATCTTCTCCATTTTTCTAAGGCTTCGTTTTTTAATCAAGGAATGAATAACCATTTCAGTGTATATTTTAGAGCTAGAGAAAATTCAAATTATAAATAAAGAAAAATATTGTGGAAAGACTCTGCCAAATAGACGGCAAAACAAGCTGGAGAAAATTACAAGCACAACGGTATTAGGATAGGAAAGCAGATAAGCCTTAGGGACGAAGCAAACCTTTGGAAATAAGTTGAAAAATTAAGCTTACAGCCAATTTATAATGTATAGAACTCGAGGAACAAAATCGAAATTGTTCCAGTAATTAGTTTTGTATTCTTGAAAATTATTCCCTAAGAAAAGTTTACATTACTTACATATAAGAATTGATAAGGTATTACAATTAATTGAGAGTTAAAAAAATGAAATATTTTTTAAAAGTAATTGTACACTGAAAAATAAAACACTAAATCACCACAATACACCAAAAACACTTTTACTTTTACATTGGACGCGCGTTTTGCTAACCGTATTATCATCATCAGCAGATGATAAAAACTCAAACTTGATTATAATGAAATCGAGTATTAATAAAGTACTAATAATTTGCTGATGATGCTAAAATGGTTAGCGAAAAGCGCGTGCAATGTAAAAGTAAAAGTGTTTTTGCTGTATTGTGGTGATTTGGTGTTTCATTTTACTGTTGTACCAAACCAAACACCCATGGTTCGAACCCCCAACTTTAAATTATGTATGTTGGCATTTGCCTGGTTCTGCATTGTTACCTGTTGAGTTTCAATTTAAAATTAAATGTTGTTTTTCTTGAATTACTTAAAATTGGCTTGTTCTAAATTCTTCAAATTTGGCATGTGTATTCAGTATAAGTAAAACTTTAAAAAAACTATTTACCACTTCACTGTAATATCAACAGGAGAGCCAATATTTGGATAGTTCAAAATTTGCATTGGATTTCCTGTTTCTAACGATGCATCGATATACATTACAATACTACAATTTACATAGATATTTGTAGTATCAAATTTAACATGGGAAGAAGCAATTTCTTATACAATCATGATAACTGAAAATTGTTTAAGTTTTCAACAATATTTGGCGCTATTATAGTAGTTGCACATTATAACGTAATTTGAAACAACTGTAATTTATATTCTTTTAGTTAAAATGTTTCAAATATATTTTAATAATAAGAGCCAAGATTTTGGACTATATGTTTTAATACAAAGAACCAAGATTCATTACCATTATTTTTAACAGTGTGGTTATTAAATATTTTGTTTACAGTCATATCTACAAAAAATTAGTAATTATAAGACTGGTCGAAATAATAATGATTGCATCATCATCATCATCATCATTTTCAGCCTATTCAGCCATTTCTAAATATGGTGTAGCCTCCCTCACATAAGGTTCCACCTCAGGTTCGGTCTTCTAGATCTCTTAATGTCTAATTAATGGTCATCATGTGGCCATCTGTTATCCGACCTTCTTGCCAGGTGTCCTGCCCATTGCTCCTTGAGGGATTTGACTCTGTGGATGATATCTATTACCTCGATCTTTTGTCGTATCCCACCCTATTCTTTTACGGTCTCTCTTGGTCATTCCCAGCATATTTCGTTCCATTAAGCGTTGTGCGACCTGCAGTTTCCTTATGATGTCCGTTTTAAGTGTCCAAGTTTTACATGCATATGTCATCACTGGTAGTACACATCGGTTGAATGTATTCTTCTCTAGATAAAGTGGCATACTAGATTTAAATATGATTGAATTTCATCCATAAGTACTCCATGCCCACTTAATTCTTCAGTTGATTTCTGGTTGTAGAGATCCCGAGCTGTGTATTAGTTGTCCCAAATATATGTATTCTTCGACTATTTCCAGTGCATATACGACTATAGAAATATTAATAATGGGTAATGGAATAATTTACTCTATTTAAAAATAATGGATTCATACGAGCATTTAGAAAATCCTTAAGGACCTTATCAACATTTGAGATGATTATGCTGATGGAATGTTGGTATTTTTTTTCAAATACTGTATTTAGATTTTCAACTTACGTCTTAGCGTTTGTGTTTAATCAGAAAATCAATATTGCTTTAGTGTATTTTTTTTAAAGCTGTTTTCTAAGAAAATGCAAGTCCCAAATAAAGCAAAATATTCCCGTGGGACCCGGAAAAATAGACTGGAACACGACAAGCCGGAGAAAATTACAAGCGAAACCGTAGTTAACGAAGAAAAACAGAAAAGCCGTAGGGATGAAGTAAACTTTAGGAAAGAAGGTAAAAAAGCAGACTCAGAGTCAATTTAAAATAAATAGAAATCCAAGGAATGTAATCGAAAAAGGCTGCAATAATATTTTTCCACCCGTAAAATTAAGAATTATATCGAAAATGTATTTAGTTTGTTGTTCTCGGAATAATATTACTGGTAAAACAATTGTGATGGATAAACTGCTTAGAGTTTTTTAATGTATTTCTAAGAAAATTAGTTTTCTTTGTATTATCTCTAAGATATTTAAAATTAAACTATATTTTATTGTCAATTTTCAAAGTAAAATAACTTGATTATTTTGAACTTATTTCAAAAATGGTAAAAAGAAAATATATTTTTTTTATCGAGATCTACCAGCCCTGAAAATATTTGCACTTATTTAAGACTAACCCTGTATATTTACATCATGGTATAACCATTTAAATTTTACTTTTTTTACAGAAGGGAAGAAACGGAAACGACTGAAAATGTTGATTAAGACATGCAACACTTACCTCAACTTCCAGTTGAAATCCGTGCAAACTTTGTACGGGTGCTGGCTGTAAAAAAGTTCCGTAAGGCGAAGTAGAAAACTCGACTAAGAGCTCGTGGCCGCTTGATACAGCCTCTGGGACTGCTTCTCCGCCTCCGCAAAATTTTAAAATGATGGCGTCTCTTGTCGTATATCTAAACATTGAAAAATTTATTAATATATTATTTAAACAAAAAATATTGAATAACTAATATACCGATCTGATCATCGAAACTACGTGGTTTGGATTTCAACGTGTAAGACAGTGATGTCGACAGCTTAACGGAAAATCAAATGTATTAAAAAGAGATAAAAGTTGGGTCGATACATTTCTTCTATGCGGTATTGCCGGATTGTGCATCAAAATTTCAAACCGAACAATAGGCGTTTATGAAAAATGATGTTGCATCGAATCTTTATTTTACCCAATTAGTTACTTATTTTACTATAGCTGTAATAGATTTTATTTACAACCACATATATGTAATACTGACATTACTGACTTTTATAAAATTTGAAAGTATCAAATTATTTACATTTCTTCCCTCTTCCATTTCACTCACTCGGTTTTTCTTATTTCTCGCCTCATTTAATTAAGCAAAATATTCTTGTAATATCTTTATTAAATACTTATCTAACATCAACAAAAATAAACAAGAAGATTAACAATAATAATTGAAGATTTTAATACATTAAGGGTTGCTGCAACGACGTCCCGTAATCCTGCTGTTAAAATAAAACAACTGATTTTTATATATAAAAACCAGATGTTATGTTTTAACAGCAGGATGACAGGACGTCGTTGCAGCCACCTTTATTTGTTGAAATTAATGGTCAAATTTGACTTATTGTACGCGTTAATCGATATTGTTAAGCGGCCACCCTCATGATGTGTTTCACTCATTGAGATTTCACTGCTGCAAAAACTTAACTCCTGACTTGTGCCAGGTCTTCTAATGTACTTCTTTGGATTAAAGCCTACATTCTGGCGTTTTAAAAAAGGGACGAGTTTGTGATATTTTGATATGTCAGTCTTTTCCCTTAATTCTAGCATTGTCCGTATTATGCTGTACGTAGCCCAAAAAGTAGATTTTTCTGCCTTGCCATGTCGCTAAAATATGCCATCAAGACTGTCTCCGAAGCAATATTCTTAGCATTTCTTTCGGCACACCATTTTTCGTATACTCGTATACTTTCAATGCTATTATTTTTTACTGCCTGCTACTTTTCTCAGGAAGTAAACTGGCTTCTGCTTTTTTGTAGCTTCTGTAAGTTCTGGTGGAGTACCAATATTAAAGTAGTCTTCATTATCAGAACTTTCCGACAATTTGGCTTTCTATGTATGTATATAAATTTGAAAACGCGAACGTGAAATTCAAAACTGCCACTTAGTTGTTTGTTTTGTTGTTGAAGGTTTGCGCCATAATAACCACTGGTACCGGTAACTATAGATATGGAAATGCCAAAACAGAAAACGACAAATTTTCGCATATTTAATTTAATTTTTCAAAATAAAATACTGTCCCTATTTTTTAATTAATAATGTGGTTGTAAATAAAATAGTATACTAACCTCGGAGGAAAGCTTTCATTATTGTCTGGAGATTTAGTTAATCTCTCGACAGTAATGAAAAACTTCCCTCCTCGGTATGTAGTATACTAATATTTAGATAGATATATTATCTTCATTTCAGTAGTACCTACACATGAAAGTTTTTAAAACAGTTAATTTTTTTCTACACACTTTTTCCTACAAACGCAAAAACCGGCAACACTGTATGCCGCTTTTTATTTTGTCTCTCTGTCAACTGGTCATTTATCTCTGTCGCATGCATAAAAATACAGATCACGCAGATGAAGTGACCAGTAGTGTATATTTTCAAAATATAGAAAGAAAAAATATAGTAATATTTCAAAAAAAGAAAGTTTATTATTATTTTTTACTTCTGACAATGTTATGGTTATGATATAAGTACAGATTATTGGTGGTATCTCGGAAAAGAATAGTAGAATTGAAAATCTAATAGCATGAACTTGTAGAGAAGGAAAGGTAGCAATAGGAATGTAAAATTTGTATTGTCATATTTCTTAGAGAAAAATAAAATAAAAATAAAATCGGGAAAATCGGCTTTTCCAAAATATCTTCGGAAGTCATCGGATATCTTTAGATATTTAAATATGACCTTGTAGGATTCAGCAAAATCCAACTTTTCTCTTAATTAACTGATCCTGTATCTTTTACAGTTTCTGAAATTTACATGCTGTTCATTCTTATCTTGGACATGCTGCATGTGTATGATATTTGAAAAATTACCATTATATTTTTATATTCAGGCAAGAATTATACGGCAAATAATAATTTTCTTTAAAATTTACCTGAAAATTAAAACTATTTTAACTCGCGCGCGAACTTTGACATATAATTAATATAATATATTAAAATTAATCTTTGGAATTCTCATTTGCCCTGGTATTAAATATTTTATATGCCTCCATAGGCACTCATAGTTATTTACGAGAGTGTAATTTATTAAATGTGAAATACAGATATTTAATCTACTTGTGGATATTTTTATTAATAATTTAAAAGCCCAGTCAACAGTTTTCTTTCACCTAGGTTACTCAAAGATTTATAAATAAATATTTTAAAATTTAATTTTTTTTGGAAATACGAGAAACAATATACCGGGACCGGGTAGTGCATCGGCGCGGCGGCGGCGGCGTTAGAAACATAAGAAATCCCATGCAAATTCTGAATAGTCCAAATATTAGTTCCCCTGTTGATTTCACAGCGAAGTCGAATGTTGAATCTTTTTCTTACAGTGCCATACTCTATACAGAGCGTCGGCTACCTCTCGCATGTAGGTACTTGTGATGTGTGTCATCAGTGTTCGAACGGCACTATTTGAGAGGCTGTACAAGACTAATATACATAAGGTGGTTTGCCATTGCCTTCCTTCAGATGGCGGCTCGCTGATCGCTCTTTTTAGACAAATAAATATTTTTGTTTTAAATAAATAAAGCGACCGCACTGGCTGTGGATCGAACCCAGTACCTATCTCTATGTAGATGGATATATTACCGCTGGAGCTACGGCCGGCCACTAATGTTGAATACACATGTCAAATTTGAACAATTTCAGACAGGCCGCTTTTAACTAATTTTAGAAAAACTGCACTTTTTAATTATCTCTTTAGTTTTAATTTAAACATTTTTTAAATTAAAACTATAGAGATAACAATGCAAAACCCGAAATTGTCAACATACCTTACATTGTGAACCCATGAGTGAATGCAATTTGCTGTCTACGTTACTATTATAGTACCTACAGTCAGTGTACTCGATATGCATTTTTGAAATTTAAAACTCGTTCACATTGGATTAAGGCTTTTAAGGTTTAGGAAATAGAACTTGATATTGACAAAATTATAAGTTAACAACTTAAGGTATGATGGTATTTGCTTGGTTTTGCATTGTTACCTGTTCAGTTTTAATTTAAAAATAGATGCAGTTTTTCTTAAGTTAGTTAAAAACGACTTGTCCGGAATTGTACAAATTTGACGTGTGTTTCCAGCCATACCCAGACTTTTAAAAAAACTATTTACGACTTCGCTGTAAAATCAATAGGGGAGCCAATATTTGGACAATTCCAAATTTACATTCAATACGTTTAAACTAATAAAAGTGCGCAAAAACAAATAGCCGAAGGAAAGTTGTATTTTTCGATAGCTATAATCGCCCTTTCCGTTTATTTAGTTCAATAAATAAATTGTGTGCTTCTTTAACATTTTAAAACAATAAAAAATATTACGTTAATTAAAATTCTATGAATAACAATCCATCAAAGAATGAAAACGAAATGATATTACCATAGAAACGCGTTTAGATTTTTAGGACTTAAATCAACTAAATTTTCTTGTTTTTCTTAATTTTCTCTAAAATTGTATGGAAATTTGGAAAAGTATAAACGGGATTAACCATTTTAGAACAAGCAAAAATTTTTTATGAAGAATGCATTTTTCTCAAAATCTCAATAATAAAAAAGTTTTTCCTCTTGTACAGACAATCCGGGGACATACTTTAGATACATCCTAAGATTCATATTAGTAAAAAACATTGAGATGAACCGCCTATTTAAAAATAGACATATTTCTTTAAATCTAAAATATTCAGTTTTAAGACACTCTGTATACATAAAAAAAATTATTGATTTTTATAATATTATTCGAAAAAGTAGGGAGAGGGAAATCAGGCGACGACCAGAGATAATAGTTGTAAGGGGATTAGCTTTTAGACTACCATTCGAGACGCATTGCTGTTAATTTGGTTCTTGAGTTTTGTGACAAAGAATGTTAGTAAAGGTAAAGTAAATAGTTTCTCATTATTTAACTAATGTTTTAGTTAACATTAGCATATATTTTATTTTTCTGTAATAAAGTTTTTCCTTGTTTATTTCATCTGAGAATTATATCATATAAGATGTGTATGTATTTAATGGAATCTATTTATGCTTTTAAATAATTTCAATTTTAAAGTAATCTAAATACAATCGTTTCCTGTCCAGTCGTGCCGATGTTTTTGGTTCAGTGTGACAATAAGGGCCTTGTTGAATGTACTAATATTTTTCGACCGTGACTGGGCGAATATCTTAGCTCGCAGAGGGCAACTAAAAGTAATAAATATAATATTAAGATATTTACACCAAACATTCAACTTTAGCTTCGAGATCCGAAACCAGGACCTTAGTACCTGCAGGCGGCGACCTGCTAACTAACCAAACACTCTTCAGTTTTGAATGATATAAATGTGGCATGTTTTGAATGTATAAAACTACAAACCTTGGTATGAGGACAGCTTCTATATTATTATTATTTCTCTTTTATTAAAGTTAAGGACAGCATAGTTAGAGTCTCTGGAATAGTGATCATGGTTTTCTCTGCCGTGCTCTTTTACATGTGAATTCCAGGCAGAGTACGGCACTCCTTTCATTTCATTTAATAAAATAAGTAGGGCTATTTACAGATTTAGCGTTTTATTTACATAACCTATTCTCCTTAGATTTCCCAAAATATTGCTTCTGTCGAAGCGCATCCGAGGTAATCACAATAAAAAAAAATATTTAACACAACGTAGGTTCCTTTCTTTCATTTAAATTTCTTGTTATACAGTTGACCAAAATATTACCTCTTCAACTTTGTTGACGAATTTGGGTTGTTACACTACAACATTTTGAGCTACGACATAGAAAACAACATACCCATCGTAGACAGTAACGTAATCTTGAACGTCGTCGCATTCGTTCCAGACTTTCAGCTCCTTGGGAGTAGCCGTGCCGTACAACATCGACTGACTCCTTATTGACACGAGCTGTCCCTTGGGCTGACGCACCGTTATTAGAGCGTGTTTTCCTACAATAGAAAAAACAACTTTATTGCAATAATACGTTACTCTGTCCTGCTCCAGTCAAAACATGTCGTCGTTCAGCTCGTCCTAAAGGTTTATTTTGCGAAAGGGAGGTAAACTCGGAATAGCGTGGAATCCTGCTTATTTTAGACGGAACAAGCCTAGTGTTTCTGTGTGTGTGTGTATTCTGCATGTGAGATGAAATTTATAGTATAGAGAGGCGTGCCTTAGTAATACAGAACTTTCAAAAATATATATTTTCATTTTTTTTTTAATTTTTAAGGTGCCATTACTCTTTAACATGCATTGTTTATATGGCCGGTAGAAATGCCTTACAACTACAACTAAAATATTTAATAACAGTAATCTAAATAGATACCATACCGGGTGCGTATCAAAAGTTATAGGGCTCAGCCCTATAACTTTTTTTATTTTTTCAGATAAAAAAAAAAAGATTTGGTATGACAGTATATGACATGAATTAGGATTGATTGACGTATTCAATAGTTTTTGGTCACTTCCTGTTTCACCGGAAATCATTATAAATTTTGATTTTTAATTGGCACACTTGGTATTTTTTTATTTTATTCGATAGAAAATGACATTCTGAATAGAATGACAGATCATATGGCAACTGTTGACATTCTCGCTTAATAAAAATTCGTATTTTAAATTTCAATCTAGAGTGCCATGGCTATGTTAAAAACACTCATTTTTTGATCAAGGAGTCTTGGAAAAATAGATTTGACCGTCTAATATTTTTAGTGTCTTGTCCTAGCCTGTTAAAAGACGTTCAAATCGTAAGTATTTTTAACCATATCTCAATTTTTTTAAATGGAACGAGGGTGGCTCATTAGCATATTTGGAAAAAGCATTTTTTTGCGAATAATTTGATACCACACACATGATATTTCGAGTCAAATTTTCGTAAAAATATCAAGTTGACATATGATATGTCATTCTATTCAGAGTGTTATTTTCTATCGAATAAAGTAAAAAAATAAAGAGGGTGCCATTTAAAATTCAAAAGTTGTAGTCATTTCCGGTGAAATAGGAAGTGACCGAAAACAACTGAATACGTCAATCAATCCTAATTTATGTCATATAGTAACATACCAAATTTGGATTATTTAACTGAAAAAATAAAAAAAAAATTATAGGGGTGAGCCACTTTGGAGACGCACACGGTACAATTGAAAAAAAACGGCGTTTAGTATAGTTATGGTGCCAAGAACTGACATAAACTAACTAATATAATTATGGTGCAGTCAAACATTGTTCTTTTTAGAACCTTTTTTAGTGCGAAGTGTTCAAGATGGCTCAATAGCCGTAAACTACTCATCGCAACTTTATTAGAATATTTTGAACGGGAAAGCGGTAGTAATGGCCCTTTATTTATGTCCCCAAGTGCTGTTAAGAAGGCGATTTTTGTTGATATAAGTAATACCTTTTTTATATTTATAATTACGTTATTTTTGTTTCCTAAAATATTTTGATTAAAAGATAATATGGAAAAGTGGACAATGCTGTGCCGGATTGTCGCATATTTGTAAACAACGTCCATGATCGCGATTCGGTTCTAGGCCAAACGATGCCGCGTAAACAGCATATGATATCGCAAATCGGTCTAGTAAATAGCATACGTGATTCCAAATTTTAACTGCCACTTAACTGCTCTTATAAACAACAGACAATATCGCGAAATTTGTTGAATTGTTGCTCGTAATCAGCATTCAAGATCGCAAAATTTGCAAGTGCAAGATGTCTACCAAACACTATAGTACTAAATAATATTGTGCAAAAAAAATAATTTGCCCCCAAACCACGAGTATACCGGGTGTTGCATCGTCGGACGGGACATAGGAAATCCCATGTAAATTTTAATGGGGTCAATTATTGACTTCCCTAATTATTTTGAAAACTCATTCCTACATCGGAAATCTTAAAGATGTATTTATAAATACAAATTAATATGAATTAAAGTAAAATAAAGTAATCAATTACAAGGTTAATTATAGTATTATTACAATATTCAATAACTTATTAATTTAGGTACTATGTTAGAACTTTAGGATTTAAGAAGATGTTCAAATATTCCTCCATCGACTGCTAGACAATAACCCAGGCGATCATAAAATTCTCTTCTTACATTAACTAGTTGGTAAACTGAAATTCTATTGCATTCGGCAGAAATAGCATTTTTTTAACTCTTTTTGATTTGGGCATTTTTTATCCTTGTATATCCTGTTTTTTAAATGGCCCCAGACAAAGAAATCATTTGGCGAAATATCAGGAGACCTTGCTGGCCAATTTACTGTATGATTTAGACCAATAACGTTTCCGTTAAAACTATTGTTTAAATATTCTCGAACAGCCAGGGTACTATGTGCCGGGCAGTCATCCATTTGGTACCAAACTTCCTGATTTTCCCTAGCGGCATCATGTAAAGCAGGCAAAATATGAGTTTAGTTCCAAATAATATTCTGCATTTAAATTTCGCGTAAGAAATAATGGCCCGATAATATTGTGTCCGAATGTCCCTGCCCAAACATTTACTTTCTCTGGATATTGCGTCCTTGTTTCGACAAACCTGTGTTGGTTTTCTTTGTTCTAATATCGATAATTTTGAACATTGGGTTCATTATTTAAGGTAAACGTGCATTCATCAATGAAACATATGTTTTTTAAAAATTCCCTATCCGTGTTTGCTCTTTCCATCATATCAAAGCAAAACGCCTGCCGCCGTATTTCGTCCCCATCTCGTAGCTCTTGGTGCTTTTCATATTTGAAGGAATAGTATTCATGTCGTTTCAAAATTCGAAACGCTGTAGTGTGATCTATTCCTATTTCATCCTCAAGTTCCCTTGTGCTTCTCTTCCACGCACAATAAAACTTCCAAGTCAGTATCATTTCTTGCATCTTCTCTTTGTTCCTGCCTTGCTTCACATCTGCAGTTATTTATTAGGGTACCTTTGGTCTCAAATCTCTGGATATTCCTTGCGATTGTAGATTTTCCAGGTATCGGTCTATTCGGATACAGAACAGCAAACATGTCCGCAGGGCCGTATCTAGACCAAAATTTCGGCTAGGAAAAAAGCATAATAAAAAAATCGCTTTGGGCTACACTCAAATCTTAATTGGAAATAAAATTTTAAAAAAGTAACAGGTAAAGATTATTAATCTTAAAGGATAAACTGGTCTTTTCCCTGGAAAAACGATTGACTACCTCTTCGATATCGATATTTATTTCTCTATGTACGCATAATAGAGTTACGTAGGAAGTCCTTCAATCAAATACGTTTAAATTAAAATATACGACGGCCTCCCCATAAGAGCAATGAGAGGATTTACGTCCCAGTATTGAAGGACAGAAAATCGAGTCTGAATGGTTCAGGACATAAGTTCATCCTTGTTTAGTCAAACCTCCTACAACACATATAGGATAGACTTATGTAGGAAATGCATTGAAATTCTATAGCCATCCTTCAATATCGGGACAGGAATTTAAGCGGTACCCTCCGTATATTTTATTTAAACGTATTTGCCTTCAATCGTCTTATGCCGCAACCGCACATGCGGCATTTAGCGAACTCCGAGCGCTCGTCAACTACCGAAAGCTCGTGATCGGACTTCGCCTTTCCATCCATACATGCGGGCTCTGATAGCAACAACATAGAGACGATCGCTCGTTCTCGTCGCTGAACTCCGACTTCCTCATCCATTCACATAGGAAATTGGCGAAGCCCCGATCGGAGATCGCCGAATACCGCATGTGCGATTGCGGCATTAGGGTTGAAAAAGGCCTTTCTGGTGTAGCTGTTGACACTGGTAGAGTTGCGAAGATCATTAATAAAATGTATATATTTGGAAATATACACTGGTTACACTCCGATTATCGTTTCGATGGCGTTTTTAGGTCGGTCGACTGCAGGTAGCGGCTTCCATTTTTGCTGCCAGTCTAGTTCTGCCGCTAAAGTGTCATAGTCCAAGAATTCTTTGTCTAATAGCAGATCAATAACAAACGTTAATCACGTTAATGACCAGCAAAACACACAACATTCAAAATCTTGTCCTTGTCAAACTTTTGCTGTTTTAAACACTTGAATATTGAAAGTCGAAAATGACATTTGCTTTCAAAGTGAAAAAGTGAGGTTAGGGTGTATAATGTATATTCATCAATGACTAAAGAATACAAGGACAAATAGCACCCGAGACCAAACTGTGACCATTCTTCCAAACAGTGCCATATTCTTCCAACTTCCAACAAATATTTTACTTAACATTGCCGCTTGAAGGGATATTTATATTTTTGATATTATATGTTTTCACTACGCCTATGGTGTATCGGGTGGTATCATACTAATTAATTACGAAAAATACGTATTAAAATGCTGACAAAAAGTACATAACTAGTATCGACGTATAGTACATATCAAGTACATATAATATCAGAAAAATAATTATCGAATTCAATAAAAAAAAACGCTAAAAAGGTGTAGGGGACTGTTTATTTCCCTATAAAACGTAACTCCTGGCTCTTTCTTATCATTGCGCCTTTTACACTTGAAAGCTGAACAAATTACCATTGTAATAAAGTTTATACAAAGTTCACCACACACAACCAACTATTAAAAATCGCTAAAATTGTCGCTGATGATGTCGTTATGTCTAAAAAGTTGGCGTATAAGGTCACAAATTCTGCTACAGCCCGTATATGGGCGTTACATGTCCTTGTATTCTTTAGTCATTGATATTCATCCATCTTCTTCTTCTTCTTTTTTTCCCCCTTACTTACTTACTTGATGATCATTACTTTTTAAAAATTTTCGGCCATAATTTCGGGGGGGGTTTGAACCCCCAAAACACCCCCCCAGATACGGCCCTGCATGTCCGACACCTTTTGATAACTATTTCCTTGATAATACCATTTAATCGTCAATACTTTTTCTTCGGTAGTGTAATTCATGGCTAATATTTTCGATGTAGGTATGAGTTTTTAACAATAATAATAAAGCACTAAATAGATAAATTTCTGAAATGACAGCTTCATTTGACAGTTATCTTTTACCTTGACTGGTGCTCATAAGTAAATATAGGGCCATAAGAAAGGAGAAATATTTAAAAAGAAATCGGCGATAACTCGTAAACGGGCTGATCAAAAATATCTAAAGTTATTCTTTTGAAATGTGGGTTTTAATGCGCTTCAATAAACCTAAATAGAATTATTCTCTAAAATAATTAGGAAAGCCAATAATTGACCCCATTAAAATTTACATGGGATTTCCTATGTCCCGCTCGACGATGCAACACCCGGTATAAGTTAAAAGGTAAAGAAATTATTAGAACACGTTTCGTTAAAAAGAAAGAAATTGAGCAAAGTTACAGAAATTAACAAGAGTATTTACTCAAAACAAATTAACTTTAAAAAAAACAGATTATAAATCGAAACCAAAAAATTTGCTGAAATAAGTAAAGTTAGAGACTGTTTTACACATAGAGTTTTACATTTCCTGGACATTTTACCAGCTTTACTTCGAAAATTTAAAATAGAAACTACACTTTGTGTAGTTTCTTTGCGGGTAAAATTTGACTTTTTCTATTCCAAGAAGATCAAGAAGATTGTAAGTTAGTTCCTTCTTGAATATTTTTTATAGTTAAGGACACATCTTTTTTTAAGAAAAATTAGGTATTAGAAATTTATATTGAGTTCTATGGGAAATATATATGAAATGAATATTGGAAAATATATTATATCTCTATTTTGTTTTAACTAATTTGCATACGTATGTAAGTTGGATGAAAATAAAATAGTGTCATCTGGGAATCTATTTTCCGTTGATTTCTCGACACGATTTTAGGTTTTACTTTATAGTCCTCTATAATAATCGATTTTTTTATGAATCAACAGCACGTCAACGTGTATTTTTTCGTACGATCAACAAAGTTAAGCAGCAATATGTGTGGTTGTTATTGCTGCTTGAAAAAAAAAACTTTTTTTATTTTTAGCCCGTTTAATTTGTGTAGACAAACAAAATTTGCGATCCTGAATGCTGATTACGAGCAACCCATTAAAAAATTTCGCGATATCGTCAGGTGTTAAGGCAGTTAAAATTTAGAATCACGGATGCTATTTACCAGACCGATTTGCGATATCGTATGCTGTTTACGCGGTATTAGTGATGGGTTGTTATTTAACTATCTGTTATTTTATAACAATTATTTATAAATAACATAACGTAACCGTTACTACTTCTAAAAATAACAGATATAAAATAACGACACGTAGAGATCGGCCGCTCGTGAAACGAAAAACGAAGTCGGCGCTCTGCACCGCCACGAAATTTTATGCTGTTCCAAGCAATTCCAAAAAACAACTAGTATGGATGGAAAACATGTTATTTCATCAACCATCGATACAGGCGGCGAGACAACGGACAACGGAATGGGGAATGCGCTACGACGAACGTAGCTGACCGACGACGGTCGATACCGTCGATGGTCGTGTTGGGTTTGCAACAGATTAAAAATAATAGGATATAAAAGAAGCAGATTTTTTGAAACAGTTGCGGGCATAACGCCTGGCGGTCGATATAACAGGAGTGGGAAAGGAACGCTGCTGCATCGGTCGATTGTCGATGGAGGCTTGCAACGGGTTGGAGAAGCAGTCATTTTAGATACGTTGTTTTTCAACCTGTTACAAGCATAACAGGGCGGCGGTCGAGATAATAGGAGTGGGAAAGGAACGCTGCTGCATCGGTCGATTGTCGATGGAGGTTCGAAACAGGTTGGAGAATAACGCATCAGTTGTTTTAGATATATTGTTTTTCAACCTGTTACGAGCATAACCGGCGGAGGTCGAGATATTATGGCGCTGTATATTTCAGTACTTACTTATTAAGTTTCAATATTTAGGTATTTATTTATTCTGAAAAATTTTCAGAATATTTTAAGATTTTTTAAAAATGTATACAGGGTGTTTTGAAAAATCTGGTCATTGATTAATCACGATCCTGCTTAAAGCACTTGACGTAAAAAGCTGATTTTTGGAAAACGGATTGACTTTAGGGTGTAGAGATTCGATAAGAAGGGATTTTTCGAAACTCTAAGGGGGTGAAACTACCCTCAAATATTAGAATATTTTTTATTTAAAAACCGGTGAGTTTTTCGGAAATACTCTTAAAACACGTATATTTTATTATGTTGTTTTACATAATTTAAGATTGTTTAAAAATATATACAGGGTGTTTCATAAAATATGACCTTTGAGTGATCACTATTCTGCTTAAACTGCTAGAAGTTAAAAGCTGATTTTTGGCAAACGGATTGACTATGGGGTTGAGGTTCGATAAGGAGGGGTTTCTCGAATCTCAAATTCCAACACGGTGAAAACGCCCCTCAAATATTACAATATTTGTTATTTAAAAAACGGTTAGTCTTTCGGGAAAACGCCTGGACACGCATAATTTATTTTGTTTTTTTACATATTTTGAAATTTTTAAAAAATCATACAGGGTATTCCAAAAAGTTGAGTAATTGATTAACCAAGATTCTGCTTAAACTACTCGACGTTTAAAGCTTATTTTTGGCAAATGTGAGAAAATTTTATCCAGTTTGTATGTTAATGGAAATGCTTGTTTTGCTTTATCATCACCATTAGTAATTATTAATTCGACGCGAACGAAGTCGCGGGTACATGCTAGTTTAAGTGTAAAATTAATTCGAACTCTAGTGTGTAGTTGGTTTACTTATGAAGAATATACTACACATTTTCTTATATTGCTATTTTGTGACCGCAAATGGTAACTAAGAGCTTGTAACGTGCCAAAATTTCACTAAACTATTTTATTTCTTTTCTTTAATAATTTAACGCTAATTGATATTATTATTAGTCTGAAATATCGATCAGTTCAATTCAGTAAACCAAGAATAAATAAATCGTACTTACATGTTAACAAAAGTAATTATTCCATCCTTATTTTTAACTAAACATATTTCACACTTAATAACATTTTTTTGCAGCACAAAACTAGTTTGATTTAATACAATTTAATATTTATTTTAGCCGAAATAGATAAAATAATTCTTTCCGCCGTTAATTCTGTTTATATACTAAATACGTAGGTTAGAAATTTTTGAATTGAACTGTCAAATATTTATTTATATTTTTATTAACATTAACTATTAGGCAACCCAAAATATACTTTAATAAATTGATTATATATTTTTGTATTTTATTTAATCAACAGTAATTATTGAGCCTATTGTCACTTAGTTAAACTCATTAAATTTATGTTGCTCTATTTTAATTTTTAGGTAGAATTTTCTAAGCATAATTGTCTTAAAAATATCGTATCGATCCGGCAAGTGAGTCATGCGCAATATCTCTAGATTGTTGTTATTTATTAATTTTTGAATGTTTTGATAAGCAAATTTCTATATAACTTTCATTAATCTCGTTAACTTTATTTATTCTATTAATTATATAAATTATTGATATTAACTTTATTTTCCTTTAATATATAACTTTTTCTTCATGTCTTTATTCAGCTCATGGTTGGCAATCCATATTTTATCAAGGGCTCGTGTTTTTATCTGGCTATTTCTTTGTTGCAAAAAAGGTTTTCGTTTTTCTTGGAACTACCTTGGTTTGGTCACTTTATGTTCAGCTAGTGTGAGGTACAGAGGCCTCTCGGTCATTTTTGTCAAGTTTTTGATTTTTACCCTTGTGGGGATTTTCGAGTGTGCCTCAAAAATTACTGCAGCATCCTATCTTACCTTTTGTTTTTTTGGACGGTGCTACGGTTTACCGGTGACGGGATTTTCACCTCAAAAAGCTGACGTGGGTCAACCAAGCAGCCCGCCTTTTTTTTTATTGAGCACCCCATTCCATCCAGGGGAAGAAATAATATTAATCACCTGAGGATTCGTAGAAAACCCTGAGTTAGCAGGTAAAGCCTATTTTTTTAAATTAATACATTTCTTTCCACTTTTTTTTTTTCTTCTTTAAAAAAACTATCTTTTTTATGGTATCTCGTACTATGGAGAAACTATAATATTATTTCTCCGTAGGGTTTTTTCGTCGGAGCCGAAGAGTTTTTTGTCTGGACCGAAGAAGTTTTTTGTCTGGGCCGAAGAAGTTTTTCTTCTGTGTTGAAGACTCTCTCTGAGCCAGTTTTTTTGTTGGAGCAGTTTTTTCGCTGTATCCATTTTACTTTTCTGGAGGAGTTGACAGTCGACGGTTGACAGTTGACAGCCGACGGTGTCTGCCCAAGATTGATTTGATTTAGAAGATTTTCAACTATTTGGTATCGTACAATTCAATTTTTATTTTTTTCCTATCTTACGATTTGAATTTCATTGGTGCGTACGAATACAGAACGTAGATAATTTTTTAACATTATAATTTAATTAGAATAAATTTTCACATACTTAATTCTGTTGATAAAATAATATTTCATTTTTTTTTCCTTTAATTTTTTTTTGTAAATTTAATACAGCTGACACAGTTTCTTTTTGTCTCTATTTAAAATTTAAATCTATTCATTTTTTTTATCGATATCTAAATTTCTTGAACTGATGAATTCATAATTATTAGTTGATTATTTTGATTTATTTATTTAATAATTATATTATTAATTATTATTATTAGTGAATTGGTTTAGTATTATTTATTTGATTTATTAATTTGTTGATTAATTTGATATCTTAGCTGAATTTAGTTGCGCTGATATATACATATATATTTTATTTTGTAAATCTTACGTGATCACGAAAGGTACCTAGGTATTTACGTAATTTTGTTACTTGCGTATTGTGAGATATATTTTTCTTGGTGCACAATTTTTTTTATTGATTTATTTAATTTACTATTTGCTATTTGGTATTTTCTATTTACTGTTTCCTATATTTTCCTTTTATATTTCAATAGAGGGTACTGAAACTAATCAGTTTG
This sequence comes from Sitophilus oryzae, assembly GCF_002938485.1. NCBI lineage: Eukaryota > Metazoa > Arthropoda > Insecta > Coleoptera > Curculionidae > Sitophilus > Sitophilus oryzae. The sequence goes on from NW_022147432.1 coordinate 6,476,479, forward strand.
CATTATTTTTTATATTCCTTTGGCCCTATGTCTACATAATTCTCTAAGATCTTGACTTTTTTTGTTTATTTATTTACTTTTTTTTATTTATGTATTTGTGGAACTTGTAAGGCCCTAAATACACCTTGGGGGATTTCTGACTTTTTTTTTCCGTCTAAAGTCAGTGGCGCTCTTAACCCGCCCCTACTCTCCGAATTTTCTGAGCTAGGGCATAAATTTGTTCACGACTAGACCCCTGCAAATTCCATAAATATTTATTTTTCTTAATCGCTAACTTAATAATATTTTTTTTTCCTTCGTATTTCTTTTACTTCTTTTCTAAATTTTTTTTCCTTTTTTTTTAATTTAAAAGAGCCGAGCTAAGGCCAAAACGCGTGACAAGCTTCTCGCCCGTCGAGTGAGATGCACCCTGTACACTGCTACGCAATTTAGAATCTACGCGGATCGAGGGGTAGGGCGTAGGTAGATCGGAATATATAGGTATAGACGAGTGGCGGAATTTTGGCTTCTTTTTATATCGCAATTTATAAACAGCGCTTATTTGTAAACAACCACCGTTTTTAGAGAGGTATTTTAGATAACAATCGATATTTAGAAATGTTTTGACACCCTGGAAATACCGAGCACGTCATTGTTGCAACTTGCAACTGCGTTAATACGCTTGGCGGTGACCGGCGGTGACCTCTTTCAGATATTTAGCAGTAAAATAAAGAAACCTGTTATTTTTAAGCTGTTATTTTAAGCTGTTTTTTATAAATAACTATAACGTTTCAACTGTTATCTAAAAATATCGCGGTATCGTTCGACCTATATAGAACCGAATCGCGATCATGGCCGTCGTTTACAAATATGCGTGCTGGTCAAACTTAATCACGTGACTGAAAGTTTATTTAATATAAACTATAGGTAATTGATATTTAATTTTATGTTTATTATTAAGTAAATTGTATAAGATTACCTGGTGGTATCTCGTGTTGTCTTACGGCATAATAACAAGTTAGATTCCTGGGGTATATTCCAGGATAATTGGGTGATTGAAGACGGCAGTGTTTTTTATCACAGTCGCTGAATATTCGTGAACAATATGTCCCTGCAATGAGCTCGCCCAGGTAGTAGTCCGGTTCTGGTACAGGGGTGGGAATGGTAAAATTGTAATGTGGTAGAGATAAACCTGAAATTGAGAAAACTTAATTAAGCATTGTATATTTGCACTTTGTAGTTTGTGCTTATTTTGTAGCTATCGTGTGACATAAATGTGATCTATTTTCTCAGAACAGTGAGTGGGTTAGTGGATGAAACTAAAAATTGGCTTTTAGTAATCATTAAATATTTTTATTATAAATTTTAGAAATATTAATATTTGGATAAGTGATTGTAAATTTGGATGTATTTATTAAAAATTCATATTATTAAATATTTTTTTTACCTCAAATAATTTTAGTAGTAGGTGCGTACGAATATGTGCTCATCAAAGTAAAGTTTACGTGAATAAGCGTTAACAGTTGCCTACATCATTTTTTATATTTTCGTTACAAATATGGATAATAATAAATGAAAATATTTCATTGTTTATTATATCATATTTGCACATACATTTTTACAAAACATAAAACAAATTAAAAACGAAAAACTGTAAATTTTATAATAAAGTCCTAATAATGCGTTTATACGGTTAATAACTATGTTATTAACAAAATTAAACAGTATTCACAGGTATTAAATATAATTCGTTGTGCGTAAAGAAAAAAATAATCATAAATGCAGAATAACTAATGCTTTATTAAAGACTAAAAGTGGTAATTAACATTAATAATTAATTTCTAACTAGTTTTTACCAATAAATTTATTCTGACGCTTGTTAAATGAAAAATAAAGTACGTGACGGTAATAAACAGATGTTGATTATTATTTTGTCATTTAGAATCCATTAAATGAAATTTTAAAAGGCACGACCTATTTATTTACGTAACATAACTTTTATAAATGTTACAAGAAGAAACAAGTATCAGTACTACTGATTGTTAGTCTTATTGAAATAGATGAATTATTTCAAAGAAGGGGATTCAATCATACTTTTATTAGAAGTGTCTTTAAAATTGATTCATATTAAGGCGGTCTCTCATGACTCGTGTACTTGTACAAGCATTGGTTATTGGCATATACCATGTCGGTCATGGTATGTCAGGTCATGTCGTGTGAGCGGTTTCCTTGTACAATTACTTGTCACTCGTCTGAGCTTGTTACAAAAAATGTTGCTTACAAAGATAGTATACTTGCCAAGTACGCAAATATTGGCGTGCTTGCCAAGTACAGGAGTCGTGAGAATCCGCCTTAATGGATAGATCTCGGGATAGTTACACAATTTGGTATAACATATATTTATCCTAATTAGTTGTAGAAATAGAAAACACAACCTATTTATAATCAGCTTACCGACTTTCGATTTGCACGGAAATCTTTGTACCTATACATAATTCACTTATCTTATTTTATATAACCAGTTAGATTGGGAGCTACATTGAAGCTACGTACATGGAAACACGATCGGGACTAGTGCTCTAACTGCAAGCTTCTCTACGATAAAATAGGCGTAGCAGGTGATGCGCTAATATTAAAAAACAAGCGAAGATGACCAGCTCGTACTTAATTAGCTGTGGCCGATAAGAACAGGTTTAACCCAAGGCCACACAGAAAGCATTTTTTGCGTTTTTAGCGTGAAGCGTCTTTAGCGACTAAAACAAAATAACAGGGTTATATAGGAGTGACCACACCAAAAGCGTGTAGCGTTCGGTGTGTCTCGCAAAAAACGCAAATGAAAACAAATCAGTTTGTTTTCTGTAGCGTCTTTAGCGTTTTCTAAGATCAGGCCCCGTCATAAGCGGACGTTATCTATACTAATATATAAAATCCTTAAGTGACTGACTCTACAACATAAAAAAATTATACACATATAAACTAAAATTCGTAAAATAAATGGCAAATAATAATTATTATTTTTACACACACCACTGGCACTAGCAGTAGATTGTGTTTGTCTCCGAATATATGCCCCGGCCCGTCCACAATTCAATCCCACCATCTTTTATCTTCGTCTCTTCAACGCTAACGGCGCCGATCTCGCCTATCTCTTTCTCACAGGATTGATTGTTGGACGGTCCGGGAATCCACGAGCTTGCGATGTTACTAATTGACATCTTGATAGAAACTGTAGACCTGCCGCGTCTTTTGCATGTTTTTAATGGACACAAATCGAAAAAGGCGCTTAAAACGTTAAAATCGCAAAAAGCGCTTGAGACGCAAAAAACGCAAAACGCTAAAAACGCTTTCTGTGTGGCCGTGGGCTAAGAGATGAAATAAATAAAATTCGGGTGCAAAAAATATAGATTATCGCAGAAGATTGAGTAATAACTCAGGATATTGGGGCAATTGTTATTTTTTGGCCCTTCGCGATGACGGAAAATCCACTACTTTTTTAGTTTTTGCCAAATTGTTATGATTAGGTTTCCTATCTTAGCTATGATATATAGTTTTAGTTTTAGTAGTTAGCAATGAAAATGGGAATGTTACGTCTGTTATATGTTGGTTCTTATATATTTGTATTTGTGTATTTTTACTTATTATATATTATATTTATATTATGATTATTTATTAGATAATCCGACATGCAGGTCATAATTTCTGAAATACTTTTAAACTCTGATTATACAGGGTCACAGGTCACAGATATAATTTGCATCATTATTTATTTATTAATATAGCTGAATATTGTTTTTATTAGTTATTTTTTGCTTTTACTTCTTTAAATTTCTCATTTAAAGAAATAAAACGCTTACAAATTTTATAAAACTTTAGCTCATAGAAAGTTTTGTTTAAAGAATCGTAAATTTCACGAAAAAGTAGCCAATATTCGCAAAATCCTTCGTTTCTTTTCAGCAGTAGTGGATATATTTGGTAAGGACATGGCAAAAATGAGATAGACTGTAGAATGAAGAACACATGTTTTCAATACTAAGATAACTTGATGTTTTTTTTAATCTATGTACTTTTGTATGAGGTATATGTTGGAAAATTAAGCATATTTTTAAATAAAATATTATTAGATTAAAAAACTAAATTAATATTTTATATTAAATATCCAGATTTAATTTAAACAACCGGATTTTTGCTGTTCAGAAAATTTGTTTATAAAAATATAATTATTTGGATTTCAAAAGTTAAACAAGAGCGTTAAATCTTATAATTTTAAGCTTAAAAATAATTTACAGAAGGTATGTACATATATATTTTTTCCATTAATATAAAAAGCAATATAAAATAAGTACTATGGCTTAATCCATTAAAAAAATCTTCAAATTCGTTTCTGTGTGTTTTTATCTCCGTATAGCTAAGGGAAAAGCCCCTACGAGAAGATTTTCGTGGTCGAAGAACCTTCTACAAAAAGGCTTATTTATTTAAGTTTTTCGTCTGAACAAACTGTACGTCTCGGGAATCCTTTTTGTATCCTTTTTCTTGTTCCGACTGTTTTTATAGGATTAGGAAAAGCCGCTCCAAGGATAATAGGTGAAATATTGCTGCTGCAATTTGAAAATACAATAAAATAAAATATATTTTGACATAGTATATAATATTTTTATAGTAAAAATTAACAGTACCGATGAGTAAACAGTTTTTTTACATAATCTGTTCATTAAAAGTTTTTCAGTATCTCTTTTAGATATATTTCTGAATGTATTCACTCAGGGATATTCGGAGGTAGTTTTCTTTTTGAAATATTTCCAAATTTGTCACTACCACTCATAAAGCGAAGATCATAAAACATAAATAATATAATATTAATACTTTTTATTTTATCCCCTATTCATAGAGGTTTTCTAACACAACTACACAATTTAAGAAATATTTGGAAATTATTCTTTTTTTGGCAACATTTCAGTATGATTTTAGACTTCTCTGTCATAATATAAAATAAATAAACTAGTATATCTCTGTAAAATATTAAATTTTAATTAATTATATTCAATAAATTTTGTGTATTTATTAATTTAATATATAGGTTTCAACAAACAATATCTCTGTATTATACTTAATATGGTTAATTGATTAGAATATTTAATACTGATATGGTTCAATTACAATTTCGTAATTTATGTGTATGTCCAGTATTAGTTCATTAGTTGTCATTATATCTTGATTTGAGTATAAAATATAATTTAGTTTTATTTTTTTTTCAACAAATTTTTCAACACCTTTTAATTTTTTAGCTATAACTTGGAAATAAAAACAAAATAAAATGTATTTATGAGTTGAAAAAAAAATAAGTTTGTTTCTCATTGTTCTTTATCTAAAACAATGTTGATGTAGTAGTTATAATTATAATATAACTACTATACAATAATAACTATACGTTATATATAAGTACTATACAATAATAACTACTAATAAAAATAATAATATATTGTATATATAGAGCATATAAGAACTTTCTTTATTTAGGATCGAATACCTATCGAGTTCAGCTTAAAATTCTCTGGAGTATGTGCAGAGCCAATCTCGAACAATAAAATTAAATCAACAATCGAACAATAAAATTAAATCAATAAAATAGGAGTAAAGTAGGATAATAAGAAAATCCCCTTCCGGAAAAAATATCTATACGAGTATAAAACTACTTATATTTTCTTGTTACAATGTTATAGATATTATCAGAAGAAAATGTAATCATAAATGGAAAAATAGCCTCTTATCTTCTTCTTAATTGCTCTGTAAAATTATTTTACAGTGTCATGTGAATTGTGATTGATTTGAGTAATATTCGATTACAATCAACACGAAGTAATCTGAATTAAAATTATTTCGTTTGGTTTGATTTGGTAGTAAGAGTAAACAAATTATTATCCAAATCTCATTGCCCATTATATGTATAATCAAAAAAATAAATAATGTAATACAATACCTGTAATTTGGTCAATATTAATTGCACACTTCTTTTTAATCAACTAGTGCTTAAACTTGAATCCAGTTTCCAGCCATAGAAACTGGATTCAAGTGGCACGAAATAGAAAGGAATGGCTAGAGTTAAGGGAGGCTTTTGTTCAGCAGTGGACGGTATAAGCTAAGTGATGATGATGATGATGAGTGCTTAAACTAGTCTTCATAATTACATCTCTTGAGTTGGCATTTTAAAAATGACAGATCATATTTCAAGTTTATTGGTTTCACGGAACGATAAAAGACAAACGGACGCCGATGCGTATGAACTCGCCTTTAGTATTTTGAGGCTTGTCAAAGTCTTGCCAAATTATAGGTTATATCATGTGTCAACTTATGTTGACAACTTATGCTGAATATCTGCGTTTTGGAAGATGATGCATTTTGATTCGTGTTATTACGTGTGTTTTGTGTCTTTTGAAGTCAAGTGGAGGAAAAATCGAGGAAAAATTTAACTGTAGACCCACAGCACAGTTGAAATAAACCAATAAAATTGGTTAAAAACAACAAGAGACGACGCATGACGCATTTATATTCAAAACCATCCATAGTTAACTTAAAAGATATTAGAAACTTTTGATGAGAGTTACGCCCACGGATTCCTGCACACCTGCTAAAAAGATCAGGCCATCCTGATGGGAAGATGCGATCCTTGCAGTTTCCACGAAGCCTGCACCAAGCCGAGTAGACTCTTTTCTCATTGTTAAAAATCATTCCATTGTCTTTGCTCTTACTGTTAATACTCGCTGCTCAGACAGAAAGTCTTGTACACCAATAAAGCTGTACGGACACTGGCGCGATCACGGCCGCGATCACGATCACGATCAGGGATTTAAGTGTACAAACACTTTATTGCTGCCCTGATCGTGATCGTGATCGCGGCCGTGATCGCACCAGTGTGCGTGTAGCTTAAAGTTACCATCAATAAAGTTTGTATTCCATCTCGTCGTAGATAAGTGCATCTCGTATATGGTACAAGGATCGTACTAAACATATACTACTGAAGTAGCTGTAAAATATCGACATTACACGAGAGGTAAATAATGGATTTTAGTACTACTGCAGAAAAATAATGTCAAAAGGTACTAGTTTAAAAAAATTAAGATTAAAGTTAATTAATCAACATTTAAGGTATAAAATTTGGTAAGTGTTATTAATAAAATAGTTTGTTTTATTTATGTTGTTTTATTTATTTGTATTTTGTTTTATCAAATTTGTATTTGTACATAAGTTATATTGATAAATATAATAATAAATGCGGGAAGTTTCTTGAAGCTTGAAAGTAAGAAATAATTCTTTTTTATATTTTTTTTGGATTTGGTGTTTTGTTCTTGTTGGTTTCGTATTAACACACCGTTTTTTTAATAAAATAACTCGATTATATTTTTTCAGTTTTATGCAATTTTTTTCACAATATTTCGAAGTAATCACTTATCAATCAAATTTTAAATATATTAATTTCCTGCTATGCGTTCCACTTGCACCAACTTATTTCTTTCTAAATTAAAATAAATTATTTTGAAATTAAAATGACCAGACACATCTATCACTGTCAAGGATCTTGTCGTTGGACAGACTACAGGTCTTTTGAAAATAACATGAAATTGTAACTCTAGTAGTCCTTTCAATACTTCCACATTTAAAATTTTTAAATATCTAACATATACTCCCCGATGAATTATGGAATAATCCTTGTTTGAATTATCTTTTTTGACATTTTTTAATAGAAAATCTACACAATTATTTAAATTTTTATATAAACAATATTTATATAAAAATTTATATGGGATTTATATGAAATAAAAATTTGAAGGGATAATAAATAATTGAAAAGAAACTCGCAGTTTATTCCATCTATACGAACAAATTACATTTATTCTATCATTAATCTTAAAACGGAACTGTAGCAAATCTAACTTTCAAAATATCTTACACCCTTCTTCTTTTGTAGGGCATTGTTAAAATTTCCTCTAAACTACACAAACCAGGCTAAAGGGCACGGAATTTGTAGAATTTAGGACCTATTTTATCCATTTCACCCTCTTTATGCCGCTGAAATGAAATATATAAAATGTTTCCGCAAAGAATATCAACCGATTTTCTATTTTATTGCATTACATTTCTACTTTGTCAGCTAAATCTTTTATTATTCCATTTCATTACTGTAATTTCTGTTATTTATATAAAAATAAATAATTTCAAATCATGTATCAAGTAATGTTTTACACTCAATTTAGATTTTAATTGTTAAAATATTTTAATCAAATAATACGACCATTATAGGAAACAACTACAAACAACAGTAATAATCCAAATTGAAAACCGAGTAGCTTATTAACGGGCATAAATATATATCGTTTATATTTAGACCAATTATTATGCTGGTATTAAAGCTCGTGCATTAAATAAAGCATTGTTGGAGGGCGTGCATAAATTTCATAACCGATTTATGAATTTTGACTCTAGAGATAGGTCACATACTATCAATTCGCGCAATATTGACATTATCAAACCACAAATGCAAATGAAGTAGTTTTATATCTATTAGTTCATAATTAATTAGTAGTTCAATTTTAATCGAGGTTGTTATTGGAAATACATCCTTTGTAGCTTATATTAAATTATAGATGTTAGTATATTTGTTTATCAGTTTTCCGGTAAAGACATGATACTATTAAATATTATGTTTTTCATTCATCCATTACTTATTACTTACTACACTAAATCATAGCTTTTAAGATGTAGTTACAATTAGACAAAAACAGTGTAACGTTTTTAGTTCGTTACATGTTTTTTTTGAATATGATATATGATGTCTGGCCTATCATCACCGGATTCCCTCTCGTTCAGGCCGGATAGATTGTTTGACGCGTAATTTTTACGTTCCCTGGTCGCCAACCCTGTGATCGTTCGACACAATCCTGTTACTGTTCTGTGGAGGCGCGCGCTGTCAACTCTCCGTGCTTAACCTCAATTTGTTTTGACGCTCTGTTTTATCCCAGCTTTTAGAAATGGTGATTATTTGAATCTTGCTGTATAATCTGAATCAGCTGCCATTTCGAAGCTACAGGGTAGAGTTACGGATGTCCCAACTTGTATTTGTATTTGGCTGGCACGTTGGCGCCCCTTTGCTTTTGTCCTCCAGAATGTCATTTGGAAGAAAGGACAGATTGTTTATTATTTATTGAGCCCTCGGGAGTATTTTGAGGGTCTTACGGACGGACTATTTACAAGGTACAGGCATTATCCAAGGTCCTAGTATTCCCTTGTGCCACTGTCTTATGGACGGATGTCCCATGGACAAGTGTCCCATGTAGGATTGATTTGTCTTCACATAGAGTGCCCCAGCGTGGGTGTGGCTTGAGTCCCGTGCTGCTTCACCCCCATTTCTAAGCCTGGATCGCCGACAGACAGTGCAGAGATGCAAGACCTCCTCGCGCTGCTACTGGTTGAAGCAGGGTTGCATTAAAGAACAGCTAAGTTAATTTTAAGTTCTAGTATTGCATTTAACACCTAAAATGTTTTCAGTCTTAAACAGTAACGTACATTTAAACTATAGCGTACAGACTATATTTAGTGGTTAGATTATTAAGAATATTTATGTCAATGCAGTAGTAAAAGTGTGATTTAGATTTTAGATTTCATAGTATCACGCATTGTAATGGTATTACTTTCTATAGACATCATTATTACGCTATACTAATAGATGAATGACGAGATAGATTCTAGAATCTACAGGTTGCAACACATCTGATTGAACACCGTATAAATTTAACAATTTAAATAAAGTAATGCTACTTTTCTTATATTTTCTCTAATATTACACGCATTGTATTTTCCTTATAGTCTTTACATAGAACGTATTTAATATTATTTACATATATAGTTTTATTCAACAGGTAACCACTATAATAATTATTAAAATTGTACAATGATATTCACCATCAGAATTCGTAACGAATAAATATAGTCATTAGTTTTAAGTATTATACAATTGTGTTTTCTTTCTCTGTACATGCCTGGCGCCCAATACTAGATATCTTTTGTTTATTATTATTGATTAATTTTCTCTCTAGTGAAATACCTTATCCACGACTGCTCTCCGATGAAAAGCTGCCGTTCGCAGTGGTAGTTGTTTTAAAAAACGCTACACATAATTTGGCACCCATAAACGTGGGGCCTTGAGAAATTTTTACTCGTAACATTTCACTGGAGTCTGACAGTTTTTCTTATTAATTTTCTTACATTAATTTTTGTAGTTTAATCTTTTTTGGTATGATACAGAGGAGGAAACAGTTGTTGTTTTCTTGGTACGATTTAGGACTGAAATTTTTATTCTCTTTCTTATTTTTGATATTTCTATTTATTATTATTTGGGTCTATGGAATTTGGACAATTTCATATAACGAAGATGTGTCAGCTTTGTCTTTTGATATTTTTGATATTTTGATATATTTTTGAACCTGGTATACAGGGCGGTCAAGATTTAATGCTTGGACCTGAATTTTCTTTGGGGTTAATTTTTTTTAATAGTTGTTTAAAATTTTTCTTGGTAGATACACTTGAAAGTTTATCTATTGTTGGGACTTCCTTGTACAGGGTGGTCAATATTTTTTTTTGTGACTTTGAAATTTTTTAAATTTCAAGGTGTTTGACATTTGATAAAGTTTGAAACTTTATATTTACAGACATTTTGGTTTGTATTTTTCCCTATACAGGGTGGACAAGCATTAAATTTTCGACTTTGATTTTTTTATATCTCTATGTGTTTGAAATTTGATATAAATTTTGAACGTTATACTTAGTTGAGATTACTATTCGATAATTTTACTATACTGTGTGGTCACAACTTGACCACTTTGATTTTGTTTTTGTTGATTAATTGATTGCAATTAATTGTACAAGTTTTTGTGATTATCGATAACTGTTAGGGCGAGCTGCTAAACTTACATTTAGGGTTATTTTTTTGTATAGAAGTACGTTAGAGTTAATCTCATCTCGTTTATTGTTTAGTTTACCTTCAGGTTTCTATGCCAATGTTTTTATGCCAATTTTTTATTTATTTGGTATCGCATTCACTATGTTTCACCATCTGAACCTTCAGTGTTGTCAGTTACTATCGACAGTTGTTAGACTGTCCTGTTTGGTACTTTAGGTACATTTTGAGTTTTTTTGTCATGACAGTTATACTAGGACTGTTATGTTGATACAGGAAGTGTATCCTTTGAGTTTTTTTTGAGTGTATGACGAGGGTGACTTGTCATATTTGATACATGAGGTATCGTTTAGTTTTCTTTTGGCAGCTGTCTATGTACGTGTCAAAGGAATGTTTGGTACTTGTTCTGTTATGATAGTTGCCGAATAACTTTTCATACAGACATTTACCGTTTAGTTATTTAATGTCAGGAGGACATTAAATTTTTTTGCAGTGTTGCAGACGACACATGCGGGAGCATTTGTCGTATTTATGGTTTACAGTTAGCAGGAGGCTACTGTGAACATTTTGGTTGTTAATGATTTTTTTTGGAGACGTCCAAGGTCATTAACGTGTTGTCATCATTTGACATGATGATTGTTTTTGAGTTATTTGAGCGATTTAGCGCTCGTGACTCAAGTTTATGGAGGATTGACGTTTGACATCTCTGTTCTCGGATTCTGTTGCCTGGTTTTAATAGTTATATACTACTGAATACTACTTAATAGTTATATACTATACTAGATCTGATAGCCAATGTAATGTTTCCGAAGAACTATATCTGTGTCAAAACGCGTCAATAGGTTGAGTTTAGTTGGAGTTCTAGTTTTCTCGTTATTTGGAGAGATATTTTTTTGATGACACTTGTGTCATGTTCAGATCTTTTTGTATTGTGAGATATTTTTGTCTTGGGACATCTATATCAAGTTTAGTTTTTTTTTGTGAATTTTGGCAGTGTCTGTATGGAATGTGCAGATGCATTGAGTTTCTTAGTGGCGTGCATAGCGAGATGATGATTGCTCTGTTTTATTAGTTTTTCCGGTTTTTTTGTCCAGGTGTATTGTTTCGCGAGCAATTACACCACTTTTTTGGTTTGGTTTAGAATAACTGTCAGTGAGATAGTTGTTAGTTTGTTTTTGCCTGATGAGTTGTCATAGAGACAATTTCATCATTTTAGTCCCTTATGTATAGTTTAGTTTAGCTCGTTAGTTTTATTTAGCCCTACAGTTTACTTGCGTTTGGCAATTGTGATTTTTTTGAGTCTGGCTTTGAGCAGTGTCGTGTTTGACATTTTTGTGATTTTTGGCTTTACAGTTTTCTGTAAGTCTTTGAGTTTGTTTGATTGTCATATTGTCATTTGTTTTTTTTATTTTTGTTTCGATCTATGGCTATTATCTAGCCTATGGTCATGGTTTGTGGCCTTGGGGCACGTGTATCCGCTCTACATGGTGGGCGAGTTGAGTGTGCTACTGGTTAGTTGCATACTCAACAGTAAAGAATAGCCATGTACGGGTTCCTCGTGACGGTAAGAGTCCGTCAAATGCCACCGTAGTATGTGGTAAGTCTCAAAACATCAATAGTGTCGGAAATTATTTCCGTACACCTTATCCACATACTACGTATATGGTATTGCGTGTGTGGTGTTGTATGGGTGATGTTACGTATGTGGTACTACGTGAATAGTATTACATATGTGGTATTACCTGTATAGTATTACTTTATCGTAATACCTATTTAATAGCTTTTACTTTGGTAAGTAAAACTTATATTTATTCATTTTATTAAATTGATTCGATTAACATACCTGGTGAGGGTTCCGTCGCCATTTGCTTGACAGGGCGTTGACCTTCCGTCGACTACCCTAGGCGATGCGTATTTTGTTTTTTCTTTCTTTCTGAGCTAAGGCTCAGAAGGTTTTTAGTTGTATTTTTTTTATGTAGAGTCATTTTGGGATATCGTGTAGATATGCTCTATTTATCCCATTTTAGTTGATGTACACTACAGTGCATCCCCTCATGCTGACAGATGTAGGGTATTATTTTTCCATATTCATTTCATTTTGATATTTTTTTGCAGTTCTGTCTCTTGGTGATTATCTCTGGTTTTTGTTGTTGTTGGTTCCAGTCACTGCGTTGGAGAGAAGGGTTGAGCTAGTGCAAATTTTGTTGAGGTGTTTAGGCTCGGTTAGCCTTCTTCAGCCTCTGTTGCTCTAGTCTGTAATTTCTTGTCTGACGTTGTTAGTATGATACATTCCGTTTGAGAGAAGGTTTGAACTGGAACAGTATATTTGTCTGGTTGTCTTGGTCTTGTAGTACCGACCGTCAACCTTTAACTGCTCTAGTCCCATATAATTCCTTGTCTGGCGTTGTTAGTATTGTTCATTCCGTCCGAGAGAAGGTTTGTACTTGCATAGTAAATTTGTTTGGTTGTTTTGGTTTTAGGTTACCGGCCGTTATATACCTCTATCTGCTCTAGTATTGTAGTGTTCCTTCTCTGGCGTAGTTGATCTGACATGAACTAGAATGTTGGTTTCAGAAACTATCACCAAGGTTATAAACCGAGACGTATCGATACCATGAATCGATCGACGTTCTCTTTAATTATTTTTTTGAGTCGCGTTGTTTTAGAACATAGCGTTATTAATTTTGAGTCTGCACTTGTCTAGCCTGAGTTATCGATAATTTACACCTATATCGTTATAAAACACCTAACTATAGCAGTATTTATTAATCTTGCGTGCCATACTAGCAGATGTACCTCCGTATTTTTTTTTTTTTTTTATTTTAGCGAACAGTGGCTCGAGTATCTCTGTACTTTACGGCATATCCAGTGACTGTCATAAACTGACTTTAGTAATTTTAAACCTTTAGTTTTTTTATCTCCTGCATCATATATTCTTTACTGGTACTTTTCGTTTTTATTTTGGTTTACCGCTTCCTTTTTGAGAACCTGATCAATTTTCAAATGGGTTTCGTCTATTCTGAAATTCACGAAATAATTTTCTTCTTTTGATTTTTTTACCATCCCCAGATTTGTGAAAAAGAAAGTGTACGTTACAGGTCCATTTCTTTTCTTTTCGGAGGAGGGCAGTGTAACGTTTTTAGTTCGTTACATGTTTTTTTTGAATATGATATATGATGTCTGGCCTATCATCACCGGATTCCCTCTCGTTCAGGCCGGATAGATTGTTTGACGCGTAATTTTTACGTTCCCTGGTCGCCAACCCTGTGATCGTTCGACACAATCCTGTTACTGTTCTGTGGAGGCGCGCGCTCTCAACTCTCCGTGCTTAACCTCAATTTGTTTTGACGCTCTGTTTTATCCCAGCTTTTAGAAATGGTGATTATTTGAATCTTGCTGTATAATCTGAATCAGCTGCCATTTCGAAGCTACAGGGTAGAGTTACGGATGTCCCAACTTGTATTTGTATTTGGCTGGCACGTTGGCGTCCCTTTGCTTTTGTCCTCCAGAATGTCATTTGGAAGAAAGGACAGCTTGTTTATTATTTATTGAGCCCTCGGGAGTATTTCGAGGGTCTTACGGACGGACTATTTACAAGGTACGGGTATTATCCAAGGTCCTAGTATTCCCTTGTGCCACTGTCTTATGGACGGATGTCCCATGGACAAGTGTCCCCTGTAGGATTGATTTGTCTTCACATAGAGTGCCCCAGCGTGGGTGTGGCTTGAGTCCCGTGCTGCTTCACCCCCATTTCTAAGCCTGGATCGCCGACAGACAGTGCAGAGATGCAAGACCTCCTCGCGCTGCTACTGGTTGAAGCAGGGTTGCATTAAAGAACAGCTAAGTGTAATTTTAAGTTCTAGTATCGCATTTAACACCTAAAATGTTTTCAGTCTTAAACAGTAACGTACATTTAAACTATAGCGTACAGACTATATTTAGTGGTTAGATTATTAAGAATATTTATGTCAATGCAGTAGTAAAGGTGTGATTTAGATTTTAGATTTCATAATATCACGCATTGTAATGGTATTACTTTCTATATACATCATTATTACGCTATACTAATAGATGAATGACGAGATAGATTCTAGAATCTACAGGTTGCAACACATCTGATTGAACACTGTATAAATTTAACAATTTAAATAAAGTAATGCTACTTTTCTTATATTTTCTCTAATGTTACACGCATTGTATTTTCCTTATAGTCTTTACATAGAACGTATTTAATATTATTTACATATATAGTTTTATTCAACAGGTAACCACTATAATAATTATTAAAATTGTACAATGCTATTCACCATCAGAATTCGTCACGAATAAATATAGTCATTAGTTTTAAGTATTATACAATTGTGTTTTCTTTCTCTGTACATGCCTGGCGCCCAATATCTAGATATCTTTTGTTTATTATTATTGATTAATTTTCTCTCTAGTGAAATACCTTATCCACGACTGCTCTCCGATGAAAAGCTGCCGTTCGCAGTGGTAGTTGTTTTAAAAAACGCTACAACAGTATGCAGAATTTATTATAATAGTATATTGTTTTTTTTATTAGGAGTAAAAATTACACTTTTCTAGGCGAGGCTGTACGTTTGACGACATACAGGCGAGGCACAAAAAGTCATTTTTACTCCGAATAGAACATGCTTTTTTTTCAAACGCTACAAATAATTTTTTAAAAAATTTCAAACGTTCAAAATAATATAAAACGATTAAAGTCACACCTTGTAAGTAATTATATATCGAGAAACTATGGCTACGCTTGTCGAATTTGACATTTAAATATGTAAATTTAATAATATATTTTCGTATTTTAATGCTTAGACGTAAAAGTGCTTTACCTTAAATTGCTTTTATGCCTGATTAAAGTCACACCTTGTAAGTAATTATATATCGAGAAACTATGGCTACGCTTGTCGAATTTGACACTTAAATATGTAAATTTAATATATTTTCGTATTTTAATGCTTAGACGTAAAAGTGCTTTACCTTAAACTGCTTTTATGCCTAGGCGTTAAAATGACTTTTTTATATTGTCACTCACGTCGGCAAAAATTAATACTTTTGTGACGTTTGAAAAAATCCTATATTTTTGCATATTAAGTTAGTAACAGATATCTAATTTTTATGTTATATCAAAATAAATTTATTAATTACTGAACTGAAATTTGGTCTGTAAACTCAGTCTACTATAACTTAGGAAGTAAAAAAAAGCAATACATAATGTCACTATACCCTCACGTACGGTGAATGACTAAGAAAGAGTTCACTTAACAAATACTCAGTGGGGTTTATATCAAATATATTGTTTATAATGCTGTTTAGTATGGTACGATTTCTCACACTATTCATAATCTATCAAGAAAATGATTTAAAAAGACTGTTAAATAGCAATAAACACAAAATAACACAATGTGTCTCATATTTTAATATATTATGATAAAACTGATATGTAAAACAACTTTTAACAACAAAAGTTTTAACTGCTGTACTTTAAAGATCAGATCTTAAAATACAATATTTGATTTTTATTTATATTGCAGTCAGATTCTCTCTATGTTTTATAGAGGGTGATTCACGGTGATGGCACGTTAGACGTTTATGGATTTATTTTATGGTCATAAGATTTTTTTGAAAATTTGTATTTTTGCATAAAGCCATCTACTCCATCTGTCTAAATTATTTTCAGTGTTACGGTGTTGCCGCATCATACTAAAAGTGGTAGCATCTTTGTTATTTTAAAAGGAACACCCCGTCTATTATTACATTTCTGGAAACTACTTTCATATCTCATTTATACTAATCTATACTGGTCTCTAACAAATTTCGAGATAAAAAATATAACATGTGTAAAATTCACAAAAACATGATCTTGAATAAGCTATGGTAAAAATGCGAATTGAATACTTTTAAAATTGAAATTTGGCTAATAAATTCACAAAAGCCGATATATGTATTTGATCTGCCTAATTAGCCGATTGGACATTATACGAGAACAGCCAAAAGCATATTTATTTTCATTTGTTATAAAATCGCCCAAATCTTTGGTATTTTAAATTAAACCCTATGTATATTTTTTTAAAAATCAACAGATTAATAAAATTACTTTTCAACAATATATCATACCCCAAATCTTCCGGGTTTTAAGTAGAGGTGTTAAAAAAATAATAATTCTATTACTATAATATCATTTCAAGAATTTCGTTACCATGACAATTTTAGAACACTATTAAATTTCTTTGTCAAACATTTTATTTTGTGCAAGAATTTGACAGTGTAATATGTACGATTTTATAAAATATTGGATATTAACACTATCAAATTTTTCATCAAATATATTTTATAAAAGAAAAAGAAAAATTTACAAAGTTTGAATATTTGTCATTGTAAAGATTTTTTTTTAAACAAAACAATTATAATAGAATTATTATCTTTTAAATAACTTTCCTCAACAGACCAGAATGTTTAAGTGTAGGAATGTGAAATATCGTTGGAAAGTAATTTTATTTATGTTTCGATTTTTTAAATAATATACATAGGCTTAAATTTAAAATAACAATGATTTGAACGATTTTATAACATACGGAAATAAACATGTTTTTGCTCTTCCAATCTCAGTTGATTTAGACAGATCGAATATTCCCTTAACATACAACCTTCAATATGCCGAATTTATTATTTAATCAACGTATTGAAGATTATGTTTTTGTCAATTTTACACATGGTTTATTTTTCAAAAACGTCTCTCGAAAACTGGTAAAAGTATAAGTTAGTATAATAGAAAAATTATGGGATATGAAAGTAGTTTCGATAAAATGTAATAATAAACCGGGTGTTCTATTTAAAATAACAAAGATGCTACTGCTACTTTTAGTATGAAGTGGCAACACTGTAATGCTGAAAATAATTTAGACAGATGGAGCAGATTTTTACAGATAGAACGTATTTTCAAAAAAATCTTATCACCGCACATACGGTTATACATATCCCGTAGGACGACAAAAATCAAATTTCTGCTAATCCCAAAAAACATACCGTTTATAGATAAGTATTTTTAATTAGTCAGTACGTCCGAATTTGAAAACATTATAATTTTATTTGTGATAGTGAAAGTTAAAACATATTAAAATTGTGATTGAACTGTTATTAAAAAATCGGTGTGTGTTATTTTATTATGGTATTGTTGAAAACACTTTATAATGGGTTTTCAAGCTTCAGGTATGTAGATTTTAAATGTATTATTGCAATAATTTACGGTGGCTACAAGTTCGAAAAATCTAGGTTTTGGGAAATGTGTTTAAAAAATAATTTTTTTGGTAAACATTATGAATTTAAGAAGAAGTACAAAAAAAGTTCTGCCGAGTACCGTTTGCATTTTAGATTTAAAATTTTACTTAATTCTTAAAATTTCATTATTCAAAAAATTAGCTATCCCAATTTGAGCCTTTTTTCAGAAAAGCCTTTTTATTTCCAGGTAGTCAAATAGAGAGAAATTATTTCTGGTGCTGCAAGAAGAAAGATTCTTTAAATTATCTTCTTCAAAGTGCAAAGAACGAATCTTAAACTATGTAAAAGACAAATTTAGTGTCCGAATTGACTTTCTTTTGAACTTTGAAAAGCAATTGAAAGGCGCGGTAAGATTTTTGTGTCCAAATTGCTTTATAGATGGAAAGCATGTAGAAAGTTTCCAACTAGATTTTTGAAAAGGAATGCTCAGTCGCTAAGGTAGTTTTAAGCTGACTCCAATTACTCATACCGATTGATTTACTCATACTCATACTGAACAAGCAGGATTGGCAACGTCAAAAAGGGGTAGGCCAAAAAAGCCCTTTGCTGAAAGTTCTGTTCTTTAAGAACAAAACAAAGAGACGTTAAACAGCTAGTTTCCGAAGTACTTTTGGAAAAATTATGTTATGCTACTGAATCAAGTTTGATTAAAGGCGGATAAAGAACTGCCTCGGGCTGCACAATATATTTTTACCGAAAAACGAAACAAAAAAAAGAAAACCCTTTGTTCAAGATGTCATAAGGATGTTACATCTCCCCGATAATTTTGCTGAAGTGCCAATAGCGATGATTCAGAATGATTCTTGAGGTACATCGTTTTCACCAAATTTTTGGCTCTTTTTGTGTATAATGTTTTCAGTAAATCAATGATTTTAATCATTAATTAGAATGTGAAACTATTAATTTTTCAGTAGAAAATATTTTTGTCGTCCTAAAGTAGACAATTTGACGTATGTGCACCGGTTCTCCATAAATGTGTAACGTACCATGACCGTGAATAACCCTGTATAAAAACGATCTTTATAAAATTCATCGTAAAAAAGCTTACTACAAAAATCTAAATTCCGTTTAAAAATCGTACAGCTTTTAAAACGTATTTTGAGGATACTTGTGAGGCGCTTAAGCGTTTGCTCACGTCATTAAAGCGATACAGTGTTAAGTGAAAAGAGCAGTTTTCGAAAGTGATAATACGGAAAGCGAGAAGGCTTTGGCGGCCGTGAATTTCCGCCTCGTTCATCTTTAGTTTAGGTGATCTGTAATTTCCTTCGGACTCTTTTATCCGAGTTAAAGTGGATGTATCGACGATTGCAATTAAATATTTAATTACACTTACCTTTAAATCTTCTTCTTTTTCCTGCAATGTGTATTTATCTTTAGATTATATTAAATCAACTTTATAGATATTTGCTATTTTGTGAAATCAACAAAAACAAATTTTGTTTTTGTTGATTTTCACTCATTATGAAATTTGATGATGATTTTTAATTTTATATTAGTTAGTCGTGTAGTAAGCCAATATGTCCAAAAATATAAAAAGAATCATATTAGGTCTAAAATAAAATAAAAATATCGTTATATGCAATAATTTTGGCCATGTGTGTATTTCTAGCATGTTGAAATAGAAGTGTATCATTTTATACAGAGAGCGGCCAACTCTTTTAAAACTGCATCATTTAAAATATTCTGTATAATATTTGACTTAATTTTAATTAAATTATACTGGTAATCAATGCAAATTTCAAACACATTTTATTTAAGTTATCAAATCCGAATTAATTTTAGAACTGAAGATATAATTTTTTATTTTTTAAATGGAACATTGTATATCGTCGGTGTTATGTGTTAAACTGCTAATTCCACTATTCCTAATTTTAGAGGAGAGACAAGATACGATTCAAAAAATATGTACACATGTAGCAACTATATTCAAGCGTTAATATGATAAAAAGATAACAATATTTGTTGGGGAAGAATAAAACTTAATATTTCGTTAAAAATTAAACGTATTATTTAATAAAAGTCTAAAATAGAGTTAAAAGGTTAACACGTTTTACTCACGATATATTTCTTTTGCGAACTATATTATAATGAAGTTCCCGTTCAAAAATACCTAGACATTTTAATTACAATCGAGTGTATTTTGAAAATCATAATGAAAATTGTTTCAAAACTACTTATAGATTTTTAACACCCAAGGTTTTATCGCAGTGCTCGTTTTCTTAGAAGTCCTAATAAAATAGGGTATAAAATTATAATACACAGGGAAAGCAAATAAACAGCATTGCTTTCCAGAATTTTAAGTCGACCACTCTTTATATACTTTATGTTGTAAATGATCTTTAAAATTCTTATTTTGTAACTAAAATATTTTGACATTAATTCACAAAACGAAAAATAAATCAATATAATATAATAGGCATTTTGAATTAAATATCATGTAAATCAATATATCATGAACTAATACTGCTTAAAACTAGCTGAAAACTTTTATAAGCTATTCATTGATAAAATTCGAGAATAATTTGACAGAAAATTTAAGAAGATTCTATTAACAAATTCGTAAGTAAACAATTTTTTAGAACATAATAAATTAATTTATAAAACATTTAAGTTTATAATTTCAAAAAGAAAATAAATGTAGAACAACATAATATATGCCTTCATAATAGGATGTCTAATATTATATATTTAATATTAGTTATTGGTTAGTTTATTTTTTTATAGTATATAAGTTTGGATAGAATATAAGTTTGGACCACCGCTGTTTATCTAATCCTATCATAATTATAACTTAAAATTTTCAGTTTAAATAATACGCAAACGTTTTATAGAAAAATAGCATTGTCACGATATACGATGTGATCGAAAGACGGCTGAGGAATAACAATCGATGATAATTTTGACGAGATCAATCTATAGACATCGTTTACTAAAAGTTAACATAAAACTTGTTAAAATTAACATTAATGTCTATGATAATAGCACGTTTCTAGACACACAAATTTGTTTCCAAAAAAATATATTTCTCGAATTTTAAACTATACCATTTAAAAGCCATAGTTATTCCACACAAAAATAAATTAACCTTCTTAAGCCAACCGACAGTAAGAGCCATTTAAATTAAAAAAAAGTACGAATCAATTAATGACGTCTAGGGCTTGATCTTGCCAAAGATATTTTCGATTGTTATTCCCCAGCCATTTTTGACGCCGTTTTTTTCGATCGTATGTACTTTTAAAATGAAAACTAACATCAACTCAATACACTTTCTAGTAATAATTTATGACATACGTACTGCCTCCGTATCGCACAATCGCAGATCTTTTCTTGAGAAACTTGAACTCCATTCGATAATCAAAGTTGTATCCGTTCTCCACCTTCGACAGCTTGTACAGATTTACGTGGATGGTGATGGATTTCGTTTCGCTGTAGTACATCACGGGCCCCCATGACGTCCCGCACCATGAGCCGCCCACCTGTGGAAGTTTACATGGATTGTATTCACAATTGATCAATTCTAACAGGGGCGAAATTTAATAGAATGTGAAAAATGTAATTCTCAGCTCGCATATGAACATTTTTCCTAAACGGATTTACTTTATACTTTTCTAAGATTGTTATTTTTTTTCTAGATAAGATACAGGGTGTTAGAACCAAGAAGAGTGAACAAAAGTTTAAAAACTTATATGAATTTAATAAACAACTTATTATTAGAAACGACTAATATTATTTCAAACTTTATATTTGAAAAACATTCTTTTGAAAACAAGTGGCCGAAACATAGCATATTTTTAAATTAAGAACAGCCATAAATATATTTTAATAGTAAATACGATAGAAGTGTATCAAAGGTAGGCTGACCAGAGTGGCCAATAGAAAAACGTTCTGCTCATGGCTCCCGCCTGGCAACGAAACGTGTGCAAATCTCTACTAATCATGTTGGTCCCACTATCTTTGACAAAGATTGTTTAATACAGACAAATTAAGGGTTTTCAGATTATATTTTTTATTTTTATCACACGATCTCACATTTAAAACAATAATATTGTCGATTAAAGTAATTTACGCTAATCTTATGAAGAATAGTGTATGTCTAAATGTAATAGTATAAATCTGTCATTAAAATATCATAATATTGAAGTATACGATTCTCAGTTTATATATTAATTAAAATTTTAGTTTCAAAAGCTGTAATCTAATACATTTATAATTTCTCAAATACATGATTTATGCGCCATGATTGTAGTTTTCAGCTGTCTATATTAGAGTAGTCAATATATACAATACTTATTTATGAAAGGTATATTTTCCTAGGTATACCGAGATGCGTCTCAAAAGTGGCTCACCTCTATAACTTTTTTATTTTTTCAGATAAAAAAACGAGATTCGGTATGTTAGTATATGACATAAATTGGGATTGATTGATTAATATAATTGTATCCAATTGTTTTTAGTCACTTCCTGTTTTACCGGAAATGACTACAACTTTTGATTTTTAAATGGCACCCTCGGTATTTTTTTACTTTATTCGATAGAAAATGACTCTCTGAATAAAATGACATATCATATGCCAACTTTTGATATTTTCGCTTTAAAAAATCCTATTTTAAAATTCAATCTAGAGTGCCATGATTGTGTTAAAACACTATTTTTTATCCAAGGAGTCTTGGAAAAATAGATTTGATCGTCTAATTTTTTTCCTGTCTTGTCCTGGCCGGTTGAAAGATGCACAAATCGTATTTGTAATCTTATATGTCAATTCTTTCAAATGGAACGACGCGACGGTGGCTCGTTAGCATGTGGAAAAAGCATTTTTTTACAAATAATTTGGTACCACACGTTTGGTATTTCGTATCAAATTATCGTTATAAACCGCATGCTATAATTTTAAATGAACCATATGAGAAAATGTCAAAAGTTGACATATGCTATGTCATTCTATTCAGAGTGCCATTTTCTATCGAATAAAGTAAAAAAATACCAAAAGTGCTATTTAAAAATCAAAAGTTGTAGTCATTTCCGGTGAAACAGGAACTGACTAAAAATAATTGATTACGTCAATCAATCCCAATTTATGTCATATACTAACATACCAAATCTCGTTTTTTTATCTGAAAAAAATAAAAAGTTATAGGGGTGAGCCACTTTTGAGACGCACCCGGTATATTTTATTGTCATCATACCTTGAGGTTCCATTTTTGATATGTAAAACAACAATAATATTGTAGATTAATGTCGATAATATACATATAGCACTCACTCAAAATGTCTGTTCTCAAGTTCCTTCCTTCAAAATGTCTTAATATTCTATTTGAGTTATGTTTTTATGTTAAAATATAATAAAATATTCTTTAAATAAATCACATGGTATTCCGTCCTAATTATTTCGTCTTAAAGTTTTAATTATTTATTTCGTTTAGATAGAAACTAGTAATAATAATAATTTTAAACTTACCTGAGGCCGGTTGGACTCCGTGATTTGTAAGGCACCATCAGGACAGCCGTCCGTAGTGAACGATACGAAACGACCCAATGTAAAACTGTCGAACGTTACCTTTAAAAAAATAAGGAGTTAAATAATACGGTATCACTGTTGATTATCAAGTTAGTTAAAGACACGAGTCTGTGAATAATCACGCAAAATCATTACATAGTTACTGGTGGTTGCCAGTTTACTTATTTCAAATATAAACGCCTATAAGCTTTACAATCATTCTTGGATTCTACATTTAATTATAAAAATATTTTTGTATATTATTCTATACATAATGTTTTACTGAGCAAGCTTCCGTAATATACAGAGCTCTTAAATAAGTACAAATATTTTCAGGGTTGGTAGATTTCGATAAAAGAAACATATTTTCTCTTTACCGTTTTTCAAAGTAATTCTAAAGTAAACAAGATATTTTAATAAACAAAATACGAGTAGCGGAAAAAGGGGCCAAAAAACCCTACATATATGCTTATTCTCTGCATTAAGTTCATCAGACCGAAGGGAACATCCATTCGACGACCTGTTTCGGAGATTTTTCTCCATCGTCAGGCCGACTTTGCTGTAATCGTCGATCTGACCAACGAAAAGCAGAGAATAGCATTTGAGTACAAAACGTACTACTATCGCGAGAGTGCTAGATGCTCTATGCCATCTAGCGGCAGCTGTGACAATCACAGATTGTACCGCCAAAATTAAAACCAGCGGCCTACTGGACAAACATGCTTGCTTCATCCACCTTACCGTAGATGGAGCTAAGAAGGCTTAGGTAGGGTATATATAAATAAACAAAATACGAGTAGCGGAAAAAGGGACCAAACCAAACCAAACCAAACCAAACCCTACATATATGCTTATTCTCTGCATTAAGTTCATCAGACCGAAGGGAACAGCCATTCGACGACCGGTTTCGGAAAATTTTCTCCATCGTCAGGCCGACTTGCAGTAACCCTCCATCTGACCAACGAAAAGCAGAGAATAGCATTTGAGTACAAAACGTACAACTATGGCGAGAGTGCTAGAAAATCTCCGAAACCGGTCATCGAATGGCTGTTCCCTTCGGTCTGATGAACTTAATGCAGAGAATAAGCATATATGTAAGCCTAATTCGGCCCCTTTTTCCGCTACTCGTATTTTGTTTATTTATATATACCCTACCTAAACCTTCTTAACTCCATCTACAACGTGGATGAAGCAAGCACAAGATATTTTACTTTGGAAATTTCAAAAATTGTAAATATAATATCCAAAATAAAAATATTTCCAAAAATTTTTTCAAAAAATTTCAAATTTTCAATTTTTTTGGCGAAAAAAAACTAATAGACGTGTTTCTAAAGTCGAAATATATTACCCCATATATATTTGCACTTATTTAAGACTCACCTTGTATAATAAAATACATTTTTATTATTTTAACCTAACGTCAACAGTTTTTGTAGACGTATCTGTAAAAAAAACTAAAGTGTTCTCGTATAGTTAATTAAAAAAATTAAATATTTTAAATAGATTTTTTCTTTATTCTTTGTATTTTTTTGCTTCCGACGACGGAAAGAGATAAACTTTCCGAAACGTTAAGCATTTGCTTGTTCGTTAGGTAAATTTGTTTCTCAGTAAACCTAACTGCTGACAATTAGTTTCCGTTGGATTAACGCAGCAGTGTTTGCAAAAAATAACTATTTTATTTTGTAGATTTTCTTGCAGTGGTGAAATACTAATATAGAATTTTTTGGAGAGACTAATCCGCAACATAGGTATATTTCTTATTTTAGTTCTATTTAAAATCGTGTTATAATTTTAAATTAATTTTAAAATAAGTGGCATTGCAAAACAACTAAGTAGCATAGCAAGTTGATTATAATTAACGTCAGTTTAGCTTATTATTTTAATGCCAACTTCTAAATAAATCGTATTTATATATTCAAAACATTTGTAAAGTTTATATAAATTTTAAGAGAAGCTTCAAATTCAACGAGAATATTACCTATATATGAAATTATGCTCTAAGTATTAAATTTTAACTGACGTACATTATCTATATATTCCGCATATTTAATTATAAACTCGGAGGAGAATTTTATTATGTTTATTATATGGGGAGTTCGTATATCGTGCTAGGGTAACGAAAACTTTTAAGAAGGAAGTTTCTCTATACTACGCGAAAATTATCGCCAAGAGGAAAATTTGCATTTTTTAGAGCTGTAAGTTATGCTTTTAACAACTTTCTTACACATAACACTTAAGAGATACATTTTATATAGCTGTATTATATTTGAAACATAACCTATTAATCAGAAGCGTATTTTATATTTTTGTTGTATACTGCCGTCCTATGAAAAAAACCCGTATCGCCAAAATTTAAAAAAAAATGAGATATTGCCTTATACTGGATCTTTATATGGTTTACTACTGTTTTACATAGAAAAAAACTCGCATTAGTTAATTTTTCCTAAATTTATAATAAAAAATAGATTCCGCGTATGTGACATAATTTCCCCTAATGCTAAATTAAAATCCCGTATAAACAGATCTCTAAGTGAAAACCCCGTATTATACAAGCAAATACGAGCTTTTAGCGAAGCAGATTGATTTGACGGGGTTTTTGCTTAGCATAAGTGATGTGGCGCGTGGTCGCGATTTGTTACGACCTGAAAGGCGGTGTTTTTTATTTAATGTTTATTTGTTGAATGTTTATTTTATATACAAAAACACTTAATATAAAAATATTTGTTTCCTTTAATTTCTTAAAAAAACACAGTTGTATTGTCCAGTTTACGTAGTAATAACCCTGTAAATACAAATTTAACGACTTACGGGGTTTTCACTAAGTAAAGTAACTGACTTTTGGAAATTTTAAACCCCGTAAACCCACTTTTGGGTATAAGCAAATAGTTTATATGACTTTTTTTACATATTCTTGTTAGGAACCCTTAAAAATCATATTACAGTAAATTTTAGGCATTTAGAATATTTGATAACTAAAGGTCAAAAGAAAATATATTAAAACGCGTTTTTCTCAAAATCATGTTGTCTGGAGGTACGGGGGTCAAAAACAATCAAATATCAATTTCTTAAACTGAATGAAACTGAAACTTTATATCTTTAGATACTTTTCGATAATAAAAGCAAATGTGTGCTTATAATTTATATTAGTGACGGGATAACTCGAGCGAAAATTCGCTCGAGTACTCTATTATTGAAATAACCGACATCGCTCGATTATGAACGAGCGGCGAATGCAAGCGATCCTAGAATGAAATAAATTGAAATCCAATTGTATTGTGACATCCTCGATAAAAAGCCGAGCGAATTTTCTACATACACTGCAAATAGCAAATTTATACGACGTTATCCGTTGCATATCTGAGTGACAAACTTTTACGACCTACATCGACAATGCTTTGAAATAAACTAAATCAAGCGAATCGCTCGTCGCTTGCTACTTGCCATTCATCACCGAAAGAATATGTGCTCTGCGTACGCAACTTACTGCTTGACGTTACGAGTACAACAAGCGACGGGCAAAAAACCGTATTTTTAAATACGAGCGATCGCTCGATTATTGAAATCGCTTGGAACTCGAGTACTCGATTATTAAAATTAATCGGTTTTTCCCATAACTAATTACTATGCAAAGTGAGTCTTAAATAAGTACAAATATTTTATGGGTAGTATAATTCGACCCCAAAAACACGCCTATAAGTTTTTTTTGCAGAAAAAGATTTTTGAAAATTTGGAATTTTAAAAAAAAAATGGAAATAAAAAAAATTCGAAATTTGTTGGAATTCTTAATTAAAAAGCATAAAATCTTCACTATATAGCAACATATGTAGTAGATTAAATTAACAAGAAAGAAACACCAGAAAAAGTCCAGTGGTTCCCACAATTTAAGCGAAAAAGTATACTATGTCGGTTATTTTCGACTTATTTGAGAAACGGCGAAGAGAAAATATGATTTGTTTATCGAGATATACCAGCCCTGAAAATATTTGCACTTATTAAAAACTCACCCTGTATATTTGCAAATGTTTTGTTTTGTAAAATCGACTAAAAATCGTTTTCAGCTATATCCTTATCGACACTTATATTGATTATTAAAGTCAGGAGGGTTATGACTGAGGGGTAGAGCAAAAAAAGCGCTTAAAAAACATGCCTAAAAAGCTTTTTATCCGAAATAATGGGGTAAACAGTTTTCCCCTCGCAATTTTTAGTTAAAATATTTATTAACCGTTTAAATCGTGCTAATGCATTCATACTGTTGAAACCTTAATAATGATGGGAGCTTTGTGTTACAATCTGAACACTATCGATCATTATCTTTATCCTCTAATTTGTGTATTTTGATATATCCGACTTAAAAAATAATTTCGTATTATTGCTTGCATATTTTTCTTTTAATAAAATTTAATTACCAATTTGTTAGCAAAGAAAAAATAGGAAAGAAGTAATGAATTATGATATATTATATTACACAGGGTGAGTCTTAAAAAAAGTGCAAATATTTTCAATGCTGGTAGATCTTGATAAAAGAAATACATTTTTTCTTTACCGTTTTCGAAATATAAGTTTAAAATGACCGAGTTATTCAAGTTCGAAAATTTAAAAAACATATTTTTTTTTGAACAAATTTGAGAGCCACCGAATTTTTCCTATAATTTGGATCCCGCCGTAACCAATAACAGAGATTAAATGATACCGTTGTTAAATTTGCAGTAAACAGACAGTTCTAAAAAGTTTTCTAAAATATACAGGAAAGTTTAAAAGAAAATGCATGATTTTCAACATCTATAAATATCTACATATCTACAAAAAAAACTCACAGATGTGTGCCTGGGGTCGAAATATATCATCACTAAAAATATTTGCACTTACTTAGGACTGACGCTGTATAAAAAAATTGTATGCCTAACTTTTGTTCTTACTAAATTGTGTTTAATTCTGAAATAGAAAATAATACGATGTTGTATATTTAATGAAGTAAGATGATTGAAATATAAATTAAATATTTATATAAACAAATAAAGATAAAGTATTGTATATTTTAGAAATATACAGTACTCATATTTTATTGGTAGTTTTATTAATTAGATATCATAAGTTACTTATATAAAATACTCGATATTATTATAAATTACTTGACAGCCATACGTCCGCTAATCATAAACAAATTATGAAAAACTGTCCTAAAAATATCATAATATTGATGTATATGATTCTCAGTTTATTTATTAGTCAGTTGTATATTAAAATTGTATTTTTAATAGCTATAATTTAATAAAATTTTAACCTTTCATATGACTGTAGTTTTCAGCAGTAAATATAGTATGCAGATAGCCAAGATAGTGCAAGCACTGCACTTCAAATACTTATTATTACCTTAGTTTTGTGAATCCAAAATACCCATTAAACAGCCGAGTAGCCGTAGGTTCATATATTTCTTTTGCTAAAAAAAATCCGTTAATATTTTACACCCAGCAGTAATTAAATTTGCACCTTTTGGCATAATAGACGAGAATAGTACACATTTGCATCCAAGTAGCATGGTCCTATACACTAGTATGTAGTGTATTACATATCTCGTTTTAATATAATTATGGTAATATAATATTATATTGCTGGTAATACAATTCGTAGAGTAATGGTCTTAGGTTTTTGTTATTTACAATTTATTATATTTGTTAATATTAAAGCAGATTTAGAAACTAGATAGAGAACTTAATAAAATAAAGTTAAAGCTCTTTAAAAAATAGTATGCAATATATCTCATAGTCTAAAATTAACTCTTTTATTTATTTCAAATTTATTGATAAATATAAAATATTTTTATGGCATATCCTTTAAAGAGTTTAATGCCATCCGTATTTGATTTCATTATTTTCAAATCCAATAGCCCGTAAAAGTATTATCGGGCTATATATGGTACGGTATCAGACTATACAAATTTGACGGGATACAATTGAATTTGTTTTTTGGCTATTGGCCAGAAATGAAGGGAAAATTGAATTTACGTCGAGAAGCCTGGTAAAAACATGTCACTGTCCCAACAAATGTCAAATAATATTAGGTTTTTCCCTCTTCGGTGGCAATATTTTAAATTAACCGAAAAAAATAGTAGCTAAAAGATCTTCTTAAAAGAACCGAGCATAACTCTAAGATTAGATAGTTTGTTTAATAAAACAATTTATTAATTAATTAAAGAAATAAGTTAATATTAAAATTGCTCTATTTTTGGCTGTGGACACAGAAATTATACTACAATGACTAAATTTTAAACTTCCATTATTAGTTTAGTTCTTCTACCATTAATGTTACATCTTAGAATCATGATATATTTTAGTACAATTAGATATATTGAACAAAGAAAGAAGTGCAAGAATAATTTTCCTATGCGCTTGTAGAATGTAGAATGTAGAATGTTTAGGAGGAGATTTAATCACCGCGATCCTATAGATCTATTGTATGTTCCCCTTTCTTGAATTATAACGAGTTATAGCTCATAATACAGTCTCAGGACTTTAACAAAAGCCAGTATCTGAGACGGCTCCACAGAGGC
Source organism: Sitophilus oryzae (assembly GCF_002938485.1). Lineage (NCBI taxonomy): Eukaryota > Metazoa > Arthropoda > Insecta > Coleoptera > Curculionidae > Sitophilus > Sitophilus oryzae. Next base: position 6,506,740 of record NW_022147432.1, read on the forward strand.
CAGCTCTCCATTCCCGACATCAGCCGTATCAAAGTTCATGGCACGAATAGTCGTCGTCTCGGCGCACTCAGTGATAAGGTGTTCTGGTGTTTCTCCATTTTCTCCACAGAATCTGCATTCGCCGTTGTTTCTCAGCTTTAGCCTACTGAGATGTTCGTTGAGGAGACAGTGTCCTGTTAGAAACCCCGTGACAATCCGAAGATCCGTTTTTACTTAAATTAAGGAAAACCTTTGATTTTTCGGAGGAACTTCTTCGAGTGTCTTAGACCGTTGGAGGATACCCATTCCAAGTTACGGATGGAGTCTTCCAGATTCTTCAGTTCCGCTTTCAGTTGGTTCCCGTTTGGAAAACAGAACGGTTCTGGTCCAGTTAGTGGAGTATTCGCTCCTTTACTAGCTAGATCATTTGCTTTTTCATTGCCTTCTATCTCTTGGTGAACAGGCACCTAAAGTAGGAGAACTTTATTTTCTTTGCCTAATTTGTTGAGTTTCTCTAGGCATTCTTTGACCAACTTCGAATTGATGGTTACTGAGTTGATCGCGTGAAGTGCTGCTTGACTATCGGATAGGATGGCAATTTCCTGTTTTCGATAGTTCATATCTAAGATAAATTGTACGCATCTTTCGATAGCGTAAATTTCTGCCTGAAGGATAGTGGGGTAGGTGCCCATTGATTCGGAGTATTTAGTTTTCGGCCCAAATACTCCTATCCCTGTCCCTCCTTTTTTGGAAGCATCAGTATACCACGTTGTGGTATGGTCTTTTATATGCTGAGTAAGCGTTTCTTTCTCCCCAATCCTTTTTATTACTCAATACTACAGTGAGGTGTTTCTCAAAGTTATAAATTCTTGGTATGTCATCCACTGGGACTTCCTATGCGCTTGGAAAAATACTTGCACTTATTTGTAAACCCATTATACAGCGTTGGGTTAAGTTTAAATAAAATAAAATATAAACAAATAGAAAGAAATAAATAGAAAGCTAACCTACTACTTTATACACACTTTCCAAGTAACATATCTATTCATACGTATGTAGCCAAGCTAATAATAACAGAACAAAAACAGAAATGGGTTACTGACACCTTTTAACCTGACACCTGTAAAGTAGCAGAAGTAGATGGGATGCCTCTCCTGTCCTTCTATAAATGGGCCAGGAAACTACTCACCATTTAGTAAACATTACAAGAAGCAGCTTAACGATGAGATATATACCAACCGTTTAGAGAATAACAAAAGTAATATTCATACACAAAATTGGCTAAATTGACTAGACCAACCCTAAATAATTTAGACGATGGAAAGAGTATGAAGAAAACAATGGAGAAAGTAGTGGACAACTATTATTAGAGAAAATCATCTAAGGTTAAACCGCTGCGCTGCACGATAGTCAGCAATAATATCGAGAGTGGCAGATCCACAGAAACTGGTCTGTACTGGTTATAAAAAAAAACCGTTCTGCTTCCCATGTGGAAAACGACTTAAAGCGGAACTTAAGAACCTAAATCCGTATCCTGAAATCGAAATTCTCCAACAATCCAAGACACTCGAAGGAATTTCTCAGAATTACGACCGAGAAAAATCAAAGATTTCTCATAATTTCAGTAAGAACAATTTTCGGATTGTCATGAGGTTTTTAACAGGACACTGTCTCCTTAAAGCTGAGAAACAACGGCCAATATAGATACTGTGGGAAATAATGTGAAAAACCAGAACACCTCATCATTGAGTGCACCGAGACGTCAACCACCTGCCTGTAGTAGCCCTGTAGCCAACTAGACCTGTAGCTTTTATCAAAGTCCTGAGGCTGTATGATGAGTTATAACTCAACACCCCTACTATACTCATAATTAACCCCCCTCCTATACTTTCTGCATTCTACAAGTGGTTATACACTTCGCATTTTTCTCTCTACGAATAACACGATCGCTATATCGATTGGATCGATGGTTGTATGTACTGTTCATTCTCTATAATTCAATACACTCTAAGTGACAGAGGCCACAATGCTCAATAATTATGCGATTCTACATCGGAACAAGAAAGTGTTTGGCAATTCAAATATTCAAAATAAATTATTTATGGACATCGGCATTCCCAACACCGCCGCAAAGTAGATTCTAAAGCTCGAACATGCATTTGCGTTCTAATTGTGCTTTCGTTCTGTTTCAATCGATGGAAGTGCGACATCTGGCTCTCTATCCCTACAAAGTTCATTTCGTGTTATTCAAATTATTCATCCCGAAATTTTAATACCGACGACCGTATTGCGAACTGCGAAATAATTGAAGCAATTAACAGTTGTGCTTCGCATTAATAAAAAGATATTATTATTCCAAAATGCTATTGTTTTTTGTGGCTTATAGTTTCGTAGTTTCATGGCTTAGACAGAATATGTTTTTGTTAAGTTGGATTTATTTCGAACAAAACATTTCTGTTGTTGTGAGAGAATAACGAGTTATGATGAAAAGTTATTTAATTAATGCTACATTAAATGTAAATGGAGGATTGAAGCGTTTAGGTTAGGAGCTTCTCGTTACTTTAGCGTGCTTTGATTTTTTGTGCGGTTGGCTACCAGATATTTTAAAACAAATACGAAAAACTTTAAGGAGTGATTCTGTTTGTCGAATTCCAAATATGATTTTAATAAAATTTTGTCATAAGACGCCAGAATGTGGTCATAGAACAACAAAAACAAACAAACAAAGGATTTGACGGTGATTAAAGTTACTAGTTTTCTTATACTAGTTATCTTTCATGGCTTAGACAGGATATGTTTTTTTGAACAAAATATAAAGATATTGTCTATATTATTACTCTTTATTTTCAATAAAGAGTTATTATGAAAAATTATGAAATTTAATCAATGCTGCAGTAATGGTAAATGGTGGATTAACACGTTTACGTTAGTGGATCCGCGCCACTTTGATGTGCTTAGATTTTTTTGCTGATATTTACACAGTGTTTAAAAATAGATGCGAAATACTTTAAAAGTTTATTTCGTCCGAGAAATAAAGTGTAGATTGTTTTATGAGCGTTAAGTCAAAAATCAACCCCTATGATTCTTATTAACAAAACTAAAAGTAAAACTTACGCAATATAAGAAAAAAAGAAACTTTTTAGAACACTTTTGGCGTTTCAAATATTGTCCCGTTTGTTTCAATTCATTATTTCGACTAATTTTTACAATTTACGACTAATTTATTGAAAAAATTGGTTATCTGATTTTTAAATTGTAGGCTGTATGAATGAAATTAAGATTTTAGATATAGTTTCTGGCATTAATACAGGGTGTTTCAACGGAGACGGCACATGTTTTATGGAACATCCTGTATAGAGGATAAGTTTGGTTTGGAAAATAATTTTTATTTTCAAAAAAGAAGTTGTTCAAGTTGTTATAAACTGTTGTTCAGAAGAAAATTTAACATTAGTAAAGAAATAAAACAGTTTTTAAAAGCCTTGATTAAATTCCAAAAATAAATAATTGTTTTTTCTAGACGTAATGATCTATAAAACAAGTGTTTAAAACTTATACATTACATACGAAGAATATACATTATATAGATTGTAATTTTATTTCATATTTTTGTAATAAATTTTTAATCAAGAATTCATTGATTTCAAGCGATATTATACTTAATATTTTCCACAGTTTTTAACGTTGTTATTAGAACGCTAAACTGATATCATGTCGATCACGTTTCCTGTATACTATTTCACTTGCGTGTCACGAAATTTACTCAAATTTGTTCGTGCATTGTGGCACTAAATAGCAGAACAACTGTTTGCCATATATTTTCCAGAACATTTTAGAGTAACTTTTAAACAAACATACGACTCCGTAATGTTCATAGAGAGCACATAGAGATTTAAATTAAAAATTGTTTTTTTGCACCTTTTGATTTTAACAACATACACAAAAATACAAAGGAAGAAGTACAATAACAGTGCTATCCATGTATTTATGCATGAGGCATTGAAATGGACATCATGATTCCCTATGCTTGACAGTCCTATGTTTCCTTTCAATGGAGACATTTTAATTTGATTTGAAATTTTGAGAATTTTTACGTATTTACTGCTACTGGACTTATGATGTTTATTATTTATTCGTTTTGTTCACAGGTAGTAAATCTAGAAGAATATTTTGTCTCAGATCTTAAATTAACAGTGACAATATTGCGATTTAACGAAAAAGCCTAAAATAGTTTGTTAAGCAGGGTGCGGTAGATCACCGTCAAAAATATAGAGAAATAAGTCAAATAAGGGAATAACTTTTTACTGATAACTATGTAATATACGTTAGGTTGTAGTAATTTACTTACATTTAGCTAGTTATTCAGGGTCAGTCTTAAATAACTGCAAATATTTTTAAGGGTGGTATATTTCGACGCCAGAAGATTTATTTTACAGATTCACAGATTTCTTACAACATTTATTCAATAATTGTTTACTAAAATCCTGTTTGTTTAGGTCATAGCTTCTAGGAACTATTTAGATTTGCCTATTTTCTGCAACACAGCAAAACGAACGGTATTGGAGCAAATAACTGTTATGCATGCATCGACAGAAATCAAATAAGCAAACTGAAATTATTAACCGGGAATTTGAAATTGTTGCTTTTGGTACACGTGTGTCCTTCCAAATTGCCGCACAATTTATGAATTTAATTTTGGAACTAGAGCGTTATAAATTTTCGTATGCCCCGGTTTAATTGGTGATATATTCGGGCCAGATGAGACAGCAACGTTATAAAACTTTACAATATCGTTATATGTGCATATTATGGTACCACAATTTATAAAATTGAAAATCGTAAAATGGTTACATTCTAATTAATCACCTTGTTTGGATATTTGTGAGCGATTATAGTGAAAATTAAAAAATATTGCTGGTACAGTTTAGTATAGTACTAGCTTTTCCTCGCGACCTCGTTCGCGATACACCTCGACTCATTTTACGTTATTATGTATTTAAAAATCGGAAATTTATAAACCACTTGTTATTTTTTCAAACCCTTTATATGACCTTATGCAAACTTTATATACCAAATGTATACATTTTGTTAATACTCTTCTGAAATCAACTCAGAAATAAACAATCTCATAATTCTGATAATTATAAAATTCAAATGATTCCAAAGAAGATCAATTTTGGCCTCAAAAATATTTTGTAATTTTAAAATTCATAAAATTCGTAATCTATCGCTCACGAAGTTTTATATAAAATTTTACTAACTTTATTTATGTAGCGGACAAACTCCGAAAATCTCTTCTTGAAAAAGTGTTCACTCAAGGATCGTTTGTGCAAAGTTTCACACTTCTAGACCAGATAGCAAGAAATTTTCATTCAACAAACTTTCCAATACAATTTTACTGTCTAAGAGGAGGAATTTCCTAAAATCGCTTTGTCCAGCTAATATACTAATTCCATCATTTGTAATTTATATGTGTAAACTGACCGCTAATATGCCGCTAATACAAAAATAAAAACTGACAATTATCCAGCTGACACATCAGTGTATGACAACGACAAATAATTTCTCAAGGTATTGTGTGTAGGTGTTTTTCAGGTCTGTTTTAACATTTATTCATTTTACATAAAGAAATGGCGATTAAACGATATAAAAATGCTGCATAACAAATCTATACATATATACCTTTCATTTAAAAAAAGAATCATGAAGATTGGTGAAGCGGTTTCGGCGGGAAGGATGTAACAAAAAAACCCTTTGAGCTTTTATATAATGTATGGATGGATGGATAATATGTAATAATGCAGGAGACTTATTGTCAGTAGACTGAATTAATAAATAATAAATATGACGGTTCGTTACAACAAATTTCTCGATTTAGCTTTAAGCAAATATTCTTTTTAAAAAACGTAAAATCAAAATAATTTAAACCTTTTTTTATAAAAAAAAGTTTTATTTTTTAAAAAGCAATTACATGCGGAATTTTTTTTGAATTAATTTATTTATAGGAGGTATAGTGTGCGATAGAGTGGCCGAAAATTTACCACATGTGGATATTTTTTATAGAGATTTCAATAAAAAATAGGCTGTACTTAAACTGCCGTTAAACGGTAGCTTACTAAAATGCCGTTAATAGGTATGACGTCGTTGATGTGACGCACTTGACGGCTTTATGAAATATAGGAATTTTATACCAACGCTATCCACCCCACCAAATAACCAACTTAACCAACGCAACTAACCTCGACACTGATAAAAAAATTTAAAAAACAAATATAAATTAGTAAAAACCAACCAACCCCACCTAATAACCAACTAACCAATGAATTAACACCCTCCAAATAATCACGCTAACCAACCCGCCAAATAACTAAACCAATCCAACCAAAATGAGTGAAACCAATGCAATAAGATCACGCTAAAGCAAAAAAAAAATATAAAAAAGTCTTGGTCAGCGTGAGATTTGAACCCAGGATATCTCGGATCAAGAATGTCGGATATCTACTAGTGGGTAAATGAATTTGTAAATATATTACGACTTTTCTTGGAACTTTAGTTTCGGAGATATAAATTTAATCGGACCTTTTTAAGAAAATTAATTTTATTTTTCAGAAACTATTTGAGACAGAGTTTACCAAAAATGCTTTTTATATCTACTAGTGGGTAAATGAATTTGTAGATATATTACGACTTTTCTTGGAACTTTAGTTTCGGAGATATAAATTTAATCGGACCTTTCTAAGAAAATTAATTTTATTTTTCAGAAACTATTTGAGACAGAGTTTACCAAAAATGCTTTTAATATCTACTAGTGGGAATGAATTTGTAGATATATTACGACTTTTCTTGGAACTTTAGCTTCGGAGATATAAATTTAATCGGACCTTTTTAAGAAAATTTGTTTAATTTTTCAGAAACTATTTGAGACAGAGTTTACCAAAAATGCTTTTTATATCTACTAGTGGGTAAATGAATTTGTAGATATATTACGACTTTTCTACCGTTTAACGGCTGTTTAAGTACATCCTAAAAAATATTAATTTAATTTAGCTACAAGCGATACCAATTAAACTTTTAGTAACATAATCGAGGACACGATTTTTAAATTCATTGTTGCCAACCATGGATATATTCGGCGCCAGGCTGACTAACTGGAATTAAAATTTTCCGCTGGAGATTCAGGTGGTAGCTCTGCTGTAAAAAATGTCACATTTTATTAATTTCCTAACATTGTCATTCGTTTTGACACTTTAGTTTTGTATTACGAGTTTTTGGTTTAAATTAATTGCGTTGATACTTTAAGCTTAAAAAAATTACTAGCAGACCTTGCAGTCGAACGATGTTCTTTTTAGAACCTCTTTTAGGGCGAAGTGCACAAGATAGCTTAATAGGCGTTGGAAAAAAACTCATCGCAAGCTTATTAGAATATTTTGAACGGGAAAGCGGTAGTAATGACCCTTTATGGCCCCTAAGTGCTGTTATCGAGCAACAATGTGACATGAATGTGCGAATTTGACACTTATTGATAGTTTAATAACATATTTTTGTACTTTTGTGCTTAAGGGTAAAGCTGCTTTCTTTAACGTTCAGGCATAAAAGTAGAGCACTTTTACCCTTAAGCACAAAAGTAAAAAAATATATTTTTAAACTGACATTAAGTGTTAAATTCAACGAGCGTAACCATAGTTTCTCGAAATACAAGGTCAGACTTAAATAAGTGCAAATATTTTCAAGGCTGGTAGATCTCGATAAAAGAATCATATTTTTTAAATAAGTCCAAAATAACCGAGATATTTGGCTTTGAAAATTTAGCAAAAAAAAGGATTTTTTGCTTTATTTTGAGAACCACTGGATCTGTTCTGGGTTTTCTTTCTTGTAAATTTAGTCTACTACCTATGTTGCCATATGATCAACAAATTATGTTTTTAAGTTAAAAGTAAAAAAAAATCAAAAAACTTTAAAAAAAATTCCAAATTCTCAAAATCTCTTTTTTCACAAAAAACATCATTGACGTGTTTATTGGGTCAAAATATACTACTCCTAAATATATTTGCACTTATTTAAGACTCACCCTGTACAATTACTTACAGAGTATTACTTTTCATATTATTTTCGACGTTTAAAATGATTTGAAATTGTCTAAACAATTATTTGTGACGTTTAAAAATAATAGCATCGATCTATTCGAAGTAAAAATGTTCTTTTTATGGCTTGCCTCTAAAGCGGGGTATCAAACATACAGCCTCGCCTCAAAAAGTATAAGTTTTACTCCTAATAAAATAACATACTATTTTTATGTTTTATACCGTACTATTTCTAATAATCCTAATAATACACTACCTGAATTAAATCTCCATATTCACCGCCTGCTGCAGCAAAAGTAAGATGGCAGACAAACGGTACTTTGTCTTCTTTGGGTCGGTGCAGCTCCAAATCGTAAGTTTTTCCTATCAATCCGTAGTATGTGCGGTTACATCCTAAAAATAATAAAATATATATGAAAGAGCACAAACAATTATTCTTTCTAAACTTAATTTGGAAAAAAAATTCTGCCCAAAATTATTGTTTAAAGTTTACTACCAAACAAAAAAATATTACTTTTACAATTTTTATTTTGACAAATTGAAAATTGTTTGTTTATTATATTTTCTAATTAAAACAGAACACTGGGTCGAATAGAACATTAATAGAACAGGTTGCTAATAAAAACAGTTAATTATAATACATATACTAAGGGCTGGTAAAGGTTAGTCTTGGGTCGAGATTTCCGTAGGTAAGAAGAGTACAATGCGTTTATTAATGTACCGAACAAAGAGAGAACACGTTGCCAAACGTATGAAATGAATCGAGAAACGGTGCACATTGCTAAGAGACGTGGAAGGGATATAGCAGATTTGTCGCAGTTGACCGGTCGACCCAATCAGTACCTCTGTCAGTACTTAAAGTTCTAGGGAAAGGTACTTAAAGTTCTAGGTACATCATGCGTTCAGCTTCACGATTTAATTACGTCTCGTGATAATTTATTTGTTTATTTATTAACGAGTCCTTGTAATTTTCCCTATAGTTTGAAAATTTTTAAGTGCAAGCTAGAAACGCTTGCATTTTTGGTAAAAATAAGTGGAATTGAGTTGGTTTTCGACAGTGGTCGGGCTATTAGAACTTTGAATTCAAAAATCGATATCTCGAACTCTATTAGAAATAATTGATTGTAGTTTTTTTAAAAACGTTCTTAATATTTCTGCTGCATTTTCTTCGTAAACAGTAAGTTAAAATCTTTATCAATAAAAAAATTACACGACTGCTGAAAATTGCTATGCTCTAAAAGTAAATAGATGATAAAAAAAACCTTATCGATCTTTTCTTATGTAAACATATTGTAAAAGATCCTATCTTCAAAATAAAAAAAGTTTCAATATCTAGTGTTTCTTGAGTTATGGCGTATTATGTGTTAAAAAGTTGAGTTTTTAAATTATGGCGATTACTGACGTTTTCTCGTTATAAAAAAAATGACACCTTAAAGATATTCTTATAATTCCATTTCAGATTCTCAGAAACATTTCTAATGATTTTATCTAGTTATCTTTTCGAAAAAAATGTCTTTTAAAAATAAGCGGTTTGCGATCGTGATTTTACTTTACTTGATAGAGAAAGGCGTACCGGCAACGCCGCAACAACACTCCGTCGCATTTCTCTCACTCCGACTTAGTAAGATCCCTATGCGATTTATTTCCACACATGTAAATACCGACCCAAGAGTAACAGTTGCCAGCACGGTATAAAAAAGAAGCAGCCACTATCAATTATGATAAAACTAAAATGAAAAATCTAGATGGCAACATTTCCATGATAAAAGCAGTGGATTTATATTCAAATTTGTTGCTGCCATTCCGCTAGACGTAAAAATAACTTTCAAAACGCTATTAAGTGTCGGTACTTTAAATTTGCGAGCGCTTTAAAATTTGTTTCTAAAGGGAATCGTTTCCGATTGAATAAAACCGTAATATGTGAATGGTGATCAAAAATCAATTTATGTGGAAGTACTTGTATGCTGAAAGGATGTTGGTTTTATTTCCTTTTATTTGTTATTTTATTTTATCTTATTTATTGAATTAGTTTATGTATGAAAATTTAGTAAAACTTATAGTTTAAAAAATAGTGTATCTTATATTAATCATTTGATTAATATAAGATACATTGACAAAGATTTTTATCTGTATAATTATAGGATACCTAATCTGTTGTTCTACTGTCTTTTTTGTAAAAAAGTGATTTATGTTTTTTTTATTGCGTGTTTTTGGATGTTTGTGGATGTTTGCTTAATTTACTGAGGTAGTGTTTTTCAAGAATATATTATACCATTTCATGGCTTCATTGTCCTTTTCGGGATGTGACCTTATGTTCACATTGACTCTATGAGTAATAACCTGTTTTATCTTTAGGGTGAGTTGCTCTTGTGTGAAATGTGGCTGTGGAGAGATCCTAATTTGCAATTTTTATGAGAATTATCGAGCTACACGATCTGTATTGTCCCTTGAACCTGATATTTCGGATATTTCAGATTTCAGAAGTGAAAGGAAATCCAAACTGGTCTGTAAATGTAATGAAGTTGAAGGACGTAGACAATTTGATGTTTTAGAACGGAGATGATGACAAAAGTGGCGTGGATGAGACCACGGCGAAGAAACTAGGTATTAGGATCGTTCAAGCAAAAGAATGTTAGAAAGAAAGAAAATAGAAAATCTACGTATCTTCACGTGGAAGAAGACAAAATACAATGATATAAAGAAGGGAAGTCAACCTCATTAAGAGCATAAAAGCGTATATGTGAAAACATTTCTTCTCCATCCTAGTATTTTATGAAATACCTCACCATAGGTATATAAGATTAAGCTGAATTGTTTAATTTAATCAAAAATATGTCACCTATTTGTGTACCTATATCTAGGCAAATTTTATTGTCCAGAACATACGCATATTTTTCCATATAAGGTTAGTCCATATCAGACTACTTAAAAAAGCAGTTTTTGAGAAAATTGAAGGTATAAACTTGCTATGAATACAGGGTTGTTCACCACATACGACAGAGGATTGTGGAGTATTGTGGCTAAACGATTAGATTTATGTCTATAAAATTGTGTTAAACCGTTTTTTACCTATATCTTCAAGTTTTCGTAGAAAATGTATTTTCTTATAATTTAGACTTCATTTATAGAACATTGACATTATATTATTGATATTTGACCTATCGTTAGAATATTGACATTTCAGATTTTTTTAAAGCAACATATATTACATATATACTATGTTGTATGTACAAAATGTACAGGTGGCAAATTAATAATATTGCAAGCTCATTTGTATACAAAAAAACTATGTATATCTTTGTAAATAGATAAATTTAGATTCCTAGATTTGCTTTTTTACTTACATAGATTTTTTACTTCCTAGATTTTCGTTTTTTTATTTTTTTTTCTCTTTGTAAAAGAGTATACCGAAAACTTGAAGAAACAGGTAAGAAATGGTATAATACAATCTGATAGACAATTAAATTGTGCATCTGATTCACGTAAAATATACAGGGTGTTCTATTTAAATTAAACAAGTTATTGTCGTTTAAAGTTAGTAATTATTTAATATAAATTTTTGGACACTCTCTATAAGGTAGTTAAATTGTTATTATTGCAACACAATATCTGATCAACAAATAATCTTCAGTAAATATTTAGTATAAATAACTTTGGTAATCTTGGAGAAATGAAGCCTTAAAATTTTTACTGCAATTTCATAAAATTAAAAATATTTGAAAAACGGTAAGGTTTAAGTGTGATGAACCTTAATCAAATTTACCTTTATTTTAATCGTAGAATCTAAAAATATAATAATATACAGGGTGTTCCATTTAAAAAAATACAACTTTGATATTTTTTATTTATTTGGGACACTCTGTATCTTGTAAAAATATTTTTAAATTGTAGCTCTAATAGTCCTTCAACGAACCCAAAACTTAATTTGTAAAAATCTAATCGTTTAGCTACAATACTCCGTGTCGTATGTGGTAAACAACCATAATCAAAATCTTTTGTAGTTCGTTCAGCATTACTAGTATGAAAAAAAAATAGTAGGGAAGTTACTATGACAATGTTTATGAATGAATTTATGAATGATTCATTAATCATGATATATATTCGTGAGATATTTTGTTCGTCATCTCTTGTTAGGAGAGAGGGTAAGGGAAAAAGCAGGTAAGTCAATTTCTCTCCAAACTGCGAAAAGCACGATTTAGTGTTTAAAACGTTCAAAACAGAAATTGGCAGCAGAGAGGTTTAGTAAACAGGGAGGCATCAGTAGCTGTATTCTTGATTTTTAGAAGAAATTCCGTATTAAACTGATATTTAAAAACAAAAATATCGATGGGTTTGAATAAAAGAAATCACTTACTTGTGCAATATCGAGGTTCGTCCGACGAATCACCACAATCGTTCTTGTTGTCGCAGTAACGGTTGGACGGGAGGCAGCGTCCGTTGGAACAGGTAAATTCGCTCAGCTTGCATTTGGTGGTTTTGACGACGGTCTGGAGGAGTGCTGGGAGAACGAAGGTCAGGAGAAGAAGGAGAAGCTGAGCCGATTGAATGGCAGTGCCCGATGGAGACGGCATTTCGGGAGCCCTGGTCCAAAACCTGGAAATAAGTGATAACATTATTTTTCCTATAGGTTTATCAATTCTTTGTAACAATAATTCAAAATAACCGAATTTTAATATTAAAGATGTAAATGTAAAAAACCAATACCAATGTAAAAAGACCTATACTACAAAAAAAATAGAGATTGGTCTGGATTTTCTATTTTGATTGGTATTATACTCTGTTTTTTTTCTCAGGTTAGATTTCCACAGACGATGACAGAAGAAAAGCAGATGACATCCCATACCAATCTATTTATTTTACTAAAAAGTTTCTAATATTTTTTAAGTTAACTATGGATGGGATTAAATATAAATCTATCATACGTCGTCTCTTGTTGTTTTTAACCAGTTTTATTGGTTTATTTCAAAAATGACAGATCATATTTCTTGGTTTGACGGAACGACGAACGACAAACGGACGTCGATGCGTATGAACTCGTCTTTAGATTTTTGAGGCTTGTCAAAGTCTTGTCAAATTATAGGTTATAATTTTGTTTCAACTTATGTCAAGTACCCTGCAATTTGGAAGATGATGCATTTTGATTCGTGTTATTACGTGTGTTTTGTGTTTTTTGAAGTCAAGTGGAGGGAAAATTAACTGTAGAGCTAGAGTACAGTTTATAGTTAATACTCGCTGCTCAAGCAGAAAGTCTTGTACACCAATAAAGTTACCGTCAATAAAGTTTGTATACCTGCCATCTCGTCGTAGATAAGTGCATCTCGTATATGGTACAAGGATTGTACTAAACATATACTAAAAGCTGGAGTAGCTGTAAAATATCGATATCACACGATAGGTAAATAATGGATTTTAGTACTGCAGAAAAATGATGTCAAAAGGTAGTGGTTTAAAAAAAATAAGATTAAAGTTAATTAACCAACCTTTAAAGATATAAAATTTGGTAAGTGTTATTATTAATAGAATTTTTTATTATTTAATTTTATTATTAATAGAATAGTTTATTTTATTTATGTTGTTTTATTTATTCCTGTGGAATAGTACAAATTTGTATTTGTACATAAGTTATATTGATAAATATAATAATAAATGCGAGAAGTTTCTTGAAATTTGAAATTAAGAAATTCTTTTTTAAAAAGTTCCTTTTTATATTTTTTTGGTATGTGGTGCTTTGTTCTTGTTTGTTTTGTATTAACACATACCGTTTTTTTTTAAATAAGATAAAATAAAATAACTCGATTACATTTTTTCAGTTTTATAAAGTTTTTTTCACAATATTTTGAAGTAATAACTTGTCAGCCAAATTTAAAATATATTAATTTCCTGTTATGTGTTCCACTTGTACCAACTTATTTCTTTGTAAAATAAAATAAACTACTTTTAAATTAAAATGACAGACATATCTATCACTGTTAAGGATAGCCAGTTGATAGCCAACCACCTTGTATAAAATAATTTATTTTATTATGCCTTCATATAAACTAATATAAAATCTACCAGGACTCGACGAGCATGATTATTTTTTTTTATATAAAGAGTTGAAACAATCAAGCCGTTTTTACAGCAAACAATGATAACATATTTCCTAGTATGGAAATTCTCACGATATAACCACCACCTATACAGGGTGAGTCTTTTAATTATTAAGTAAGTGCAAATCTTTTTAAGGGTAGTATATTTCGACCCCAAAACCACAATTATGTGTTTTTTTTTCGCGAAAAAAAATTGAAATGGAATGGAGCCATCCATAAATTACGTCACACGAATTTTAGGACTTTTGAACCCCTCTCCCCGTCCTTGTCACAGGTTGTCACTATTTTAGATTCCCCTCCCCCTGATGGCGATGTCACACAATTTTGAAATTTATGCACGTATTAAAAAATCGGCAAAAGAAAACAGTCATTTTCATTTTTCTCTTATTTTTATTAAACAGTCTTTAATAAAATCAACATAAAGTCAAATATTTCAAATAACAAAAAAAACGACTAGTTAGCAAAAAATAAACGACTAATTATGTTAATTGAAGATATAGAACTTAATCATCTTGTGTCTATGGACTTGAGAATTTTAGTGTCTCACTTGCATTAGAATGCCGCTCTAGAAGCTAAACTTTGTTGCGTGAGATAATCTCATAGCGAGAGTGCTAAATTATTAATAAATATAGATCAAAGTCGAACATTTTTAAAGCTTTTTTTACATATATAAATTTCGTGCTTTACTATTTTAAATTTTAACATGTTACGTTATTATATATTTGATCGAAACGTATATGTATGTATGTATGTATATATGATCGAAACGTTGTATTAAAATAAATCAGGTTAAAATAAATAGACAAAAGAAGTCCGAAACTCTTTTAGTATCAATGCTGAATCAATGTCTATCACATTAAAAAAATATGAATTAACTTGTAGGTACTAAAAAAAAATAAAAATAACCTTCAAGACATTTTCAAATTTAACTGTAATCCGTTATTTCTGTAAAACTTTGCTGATAAAACAAATGCGAAATTCGTTAGCTCTCAGAGGAACGTAACAACAATCCCTTAAACGAACTTACAATGAGCTCTTTTATATGCTTTGTCTGCGAAGTTTACCTAATTTAGTTAAAAACTTAGTTTATACTCGTAGTCTAAATGCCGAATTAGCATTACCCTATTACAGTAAAGAAGCATTAATTCATTAAGGAATTACAAAAATAATATATTTATTTAACGAATAAGAAAACATGTTTTCTGATAAGGCTAATTTCTAGTTATCTCTTTGTTTCGCCTACGTAAGACATTCCTCACTTATATCGTACCTGTCAGCATTTCTTCTTAGGATTAAAATCTTTTAGTTTTGTCTTTCGTTAGATGTACCGTATGCTAGAGGACAGATTATAAGTCATTTTCGGAATAGTCCTTGAACGAACCCAAAACTTACAATTTGTAAAAATCTAATCGTTTAGCTACAATACTCGTGATACTTTAAGCATAATTATTTTTACTAGCGGACCTTGCAATCAAACATTGTTCTTTTTAGAACCTCTTTTAATGTGAAGTGTACAGGGTGGTCGAAATTGGTCTGTTTTAACAGAGAAAACCTATTTCCTGAGTAGAAAGAGCAAAACTGACATAGATGTCATGGGATCGATTTCTGAGACACGTTTAATGGCGTAAACCGCCTGTTGATATTTTCACTGCCAACTACGGGGCCTTTTTGATTTTTTTACCATTGTGAAAATTGCCTATAACTTTTTTATTTCGCGGAATAATAAAATTCTGTAAAAACGTTCAGGCACTTTTTTAAGCACAATCCAGTGGCTTAGTCAGTTTTTTTCTGTACTTGCTCTTTTTGTCAGAAATTATAAAAAATATAATTTTTTAAATGGAAATCGTAGTTGGCTTTGAACTTAAATAAATGACGGCGTTTAGCCCTTTCCAACGATATAAAGTTATGTGTATTTATTTATAAGAATATGAGAAATATTAGGTTTTTTATCTTTGTATCGAAGCGAGCCTCGATTTTGTTTTGACCTAGTTGCCTAATTATTTTTTATCACAATTTAATATTTTATATTATTATTTATCTGCATAATTAAAGGCTTTTGAAAAGGTAAATCAACATTCTATATTAGTATTACCAATTATAATTAAAACGCCAGGGTTACAACTGAACTATTAAATGGAGAATTTAGAGAGAATTAGATTGGAACAAGGGACCCCATATCTTAGCCTGCTAGGTCCTGTGATTTAACCCTTTCGATTTTTTTATGGGGGAAGTTAAAAGACCTTATATATAAGGAAAGAACCATTGGGACGAGAGAAGAATTGTAGAAGGCTACTAGGCAAGCTTTTGGACTTATTACATCAGTTCGCGTAATAAATCTCTGTAATTCTGTGCGCAAAAGATGTTTATTGTGTATTCAACAAGGAGCTGTTTGAACATCATTGATGCTTTTTTTTTGAAAACTATATTCGTCGTCACTCGAAAAATACGTTTTTTTAGTTTTGTTCTTTGTTTATTGTATCGACTTCAATTGTAATTACTAATACTAATATAGAGTGTTAATTTACCTTTTCAAAAGTTTTTAATTATGCATATATGATAAATAATAATATAGAATTGTGATAAATAATAATTAGGCAAATAGGTCAACACAAAATCAAGGCCCGTTTCGATATAAAGATAAAAAACTCCTAATATTTCTCTCTTTCTTAGAAATAAAATTAATAAAAATAAATTAACTTAAACGCCATCATTTTTTTAAGTTCATAGCCAACTATGATTTTCATTTAAAAAATTGTATTTTTTATTATTTCTGACTAAAAGAGCAAACATAGAAAAAGCTGACTACGCCACTGGATTCTGCTTAAAAGAGTGCCTTAAGAACGTTTTTACAGAATTTTATTATTCCGTCAAATAAAAAAGTTATGGGCAATTTTCACAATGGTAAAAAAACCAAAAAGGCCCCGTAGTTGGCAGTGAAAATATCAACAGGCGGTTTACGCCATTAAACATTCCTCAGAAATCGAGCCCATGACATCTATGTCAGTTTTGCTCTATCTAGTCAGGAAATAGGTTTTCTCTGTTAAAACAGACCAATTCCGACCACCCTGTACAAGATAACTTAATTGCCGTTGCAAAAAAACTCACATTTTGTCTACTTAATGCAACGAGATGTGCTGTTTCATTGATTTATACCGAGTTTATACGATCCTCCGACAATATAAATAAACGAGTATTTTTTATAACGCCTTTAATATAAAAAACGTTTTATAAAGAAATATTTCATTTCTTTGAAAAATATTTATTTTAGAATTTTAAGTGAACTCCGAAAATAAACTTAAAAGGGGACCCGTTTAAAATATATTGTTATCCCACGGTTTACGTTATTCTTTGTATTTAAGAAAAATTGTGACTTTTTACAACCTACGTAAATATTGCATAATACTTATTAACATTACGGAATTAAAGTGTTTTTAACTTCTAACTCAAAACATATATTTGAAATATTTCGAAAGAGGGAAACACTTCAGTTTTTCCAGTCATTCTAACTTTGGAGAAAGTATTTATCTTTGAATATTGTTGATAATTTGTAGCAACTTTGGTGAAATATAAAACTTTGAGAACGGTAAAATTTTGTAGAGGGTTTTCAGAGGTATCTGTCTGATACCCTGCATGCTTACGTATTGTAGGTAATATAAACTTTAAATGTAGGAGTCGCAAGAATTTACTTGAACCGCCAGAATGTGAAATAAAAATAAATAAAAACTATCGGAAAGTTAAGAAAATATATTTCCTAGCGACGAGGCCTTTCGCTGTTGACGGAAACACTAAATCTAATATTTCCAAAATGTTCTTCCTTTTGGAGATTCCAGTTTCTGTGTTATTCGAAAACAACAGAATCTCCGTTTCCTTGTGGATTTGTCCGCTTGGTGGTAATCCGCTTTTAGAACAAATAAATACATGCATAATATTAATAAAACAAATTGCTATAATCTTAAGCGAAATACAGAAAAGATGCAGTATACCTAGTTTAAGACGACTGCAATGTTTGATTACTGGAGTACTTCTATTGATCCTGTTGGCGGTGAATCAACATTCACCACAAACAACATTTACCTACAACATTCAACGCCGATACTCGAAATACAAATCTAAGTTGGCAAAAGATTAACAATGATATTTTCCTGACTTGCTATGCATTTTAATAGATCTAATCTAGAGTTAAAATACAAGAAAGAAGCAAAATACACTTATTTGTAGACCTAAATATAATAATTTGTACTGTACCGTTGGATAAAATTGTACCGTTGGATAAAAAACGGCATCACGGCTCGGGAATGATAATAGATGAGAATTTTGGCGAGGTCAAGTTAGGACTTGACCTCTAGGGACCTTAGGACTTGACATCTAGGGATGCCATTTACTAAATATTTACATAAAACTTATCTAAAAATTTACACTAATTATAGAATTAAATAAAGATAGAACGTTTCCAGACACAGAAATTTAATTTCAAATAAATATTGTTCTCGAATTTTAAACTACACCATTTAAAAATATTTTTATTCAATATAAAAATAATTTACAACTTTTTTAAGGCCAACTGGCAGTAAGCGCCATTAAAAAATAGAGAATAGTTCGGGCCAAGTAAATGACATCTAGGGCTTAACCTCGCCAAAATTATTATCGATTGTCGGCTGTCTTTGACGCCGTTTTTTTTCGATTGTATAGTATTATTTTGTGTAACAAATATTATTTTGTGGATTATAACGGGTGCGTCTCAAAAGTGGCTCACCCTTATAACTTTTTTATTTCTTCAGATAAAACAACGAGATTTGGTATGTTAGGATATGACATAAATTAGGATTGATTGACGTATTCAATTGTTTTCGGTCACTTCCTGTTTCACCGGAAATGACTACAACTTTTGATTTTTAAATGGCAACCTCGGTATTTTTTTACTTTATTCGATAGAAAATGAAAATCTGAGTCGAATGACATATGAATGAGGATCAAAAACAAATTGTATTTTAAATTTTAATTTGGAGTACCATGGCTGTATTAAAATCACTAATTTTTAGTCAAGGAGCCTTGGAAAATAGATTTGATCGTCTAATGTATTTAATGTCTTGTCCTGGCCGGTTAAAAGATGCCCAAATCGTATTTTTAATCATATCTCAATTTTTTCAAATAGAACGAGGGTGGCTCCTATGCATATTAGGAAAAAGCATTTCTTTACGAATAATTTGATACCACACACTTGGTATTTCAAGTCAAATTGTCGTTATGAACCGCATTTTACCATTTTAATTAAACCATATACAGAGAAGACCAGGCTACTAGTAACATAGCAAGTTGCCGGACGAATTCACGTTTACCCGTTTTGCGTTCGTACTCGAGAGTCACTGCCGGCTAGTCGGCTGGTCAGCCAGTACGCAGTTGCAGTTGTGCTTGGACGGGTCGGTCCTGACAGACTAGGAATATAACGCGAGGAGTGCCGTGTATTTATTATTTTCATTTTAAGTGTTTACCTTCACTTAAGGTAACATTTAAAATAAAAATACTTAAATATTTATTATTTGAGTGTATTTACAAGCCAAAACTAAAAATAAATAAATTCTCTAAACCCAAAAAAAACTATAATTTTTATTTACACCAAATAAATAAATTTATAACAAGTGTTCAAAAAGACCACCTTCTTGTGCTAGACAGAAGCCTAGGCGGTCGTAAAATCCCCGTCTGACATTGACTAACATATTAGGGCTAATAGTTTGGAAAGCCTCTCGTATTTTTACTTGAAGCTTATCCAGATTATTAGCCCTATTATGACCATACACTTTGGATTTTACATAACCCCACAAAAAGAAATCATTGGGAGAAAGATCTGGTGATCTAGCGGGCCACAAAATAGTTCCATATCCACTAATTAAACGGTTGGGAAAAGTATTGTTCAAATATCCTTGAACAATACGGGCATTGTGGGCAGGACAACCACCTCAGCAATTTGATTACTTGAAAACGTGGGATTTTGATCCGCGGTAGCACAAACGAACACTTGCTTTAACTCCTCTTCTTCATTAATCAACACATCAGGCTTTTTGTCTTTTTGTGGAAACACGCACTAATGTGTTTTAAAATTATTAATAACTCTTGATACAGTAGGTAAAGATGGAATTGGCTTGTTTACAAAAGTTTGTGGAAAAATTGTTTGTATACCCCGATAAGACCTATTTTGGAAATACCACTTTACAATTTGAATTTTCTCACGAACTTCATAAACATCCATTATTTTATTAAAAAATAAATTTTACACGAGAACTGTCGCGGGAACCTACGTATTCGTTTTGGCTATTAAAACACGAATAAATACAAATTCTGAAACATTCTTAGCACATATCGACCTATTTTTATTTTATCGCATTTTTTCGCCGGCTTTTTATCCGGCGGAAAAATTAATACGCTAATTCGTCCGGTTCTGCCTATGTTACTACTACGGTGGTCCGGTCTGTATGCGAAAATACCTAAAACTGAATTGTCGAAAATGATATGTCATTCTATTCAGAGTGACATTTTCTATCGAATAAAGTAAAAAAATACCGATGGTGACATTTGAAAATCAAAAGTTGTAGTCATTCGGTAAAACCGGAAGTGACTGAAAACAGTTGAATATGTCAATCATTCCTAATTTATGTCATATACTAACATACCAAATCACGTTGTTTTATCCAAATAATAAAAAAGTTATAGGGGTGAGCCATGTTGAGACGCACCCGGTATATTTATTTTTAGCACAGATATTTTTTAAGTCAAAACCCTACATAGAAACATTTACAATATACAAATACGAAGAAAGTCAAACAATAAAACACTAATGTTGCATACTTTATATTTTATATTCTTTCCGTTTCGAGTAGTAGGTAGATCGTTCGGAGAATGTCTAATACGACCCCATTTTTACATCACGTAAAACGGCCTTCGGCATAAAGATAACGTGGCGCAGTAAAATTTCACAGGTGGTCTTGAATTTTCCGAAACAAATGACTATCATGCATACGACGGTTGTGTGTCTCTAGATGGCGGTCCTGTGGTGCTGCAATAAAAATCTGTTGTGCGACTGTAAAGCGAAATCGATGTTAAAGGGTTTATGTTCTTGACAGAATCGGAAATAGGAATTTGTTACGAGCTTTTTCGTTTAGGAGGAGCTCTGGGCGATTAATAAAATGGATGTACTTACACAAAAGAGAAAAGATATGCAAAAGAAAAACTTCAAATCGAAAAAAAGATACATGCCATAGATAAAAGACTTATAATATTAAATCGATTTTTTCCATAACAAGGACAACACTGCTACAAACTGCTAACAAACACTGCGACCTGTGAGGCCTATTGTGTTTGTCCCCCTTTTATATCTGCACCCATTCTTCTATCCCTGTACCCTGCACTAGCTTATGCAGGTCCTTGATAGGATGGGAGCCTAGTTCCTCCGGTTCTAGCCTAGCTTTCGCAAATAAAAAGTATCGCTTGTGATCCAGAGCCTCGCAATGAAATATTATGTGCACCAGGATCTGTGCTGTTTCAGGATCTTTATCGCAGAGTCTGCAGCAAAGACTTCCTTGATACAGGTTGAGCTTGTTCAGGTAACACTTGACAGCCATGTGTCCTGTCAAGAGGCCTGTTGTAATCCGCACTTTATTCCTGTTCTTTTGGTGTTTTAGAGCTAGGTCCTTGTCCATATTAAATAGATAGGCAACTCATAAAACATTTTCAGTTTTATTATACAAAAAATTTGTAATAGTTATATGTCCACACAATATTGGGATGTCCTGGTATTTACAGTATACTTAGGACTTATTGAAAATCAAACACAAAAAGACACAAATCAGACACAAAAAGAGGCACAAAAACACAAAAGCATGCAACGTTATTAAACAAATCTAACATAAAGGTGAAATTTAGTTACTGTGTTATAAAAATATTGGCTTTGTCCTACGTAATTTATATGTAATGTCATTTTGGACTTAAAATAAATAATAAATTATTTTATTAAAATAGATAAAAACAAAAATGGTACACATTTCAGCAAGTATAGGTTGATGGGTTTGAAAGTTTTGTTTAAATTTTTTGTTAAATTCTTATACAAATGATTAAAAAATGGTCTAAAGCAAACTTATAATAAAGTATTCTCTGAGTAGAACTTTAATATAATAGGTACCTTTCACTAATTATTCCAGTTCACATTAATTTTCTACAGATATATATATATATATATATATATAGCGAACCTTGGTGTGAAAATTTACGGAACTAATCAGAAGTGTACAGAAGTGTTAGGAGAAGCGGAAGCCCGAGTCCATATTATCTCTAAGCCACAGCCCCTAATGTAACAGAAATATACGTGTAAAAGATAGAAAAGGATAAGGAAATTACTGCTTTCTGAAACTAATCTTTTGTAAAAAGAAATTAATAGGATAATATAAGAGAAAAAACAAACTTACTTAAACAAATATTAATAAAAGCTAATAGAGAGCGTGAAAGCAATTTTGCTGTTGATATCAATTGAATAAATTGAAATCTATATTCTAAAATATGGAAAAATAATTACTGAAAAAGTAATTTCTAAGATTAACCTGCTAATAGAATGCTTGTCTGACGTCACGTTAGTGAACAGAGCTTCAAACACTTTCAAACAAAGCCGAAAATCAGGTAAGATTCCAATTAAGGGTATTATTCAATTGAATTCACTTTCGTCGCGGTAAAAATCATAATTTAATTCTATGATATTAAAAAAATCAACAATGGGTATACAGACTGTAAAACTTCTACGACACATTCAAATAAATACCTGAGAATTCTCATTTGCTTACAGAAAAGGGAAGAAATATAATCTAAAAATTACTTATGGATTTTTGAAGTCACCTGTATTTACCGCGTTGTTTGGAAAGGTTCCTAAGCTTATCCCTTTGATTCAAATGTAAACTGTAATCATATCATCACAATAATGTGTGTCAAATGTAACTAATATCATGATCCCATTTCAAGCTCAGTCTTCCTCTAGGTCTCTTAATTCCTCGTGGGTACCATGCTATCATTTTTGTGGTCCATCTGTTGTCCGTTCTTCTTGCCAGGTGTCCTGCCCATTGCCATTTGAGAGTCTTGACTCTATGGATGGCATCTATTACCTGGGTCTTTTGTCGTATCCACTATATTCTTTTACGGTCTCTCTTGGTTATTCCCAGCATATTTCGTTCCATTGAGCGTTGTGCGACTTGCAGTTGCATTATGATGCCCGTTTTAAGTGTCCAGGTTTCGTATGCATAGGTCATGACTGGTAGTACACATTGGTTGAATGTTTTATTCTTTAGATGCTGTTGAGATGCTGTTATAAAAATGTATTAATATGTTCAGTCTTTTGCATTTATAGCTTAAGTTTGTTCGACGAACCAAGGAAAGATTTGGACAGACAGACAGTAGTTTAATTTGTTTTAATGTAATATTTAGGTTAAGTCTGGAAAAACATGTTTTTTATTAAGTTTTATAAGCTGGAGTGGAAGAATGGGTAACACCAAATCTCCAACCTTTTTGTGGAATGTGGATTAAAAATTGTCTTCAATTAGTTATATGTTTGTACTTCTTTACATTTGCACAATAAACAATATTTATTAATATTATTATTACAGACGTCCAGAAAATGACAGAAAGTATAATTTACCTGTGAAAGAGAATGGCACACAACTATTACTTTAGTAACTGTCTTTCATTCTGTCGTTGGAAAAACTAGCTTGTGTTATGCTTGTGTTTTGGTATATTTTACAAAAGATATTATAATAAATGTGGCTTTAGAGCTAAAAATATATTTTTAAGTTTTTGATCGATTCATTTAATAAAATTTCCTGTCATATCGCTCAAGTATTTACGAAAATATTACTTTATTTCTGTAGATGAAATATATATTTGGAAGAAGCAATTTCGGTGCCAGCAAAGCGAGAAACAAGTTTGCTGGGTTCAATGATAAATGTCCTCGGGAAAAACAATGGAATTCCTTGATTTATGGCTGGGGCCATTTGTTATCGGATTTGGAATTTTTACCTCTATTATTTTGGACAATTCTCTATATGTGCTTTCATGCATTTTGCTCTTTATTTTTGTTCTTGTGTACGTAAACATATAAATACATTTTGTATTTACATACTTAATCTAGCCATTTATCTAGTAAGTTTACTGTTTCTGTATCGCCTGATTTTTCAACAAATAAATTTGTGGCAAAATAAAACACTAATTCGCTACAGTACACTGAAACACTTTACTTTAAACACTAGACGCGCGTTTCATTAACCAATTAGCCTCATCTACATTGATGATAGTTTGCATGATGAGCTTAGTTTAAATTATCTGATGGTGATGTTTATGATGAAGAAACATGGTTAGTGAAACGCGCGTTCATTGTTAAAAGTAAAGTGTTTTGGTGTATTGTGATGTTGTATGTGATAATTAGTCCTATATTTTGCTGCTCTAAACCTCAACTGGAATAAATTTGCGACTAAATTTTAATCAGAAAGTTAACGAAATTCTAATATAAAGGGTGAGTCTTAAATAAGTGCAAATATTTTCAGGGGTGGTATATTTCGACTCCAGGAACACGTCTATGAGTTTTTTTCGCAAAAAAAGATTTTGAAAATCGTGCATTTTCTTTTAAATTTTCCTGTATATTTTTCGAGAACTTTTTAGAACTGCATGTTCACCCAAGAACAGTTAACCTAATAGGACTGCTCATTCAGCCAAAAGTGCCAGGTGCATGCGAAAACTACTCGCTTTGTGACGTCATTGTAGCCCTTGTCATGGTTATTAGTCCTTGTCCGGCAACCAATAATACACACACGTGCATTATTGGTTGCCGAATGCAAAACGTTCATTATTTAGTTTATTTATTTGAACACCTTATATGTAAGAAATTAACTGTATAAATCGTATTAAATACTCGGATAATAATATGTAGAAAATTAACTGTATAAATCGTATTAAATACTCGGATAATGCATTTTTAAGAACAGCAGTTCCCAGCATCACCTTTTGCAAACATTCTTTTTAGAGTACTTCCATATTTTGCTTAAAAATAATTAATAAACAAAATCGTGGGCATTTAGTATGCACTTTGTCGCAATCCACAACACCAAATGAACGTATTTATACACCATATAGCTCTAAAAACTTTAAAGACACCTTTTCACATTTAAAATTGACAAAATAATTAACTCAAAATTTCTCAGCTGTTATTTTTATAAGTTTACCATAGGCAACTAATAATACACACTATCATGACAAGGCCACGAAGGCTTTGACAAGCACTACAATGACGTTACAACTGTCAGCTGAAGCGCGGGAAGAGGCGAACCTACGTCTTATGAGGATGAGCAATCCTATTAGTTTACCGTTCTTGATGTTCACCGCAAATTTTCTCACGGTATAATTTCTTAATCTCTGATATTACCATGGTTAGGGCTTTATTCTATGGTTACGGCACTAAAAGGGATGCAAATACGAAAAAAATCCGGTGGTTTGGTTTAAATTTAAAAATTGAAATTATATTTTTATTCTATTGATTTCACATAACATTTATAAAAGTAATATTGAAGTATTATAAAACATTAATGGAAATTTATGATACAGGAAGTAGTTCCCGTAAAATTTAAATTGTTCTTGGTAATAGAAAATATTTGAAAATAGCAACACTTTTTATGATTACTTTTGTTCACCGGATATGTTTAATTAAATTAGATTCCACTTTTTAATAAAAGAACTATTATATAAAAATATACAAATTAATATAAATATACAAAGTTAATCTATAACATAAAATGGTATGCATAATGTATTCATCTATGGTTACCATTTTATAATTTAATTAACTTGAACCAATCATTAAATAGTACATTTTTTTTTATTTTATAATTCAAGAAACCAAACCAAACCAAATCATTTTTTTTTTATTTTTCAAACTAAACCAAACCAAACTTAAATAATTCGGTTATTTTGGACTTATCTGAACAATGGTAAAGAGAATTTAAGTTTCTTTTATCGAGATCTACCAGCCCTAAAAATATTTGCACTTATTTAAGACTCACGTGTATAATGTAATGTATATTTGACATCAATTAAGCATTTAGTTACGTAATCGAAGGCGCGATTTTTAAATTCATTGTTGCCAACTTTGAACATTTTCGGCGCCGTGCTAACTAGGTAACTGGAATTTAAATTTCGCGCTGGGGATTCGGGTGGTGCTCTGCTATAAAAAATGTCAAAATGCCGCATTTATTTATTTACTTCCTGACTTTGTCATTCGTTTTCACACTTCAGTTTATATTATGAGTTTTTGGTTTAAAGCTTGAAGATGTTTACTAGCAGACCTTGCAGTCGAACATTGTTCTTTTTAGAACCTCTTTTAGTGCGAAGTGTACAAGATAGCTTAATAGCCGTTAAAAACTCATCGTAACTTTACTAGAATATTTTTTTAAGAAGGTGAGTTTTGTTGATGTAAATAATAACTGTATATATATATATTTATAATTAATTTATGTTTGTTTCCTAAAATATTTTGATTAAAAGAAAATATGTAAAAGTGATCTTCGCTGTGCCGGTCAAGCATAATCACGTGACTAAAAGTTTATTTGGCATGAACTATATACTAATCTGGTTGTAATAATTTATATTTTCAAAGGTGGTATATTTCGACTCCAGGAACACGTCTATGAGTTATTTGAGTTTAAATTAAATGTTACTTTAAAACCAATTCAGTGTAATAGTTATAAGTTTCTTTATATTCTATGAGACCTATGAGTCTGTGTCTACTTATTTACCAACAACGACCGTTCTAAATGCAAGCAAAGTTGAGTGGGAGAATAAGGACAGATCTAATTAAAATGTTCTTTATTTTGACCATAAATTCAGAGTCGACTCCACGCTTCAAAGCAAGTGAATGCACCAGTTTGTTCATATATTCGTGTTTAGTAGTAATTATCCTTTGAAAGTTATTCCGAATGTTTTGTCAAAACACCGCCGTGTTTGACATAAGCACTCGTGAGCGATCTCGTTACGTTAAACGGTTTTCAGTTTTTGTTTTGATCGAGCTAGTTTGAAGCTTGAATACCTTTTGAGTTAATCACTGTTTTGAACTTTTATTAGTAATCTGGTTTACTTTTTAATCATAAGCTAAAGACTCTGTATTTTAACAGGTTTCTTATTTGATACGATATCTTAATAGGTTTCAGATTCGAACCTTTTACTTTAATCTTTTTTATATATGTGAGCAATATCTGCGCACATTTTAATGGTAGTTTCGCACATAAATACATTTTGTGTATTTATATGGATTTAAACAAAAAATACAGTCGCTTACAACTCATTATGAGAAATGTATTGAATATGTGTATAGTTTATTATAGCTATTTAATTCAAATGTACAGTATGTCCTAAATTCGAACATCATCATTAATGGCATATTTCAGAAGAATTATTAATATGTTAGGGAGAGTTGGAGGATAGATTGATAATAATAAAGCAGTACATACAAAATAAAATATTAATTGACAATTTAATATATTAAAGGTAAAAAACTATTGTCATTTTTACTGAATGTGTTTATAATAAACGTATTTGATAAAAATTAAACTATTCTTGAATAGTTTTATTCAGATATTTTAGTTCAGTCATTGGGGGGATCAAAAAAGGAGCCTGCTTGGAAAAAAGTCCGGAAGTTTTGAAACTTTGCAGGTTTATAGGTTTTAGGGTCCCTAACTAAAATCCATAAAATGCACATTTCCAGACTTGCCGCTGGCGCCGCCATCTTGCCAAGATGGCGCCCAAAATCGGTATTTTGTGAATATCTCGAAAATTATGCGGTTTTCGCGAAAATTTGAGGAGAGCAAAATTAAAGAGAATTTCCTATAAAAAAGGTTTTATGAAAATTTTCGCTAAAGTCAACTGTTTAGGCACAAAATCCCTGGAAATTTTACAATTTTGCGTAAAATATGATATATTAAGTATAGTCGATTTTCCGAAATCAAATGTCGATTAGGGTTCACTAAAACTAGTTTTAGTTTAGTTTCTTCAATTTTTTTATGAAACAGTGGCGTATCATTAATTCGCTCATTAATTTGATATTCACGGCGGCAAGTGTGGAAATGTGCATTTTATGGATTTTAGTTAGGGACCCCAAAACCTATAAACCTGCAAAGTTGCAAAACTTCCGGACTTTTTTCCAAGCAAAAATCCCCAATGACTGAACTATTTAGGATTTTCTTAATTATGGGTCGATTAGAACCAAACTCGGCACATGGATATAGGTATTCGAATGGAGTCCTCAGACGGATAGACGGGTAGACGGAAGTAAGAAGTCAATCATTCCGAGAAGAAGAAGTTTCACTTCAATTATGTGCACGTAGTGCACACACAATTTTTTTTTACTTTGTCGATTTTCTTCTATATTCATATCAATTAAACTTTTAGTTGCCGCATTTATTTATTTATTTCCTGACATTCCTTTTGACACTTTAGTTTTGTCATTCGTTTTGACACTTACCAGTTTTTGGTTTAAATAAATAGTGTTGTGATACTTTAAGGCCGGATTCTCACCAGATCGGACCGACCCCAATCGTCCAGATTTCGATCGCGCGACGAAGATCTTGCACCTAATCGCAAATAGGTACGTGCCCACTGACAAGATTTCAGTCGTGACCGATTTTAATCGGGCGATACTGCTTGCAACGTCTTTGGTCGGCAGTCGGCAGTTATTTCCTCCACTGACACATTTTGTGTAATTTGTATCTCGTTTGGAAATATACGCACGCACCATGTTACACAGGAGGTTAAAGCTGTCTTTCGACATGCGGTATATACCTTTGAACTTGTCGTTTTGGTATACCAATTCACGAGCGCAAATGAAAGCACCTCTGTTTTGATATTCCGCTATGTACGGATGTACCCAGAATCGGCGACGACGCCACAGTGCTTCGTCCCATGGACAAAAATCAAAAAATAAGTTAAAATTTACTAATATCTGAATATATAATTTTATACTTATAGTAATGTTCAACCATCCTGTATATTATTTTTCATAAACAGCGTTTTTGTTAGCAAATATTTTCACTAAAAATAAATTTTGCGATCATTATCTCATCAGTGAAAAGAATAACATTCATAGTAGTTCTGTATATTATGGAGTTAAATGGGTACGTACTTAATTGAAAGCCACTATGGATATTGTTAAACAAGGTATGTACTTTAAATTTATTTCTAAACAAGTTCGTGATTGTTTAGCTTTTATTTATTTTTTAAGATGATTCTTAAATGGGTATAAAAATTTTACGTTTTCAAACTTCAAAAAGGCATTTAAAAAAACATATCAAAACATATCGTATTTATTGAATATTTTTGTTGCCATATTCATACATTATTTTTGTATAGTTCACCTGCGTCTGCTTGCGACGAACTTTATTTTATAATACTTTTCAGATGGAGTAAAATTGATAAGCAATGCCGATCTGGCTAATACTTGGCTTGATCATAAGGACAAGAACTCAAAATTATTTGTATTTCAAAAAATATGTTCTTATTAGATATTGATGAACCTTCCACTCAAATGAGACACCACTTGTGCTTGAAAAAGTCCACTATGTTGGAGCGAAACGTCGCATAAAAAAATTGTCCATCTTTCAATTTATTATAAAATCTCATACCCAAGAACAGGAAAAAATAATATATGGATATGGTCTATTAAAGAGGTAACTATTAACATCCGAACCCCTCATACCGACAAAATGAACAGTAACAACGCAAAAAAGTAACATATTAGAAAATGAGGTACAGAAATATCTTATATGTGAGGATACTTCATCTACCTGTGATTTGGATACTATAAATTTGGAAGATTCTGTCAGCAGTGATTCTCCTGAATCAGAGTAGTTACGATCTATGCATTTTGTTGTCCTAAAGTAAATTTATAGTATCTTAAGTTTTTTTAATTAAATATAACATTAATGTTTCTTTTTCATTAAAGAAAAACATTTTTATCTTATATTAGGCTTATATTGTAGGAATCATGTTCTAATGTTATTTCAATTCTTTCTTATCACAGGAATTTATTTAATACTTACACTGTTTTCATACTATAACTTATTATTTGCTTAGATGGAACACAGCTCCAACATTATTGTTATTTATAAGATTTTTTTTTCATAAACGTGGGACTAAGAACATCATCATTTAGTACAATGAGAGTACTCATTATTTGTGTCAAATAAACCTAGTTTGAATAAATTGCTTACAATAAAAGAGAAGTTTTGGATTTTTGTCCTCTAGAGCCATATGTTCGAAGCACTGTGCGACGGCCGCGGCGCACAGTGATGCAGAAGTTCCCAATAGCGACAGAAAATCAAAATATCACAAGTATTTTTTTTTAATTATAATTTTACTCGTATAGTTCCTAATAGTCCATATTTTCAGAATCGTGAAGATTTTTGAATAAAAACGGGCCCATTATTAATCCCTGATAAGAAATGTTCGAGCCTATAAGATTTTTAGCTGAAGCTAAAATATTTTGATTAAGTTTTGATTAAATAAAATTAGTGCGTTTAAAGTTGATGATAAATTAGCTAAAAATTGATGGTACTCTGAGAAAGTACAATGTTTTCGACTGTTTTTCCTTATGGTAATTCTAGTTTTAACTTCCCTGGGTACCATAAAAAAATCAATAAAGACCGTGATGTAATTAAGAACTGCATAATCTAAAATCACATTTTATGTAGCTAATACAAAATGCTCCAAATTGCTCCAAAAAATATGATGTAGGTTACAATTATTAGCCTTTTTTCTTCATAACTACGAAGTTTCATGACCAACATTAACCCACAAATACCCTTTAGGTTGCCTAACTCTCCCGAAAACCATGATTTAGTTTCCCAAAATAAATTACGTATGACAGTATATTACTGGGTGTTTTTTAGGTGCTGTAAAATATTGTTGTTGGTTATCTTTAATTAGTTTTAGAAAGGAAACTGTAATATATTTTCTCTTATTCAATTTAATTTTCGATATACAAAGTATTCAAATTTAAAAATAATCTTTAATGTGTAATTTTAACTAGCTTTTCCCAGTTAAGCCTAAGTTTTTATTCGTTTTGTGCTTATATGACATTAAATTTAATATTATGAGAAATCTCATTAATTTTGAATCATTATTGTCAATATAAACTACAAAGACGTGTCAATGTGTCTATGATGCGTCAATATTCAGTCAACAACTTTTATCAAGAATGCTACGCACCTTTTAGATACTAATTTTCTCGGATTTAGTAAGAGATCACCAAGACTTCTCCTGTCAAGTAAAATAAAACAGCATCCTGAGGCTCGAAAACTTATTATAGATTAAATGGTTCTATTTTTTTATCTATTTGCTAAATCCATTTTGAATATATTATCCATTTTATCTAGAAGCTTAAGGATAATTTTTAGTTTCTTTTTCTTAGGTATTAAATTCTTGTAACTAAGTTCTAATTATAATCTAAGTATAATAATTTTACCACAGGTAATTACAGATATTTCTAAATTATAGAACATTTAAAAATATAACTAAAATTAAATGGTTGTAAGTGAGCAACTGCTTACATCTAATGCGAAAAGAGCGCTCTTAGAGTCTTTTAGATGTTTTGGTGTTAAATACAGATGTATTTAGTTTCTTTTTTTTTCACATGGAAATGAATATAAATATCTTTTTTAAGTTGAATTTAAGTAATACTTATTGGTAAGTAGTTCTGAAAAAAGGATTAATTATATTAAAAACGAAATGCTAATTCTATTGTAAGGGGCTGAAAATAAAATCCTGTATATTTATTTATGTGTTTACACAATTTTTTTTCAATTTTTAAACTTTACAAAGAATAGAGTATTAAATTAATATGCTATTAAAGACAAAATAATATAATTAAAATTTTTACAACCCATTTTTTATTTTTTACATCCAATTTAAGTACACTCTGTATACATAATTCAATTTTCTGAATTCAAAACATCACTTATATACTTAGAAAACCACATTTAAAAAAAATAATTTAAAAAAATGTACTAGTAAGTTGAAAAATTATTTTTTGCCACTTTTTGCCGCGTTTTCGGCATCACTGTGCGGCGCCGCGCCGGCGGCGTCTTCGTCTTAAACACGTGAATGCTACAACTTCGTCTTCACT
This sequence comes from Sitophilus oryzae, assembly GCF_002938485.1. Lineage (NCBI taxonomy): Eukaryota > Metazoa > Arthropoda > Insecta > Coleoptera > Curculionidae > Sitophilus > Sitophilus oryzae. The sequence goes on from NW_022147432.1 coordinate 6,539,073, forward strand.
TGACGACATCTTGGAGGAGACTAGGTATCTCTACTTTAAAATAAATCTGACCATAATCGTCCCGATGCAATCCGATGAACACATTCAATCGATTTCGGTCGGAAGGACCACAATCGAATCGATCTGGAGCAGGACGATTATGGTCGATCCGATTTGGTGAGAATCCGGCCTAAGCTTGAAAATGTTTACTAGCAGACCTTGTAGTCGAACATTGTTCTTTTTAGAACTTCTTTTAGTGCGAAGTGTTACGAAAACTCATCGCAACTTTATTAGAATATTTTGAACGGGAAAGCGGTTGTAATGACCCTTTATGGTCCTTAAGTGCTATTAAAAAGGTGAGTTTTGTTGATGTAAATAATAACTGTTTATATATTTATCATTAATTTATTTTTGTTTCCTAAAATATTTTGATTAAAAGAAAATATATAAAAATGGGCAACGCTGTGCCGGTCAAGCTTAATCACGTGACTAAAAGTTTATTTGGTAAGAACTGCAGTTGCAAAAAAAAACATAATTCCCTTCAATAAAACTAAAAACACATTTTTTTAATAATTACTGTGATGCAATAGTGTCTGTTCAAGTGTATTTCAAAAATTGAATGCATTTAAATCTACAAAATTCAATTTACTTTGTTTTAAAGAGTTATAAAATTCTTTTAATTGTTCATTTATAAAACCATTAGCCAACATATGCTGTTTCAGCACGAAACAACAAAAGTAATCTATCTCAATTCTTCTGTAAAACAATCCACTAAGGTGATCCTCAAATTCTCGTTTAACACTGCAAATTAGTGTTAGAACGACTCCCTGCAGTATTATAAATAGTAAGGTTTCCATTTTCTAGATTTTCAACTGAACTACGGGAATAAAGTGACTTTTATTTGCAATTCAGAAAAGAACGTTAATAGGATTAAGGAAGCGGGCAAACTGGATAATTGGTAATGATTGATTAGAGGATTAGTTTGAAAAAACGGGAAAAAGTTTTTCGGAGTGGAGCTCGAGATATTAGCTTATTAAATTATCTTTGATACTTTTCTTGAAGCAATATTTTTTTAATTTAACTTTTAATAATGTTTGATCTGTGTTTAATTGGTTTACGTTCGTCACTGCCAAATTTACTTTAATAAAATATTTTAATTATTTTGAAAAGAAATTGTTTGAAACTGTTTGGAAGTTAGTAATTTTTATTACTACAGCTATTTGATTAATTGACTTAAAATTGCTTTATTTTCTTAGTCTATTTAACTTTGTTGTAAATTTTTTTGTAGCAGATTCGCTTGAAATAATTCAGGTTATTTTGCCGCTAAAAAAGAAATATGTTTTTTGCATACAGTGTCACTGCATGGAATCCAAACCGGAACTCAGGTTGTCAGTGACTTTTTGCAACAAATATGCCTATCCTACAAAAACCCTACTAAAGTTATTATTACATATTCTCCATAAAATCATACATTACACATAAGTTGACAACTTAAGGTATGTTGACATTTGACTGGTTGTGCATTGTTACCTGTTTAGTTTTAATTTAAAAATAAATGCAGTTTTTTTTACATTACTTAAAATCGGGTTTTCCGAAATTGTTCAAATTTCGCATGTGTATACATATAGGCAGACCTTTAAAAAATGCATTTACATCTTAGCTGTAAAATTAATAGGGGAGCCAATACTTGGACAGTTTAAAATTTGCATGGGATTTCCTATGTTTCCAACGACGATGCACCACCCGGTATTTGGTAGTAACTGAGTTATCGTTGAATTCATATAGGTAGAATAAGCACAGTTTCTTCTTCTTCTTCTTTCTCTGCTTATCCATTAATGGATGTTTGCGACCACACTTCCCTATCTCTGGCTGTGTGGATCAACGTCTGCATGTTACTAATGCCTGTCCACTGTCTTATGTTCCGCAGCCACGACATTTTTTTCTGTCCCAAACCTCTTCTGCCCTGGATCTTTCCCTCGATAATCAACTGGAGAAATGTGTATTTATGATTACGTATGACGTGACCTAGGTATGCGGTCTTTCTTTTTTTTTATAGTGCTGAAGAGTTCACGTTCTCTATTAATACGTCTTAGTACATCCTTGTTTCTTATCTTGGCCGTCCATGGTATCTTGAGGATTCTGCGGTATATCCACATTTCGAAAGCTTCCAGTCTGTTTATGGCACTTGCTTTTAGTGTCCAACTCTCTACGCCGTAGAGGAGTATCGACCAGACGTAGCAAACCACAAATTTCAACCTCAAGGTCGAAATCGCTACAGGTGAAAACTTTTTTAAATTTCAAGAATGCGCCCCGGGCTTGCTCGATTCTCCACTTAATGTCCCTGTCAGATGACCAGTCCTCGTGAAGCCGAGCTCCCAGGTACTTGAATTGTTACTCGTTCTATGAATTTTCCTTCGTATGTTAAGCTGACGTCTCTAAACACATTCACCTCTCTCGTGACAACCATGAATCTTGTTTTCTTTGTGTTAATGGCAAGTCCTATTCTTTGACTACATTCTCCTACCAGACTAATCAGCACGGTTTATAAGAACAAAAATAAGTTTTAATATGTTTATAAACCGTTTTGTGTTTTGGTTTAAATAAACATGTATTTAAATTTTGAGTTTAGATTGGAAACAATAAAAGTATGTAACAATAACATTATAAAAATATTCTTCCAGTAATCCGGATACTTCATTAATTCGGTGGTGGCTGTTACGATATGTGTCTATATCTATAACTTATCGAATTTTTGCTGTACAGCCACTTGTAATAATTTATATTATCAATTGTTATAATGCATAGAGTATTAATATCATTTATAATATGCATTTTAAGTAGTCCTCACCAAAATATCAAACGTTTAACAATAATTATGCATAAAAATAAAAACTTTGGAAAATAAAATATTATTAAAAGAATTATCAAATGTAGGATGCAGATATCTATTTTTAATTTACTCTTAAAAGTTGCGCTTAAAAGAATCACCACCTGTTATCGTGTCGGCTCATGCAATGATCCCTTTCAATATTTTAACAGGCAGGAAAGGAAATTGGTCAATTTTCGAGGTGTTCACGAAACATATAAAAGCTGTATCCTGTTGATTGAAGGCGGACATTTTTATACGTTGATTTTAGCCGAATAGGAATATGTAGTTACATTAGTAGAGATTAAAAAACATAACAGCAATCTAAAATTTCTAATGCAATGTAAAATTGTATCAATGCAATTGTATCAATGGGCCCAAGGCCTTCGAGTGAGGGATCAAACATGATCCCAAACCCCAGCAACCTAACTTAACCCTAAAAATAATAATAATTAAGCGCATGTAAAGTTTGCTGGGGTCAGACTTACCACTGAACTATGTTTTTGTAATCAATGATTTTATATTTTATATAATACCTAAATTATTTGTTATGGTGATTGTATCAAAAACATTCCAAAAACTATGTACCTACATAATAATAAGTAAATTCGATTTTAAATTATAAGCCAATATAGTCCTATATCTATCTAAACGCTGACAAAATATGGTATAGTATTTCGTATTCAAATAATGTTTAAGCTGAGATGGTACTACTTTATCAAAAACTTTGAAGAATAAGGATAACACTATGACGTGTTTAAGTACGTGAGCTCGGAGCGATTTTGTACATTTACTATAGATATAGACACAATGCTAAAAAGTTTCAGAACTTCAGTGCATAGTTTTGACTAGACACCACAATTTATAATGTGCTTATATTAAATATCCTGAGATTCAAACATAAATGATACGGTGTATAAGGTAGGTAATAGTGTTAGTGCATGCAATGATACCATTATTAATATATAGTATTTACGAGTTCTTGACTTACAGTTGTAAAGAAGCAAATGGAGCATTGAATTCCACAATAGACTGAAAATACTAGGACGATCTTTTATTTTTTATTAATTTAAATGACACTAAGAAATTAAAATATAATTATGGTATTTGAACTACCACTATTATCATCAATTTTGTTGATTTCATTTTTTTTTATATACCAACTTAAAATTCTTACAATGTTTCTAGGTTTTATAAAAGAATTTCAGGGTGCAGGCAATTTTATATATTATTTTATATTAGTATACATAATATTGTTACGGATTCCGTGGGTCTTTTTCAACACCGTTAAACATTAACTTATTTATTACAACAACAACATTAACTTATTTATTACACGTCTAATACTGTAATACACTACTAAATTAAATAAAAACAATAACATAGTCAGAAATTACTCCAAAAACACGTCTAGGAGGTTTTTTTCCGTGAAAAAAATATTTTGGAATTTTGGAAATTTGGAAAAGTTTTTAATTAAAAAACATATTTTCTTGATAATATGACACCATAGGTAGTAGATTAAATTTACAAGAAAGAAATCCTAGAAAAGATCTGGTTGTTCTCAAAATGTTAACAAATTTTTTTTTTTTTTTTAATTTTCAAAGTATCTACAATAACTCGATTTTATTGAACTTACTTGAAAAATGGTAGAGATAAAATATGTTTCTTTTATCGAGATCTACCAGCCCTGAAAATACTTATATATTTAAGACTCACCCTGTATATTTAACTTGTATATCAAGCCAAATTTCTTCAAATATTAATTTTTCGTAAAGTAGATATATAGATTAAATATTTCCAAAAAAATCTTTTATGGGTATTTCGCCACTGCACTGCAAGAAAATCTACAAAATAAAATAGTTATTTTTCGTAAACACTTCTGCGTTAAACCTAAACGGACACTGTTTGTTAGAAGTTATGTTTACAGTTATACAAATTTGCCTAACAAAGATAAAAATGCTTCACGTTTCGGAAAGTTTATCTCTTTCCGTCGCGTGTCGTCGGAAGAAAAAAAAAATACAAAGAATAAAGAAAAAAACTATTTAAAATATTTAAATTCAACTATTCGCGAACACTTTACTTTTTTAAAACAGATACGTCTACAAAAAACCGTTGACGTTCTGTTAAAATGACATTATATCAAGTTAAACTTCAAAATTAACAATTATTACTACCTGATAACAATTATTTAATAAGGTAAAACCAGAAAGCCCCAAACTTTCTGTATGATTATTTTTAAATTTTACGTTAAGTTCTGTTTATTTATGTTATGTTCTTTAAAATCAAAGAAGCGATTGCCATAGATTACTAACATCTACAGATGCATATACATTTATTTTTATTCGATTGAATTAAAAAAGCCTCTTTTATTTTTCCTTTAGAAGCTATCGCTTCTTTCATTATAATTTTGTCGTTATTAAAATTCATTCTGTGCCCTGTGTCCCATGAATGCTGACAAATCTTAGATTTGTGAAATTCTCCCTTTCTTAAATATTCTTTATGTTCTTTAATTCTAACATTTAAGGGTCTAGATATTTCACCAATGTAAAATTTATCGCATTCACATGGTATTTGGTATATTACATTTTTTGTTTGTTCTTCTGTATTCATTTGTTTAGTATGTGATAAAATGGATCTAAGTGTATTTTGTGTTTTAAAAAATGATTTTAAAGAGGAATAAAAGTTTAAGAAGTCAGTGAAAACCGCATCTTGATATCTTTTTTCAATCCGAAGATATTAGCAAAAATATAATAAATACGAAAAAATTTGCCCTTAACTGTCTTATTTTTATAACACGGTATCTGTAGCCCTCTAGATTATGCCCATTTTAACAAAAAATAAGATAGAAATAGTTAGTTTATTTTAAAATCGACGAAATACCAGAATACCATAATACCAGATGTATTAATATCTAATAATTAAGATAATAACAGTGAACAAGAAACGATGATTCAGTGAAGTCATAATAGGCTTTGGAAAAAAGTTGCTTTTGACGTAATAGTATAAACGTCAAATTGTTATTAAATCAACATTTTGATAGTCTTAGCAGCGTTTTTTATCTTTTAATTGCTTTTGCAAAATGCCTTTATTATTTGAAGTAGTTGAAGTTGTTGGCATTTTGAAAAAGCAATCAAAAGATAAAATACTATCAAAATGTTGATCTAATAACAATTTGACGTTTATAATATTACGCCAAAAGCAACTTTTTTCCAAAGCCTACCATGATTTCACTGAATCATGGTCGTTTCTTGTTCACTGTTATTAGTATATTAATTATTAGATAATAATACATCTGGTATTATGGTATTCTTGTATTTCGTCGATTTTAAAATAAACTAACTATTTCTATCTTATATTTTTGTTAAAATGGGCATAATCAAGAGGGCTACTGATACCCTGTTGTAAAAATAAGGTAATTATTAAGGTGCTTATTTTTTGGTATTTATTATAATTTTGCTAATATCTTCGGTTTGAAAGAAGATATCAAGATGCAGTTTTTGCTGACTTTTTAAGCTTTTACTACTCTTTACTATCAGCTAAAATTACATATACTATTGTATTTAATTTTTTTGAAAAAACGCGCTTGTTTGTTAAATTGTAAAAAGTGCCCCCTAGCGTCTACGTTCAAAACCTTATTATTATTATTTTTACGGTATAATATAGAGTAAGAAACGCTTTTTTAAATGAGCCCTCGTCTGTTGGATTCTGATAATCCAGTTCGGAGTTATTAACATTTAAATAAAGATAGATATAACCTTCCCCCACCACTTTATTTTATCAGATAGGGGAAAATGGTTCTAACAAAAAAAATCCAAAATTTACTGAAGATTATGAAGCTATTATTTATAGTACTCATTATCTAGGAAAAATTCTGTAAAAATTCTATTTTCTTATTTTCCATAGCAGTTGCGCCCTCTAGCGGCCGTTTTACAAACGAAAAAATAATTTTCAGGAATTTCTCATAGCACCTTTAGTTATAAATATTTTTTTCCGTAGGCTCTACGGCTAATACTTTCCGAGATACAGCCGAGAGCTATTCTTAGTGGGACACCCTGTACAATCTTCAATTAATTCAAATCACTAGCAGCAGAAATTTTCAAATTTATGTCTTCTCGGCCACTCCTAAAGTACAAAAGCAGTTACCTGGAGCATTTCTCTTTCCTGGAGCTTGTTTGCATTTTCCCCTAATAGATAGTCCGAATCCACCGGCAACTTATGCATGATAAACGACAGTTATTCCAAAGGGAATTTTCTACGACGCGCATAACAATTTTCCCTGGCAATTTGCAGCCAAACGGCATTCTCCAGACCTCTCGTAAAAGTTCGAAAAGACGATATATAAGGCTTTCATTAATTTTCCCTTTTTTCCGGCAAAGACATCTTGGAGACAACTTGAAGGAAATTCCCTGGTGCAATAAACAACGTTGTCGCTTTTTATACTTTATTGCCTAAGTTGGCTAATAAACAGTGTACATTAAGATGTTTTTATTTTTCTTTAGCGTTTTGTGGCATTAAGACTTTAGTAAAAAATTAAAAGTTCGTTCAGCCTACTATTAGGGGTATTTAAGAAATACCCATTTTTCGTATTCCTTTTAATGAATGCTTTGGTCAAATATTAATGCCTTAATAATCTTTGTCATTCATAATTTCTAAAGTTTTATAGATTTCTTTTTTGTTTTAAAAGTATAACGTTTGTTTTAAACATTACGACTGCGAACGGCAGCTTTTCGTTGGTAGAGCTATACCGAATCCGGTGACGATACGCCAGACATCATATATCATACATAAAAAAAAATATGTAACGAATTAAAAATGTTACAAAAGTATTTCGAAAAATTAAAATAAATGATTCTTAAAACAGTTATGTGAAGGATTTCAAGTTAATCCATTGACAACTTTCTTTTCGTTTATTAGTTACAAAGATAGAGAAGCGAAATTTTTATATGTAAGATATACCGACTAATATTTCTGTGGTATTAGGGCAGAACCCGATATGTCAAACAGGAAATAATGTTGACATATGGGGTTCTGCCTGAAGCGTTATCAGAACCATAGACAAACCAATAAAAAGAGACTGGCAAATTAAATTGTAAAGAGAGGGACAACGTTTCCGTAGCGCAACTCAGAGGCAAAATTTCGTTCTATTTATGTTGATCTGCGCATTGCGTCTATTGGGCCCACTATCTCGTTCTAATATAACAAGAGAGAAAGAAGCAGCCATATAAAACGTAATTTCTAAATAGAAATTAGAACAAACAATCGCCTTTCGTCACCATAAGCAACCATAAGATGACAACATCATGACCATTCGTCATATTTGTTAATTTTTCTTTTGGTGATTTACCTTTTTTTTTCTAAACTCTCCATTTTATTGATTTATGAATATGGATACAAATTCCTTTGTATCAGATAGGTATTTATATTTCGTTACTTATAATTTTAGGTTATACTATTTGTTATTTTATTTGCTGCAGGAGCCAGTATCCTCTATTTTTTATATGTTTTATTTTCTATCCTCTATTTTTTATATGTATTGGTTTGGTACCCCCTTTTTCTGATAGATATGTTAAAGACACCCGGTAAAATAAAAGTAAGTATGTTATATTTATCAACCTATTAAGAAAAAAGTAGTAGTAGTGTCAAAAATATTTCGAACCTCTGTTAACATAACAAATTATTACATTTTTTTTTTCATTTTTTGGGTAGTTTATAGCTGGTTTATAGTAATCAGATAGCAACTTAATTAATATACCTATTTTACTTTTGTTTTAGGATTAAAACGACTTGAAAATGGTTCAGGATCATGATTCTCGTAGTCTTCTTTGCTTGGGTATTCACTTCAAAAACTGATGGTTAAAAAATGTAGGTACTTATTTTAACTTATTTAACAATTTGATTTAATAATCTTAAAATAAACTAATTTAAAATAGTGCCTGAATGTCTGGGAAAATTTAGATATATAATATGTAAAAATTCTTATTTTTTCCAAAATTACTGATAATAATAATTGAAGGGGTGGCTGTAATAACCAGGCAGCTCCACTTTTTTTCGAAAATGAGATTTTTAATGCCCTTTAAAAAAATTGGCCGATTGTTTCCTGCAACTGTCAGTTCTTCTGCATTTGAAATTGGTAGGTGGGTGGCATAAACACTGTTATTTTTTGTTATTATATTATAAAAATTTTATTTATTTTTATGTATAAATAAATATGTTTATAAAACAGTACAATTTTTGCTTTTTTTTAATTTCCCTTATAATAGTAGTATTCTTTCGTTCTGAAAGAAACTGAAAATTTTCACTTAAACTGATTTATTCCCTACACCACGTTCCCTTTACGTGGTATAGGGACTATAAATCAGTTTAAGTGAAAATTTTCAGTTTCTTTCAAGAATGAAAGAATACTACTAATAATGGCTAATTTAAATTTCCCGCCAGCCAGAATGTGCGATAATGTCTTACGATACGTTTTATACCTATCTCTTTTTTTTCATAGGAACAGCACACATAATAAAGAAAGACAGCAATAAAGACGTACGTCCTGTCATGGTTCTACTAATTGGTTTCAAAATTGGTATTCTGAGTTGGGCTACGGGAACGCGGTCCCACTCTTTACCATGAGATTTGGCAGTCTCTTTTTATTTATTGGTCTATGATCTGAACATGGAAATTGTGGATTCAATTAAAGTAGAAGTTTTTTCCACTAGTGGTTATAAATAAAAATTGTTTTTTTTATATATAACTATAAGCGATACCAATTAAACTTTTAGTTATGTAATCGAGGGCGCGATATTTAAATTCATTGTTGGACAACCATGGACATATTCGGCACCGGGCTCACTAACTGGAATTTAAATTTCTCGCTGGGGAATATATATTTTTATAGCTCTGCTGTAAAAAATGTCAAGTTGCCACATTTATTTATTTATTTCCTGACATTGCCATTCGTTTTGACACTTCATTTTTGTATTACGAATTTTTGGTTTAAATTCATTGTGTTGCGATATTTTAAGCTTAGAAATTTTTACTAGCAGAGATTGCAGTTGAACATTGTTCTTTTTAGAATCTCTTTTAGTGCGAAGTGTACAAGAGAACTTAATAGCTGCTGCAAAAAATGCATCGAAATCTTATTAGAATATTTTGAACGGGAAAGCAGTAGTAATGGCCCTTTATGCCCCTTAAATGCTATTAAGGAGGAGATTATTGTTGAAGTAAATAATAACTGTTTATATATTTATAATTAATTTATTTATATTTCCTAAAATATTTTGATTAAAAGAAAATATGTAAAAGTGGGCTAGGCCGCGCCGGCGCCGTGCCGGTCAAGCTTAATCACATGACTAACAGTGTATTTGATATGAACTATAATTGAGGTTATTAACTGAAATACGGAGTCTTAAATAAGTGCAAATAATTTAGCGTAGTATATTTCGATCCCAGAAACAACAGTCTTGGGGAGGTTTTTTGGTGAAAAAATATTTTGAAAATTTGGAATTTGTTAAAACATTTCTTGGATTTTTTTTTGTTTTTAGTTAAAAACATAATTTCTTCTCTTCAGTTCAGTGATAAATTGGTTTCCGTTTGAATTAGGCAGTGGTGTTTACAAAAAAAAAATATTTGATGTGATTGTTAAACATATATTATCATTTATATCCCGTCAAAATTCGAGTTTTAACTAGTTTTTTTGTCTTTAAAATTACATTTAGTATAGGAGAGATTTTTTATAAGTAAAAAATAGTATATTGTTTTATTAGGAGTAAAAATGACACTTTTTGTGGCGAGGCTGTACGTTTGACATACAGCCGAGGCACAAAAAGTCTAAATAGAGTAATAGAGCTATTTTTTTTCAAACGCAACTAATAAGTTTTTAAACAATTTCAAACGTTCCAAATAAAATAAAAAAATTAAAAGTCATACCTTGTATGTAATTATATATCGAAAAACTATGGTTACGCTCGTTGAATTTGACACTTTATGTCAGTTTAATAATATATTTTCGTACTTTTCTGCTTAGGCGTTAAAGGGCTTATAATGCCTAGGCGTTAAAATGACTTTTTTATATTGTCAATCACGTCGCAAAAATTAATACTTTTGTGACGCTTGAAAAAAAAAATTATTTTCTTATCTATGGTCTATAAAGATAATTAAATTAAATTTATAATTAAATTTAAAAAAATATCTCAGGGTATATTTTAGCAATAAACATCAAAATAAATAGTCCCCTCCACGAGACATGGCCCCAACAGCTTCAAAATATATTGTCAATAGAACAAAGCAAAATTTGACTAAGAGAAAGTCGAGGGGGAAGCTTTTTCGTTCAAAAATCCCGGATGTCTGACGTAAAAGAAAAAAGAATCGTTGCTTAATGGACTTAGTATACAATAAAAAGGGAAACGTTTGTATAAACGAATGAAGATAAACGAGTTTAGGTGGATTATTTATTGTCTCCTATGGAGAAAAGAGAAGAGACAAAAAGCAGACGGTATTTTATTCTCAGAGAAATACAAACGACTAATGAAAACGTTTATTACATCACACACCAAAAGTTTTTTAAATTATCTAAATTCACTAAATATTGCAATGGGGGAAGCAGCAAGATCTATACTAATACAGTTGAAAATAAATTTCTGGCTTACTAAAAAAGCAAGAAAATTTAAACAGACAGAAATAATCATTTTATGTAGTTATAAGTAAGACACTAGAGAATGTTAACAATAATTGTATGTAGTATCATTTTTCTTTTTAACTGAATATTCTACATTATTTTGCAAATAACCTCAAATTATTATTAAATACATAAAAATGCCGTATGATCGAAACAAAATGTCTTGGAAAAAAATGCTTGGAAGTGACGATCGATGACATTCCCATTCCCCATACAAGCAGGTTTCACCAAGGGCAGAAGCACTCGGGAACATCTTCTGAATATGCGCAAAATTATAGAGTTTTTTATATCTGTTTTGTAGACTATAAAAAAGCTTTCGATAAAGTCAGATGACATCACCTGTGGAAAATCTTAAAGGAAGTGGGGGTACCGCAACACCTTATTTCACATATCATCCAGTTGTATCAGCACACTACAGAATCAGTTCGAATACTGGATTCAGCTTCAAAGGAATTTTCCCTTGAACTAGGAGTCAGACAGGAGTGTATATTGTCTCTTCAACTATTTAACATATACGCTGAATACATCATGATAAGGTCGCTAGAAAGACGGGAATAAGGTAGAAAATGAAAGCAATCGGCTCGGTCTGGAACTAAATACACAAAAAATCAAAATCATGATAGTTGATAGGCAACATAACAACCATCCAAATAAAAGTCATATCGGCCGCTTTGAAGTCGTTAAGTCATACGTATACCTGGGATCACTATTGAATACAGGCATTATAATACAGGCACATCGGAAGAAGAGGTGAAGCGTAGATGTAACATGGCAAAGGTAGCTGTTGGGAGACTGACCAAGATCTGGAAAGACCGCCAGATTTCAAGAGCCATCAAAAACCGGCTAGTCGACTGTTTGGTACTCTCAATATTGACGTATGGCTGCGAATCGTGGACTCTCAGGCAGACGGAACGTAAGAAGATCGATGCTACCGAGATGTATTGTTATAGACGTATGCTCCGTATCCCATGGACTGAACGCCGTACAAACGTTTCCATTATAAATGAACTTAATATTACCAACACACAGGCTTTCCTGTAAAATCCGACTAAAACAACTAAAATATTTTGGACATATAATGAGGAAAAGTCCGGACAATATGGAAAGGCTTATAATTCAAGGTGGAGGCACGTAGACCATGTGGCCGCTCTCCGACTCGATGGATAGACCAGATCACGACTAGCTGTATCACGACTAGTGATTAACCAAACATAAGCAAGCCAATGCACGATGTCATCGAGATGACAAAAGACAGAGGCGCATGGAGAGAAATCATCCATGATGTTACGCTGACCACTACACTACCTAATGGGGGTCAGGACTGAAGAGAGTTCTACATATATTTATATTTTTTTGTCACAGAATTTTACTCCTCTTAAATTATAAGACAATATTTTCGGTAAATCTATTTCATATCTTTATTAGTGTTACATGTTATCTGAAATATTTATTTTAAGAATTAATAAAGTCAGTATTGAAAACAATGTACTTGAAGTTCTTTAAAATTAAAAAAAATAATTCTGAAATTAATTTATATTAAATAATAATAATGTGCATCACATTTATTATTGTTTAATATCACACATAGCACATATTATATGAAAAAATTGACCCACTAAAACTTTTCATTCTTTATTACCCTTTTCTAAACTTAAGTGTCAGACATATTATACCCTTTCTCCTTTGGGATTAAAACGTATTGACCTCTAAGGAAACGAAGCTTTACAACAGCTAAATATCGGTTTCACCTTTTATAGTACGTAACGTAAAAATAGGAAACCTATTTTAGTACTTTCCCTGAAAGGAATATTTATGAACACTGCATGTAAAGAGATTTTCTATTTATACATTCACTACTTTTTTATATCAGCTATTTGCGTTAATTTATTCATCTAAATTTAGACATTCATATTGCCTCTTTCAGTTTCATGTTTCTTTGTGTTTTTAATTAAACCTGATTTTAATTAGTCTATTCTTAGAAATACAAGATTATTTTTTGATTTAGATTTTATTGAAGTTAATATTAATTTATTTGTGTCTTATTACTACATAAAGTAAACTGTCACAGGAATAGATATTAGAGTTAAATTAGAATATTTTTAAAATGATTATTAAAAAAACGCTTAATTAATTTTTAGTAAAATTTCCTATATTATATGTAGATATAATATTATAAAAAATCATTGTTAATAACTGGTTGATTGAAAAAAAATCAGCGCTCTACTTCTTATGTGTGTTATAAAAATATTCAAAATAATTTATGTTATTATGACGCTAATATTCTGAATAATTTATGTTATTATGATTGATATTTCCTGACTATCAACTTCTATACTTTAACGAATTCTGATAAAATTGCTGAAACAACTGAATTGGTTAAATCAGAAAGATGGACGTATTTGAAAAACGATAAAGAGAAAATATGTTTCTTTTATCGAGGTCTACCACCCCTTAAAATATTTGCACTTATTTCTGGGACACCCTGTATAGATGTAATTTTTTTTCTTTAGGTAATTTTGTATTCAAACTACTGAGAAATTGGTCTTTGTGGATTTTTAACCAACTAATTATATACATAAAACAGATACTTTGATTCTAAAGCATTTGACTTAAGTGGGGACAGCGGTAAAATAATAATTTTACAGTAATCGAAACATAAAATTGTTGAAGCTGAAAAAAAACTGAAGCTGAAAAATATTTAATGTCCAATTTTAGTCTGTAGATTTTTATTTCTTATATAGTTTTTCAAATCATTTGAGTATAGCACTTTTTTAACTAATTCAATCATTTACGCACAACTGATTAATACTCTGTATTCACCCTTTGTCCGGACTACGATTCATTAACTTTTCATCATCGATTTTCCATTGATGTTAAACGCATAACAACAAAGCCTTTTGTCTACAAAATCTATAAATAAATTTTACACTCGATGGGTTCCATCTAATATAATTAAATATCTCTTTTATCTAAAGGCAGTGCTCGACAATTACACAGTCATTAGTCTCTGTTGTCGCACAGCACGTATGAAGCAGTAGACATTAAATGGCCTACACGTCTGCTATTTCGAATTGATGTCTTTGTTATTGCTCGCTCATGGACATTTAAGGAGACCTTGCCATACAATAATATGCAATAAAGGGGATATATAATGTTACACAAGAAACTATTGTGTAGATATTGTTATGTGTCTAAAACAATAACTTATAAAGAACTAAGCTTAAAAATGAGGCATTTATAATTAGGATATTTTAGAACTTTTCAAACTATTATTAAGTAGTATATTTTTATATTAGTATTCCGCAAAAGAAGTAAAACATATTTTGTAAAAATATATTTATCGGAATTTTTACTTGGCAATGTTCTTGTATCATTAGATTGGTATATCTCTTCATCATCTGTTACAGAAATGTCCTTTAATTATAAGTGCAAAGCAGCTTTGTTGAATACTTTTATAATTAATTTCTACGCTTCGAACTGAATGCAAATAATACTCTATTACGCGTAATAAAACGAAGAATTCTTATAATACCCGTAAATGCGGTATCATTTTCCTATCTTTAATTTTGGTTTGAGCACAATATTCAGTTGCTAATAATATATCAATATCAATTTTTGAAAGAAGGGTGTTTCAAAATCTACTAGAATAAAAATAATAAATTTTTGTTTCATTTTTATAGTCATTTCTATATTTATTTATTTTTTCATTTTTCTTAATAAACATGTTTTAAATATATTAAGAAACAGGTAAAACTAATGATTAGACATCATTTATAGATAATTTATTATTTTATACAGGGATCGGCAATAGTGCGTCGGGCATCTTTAGTTCATAGAATAAAACACTTGAGAATTTTGTTAAGCGCAAGCCTAAATTATGTACGAGGATGTATTTCAAAATATTTTAACTTCTATAATATCATAACAACACAAATTATGAAAACAGCATAAATGTAGTAAATTAATGATAAATGATAATTAGATAAACAGCATAGACATATAGATGAAATTTGTACATAATGCACTATAGCCCATTAAAATTAGACAAGTCGATGCAAAAAAATTCGTAGACTTTTGCAAATGATTTAAACGGTTGTTCGAGACTCTAGACTTAGGCTAATATGTGCCAAACGTCTCCAAAGATAGACAGGGGGAGTGCGAGTAGGGGAGAGGAGTTAACTGTATTTTTTTTACTGTTAAGCTTATATCTCGGAAAATGTAACTGCTCCAGACAATACTCTATATATAAAATTGAAGCTCAGAAAATTCTTTACTAAAAATAGTTGAATGTATTTTTTTTCATAGGTCACATCTTTTAGGAATCACAGGGCAGACAGAAGTAACACCACTTGCACATTGTATTTTTCGCATCTAGCATCAAATTACAGTCCAAAATTAAACTGTATCATTAATAAGGATGATATTCAGGGGTCCTTAATCTTGGGCGCTGGGATCGAAATTGTATAGAACCATTTTTATAGAAAATTTTGTCATAAGTGAAAAAGTCATAGATTTTGAGATATAAGCGTTAACGTAAAAAAAACGATATTTAAGCCCTCCCCCCTTCACGCTGTATGTCTGTCATCAACGGACTTATATCTTATATTGAGACACAAATTATTCAAAAAAGTATTCGTAATTTAAGGATTTTCACTAATATTACTAATATTACTACTTATAACAGTTGTTAAATACAATATTTTACTAGACTAAATGAATTTTAATTGATATTGACAAATACAAAAGTTAATTGTGCCTAAATCTTTATTGTTGCTCGTGTTGTACACAATGTAATATCAATCTGGCATCGATTTTCGAACTTTGACACGCATCAATAACACCTTTGATACGTACCTATTAATACACTGTACATTCGATGCTTTGGCTTTCATATAATTAATTAAAAGCTCTTTTTACCTGCTGTTTGTACATCAAATAGAAGCAACCAGTAATTGAATTTAATCTCTATATATATTTATAGATAAAGCATAAATATAACAGGAAGTAGTCTTTATATATTCATTTGTTATAACTATGTTTTTAATTTATATATTATTAATTAATAGGTAATTTATTGCAGTTTATTTCGAAAAAAATTATTACTTTATAAAGATACCGTATTATCGAAAAAAAAAACGGTGTCAGTGACAGCTATGAAATGAAGATTGCTGTCATCATATATGTAAATTTTTAATGGAAAATGTCACCGATCCTCATTTCCCATCAAACTGGACGCCGTTATTTTTCGATCATACGGTATTTACAAAAAAAGCTTATATTTGATGTACATGGGTGTGTGGCGGTTAATGAGAAACTCGTATAACAATATTTAATATAATATAAACGCTATATTTTTAAACGAATTAACGAACGATTAGCAATATAGTATTTTTAAAATTCAAATTTTTTGGAAACTTCACGAAGCCACTGGACCAAAAATTATAAATTATTCAAGTTAAACAACTAAATTTTTATGTAAAAATATATTTGAATCGCTCTGTAATATATGCAAACATTTGACAACATCTTTAATAAAAAATGGAGTAAAAATTTCCAAAAACAAACTTATTATTTGGTTCTTAGTGAGCACTGGATTCCACTGCATATCTGAAGCTGATAAATAATTAACTATTAGGTATATTAAAAAAAATATTCTATATATTTGAAACTGTAACAATATATTTAGTTATACTTTCAAGATTAATTTAAGATTAATAGAGTAACAAAATTGGTTTCCTATTTTAATAATAGTGAGTAAAAGAAGATTCGTAGCTTTAATTTCTTTTTTAATAACTAAAATATTGTCAGACTAAAATCAACTCTATAAATGGTGGAAGAGATTCGCCTGACAAAAAACAAGCACATTTCCTGCACCTCGCAGGCATATAAAGGAAGGCTCTCGCAGCACGCCTAATATTGTTCCACAAAAGAGGTTTTTCTCGTGGGCACAAAGAGCCCATTTTCTCGTAAGATTAAAGCACTGCAGCTAAAAATTGCCCGGAAAATATCCAGCTGCATCCGGGGTTTTGTACTTTATTGTGTTGTCTCAGGCTCTATTTAAAATATGAAATATTAAAAACTATTCTGAACAAGTTTCAAGCGCTTTGGATTAGTGTTAAGAGCGAACATATTTTACTTGTAAAAACCACTGAAATTAAATTTAATTGCATTTATTTTTTTTACAAATTTCAACATCCTTCTTACCCCGCTTTTATATTTTTTACGGCAAGTTGTACATTTTAGATTATATTATAATAAAAATAAAAAAAAATAAAAATTCTCAAGCTTTCGGAAATATTTGGAATTAAACTTTATTTTATTACTCAGGTTTGATTCCCACATACGATGACAGAAAAAAGGCAGATGACGTTCATAGCAATCCATTTATTTCACTAAAAAAAGTTTCTAACATTTTTAAGTTAACTATGGATGAGTTTATATATAAATCCGTCATGCATCGTTTCTTGTTGTTCTTAGCCAGTTTTATTGGTTCATTTCAAAACTGACAGATCATACTTTAATATTATTGGAGTCGAAACGAAATAGCCTAGAAACAGGAAAAAGAAAAGAGCGAAAACAGGAACTAGCCATCTTATCCCATAGTCAAGCTACACTAAAAGCGGTCAACTCAGTAACCATCAATTCGAAGTTGGTCAAAGAATGCCTAGAGAGGCTGAACAAATTAGGCAAAGAAAATAAAGTCCTCCTACACTTGGTGTCCACTTACCAAGGGATAGAAGGCAATGAAAAAACAAATGATCTAGATAGAAAAGAATCGAACACTCTACTAACTGGACAAGAACCATTCTGCTTTCCTGGAATGGGAATCCTCCAACTGGTCTAAGATACACAAAAAATTTCCTTAGAACTTACGACCGAGAAAAATCAACGATTTTCCTTGATTTAAGTAAGAACAATCTTCGGATTGTCACGGGGTTTCTAACAGGACACTGTCTCCTTAACGAATACCTGAGTAGATTGAAACTGGGAAACAACGGCGGATGCAGATTCTGTGGGGAAAATGGGGAAACATCAGAACACCTTATCACTGAGTGCGCAGAGAAGACAACCGTTAGGGCGATAAATTCTTTGGTACGGCTAATGTCGAAGATGGAGAGCTGGCCTCTGCGGAGCCGTCTCAGATACTGACTTTTCTCAAAGCTCTGAGACTGTATGATGAGTTATTTATCTTCTTAAGGTGCCGTTCATCTTTTCCTCCTTATCAGATGGTTCTATTCATTGCAGCGACTTGGAGTGCTTGGAAGTCCTGTATGCCTGTCCAATGACAAATTTTTCTCAGCCAGGATAGCTTTCTTCGGCCTATTTCCCTTTTGCTCCCCTAGATTTTACCCTGTAGAATTAGACGCTGAAAGTGATAGCGTTCTCTACGTAGTATGTGTCCCAAATAGGCTATTTTCCTCTTCTTGATGATCTCCAAGAGTTCACGTTCTTCTAGACCAGCTCTTCTGAGAATGTCTTCATTCCTCACACAGTCAACCATGGACACTCTTAGCATTCGTCGTAGGGTTCACATTTCAAAGGCTTCAATTATATTTATTGTTGCTACCTTCAGTGTCCATGCTTCCACACCGTATAACAAAACGGACCAGTCATAGCTGAGGCCGAAGTTCAAGTTTCTATCTATGAAAAACCTTCGAAGTTTTAGAAAAGTTGTTCTTCCTTGTTCGGTCCTACATTTGATCTCCTTATCCAGGTCTCAGGTTTGGTTAACCATGCATCCTAAATATTTAAATTGTATGACCTGCTTGATGACCTCTCCATTTAAGTAAATTCTGGTGTTCGGAATGTTGTTTCTGCTAACAGCCATAAATTTAGTTTTTCTAGTATTAATGTTTAAATCCAGTCTTTGTCTTTTATTGGTAACCTTATTTAGAAAGGATTTGGAGATCATTTAAATTGTCTGCCAATATCACTGTGTCATCTGCATAACGGATATTATTAAATGGAATGCAATATAAGAGATTGAACTCAGTGAATGCTCTTTCCAAATACAAGTTAAACAACATTAGAGGCAGAATACAGTCCCTACCGGCAGCGTTAATACAAATATACCGGATGATGAATAAATGCAACATTTGTGTCGTTTTAAAATGGGACAAAACATACTAAATTCAGTAAGAAATAAAATTATCTATGTACCATTGGAATTCTAAAGTGTTAATAACCTCGGGCAATTATTGGCAGAAACTTTACTCTCGGTAATTAACAACCTTATAATTTCCTTGATATATAAATAACTATACAAGTTATAAGTTTTAAAGTTTCTATTTTATCGAAAAGTTTGAATTTTTATTTTGTACTGTCAGATATCTTGTACGCTCCGTTTCAATCAACAAAACCGCTTTAACTTCATCTGAGTTTCCTCGTCAGCAATACCAAAAGTTAACGAACCGAGACCGAGCTAAAACGGAAACATGCAAATAACTAATTCTGTTCGCATCTGGACAGCAAAGAGCTAAGCCCAGCGACAATGCTTCAACTAAATCCTACTTGCGGTTCGACATGTAAATAGACATTAGTTCCTACTACTGGTCGTATAACTTAAATGTAGAGTTCTGTTCTACATAAATAAAAATATAACTTTTTTTAATGAATTGTTTCAAAAATTATTTTATAGGTACACCCAGGTTTCTATATTTGGTTTTTAAATTATCCTGAATAAAATTATTATAGTTTATGTTCTTACGTAAAATAAAATATTTTGAATCTTCAAGGGTATGAACCATTTTACTTAAGCAAACATGATATACACGGTCTTAAATAAGTGCAAATATTTTTGGGGGAGTATATTTCGATCCCAGAAAAACGCTTATGAGCTTTTTTGCCAAAAAAAAATTTTGGAAAATTTGGAATTTTTTGATTTTGTTTTAATTTTAATTTAAAAAATATATCTTCAGAATATGGCAACATAGGTAGTAGATTAAATTTACAAGAAAGAAAACCCAGAAAAAACACAGTGGTTCTCAAAATTTATCCAAAAAATTATGTCAGATAACTCGGTTATTGTGGAGATATTTGAAAATTAGATAAATTAGCATTCTATATTTCAATATGATTGTGATTCTTCCATGAGTACTCCATGCTCACTTAATCCTTCTGTTGATTTCTGGTACTTTGGTATATAATATCAATATCATATCACAACCCTTAATAGTTTTATAGAAAAAAAAAATAAAACGTATAATATACCAAAACATCGCCTTTGCATAAGAATTGGTAAAATCATGAAAATCGCCATGTAGAAGTTAAATTTTAGATGAAGTTTTAAGAAATTCAATATAATCTATGTGTCCAAAATAACCGATTTAATTAATAAAATAATATTTATAAATCACATTCTGTTCGTATCATATTGTTCAAAAAGAATTCGGAACTTTATCAGTGTGGGTTTCCAAATGATTTCTTTATTTTCTTTATTGATTTTTTTCTTTTCTGGCAACTCTCAAGATTCTCATGAATAGTGAAACAAGATACGCTACATGCACTGAATACCAAATCTTATAAAATTTACACCACTGGCCGTGTCAGTTCAGATTTTCCATTATTAAGAACTTCGCATTACGACGTAATAAATGAATTCAGAAAAGGAGAGAAATAAATTATTGGAATAAAGAACTCTTTCTTTCAAACAAATAAGAAAAAGAAAAAAGAAAACTCTTCAAAATATTTAAATATATTATGTGTATTATGCTCTGAAAATACTTGTTGATATACTGATATTATATGAAATCAAATTACAAATTAAAAATTACTACCTGAACACAATCTATACTAATATATAAAATCCTTAAGTGACTGACTCACTGATTAATCACGATCCTGCTCAAACCACCCAACGTAAGAAGCTCAATTTTGGCATACAGGTTGATTCTAGGGTGTAGAGGTTCGATAAGAAAGGATTTTTCGAAACTCGAATTCTAAGGGGGTGAAACCATCCCTCTAATATTAGAATATTTTTGATTTAAAAACCGGTGAGTTTTTCGGAAAAACTCTTAAACACGTATATTTTATTTTGTTGTTTTAAATATTTTAAGATATTTTAAAAATGTATACAGGGCGTTTCATAAAATATGACCATTGAGTAATCACGATTCTGCTTAAACTGCTTGACGTTTAAAGCTGATTTTTGGCAAACGGATTGACAGTGGGGTGTAGAGGTTCGATAAGGAGGGGTTTCTCGATTGTTTTTCTCATGCTGACATAAATGTGAGCAAATTTTATCGAGTTTGTATGTTAATGGAAATTCTTGATTTGCTTTATCATCACTATTACAAATGATTAATTTGACGCAAACGAAGTCGCGGGTACACGCTAGTTACCTATAAAGGTAAAACAAAAGTAGTAAATTTTCTGTTTATTTTTATTTATTAATTTTTACTACGATTTATGTTATGTGGTATTCTGGAAAGAAAAAAAAATAAGAAGATATATTGTAGTATTTTATTAACTTAAACAACCCGCCTGTTTTGTAACATTTTCTTTTTTTTCTGTTTGATAAGCATAGTTTTATATATAATTAATTAATTAAACTCCATATATTTAATTTATCGATAAATAGGGTACATTAATTTTAATTAGATTTAAGGACATTTTTGTACAGTAAAATAAATATATTAAATTGATTAAATCGCTCTTTTCGGCATTGCAAGCCGCATCGATTATTAAGATATGATTGATAGTTATTAAGAAACGAACCTCGGAACCATAATTACCAACAGCTTCCCAATTTGGGCTTATGTTTATTATTTAATTAACTAATTATTATACAGGGTGTCCCAGAAATAAGTGCAAGTATTTTAACTGGTAGTATAGCTCAACACCAGAAAAACGCCTATGAGGTTTTTTTCAAAAAAAAAAAATTTGAAAATTAGAAATTTGTTGAAAAAATTTTTAGAAATGTTTTTAATTTTTAGTTAAAAAAGAGGATTTCTTGATAATATGGCAACATAGGTATTAGATTAAATTTACAAGAAAGAAAATCCAGAAAAGATCCAGTGGTTCCCAAAATTTTAGCAAAAAATATTTTTTTTTTTCGAAATTTTCAAAGTAAAATAAGTCGGTTATTATGGACTTTTTGAAAAACGATAAAGAGAAAATATGTTTCTTTTATCGAGATCTACCACTCCCTAAAATACTTGCACTTATTTCTGGGATACCCTGTATTTATTGTTAGATATGTACATGAAATATGTTTACAATTTACTCTCTACATTTGTATAAGTAATTGCGATGATTGAAATAATACAATACGGAGAATACTATTCAGTTGTTAATAGTTTAGATATTTCCAAAATAAAAATAGATTACTATGAGAATTCCTAGTAGGTTATAGGTATTCATAAACTATGGATGGTGGTATTACAAAAATTGACCATTTAAAATAATTTAAAAATATGTGTGATTCGGCATATAGCTTGATGTACATATTCTTATATGTATGTTTTCAAGGATACATTATATCTAAATTTATATTCGAGTATTCTCTCCCTACTCAGTCACTTAATTGTTTTACGAAACAATAACTTTCCTTCCTATTGTTATTCATACGCCTTAGTTTACGTAACTCGTAACCCTCATCTTAAGAAACTTGATATTTCTGGTACAAAATATTTTCAAATTAGTTCCAATTGCTCTTTACGAACAATTTCTTTTGTTGTTTTAGTAACATGCAAAAGTTATCCAGTCCCTTTTTATTTTTATCATTATTTTTTAGTTTTTTATGACTTCATATGACTTCTTTAGCAAAACGTTTACAACTGGTTTGATATTGATACTGTTTATAGTAACCATACTATTCAGAAAATAAACAAATAGATGGAGACCAATAATAATACCGTATCAGAGACAATTACGAGACGTGAAAGTAAATGTAAATAATTTGTCCGCAAGAGAGAAAGACGATTTGTTCTCTCTCCCTCAACTGAAGGCAGGGCTAGGGCTTAACTCGCCAAAATTATGGTAGACTGTCATTCCCCATCCGTCTTTGATGCCGTTTTTTTCGATCATATAGCATTTTAATAATGTTGATACTGGAATAAACTACTTTGTTCGTAATTTCTTTTTTAAATAAAATACATACCTTTATATATTCAAACATTATTTAGTTTGAAGTATTTTTGTGAATTTTTTGATTGTAGTTTTGATATTCGTTTACTACAATATATTTAAGAGAATATTTTAGAGTGAAAAACATATTTTTAACCTTTCACACAAACTACCATATCATCGAAAAAAAACGGCGTTTAGGTGGCTTGGAAATTACGATCGATAACATTCCTCATATAATTTTAAATTCGAAATGATTGCAATCTTTATTTTCCAGACGTTTATTCTGACGTCGCGCGTCGTTTTTATTTCAATTGTACATTTTTCGATAGATAGATACTAATTATAAAGAATAAAAACATGGTTTCATCTACGTCGATAATAAAATCTATAATACAACAAGAATATGAGTAGTTCCTTGACCAGCTATCAGCTATATTTTTCTTTTCAAAGCAGATATTTGCCTCTTTTGTCTGTGTTTTTTGTGTGGTCAAGAACCTAATAAATTTAATATTTGCAAAAATAATACCTCTTAGTCAATTATACAAACTCAGCGCTCTGTTATACAGGGTTAGTCTTAACTAAGTGCAAATAATTTTAGACATTTTTAGCAAAAATATTTTTGGAAAATTTGGATTTAAAAAAAATGGTATTTTTTTAAATGTTTAGTTCAAAAAGATAATTATTTCTTTATAATATGGCAACAGAGGTAGTAGATTTAGACCTACAAGAAAGAAAACCCAAAAAAGATCCAATGGTTCTCAAAATTTAAGCGAAAAATCAATTTGTTATTATTTAAAGTATCTCGGTTATTTTGAATTTATTTCAAAAACGGTACAGAGAAAATATGTTTATTTACAACCACATATGTAATACTGACATTACTGACTTTTAAAAAATTTGAAAGTGTCAAATTATCTACATTTCTTCACTCTTCCTCGCCCAATTCCTTCACTCAGCTTTTCTTATTTCTCGCCTCATTTAATTAAGCAAAATATTCTTGTAAAATCTTTATTATATACTTATCTAACATCAACAAAAATAAACAAGAAGATTAACAATAATAATTGAAGATTTTAAACATTTATTTGTTGAAGGTAAAACTGCTAGAGACTTCTTTGGCTTAAAACCTACATTCTGGCGTTTAAAAAAAGCGACGAGTTTGTGATATTTTGGATGTCAGTTTTTCCCTTAATTCTAGTGTCCCCTTGTCCGTATCATGCTGTACGTAGCCCAAAGGGTAGATGGCTTTTTCTGCCTTGCCATGTCGCTAAAATATGCCATCAAGATTGTCTTCGAAGCAATATTCTTAGCATTTCTTTCGGCACACCATTTTTCGTATATTTTCAATGCTATTTCATATCGCCCCCTACTTTTCTCTGGAAGTAAACTGGCTTCTGCTTTTTTTGCAGCTTCTGGTGGAGTACCAATATTAAAGTAGTTTTCATTATCAGAACTTTCCGACAACATTCTCGCTTTTTATGTTATATAAATTCGAAAAAGCAAACGGGAAATTCAAAACTGTCACTTAGTTGTTTGTTTTGCTGTTGAAGGTTTGCGCCAGAGAGAACACTAATAACTAAAGTTAGAGGGCTTGTAGAATAGGGCATTTCGTAGACATGTTTATTTTGTCACCGCGCTTCCCAGACGCGCATAGCGTTTAGGCGGGTAAAAAAGGAAGTTTTCAACTTTGCAAGTTAAACATTTGACAGGATTAATTAGATCGTCAGTAGCTTTTTCTATTTCTTAGCTCTAGAAGGAGATAACTAAAATCTGTTGCTAATCGGAGTAATAAATTGTTTTTGACTTTGAGAGAAGATTATTGTCATTATTTCAGATTCCACGATTATTCGGCATTTTTGTTTTGTGGTTGAGATCCAGACAAAACGTTTCCTTTAAAGGTAAGTTTTATCTCGGTAATTATTTTAACATACCTAATAGTAATAGTGAGTGCACATAATAATCACCTGTTCACTCCCAACCAAGTTAGATAAAAAAGATATTGAAGATTGCAGCCTTGAGTTGGAGTATGGCAAGGAGTATGGAGTTAAATAAATTATTATGTTCCTAAACAGTATTTTATTTATAGGTTTTAATGCTTTAAAGTCTAATAATAAATTTTCGTTGTGAACAAAATAATCTAAAAAAACTACGAAGATTTCTTATTATAAACTTGAAAGATTAAGATTCGGTTCAAATATACAAATCTATATATACAAAATATACAAATTTTTATGGCCAGTATATAGGTATGAATGCAACCTACTATATCGATAATGCGCTCATAGTTCGGGTTAGACGCCAAAGGCCGCGCCACTAACACAGTCTTCAAAAATTAACGTTGATCGGTCTCTCTCACTTTAGTTATTAGTTTCTCTCTGGTTTGCGCCATAACAATCACTGGTACCGGTAACTATAGATATGGAAATAATGCCAAAACAGAAAAAAAATTCGCATATTTATTTTTTTTTTCAAAATAAAATAAACTCCCTATTTTTAAATTAATGATGTGGTTGTAAATAAAATAGTATACAAACCTCGGAGGAAAGTTTTCATTATTGTCTCGAGATTTTGTTGATCTCTCGACAGTAAACAAACACTTTCCTCCTCGGTATGTAATATACTTATATTTTATCGAGATCTATCAGCCCTGATACTATTTGCACTTATTTAAGACTCACCCTGTAGGTATAATTGTAATTCTAGCGATGATTAGAATTTACTTATAGCATCCATCCTAACATACCTACAGAAGCGTGCTTTGTACAAATCGGATTACTCGTGACTCGTGACACCAAGAAAATACAAATATAAGTAAAGGTAATTAGATTTTAAACTTTTTTTTAATTTACTTTGTTAGTGGAGGACTTGTGGCAGAAGTGGGCCTTGCTAATAAAATCGCTGCAAAAGGAGAGGCTTGAGCTTTTATACCCTCATTATATTTCACCCGTCGAAGGAATTATAAATTAACAGTCAGGCGAGGGCTATTAAAGTGTTAAAAGTGGTTTTAATTGATGATGATGTCGATGCAGTACGAGAGTGCTGAGGTTGGTGTTTAGCTGGTGTAGGGTTTACTTTGAATATTAAGGGTGCAGTTATGATGTGCTCCGGTAAGATTAATTCAATTAAAACGGCTGGTAAAGGTTAAAGTGACATTTTAAGCGACCTGACTTTTATTGCTAGACCTTTCGCGAATTAATATTTCAGCGTAGCACGATCTTTTTGTAAAGCTATAGGGTAGGTATTGGTAAATTTAATATTGTAATAAAAAGTTCAAGAAAGATTTAAATTTACTTAATATATTTTTCGTATCCCGGGTGCGTCTCAAAAGTAACTCACCCCTATAACTTTATTATTTCCTCAGATAAAACAACGAGATTTGGTATGTTAGTATATGACCTAAATTAAGATTGATTGACATATTCAATTGTTTTCGGTCACTTCCGGTTTCAGCGGAAATGATTACAACTTTTGATTTTTAAATGAAACCCTCGGTATTTTTTTACTTTATTCGATAGAAACTGACACTCTCAATAGAGTGACATATCAAATGTCAACTTTTGATATTTACGCATACGGTTTATTTCAAATTATAACATGCGGTTTATAAAGACAACTTAACTTGAAATACCAAGTGTGTGGTGTCAAATTATCCGTAAAAAAACGCTTTTTCCAAATATGATAATGATCCATCCTCGTTTCATTTGAAAAAATTGAGACATGATTAAAAATACGATTTGAGCATATTCTAACCGGTCAGAACAAGACACTAAAAACATTAGACTATTGAATCTATTTTTCCAAGGATCCTTTATTAAAAATTAGTGTTTTTAACACAGCCCTCTAGATTGAAATTTAAAATATAATTTGTTTTTGAGCGAATTTGTCAAATTTGATATATCGGGTTACGAGAGTCACTTTTGAGACGCACTCGGTATATAATTCAACGATTAGAATATTTATTACAGAATACAAGAATATTATTTATATACAAATCTTATTTAAGTAGTAGTATTCCTAGAGGAACGTTTAATAGAGTTGTGAAACGGCTTCACCTGCATTTTGGAAATAGTAAACAAAATTCCGTAATTAATTTCATAAATTTTAAAAACTGCATTGTCGATTTCTTAGAATATAATAAAAGGTATAAAATATTGCAAATAAAAAGGCGAGTTAATTTTATTTTTTTAACTAAAATCTAAAAACATTTTTCTTTTTTTTTGTGTACAATAATATCCAATAACTCAACTTTCCCGAATATTGAACTCTCCCGAAACAACATTTTATAGCTTCATAGTTTTTCACATCGATTTCATCAAAAGCATAAATGGATTCAATCAATTCGACGAAACAAATGAGTAAACAAAGTGATCGTTGCATAATCAAAAAATTAAACAGATATATAATATGAGAGGATAAAATATAATTTACAATAATAATGGTACACTTTTTTAATCAACTAATGATTAAATGTTTTATAAACAATGAACATGTTCTAAAATGTCTATATCTAAAATAATTACGTACCTTAAAAGTTTTTGTTATAGCTGAAATATCCCGAATTATGACTCCAGTAGCAAAACCGGTGTGTAAAACTATGCTTACTACCATAGTTGAACTCATCTAATTTTTTTTAGCTGGAATAATGAATTGTAATACAAGTTAGACTAGTTCAAAATAGGTATTTACTTTGTTATTTTTATATTTAGAATTTTCAAAAATTATACTTCCTAAGACTTTTAGAATTACTAAATAATAAATTCTTCGTATATTCGCTATTTAAACCCGTGTGCCGTGTCTTCGATTTTGGCAGCACCGGCAGAGAGTGCACCAAGCCTATATTCGGAATTCTTCTTCTTAGGCCGCCGTCTGCCTTCGAAGGTTGGCGATCCAACTGGCTATGATGGTGCGTGAAACCGCACCTCTGAAAATTTCAATCGATGTTCTTCCGAACCAACTGATCTCCTGCCTTCAATTTTGCCCTCATGGTGTGACCGACGTACTGTAACTTCCTTTCCTTCACTGTTGATAGGAGCTCTTTATCTTTGCCCATCCGCCTGAGTACCTCCTCATTTGTCACTCTATCCATCCAGCATACAACGATACAAGTACATCTCAAAAGCGTTAATGCGGTTTTCCAATGTCTGATTGAGTGTCCAACTCTCGTAGAAAGTCGTAGAAAAATACTGGAAAGATGTAGCAACGCAGCATACGTATGCGCAGTTTGAGGCTTAGATCTCGGCTGGAGAAGAGGGTTTTCATGAAAGCAAAAGTACGTTTGGCCTGTTCGATCTTCGCTAAAGTTTCAGTTTTGGGGTCGCAAGCGTCATTAACTAGGGCTCCTAGATGCTTTATGGACGATACTTGTTCTACCACCTTGTTAATTCTGAGGATAGTCTTTCCCGGTGTTTTGGAAAATACAACAAGTTTACTTTTGTTAACATTGATGTGTAATCTGTACTGCATGCTATGTTGAACGATGCAGTCCATCATGTTCTGAAGGTGTAGAATGTTGCCAGTACGACTGTATCATCTGCGAAGCGAATATTGTTGATCAGGGTACTATTGATTTTGATACCATCCTTAGCGCTCTCTAGTGCCTCATGGAATACCGCCTCGGTGTAGATGATAAAAAGGAGTGGGGATAACACCCCTGCCTGACGCTCTTTCTAATTGCTACTTCATCAGATGTTCCGCTATCCGCCATGATCTCTGCAGTCTGGTTCCAGTATAACTGGGTGATAATGCGCAGGTCCCCCTCATCCACACCGGTGGTTCTAAGAATCTCGGCAAGTTTTTGGAACGACAAACAGTCAAAGGCCTTTCTATAATCTATAACGCAGGCATATATATCGACGTTCATGTCCCTGCATCGCTGTGTAATAACGTTCAGTGTAAAAAGTGCCTCGCGCGTGCCAACTCCGTTCCTAAATCCAAACTGTGTATCCCCAACCTATCCATATTGGGAATAAAGCTAGTTAAATTATACAAATAAGTCAAAAATTAAATAATTGTCCCGTTACCAACTATATGCAATCGGTAATACCTATAAGTTTTTGTTTCTATATAATAATCGGAACTAACTGACAATCATAATTTTTTTAATTATGTAAACAACGATAATTCAATTTTAAATTTAGTTTACAGTTTAATCTAACTAGTAAAAATACAATAATTCTAATATTTTTGTACATATTTATTCCAGAAGTAAATTTCTTTTTTTAAAAATCTTAATTTAATTTTATCAAGAGGGTTCCTGACATTTTTTACAAAAGATAAAATAAATGAATGCGACCGAAAGCACAAAAGAAAAAGTTCATAAAGTGATATTAAAAAAGAACCAGTCAAGCTAAGCTTGACCTTTTGGCGTTCTGCTTTATAAAATTTCTTCTTAATATATTTCTATAGAAAGAGGAACTATTTTATCAAGAAATATTTTTGAAGTAATATTTTTAATTTTAATATTGTATCGAAACTACTATTAACGGGTATTTCTTAAAAGTCTCTATAATGGCTAGTTATGATCTGCTAAAAGCTTATAGAAAAAAGAATTTTAACATTAGAAGAAAGCTAAATACATCGGAAAGTTGGATTTGGGTATAGACAACTTTATGCAAAGTCATCTAGGTAATATAAAAATATGTATAAAACATAATACAAACTTAGATATAAAATATTAGACACAAAATGGTGTTTAGAATATAATTTAGTATCCAAAAATCATAAAAAGGAACTATTTAAAATAAGTATTTTGGCAAATATGAGTTTTATATGAAAAACAAGAAATGCAATGAAAAACTCTGTATAATTAATTTTAACTAATCAACTGAACACGTACCAACCACACCAATGGAATGAAACTTTCCAGCATTGCAACTTCTGTTCAGTTGAGCTAATGTTAAACACGCCGCTCGCCTTTTTGCCTCGAATTCTAATGGATTGAGTATGTATGGAATTTTTGGGTATAGATATGGAAGCAATAACCAGTTTGGAGAAAAAACTAATTTGGATGGTCGAAGTAACAAACCATTGAACCCATAATACCGCAGAGTAGCCAGAAAACCAAGAAATATTAACAAGTAAATTTTGTTTGGCTCAAATGAAAACATTAAGCTAATGAAGAAAAGAAAAAATAATTGTCTAGTATTTCGCTGACTCCAGCAATTTCAAAAGGCCGTCGCCCGTTTGACATTGAAACCAAGCGCGTGGACAAAATATAAACAAGGATGGAAGATGCGAGGCGGTAATTAGGAAGTATGCGATGGATAAGAAGGCAACCAGACAAACAAAGGCAAAGGTAGTGTTGGCGTGTGCATTGCTTAACTGATATGAGCTAGGGTTGGAGTCTATAATAGAAATAGACGCAATAGGACGCAACGCACCAGGACGACGCACTTCTTCAATACGGATGGTATCGATTAGGACCTTTTGTTTGTACGGGATTAAAGAGTAAATGATAAAAATATATATTTTTTGTTATTTCTTTTTATTTTTATCAGTTGCAAGATTACTAGTAATTCTTATTTAGTAAGCAATTCTTATTTTTGTAATTATAAAGAATTTATTTTCTGTGTAATTAACTTTCTATTTTTTTTAAGACTATTCTCTATTTTTTTAAATCTCAATAATTTAAATAAAATCAATCTTTTTAAATTTTAATTAATCTTAATAGCATATGATTTTTTTATCGCTGGGGACCAGCTCTCCAAGCCCGGGGGATATGTCAAGACTTAAATATAGGCTAACTTGGGTTTACATCAAATTAGGAGAAAAATCATGTAAAATATAATTCCAGTAAACCAATTTGATCTAGATCCAAGGGAATCGTTCACGTATACGTTGACCTAGACATGTTCTTATAGTAAACATTGTTAATTAAAACAATTAAAGTCAGGTCGATGTAGCGTGATGTTTCAAGGCAAGCTCGTACTAAACATCGGTGCTGGAAAAATACAAAGAAAACTTTTGAGCACGCACCCGCCAATGATTGGGACGAGCGGACAAATATAAAAGGGTATGCTGAAGACAGGAAAGAGGTTAGTTAGTTGATTAGTCCATTGCAGTCCAATGTTCAGTTAGTTGGCTAGTCAGTGATTCGCATTATTAGTCCGTTAGTTGGCTAGTCAGAACCAGTAGAAGACAGCGAAGAACGAAGATGTTCCTGTAAGTACCTTCTTTGGGTATACCATATATTGAGTCTTGGCGTTTCTTGGAATTTCTCAAATTTTATTTTATCCACACTGTAAACCTTATGCTAAATAAATGTGTTCTTATCTAATGGTTGTTTTGATTAAGAGAGAGAACCTGGTATAGCGACCCTAGCAAATAACCCCCAGCTAGGTCGCGACATGTGGTGGAGGCGCCGGTCTCTTGTTTTAGTCAACGCAGTCTTTTTTAATGCAAATTTTAAATTATTTTCTTTAGTTTTTTCACAACCACGACAATATAACTAGCTTCAGTGTGACCTTCTGCTTTTAGCTTTTTATATATACTTCTGTCTGAAAAGTTATATTTCTTCTGTAGGTCATGTTCTTTTTGCGATGAGTGCTTTTGTGTGAGATTTATTGCTTTACATTTTTTACTTCTTAATACTTTTAGTCGTTACGCTGGCCAGGGTATGATTTCTGTTTCTAATGTGTATATATTCGAGAAAAGTATAAAAATGAGAATTTGTATGTATAAAATATACGAGAAAAAATATGACCGAAAATTGTTTACAAATAATAAACTTCTCATTATTGAAAATTTTAATATTTTAAAAATACATTTTGTAATATTATTTGCCTTGTTGATTTGGTATTGTTCCGGAATCATAACAACTCTATAAATAATGTTTGTAGAAAAATAGTTTTTTTAGGTTTGTTGAAACTGTTGAAACTGACACAACTTTTTTAATAGTAGCTTTTTTAAATTTTATTTTATATTTAGGTATAAAACAAAATTAACAAGTCAAAAACATATCAAATAGGCCTAAATAACAAAAATTAATTTTTATTCGAAATATTTATAAATTAAAAACAATTAAAATTTGTAATATTATATCTACACGATATTTATAGTTTTTGCTGCCCTTTATATACGTATTTTCCAATTTTATATTCAATAAAATGCAATATATGTATATAACTACACATAAATTTTAGAAAAATAATTATTTATATTGTATGTTAAAAATATAAATATTTTATACAAGCCAGTTAATGTAATAATATGTATCAGAGAAGTATCATGAGCATTAATAAAATAAAATATGAATACATAAAAAGTAATTTATTCTTGTTTACATTATCAAAATAATAAAATATTTCAATATACTCCAATAAATATTTAAAATCATTTTTATTTTCGGTTTAAAAATTCGGATTTTATTTCTGATCTGAATATTTTAATAAATAGATTTTTATATACAAAAAGATGTATAATAAAATAAATAGTTGTGTCATTAAAATTTGAAAACAGAAGTATTTTTTTAAATATATACAGGGTCCGGCAATAGTACGTCGGGCATCTGCAGCTCCTAGAATAAAAAACTTGGGAATTTTGTTTAAGTGCAAACCTAAAATATGTACGAGGATATATTTCAAAAAAAATATTTTAAATTCTACAGGATGGCTTAAACACGTGTCAGTAGATAGGGATGATTTGTTTTTAAATAGAACACCCTGTGTATTATTGTATTTTTAAAGTGGCCTAAATGGAAGTCAAAAATGCAATGATATACAGAGTGTTCCTTTAAAAAAAAAACTCAACACACTCAAACTTTTTTGAGCCACCTTGTAGAAATTAAAATATTTTCCTGAAATACATCCTAGTACATTAGGTTTGCGCTTAAACAAAATTCCCAAGTTTTTATTATAGGAGCTACGCACTATTGCGGAACACTGCTGTATATACCCTCTACCTATTATATTAAAAATAATATACTAAATGTCTTTGAATACTAAATATACACCATACATATTGTAACGTTTTTAGTTCGTTAGATGTATTTTTTATATATGATTTATATGATGTCTGGCTTATCGTCATCGGATTCCATATCGTTCAGACCTGATAATTTATTTGGCACGCTTGGCGTAATTTTTACGTTCCCTAGTCGCCAACCCTGTTATCGTTTCACTGCTCTGTGGAGGCGCTGTCAACATCGCTCCAAGTTTAGGTCGCTCTCCGCGCTTAACCTCACTTTTTTGTTCACCCGGCTTTTAGAAATGGAAATTTAAATCTTGCTGCAAAATCTGAATCAGCTGCCACTTCGAAGCTACAGGCAAAGATGAGATATTATCTTTATTAGATTCGTTATTATTATTGAATATTTTTAGGGTAGAGTTTTGGATTGACCCACCTTAACTCGTATTTGTATTTTGCTGGCACATTGGTGTTCTTTTGCTTTTGTCCTCCAGAATGTTACATGGAAGAAAGAACAGTTTCTTTGTTTATTATTGAGCCCTCGGAAGTGTTTCGAGGTAGGTTTATTTTGTTTATTAGACCTTGTTTGGTTTTAAACAAGAGTTTCGTATTTTTAGGGTCTTATGGACGGACTGTGTCCAAGGTATGGGCAGGTGTCCCATATCTATGTATTGATTCCAAGGTTCGGGCATTATCCAAGGTCCTAGTAGTGTTCCAATGTACGGGTAGTGTCCCCATATTGCCACAGTATGGATACAGCGTAAGCCCCATGCTGCTTCGCTC
This sequence comes from Sitophilus oryzae, assembly GCF_002938485.1. Lineage (NCBI taxonomy): Eukaryota > Metazoa > Arthropoda > Insecta > Coleoptera > Curculionidae > Sitophilus > Sitophilus oryzae. The sequence continues at coordinate 6,573,335 of NW_022147432.1, forward strand.
CCATATCTAAGCCTAGTCAGTAGCTACGGTTGTATTGATTCATGGTGTCCTCCTTTTGTTGTTTTGGCCAACAGGATCGCCGACAGACAGTACAGAGATGCGACCCCACCTCACTCTCTTACTGTTTGAAGCAAGATTACATAAAGAACAGCGAAGTGTAGATTTATGTTCTAGTTTTACATTTAGCATTTAAAACATTTTCAGTCTTAAACAGTAACATCTTAAGTAATATCGTACAGACAGACATCTTAAGTGATATCGTACAGACATCTTAAGTAATATCGTACAGACTATGTTTAGTGGTTAAATTGTTAAGAACATTCATGTCGATTTAATATTTAAAATATGATTTAGATCTTAGGTTTCATTACATTACGTCTTGTACTGGTATTACTTTCATAGATATTTAGTACAACTCTTAACACCATTTTTTTTGACATATAACCACTATATATTTATTAGAATTCTATAATGTCATGTACCAGCAAAGAACATCATGAAATATAGTCATTAGTTTTAAGTAATATACAACTGTGTTTTCTTTCTCTGTACATGCCTGGCGCCCAATATTTATATTTTCGAGTTATTATTGTTAATTAGTTCTTTCCAGTGAAATACCTTATCCACGACTGCTCTACCAACGAAAAGCTGCCGTTCGCAGTGGTAATGTTTTATAAAAGCTACAATATATAATACATACTAGAAAATTTTAGCTAAATTTTTGTAATATTTTTCAAATTTATTTAAAAAGAAATGCTTGCACACAAAGATTGAATGGTTTCACGTCCTTTAAACCTGAGTAAATTTTTAAACAAATAATTTTTTTAGTGACACAGGTAATTAATTATAATAGTTTTGATGCCTCTACGCATATGTTAAGATGCATTTATTTTATATACAAATACCTGCAGCTTAATTATAATTAGTTTCATAACTACTTGATTAATCAGATATTATTATTGCCTTAAATATAATTACAAAAAAAATAATTAATTGATATATAAATGTTATTATATACAAGATAGAGAGATAGAATATGTTATTATAACCACTGTGTACTAGTCATGACCTATGCATGCGAAACCTGGGCACTTAAAACGGACATTATAAGAAAGCTGCAGGTCGCACAACGCTCAATGGAACGAAATATGCTGGGAATAACCAAGAGAGACCGTAAAAACTAGAGTAGATACGACAAAAGACTCAGGTAATATATTTCATCCACAGAATTAAATCCCCCATTTAATAATAAGTGGCAATGGGCAGAACACCTGGCAAGAAAGATGGATAACAGATGGACCATAAAAATTACAGCAAGGTACCCACGAGGAATTAAGAGACCTAGAGGAAGACCAAACCTGAGATGGGACCATGATATCAGAAAATTAGCAAAGATACAACTTAACAAGTATAGCTAGAGACGTGAGAAATATAAAATAAGAGACGCCCCTCGATGCGCAGTGGACAGCACACAAATTTGCTTTAATCAGATTTGTCGTAGCGTAACTGCATCCCTCTTCCGCCGAATGCGTTCTCTCTCTATCGTGTGCGCGACCGGTGCTATCCCCAAGTCTCTTCCTATATTTGTCAAACTGTAACTTGGGCCCGCAATAGCCAACAATAGACAACAATAGGCCCAACTAAAAACAGGGTATCTAAACATGTGAAGAAGGCTACACCATAATTGGGAATGGTTTAGTAAGCTGAGAATGATGATGACATGATAATGAAATGTTATTTAATACACCACTTATATGAACAAAGGTGTTTTTTTAGTAAAAACTTATATCAAATTATTTTCTCATTTATCTGTAAATAAACCTACGTGCTAACTGTTAGCAGAGCTATTGTCTGAAGATTAAATTTAATCTTCGGCAGGGATAAAATATTATGTAATCGTAAATTCATGAACTAAACCATTTTTAAACCCATTTCTATAATTAACTCTGCGTTGGTTCTGATCAAAAATACAGCACGAATTGATAAAATTAGGGCAGCGCAGCGGCGCCAATTTAAATTTTATCAACAGGAACATCGTTTCTAAACTGCCTATATTTTATTTTTGACGTCTCGGTACAAACAAAAATTAATATTTACGAAGTTTATTTTCTCCAATTTACGTTTTCCAGTCCTTTTCAATTTCCTCCTCCATTCACTTAACAAGTCTTACAAAAGATATCTTTCTTTGCATTTATATTTATATTTGCTGTAGTACTACGGAGTATGAAGTAAAAAAAATCAATATTTAAATTTAAATAACATGGAAATAAAATCTAAGAATTTTTCAATCAGTAACAGAAAATTCTATTTTACTTGAAGTATTTAGAATCACGTCAACTGCATAAAATTCTTTAAAAAAATTCTCAGTTGAGGTTACTATCTCAGTACGCTAATGATGCTATTAAACAACGTAAGAGAACGTATAAATTATTTAACTAGCAATATAGGTACTAAACCTTTCACATCATAAGGAAACTGCAGGTCATACAATGCTCAATCGAACAAAATATGCTAGAAATAATCAAGAGAGACCTAATCCAGTAAAATTGTACCGTCGTATAGAGAGAAAATAAAAAAATTACGGGCAAGCTGATTTTTTCATAGTTTGTTAGCGACTGTCTTCTGAGTGTAAAATTAACAAAATCGGAAATTTTCCCCTTGCGGTTTTTGAGCAATAGGGGTGGATTTTTTAAAACTGTACTACAGCAAAATAATTAGACGCAAATTGTACATAAGAACATTCTCTATAAGTTTGCCTAATGATTTTTTTATGAGTTTATTATTTCCGGACTTAGCGGCCGTTTCATGAGCCCTTTGGGGTGGTTTTCAAAAAGTTTGTTTTACAGCAAATTGACTCGTATGAAAGTTGTTCATAATAAATGGACAAGCAACTTTTCCTCATGAATTTTTTTGTAGCTTGATTATTTTTGGAGATAGCGTCCAGTTCATGAACAAATTAAGGTAGTTTTCAAAGTTACTCTTTTTTCAGCAAATTGACCCTAGGAAACTCATTCAAAATAAGACGTATATGTACACCTTTGCCTTATGAACTATATTTTGACGCCGACGACTTTACTTCATGCGAAGCAACAAAAGAAACCAACAATAAATCTGAGGAGGCAACGCAAGTTGGTAAATTTGTAGAACTAAACAAAAATTATGAAATTACCCCAATTTGTTCATGAACTGGACGCTATCTCCAAAAATAATGAAGCTACAAAAAAAATCATGAGGAAAAGTTGCTTGTCCATTTATTATGAACAACTTTCATACGGGTTAATTTGCTGTAAAACAAACTTTTTGAAACCCACCCCAAAGGGCTCATGAAACGGCCGCTAAGTCCGGAAATAATAAACTTATAAAAAAAATTATTAGGCGAACTTATAGAGAATGTTCTTCTGTACAATTTGCGTCTAATTATTTTGTTGTAGTACAGTTTAAAAAAAAACACCCCTATTGCTCAAAACCGCAAGGGGAAAATTTCCGATTTTGTTAATTTTACACTCAGAAGACAGTCGCTGACAAACTCTGAAAAAATCAGCTTGCCCGTAATTTTTTTATTTTCAAATGACAATTTTATTGGACTAACCGTAAAAGAATAGAGTGGAGATGACAAAAGACCCAAGTAATAGATATCATCCAGAGAGTCAAATTCCTCAAGTGGCAATGGACAGGACACCTGGCAAGAAGAACGGATAACAAATAGACTATAAAAAATACAGCATAGTACCCACCAGGGATTAAGAGACCTAGGAGAAGACCGAACCTGAGATGGGACCATGATATTAGGAAATTAGCGGGGTTAACTTGGGCCCGCATAGGCAAGACACCCAACAAGGAGAGTATCTGAATATGTGAGGAAGGCTACACCATCACTGGAAATAGTTGAATAAGCTGAAAATGATGATAATGATGATACTAAAACCTTTAGGAATTTATATATTTTTATTTCCCTTTCATTTTTAAATTATCGTATAAAGCTTCTAATGTTCTTAAATAAAAATGTCTTTCTTTCATCATCCGTATGCTGTAAAAATTTCGTAATATACATAGGAAATCCCCTGTAAATTTTGAAAAGGTCAAATATTAATTTTCCAAATGATTTCATGCAAAAGTTGTATTAAATATTAGAAGGATTAAATAAGAGGCGTTAAAGTTGTACTTTCGCCTAGAGTTTCGTTTTATTTGCAATCGGCTATGGCAATCGTTAAATGTTATTTGCAAAAGTCTATCTTAAAATTGGTGAAAATCATAATTGTTTTATACAAAATTACTCTATTTGGTACCTTCAAATTCTTGCAAAGAAAATGTGACATCGAATTTGACAATGACGAAATCGTATTTCGGCTGGTATTTTACCGTATCACGGTCCCATCGAGCCGCCGGCAAGCCGCCGACCACGACGGTAAATATTCTTAAATGACCAACAATCGCGTCGTGGCAACATCCATTTCCCAATACTTCGTATTTAATATCGAGACGACAGCTTGACTCAACGGTGACGGTACGTTATAGTGAGAATGGCGCCTAAAACGAAATTTAAGGCGCGAAAGTACCCTAATCTTAAGTACTCTAAAGTCTCTTCAACGCGTTGCGTTTGCGTCGCGTTCGCGTCGCGTCCATGCGTTTAGGCCGAAAGCGTCAGTTCAGCGTCTTGTGACACTATTTTTTACATTTCTAGTTTGTAAAAAGGCTTTAAAGAGAACAGTTTATTTAATTTTACGATTAGAAACGTCGTATTCTGCATTTAAATAATATACAACAAATTTGGAGAACGTACCTAAAAAAATAAAGAGACAATTAAATAAAGATATTGTAAAAATATCAAAAATGTATAATAGAGATAGACATAATTTTTTTAAATAGCCGATTACGCACGTTTATATTTCTATATTGTAAAAATTTTACGTCCCAAAGTGCATGTCTTGTCTGGATTTCGATGATTTTGAGCCACCAAACGCTAAAAATCTCGCCGAAAAACAATTCAGACTGAACTCGTCGCCCGATGCTCAGCGGACGCTAGGCAACGCCAAACGCGACGCGACGCTCGACGCTCTCAGCCTGAATGTACCTTAATACATTTTTGCACAAAATTATCTGTGGATATAATATTTGGCTTTTTCTAAATTTACACGGATACCCGTTTTCCAGAGCACCACACGGTAGTTTGTAACCACAAATATGGTCTCCTGTTTTCAAGTTTTTACACGCACATTTTCTACAAATCATAAAATAAATTACTGACAGTGTTTTACAAATAGCTTAGATTGTCGGAAACTTTGTAAATTATAATCTTCCACTAATGGCTTCATAGTTTCTAGTTCACAACTTATTCGAAAAATGTTCTAGAATTAAATTCACAAATAGCGAAAACAGTTCTGAGCAGCCAGTAAGCTATTTTGGAGTAATTCTAAAATATCAATCCGAAAAAAAAAATCTTCTACGAATTGAAAATTACACACAAAAATCTTATTTCATCTCAACGCTTCAGTAACAAGTTTCAAACTACAAATAGTTTACTATTACTACAATCAATTTTCCACGCACATATTTTCTGCAAATCAAAAAACAAATTACAATGAAAAATTCAAATTACGTTTTTGGTTTCACAAATAGCTTAGATTGTTTCAAACTTTCTGAATTATAATCTCGCCGAGTTATTGCACTATAAAATTTTATTTAGCGGTGCGCGGCAGATCAGATAGAGCGGCAACAAAAGCAAAGAAAATATATGCTCCGAGTGGAATTATTGTGGAAACATTTCGCAACGCTACGTTGTTTTTGCGTTCTGATAAAGTCGCCTGTAGCGAATAATTTCCTTTGTTTCTCGGGTCCAATACGATGAGCGCATTAAATTTTGTACAACTTTTAGCGTAAAATATATCAAAAGTTGCGGCAAAATGAAAAGTTTTACGAGAAATTATTTTTCTATCGAATTTATGTTTGAGGGTTTAAATGCTTTTAGTAAACGATGACATCATTTACCATTCATTTATTATTATTTTCCAAATTTTACGAAATTCCATGTTATATTATGTAATATTTGTGAAATATCCAGTTTGTTTGGAGAGATGGACCTGTCACATTATCAGCGGCGAAACTTCCATTTATGCGGGTAATGCGTCGCATCCCATTCAAAATATTGTAAAAGGTTTTTATTTAAAAAAGTCACTGAAGTCTCCAATAATAAATTAAAATTCTCGGCAAATTTATTCAAATAATTAAATTCAATTTCATTGATTTAATGTGTGATGAGCTAATATAGGGTGAGTTTTCTACGATGTTCTCTATGGGTATACTAAGGGCTTACAAGATATTTCGAAAAAAAAACAAATTTTGGCCATTTTAAAAATTGTCCCTTATTCCATTATGATCTATTTTAGACAAAGAGTTTTCAGATAATAGTTGTAGATAATCACATTCTTGATGACATTGTGTCTTCCGTTTTTTTTCTAAAGCCTCCCATATTTGACATATGACACACACATGTTTTTTTTAAATGGAAACCGTAATTGGCCATGACTTCATAAAAAGCGCCATTTTTAAGCTTTCAACAAAGCTTTATAATATTTATTTTTTGAAAAATTACTGAGTTATAGCCAATTTTATAATTTTTCAACAATTTCACTTAGTTAGCCATGGAAACAAGTTCACTCGCCGTTGCTCCCAGAAATGTGAAACTGTCACATCCAAACTTGATAATTAAAATAAACAAAAATTGTAAATATGATTTTTTTAAATAAAGAAAAGCGTGTAAGATTATTGGTTCAAATTCCATTATAATCTATTTTAGACAAAGAGTTTTCAGATAATAGTTGTTGATAATCACATTCTTGATGAGATTGTGTCCTCCGTTTTTTTCTAAAGCCTCCCATATTTGACATATGACACAAACATGTTTTTTTAAATGGAAACCGTAATTGGCCATGACTTCATAAAAAGCGACATTTTTAAGCTTTCAACTAAGCTTTATAATATTTATATTTTAAAAAATTACTGAGTTATAGCCAATTTTATAATTTTTAAACAATTTCACTTAGTTAACCATGGAAACAAATTCAATTGTCGTTGCTACCAGAAATTTGAATCAGTCTCATCCAAACTTTGTAAATTAAAATAAACAAAAATTGTAAATATGAATTTTTCAAATAAAAAAAAGTGTGTAGGATTATTGGTTCAACTTTTCTTGGCCATAAATTTTCGTTTCGAGGATACGTTGACCGGTGGAGGTTTCTTACATTTTTTAGAGAACGGTTTTCAAGACATGTTAGAAAAATTAAATTTAGATATTCACTTCAATTTCAATAGAGTGGTTTCAACATGACTTTCATTATGACACCCCCCATAATGAAAAAAATGTTAAAAATTATTTATATCATATATATATATGCAAACTCAGGGATAGAAAGTGGTGGATCAGTTGCATGGGCCTCCTCCGATCACCTGACCTATCCATTTTAGATTTTTTTTATGCGGTAGAATGGTTAACAACAAGGTTTACAAAAGAACTTATGAATTAAGAGAGGCACTCAAAAAGGCGGTACGGGAGAAGTTTAATTAAGTCGACAGGTCGTTCTATGAGAATAGCTAGTAATTCAGTTTTAAAAAGATGCATTTATGTATTCAAAACAATGCAATGGTGGATTTTTTGAACATTTTCTAAAATAACTTAAAGTGTATGTAGTAATATTAAGTTTTAGTTTATGGAATGTAAATTGTAAAAAACTGTTTAATAATATATCCTGTCCTTATATAAGTTATAAATCACAACAGAATAAGAATACCATACCAACTAAGTGAAATTAGCCAAGAAAGATAAGAATTGGCTATAACTGAGTAATTTTTCAAAAAAAGCATATTATAGCCTATATCGCTAAAAAGCTTAAAAAATGGCGTTTTTTATGAAGTAATGACCAACTATGGTTTCCATTAAAAAAAAACATATGTTTGTGTTATATGTAAAAAACGACAGGCTTTAGAAAAAAACGGAGCACAGAGACTCATCAAGGATGTGATTATCTACAACTATTATCTGAAAACTTTTTGTCTAAAATAGATTCTAAAGAAATTAGAGGCAATTTTTAAAATAGCCAAAATTGTTTTTTTAATATCTAGTAAGCCATAAACTTTTTCAAAAATCTGAAAGGCGCATAGTTGACCCCACAACATTGCAATTCTTTCCCGTTTAACCAACTCTCCATCTCCAGTACTTTCCGAGATACCAACAGAGAACATCGTAGGAAACTCACCCTGTATATAATGCTAAGACTTACGCTAAACGCTAAGAATAAAAATATCTCGACAGTCGCATCGACTGTCCTCTTTACATCTCGCCGGTCGCCGAATGCGAGCCGAGGTCAGTGAACTTTTCGGCGGATATTACGTCTCCCGTTCGCTTTTTTTAGGCGGTAGGTGATGCGTTTTTTTTAAACACATTTCGTTCACGGTATAAAATAAAATATATCGTCGCGCGGCACGATCATTGATTCTGGGACAACTGTAAAATAGAAATAATTTTGCAATAATTCTTCAGTTCTATGATGTATTCAGAAAAATTAAAAGCTATTGAAGGGGACCCCAAAGCATATTTTGAATATTAATACGAAATTAAAATCGTGTATTCGGCATTTTAGTAATATGTTTATGTGGTTGTAAGGCACTTAATAAACTTTTTTGTTGGCCTTGTCTACTATTTCATCTAACAGATACGTTCACAGCTTTTGTTTTTTTACCTAAATTTAGTTCTTTTTTTAAATTAGTTTAATTATTTTTTAACCTGTTACATTTAAAAAAAAACACTTAAAAATTAAAGACTTTAATAAAGAAAGGTAAAAACTTTGTTGTGTTGGCAAAATGTTAATTGCAGTTACTTATTACATCCCGTTGTATTGACGCCACGCTACGCCGCTGCCATATTATGTTTTAAATCTATATTTATATTATTGAATAATTTTATATAAAATTTCAATAAATCTGTATAGTCACAAAGTTAATTTAATAGATTGTGCTATATTGTTTCGATAATGAATACAATTAATGGGGAAATGTTCAAACTTGTGGAAGTCTAATCACGTATAAAGTTGAAGTTGAGAAGCTGATGGTAGTTATTCTAGACACACTCGGGTTATTAAGACAAATTAATACGACCGTCCAGCGATGGCCTGAGAGAACGTGATAAGTGATTTCAATGAACGGCGAATCATATTTAGTAGAATTATAACAATTGTCGCCAGTAAACACGTTTGTTCGGAATATTGCAGCACTTTTGAAAAACTATATGTATAGTTTTTCAAACATATGTATTTGTTCTAGTTTTTTAAGATATATTTGTGCAACAATTTAACATTAACATTTATTTTATTCTCATAAACACATCCAATGCAAAAATTTAAATATTCCTGAATTTAGGTTTATTTTTTAAATTTATATCAATCTGATAATATTTAATTTAAACAAGGAATTCTCAAGTATTAAAACTTTTTTATGACAGGCGCTGAAATAAAAGCTAATATATTGTGGTGGATATTTTGATTAACATCTACAAAATTGGATTGTATGATATTTTAAAAGCGCATATAAATATGGTATGGAAAATAAATATTGGGTTTTAAAGTAAATACATAAATCGTTTTTCATTTTACAAACAGTAACCACTATAATATTTTTGTTTGAAATTGAGATTCAATGTTTTATTAAAATAAACAAAATTGATAAACCAATATTCTATCAAAAAAAAAAAAGAAACAAAATTTTTATATATATTTTTTCTAGTTTCTTAAATTATTATATGAATCTGCAATAAATAGTTTTTTGTTAAATTGTCTTTTGAAACACTCACTAATAGAGAAATAATATATTTTGATTTTCTTAACTTTTAAATGTATTGATAATTAGAATTTGTTGATATATGGATATTGCACATTTTATTTTAAAATATTTTTGAGACTATACCGGGTGCGCCTCAAAAGTGGCTCACCCCTATAACTTATTTATTTTTTCAGATAAAAAAAATGAGATTTGGTACGTTAGTATATGACTAACTAGGATAAATTGGGATTGATTTAAATTGTTTTCGGTCACTTCCTGTTTCACCGGAAATTTGAAAAACTTTTGATTTATAAATGGCACCCTCGGTATTTTTTTACTTTATTTGATTGAAAATGACAATCTGAATCGAATGACATATCATATGTCAACTTTTGACATATTCGCTCAAAAACAAATTGCATTTTAAATTTCAAGCTAGAGTAACATGACTGTGTTAAAAACACTAATTTTTAATCAAGGAGCCTTGGAAAATAGATTTGTTCGTTTAATATTTTTAGTGTCTTGTCCTGGCCGGTTAGAAGATGCCCAAATCGTATTTTTAACCATATCTCAATTTTTTAAAATAGAACGAGGGTGGCTAATTTGCATATTTTGAAAAAGCATTTTTTACGAGTAATTTGATACCACACACTTAGTATTGCGAGTCAAATTATCGTTATGAACCTCATGTTGCAACTTCAAATAAACCATATGTGAAAATGTTAAAAGTTGACATATAATATGTCATTCTATCCAGAGTGTCATTTTCTATCGAATAAAGTAAAAATATCGGGGGTGCCATTTAAAAATCAAAAGTTGTGGTTATAGTGACAGAAAACAATTGAATATGTCAATCAATACCAAATCTCGTTGTTTTATCTGAAAAAATAAAAAAATTATAGGGGTGAGCCACTTTTGAGACACACCCGGTATAGTAAGTAAGTAATTATGTTTCATTCTTAATTTGTATTGCCTTAAATATTATCTTGAGAACATTTTTTGCTTCAAAAAGCTAAAAAGTATTGACATAATGTCAAAATGTTTATCCAACTGACAATATCGAATCCTCGACAGAATCCCTTGTTTTGATCATATACCTCACACTGGACCTTCCATTCTCTATCGATTTCTCTAGGGGGTAACTCTGAAATACGTTTTTTTTCTTGTTTGAAATCGTGTGACTTTTGTTATTTCGACATTTCAATTGTTTTTCTTTCATTGGATAGACGGTGGAATGACGCGTAACAAGGTACAAATATATATTTTATTGGAATTGGGAATGTAATTCGGCAGAAATCCGGAGAAAATTGTTATTAAGTCGTGGAGCGTTCATAATTTTAATTTTCGCGTATTTTAACTTGTTGTGTATAAAACGTAGCTTGTTTTTTGTTCTAGTTCTTTTGAAATAAAAAAAAGGTCTAAAACAATTATATTTGTAGGTACATATATGTAATAATATAAACGATCTAGCTTTAAATTGACCTTAATTATTTGTAAATCCATTGTGCGTGACTATTTAAATGACAATTGCTATCAGAGTTGCTTGAACATTCCAAAATTGATTACTACAAATGTTCTGGTTAAATTGTGAGAATATCCGATAATATAGTTCGATAGAATGAAGTAAAGCGGAAACTAGATAATATGCATGATATGATGCCATTGCTTTCAAATGTCATGCATTATGAACTTAAATAAAATCAAGCAAGATATGAAGTTCCATTTCAGAATTATAATTTCCCTATTTTGTTGTTAATTATCTAGGACTTCCTGTCGAATATTATCGTACTTAGGTGATGCAAAAACAAGCAAAAAATATATAATTCTTATTAAATCTCTATTAAAATCACTAAATTAAATATCTACTATTTTGTGCCAAATCTACTGGTAACCTGCTCCTGTTCTTAGCGAATGTGCACAAATTAAAATTATTTTGAAATATACAGTGTTTCAGAACTAAGATCCATACCAAAGTTATATTTTTTCTTATGGAACACCCGGTATCTTATTTCATTTTTGGATTCTTGGGCCATAAAAAGGCATTTATTGCAAGGGTTAAATATGTTTAAAGTCTTTGGTTTTTGAGATATTTAAAGTTATTTAATTTTGCATGCCACAATACAATATATTATTAACACCCTGTACATTACTTTTCAGAATTAATTCTTGTGCTGAGTTTGAAGGTAAAAAATAAACTTTATTGAAAAATGGTATTGCTTCCTTAAATTTATACAGGGGTATCAAAAATTGCTGATCTATTTTATGGACTTATTTTATATAAAAACTTTGTTATTTCAAATGCAACCATTAAAAAAATTACCATGTATTTTTTAAAATGAACCGAAGCAGATTCAAATGCTCTTTCAAACTATATTAGGGTTTCCTATACCTATCTGGCTCAGATTTTGAATAAATATTTGGGTTGTCAGCTATATTTTTCATTAAAAGTCGTTGTAAAAAATGTCTATACCTATGTGGCGGATTCATCTCTCCAAAAAATCCTATATGGGTATTTCGCCACTGCAAGAAAATCTATAAAATAAAATAGTTATTTTATGTAAACACTTCTGCGTTAATTCCAAACGGAAACTACTTGTCAGAAGTTAGGTTTAAAGATATACAAATTTAACCTAACGAACAAAAAAATGCTTAACGTTTCGGAAAGTTTATCTCTTTATTCTTTGTATTTTTTGCTTAAAGAGATAAACTTTCCTAAACGTTAAGCATTTTTTTGTTCGTTAGGCAAATTTGTATATCTTTAAACCTAACTTCTGACAAGTAGTTTCCGTTTGGGATTAACGCAGAAGTGTTTACATAAAATAACTATTTTATTTTGTAGATTTTCTTGCAGTGGCGAAATACCCATATAGGATTTTTTGGAGAGATTAAAAGTCTTTGGTAATGACTGAATTTTATTCATAATCACAAAATGTTCATACGTCACAAAAATTATAAAAAAATAATAGATAGATATAATAATATTAAAAATAATCAATAGAGAGCCATAAAATAGCATAAAAAATTAAATAACATATAATGGTAATAGCTTTGATGTTAGAAAGTACATAACAAGATATCTTGGATATTGGATTCCATATTCTTTATTATTCGGAAAAAAGGTGATCATTATATCTCTTATGAAATTAAATAATCCACCATACTCGACCAAAGAAAAAATTCACAATGTAAACAATGAAACATGTAAATTCCGAATTTAATTTTAATTAATTTAATTACTTCGAAAACGAGAGAGAATGCCTTTCCTAAAAATGCAAAATAAAAATTAGGCATTCCGGGCAAGCGAAGGCATTTATTTAATTTCTTCCAGCTAAAAAAGATTAGACGACATAATCCCTGAAAAATGCAAACCATCCCCGCTGCTTATTTTGTATAACCGAGCCTCGTTCTACCGAAAGGATCCAATTTTCATATTTACATATTTCCTCTCTGGAGGCATAAATAATGACTTTTGAGCCGTGCCAAATATCTCTGGGTTGATATATTTGGGGACTATTGGTGTCAGTATTCCGGAATGTCCCATATAACGTACAACGGCTTTAAAGGGGCTAGTGGTTATATTTGAGTATCGGTTTCGCATAAAACTCAATTGAATGAATACATACTGGAGCTTTTATACAAGCTATTTCGACGAAGCTATTCAAGCGACTTTTTCATTAATAGTACATTGTTTTATTGGGACGAGCGAGTATGTTTTTACTCCAAATAGAACATGCTAATTATTATTCAAGCGTCGTAAATAATTTTTTAAATGTGTAAAAAGTAATACCTTGTAGGGGTAGTATATTTCGACCTAAGAAACACGTCTGTGAGTTTTTTTCTCGATTTTTTTTTGAAAATTTGGAATTTTTTGAACTATTTTTTAATTTTTAGTCAAAATACGTAATATCTTGATAATATAGCAACATAAATAGTAGATTAAATTTACAAGAAAGAAAACAGAAAAGATTCAGTGGTTCTTAAATTTTTCGCAAAAATATATTTTTTTTATTTTCAAAGTAAAATAAGTCGGTTATTTTCGACTTATTTGTAAAACGATAAAGAAAAAATGTTTCTTTTATCGAGATCTACCAACACTGAAAATATTTGCACTTATTTAAGACTCACCCTATCAACTCAGTAAGTTGCTCAAAGAATGCCTAGAGAAGCTGAACAAATTAAGCAAAGAATATACCTACCTCCTACTCTGGGTGGCCGCTCACCAAGGGATAGAAGGCAATGAAAAAGCAAATGATCTAGCTAGAAGAGGAGCGAACACTCCACTAAGTAGAACCATTAAGTAATGGGAAGAACCGTTCTGCTTTCCAAGTGGAAAGCAACTTAAAACATAACTCAAGAACCTGGAATGGAAGACTCCATCCGTAACCTAAAATGGAAATCCTCCAACGGTCTAAGACACTAAAAAATTTATCAATACTTACGACTGAGAAAAATCAAAGATTTTCGTTGATTTAAGTAAGAACAATCTTCGGTGTCCCGGGAGGTTTCTAACAGGACACTGTCTCCTATACGAACACCTTTATAGATTGAAGCTGAGAAACAACGGCGAATACAGATTCTGTAGGGAAAATGGGGAAAAGTCCGAACACCTCATCACTGAGTGCACCGAAACGACAACCGTTTGTGCCATAAACTTTAGTACGGCTGATGTCGGAGATGGAGGGCTGGCCTCTTTGGAGCCGCCTCAGATACTGGTTTTTGTAAAAGCCCTGACACTGATGAGTTATAATTTGTTGAAATTGATACTTAATTACTTTAAGTCAGTTTACTAAACAAAGTGCAACCACCTATTAACAACCACCTAAGACCCTACTAGTGGATCATAGCTTTTGGTTGTTAGGCGTAAAAGCAATTTGTTTTTTGCTTAGTAGCAAAAATTACACTTTTGTATCGTAAATTACGTCACAAAAATTAATAATTTTGTGACACTTGAAAGAAAACTATATTTATTTGCCTCTAATATCGGAAAAAACGATACAAATACTTCCCGTAGAAAGAATCGGCCACACTAAATTGATTTCCAAATTTGATTATAGTTTTTGAATACCTAACTTAACCTAACCAGCGAAGTGGAAAAGTATTTAATAAAATATCCCTCACTCTCCTAATTCAAAAATACAAGCTGACGTAAAAACAAATTTATTTAAAGCTGCCATACCAATATTTACTGAATTTAAGCATTCGGGAAACATGACCTTTAGGTCTTCATTTTAAATTGTATTATTATGAAGGTGTATCCAAACTAAAGTTTATAATAAAGAATCAAGTAGTCTAAATTATTTTTGAAAATCACAAAACATTTTATCTAGAGAATGATATTAAAAAAGTGAAAGAGAGACTTGGTTTGACAATTATTACAGATTAAATAACGGAGTAAGATCTACTAGAGATTAAATAAATTAGTAATACTGAAAAATGGAGGACAAATAACCAAATATTTATGTAAAGTCTGTCCTATGAGTCAGGGAAGATAACAGACAACTTAAAAAAATAAAAGAAAATAAAATTTACCTGTAAATTGAAATAATAGACAGCAATTCTCATCTATGTCCTCACGTTAAACTATATTTATTTTTTTTAGTCGCTCCCTTATCAGCTATGTAAATATTGCATGGGGGTGCAAGGGGTATTGAAGCGATACATATAGCCTAGCTTACCCAAAAGTCAACCTCACCTTCACGTGGTGCACCCTGTTTACACAAACGAGGCTCTGACGTCCGAGTATAGGCGGTATAACCTTATACAACCCTCAGACCTACCATCTTCTGGGGAAAAGGAGTAATAAAATACACCTAGCCGGCCGAGAACGTAGCACAAGGGAACTATCGTCGCAGTCCTCACTGTGCCATAGCCATCCCGTGCTACAGTTGCAGCCAAAACTGTGCGGCAGCGTAACCGCCACAGTTAAACCTTTTCACGCAGCTTACACACAGCAATGATGGAACATTCGAGTGGGACAAAATTATCGTCCGGAGGTAAAATACCCCTCAATCGGATCTCCGGGAGGGTGCCTACTCGAGCGTATCATCGGAGAAACAAAAAACATCAATGTTTCACGTTCGCGGCGTGGAACGTCCGCACTCTACTGGACAAGATAAATTCAAATCGACCAGAGAGAAGAACAGCACTGGTCTCACAGGAACTCCACCGATTAAATATAGATGTTGCCGCTCTAAGCGAAACACGCTTTGCAGATGAAGGTAGTCTCACTGAGGAGCATTACACCTTCTTTTGGAAAGGGCATCCCGCAACACACAGGAGAATTCATGGTGTAGGCATTGCGATCAAAAACGAAATCGCCACCAAGTTAACAGAAGTACCTATTGGTGTCTCCGAACGTCTTATGACCCTAAGGTACCCCATATCAGACAAAACTTACGTCAACATCATTAGTGCCTACGCTCCCACCCTTGACGCTAAAATCGAAGATAAGGACAAATTTTACCAAGCTTTACAAAATGCCCTTCAACGAATTCCAAAGCACGAACGAATCATCTTGCTAGGTGACTTTAATGCCCGTGTTGGCAAACAACAGGAAATATGGCCTGACGTATTGGGAAAACATGGAATGGGAAACGCAAATAGCAATGGTGAACGCTTATTAACAACATGCGCAGAGTATAATCTTTGCATCACCAATACGTGGTTCATGTTGAAGGACAAGTTTAAAGGTACCTGGAAACATCCTAGATCAGGCCACTGGCATCAATTGGACCACATAATCGTTCGAAGGACGCATCTAAAAGATGTTAGGCTCACAAAAGCTAGAGTAGATGCCGAATGCGGCACTGACCACCGACTTTTAATTTCAAAAATGAAAATCCAGTTAAAACCCAAACATCCACGCTGTAAAAAGCAAAACAACATGACCAGACTGAACGTACGGGGTCTAGAAAACAACAATACCGCCGACGCCCTCCGGGAAGCCATCAAAGAATCACTTCCACCGATAACTTCAATCTCAGTATTGGAAGCTGAACAAGGCTGGACACAATTAAGGGATGCGATTCATAAAACCAGCGAAGCAGTACTGGGAAAGTCGAACAAAAAGAAACAACCAGACTGGTTTGACGAAAATCAACCGCATATACAGGCTTTGTTGGAACAAAAGCATAGAGCATATCAAGCCGTCACTGCAAATCCACATAATCCAAGACTGGTAGACAACTTTAAAGCAGCCAACAACACGCTTCGAAGAGAACTGCGCCAAGTAAAGGATAACTGGTGGTCACAAAAAGCGAATCAGATTCAAGAGTACGCCACGCATCACGATTATCGTAAATTCTTCGAGGCTGTAAAAGAAGTATACGGCCCAACTAAGAAGGTAAGCTGCCCAATCATGGCTCAAAATGGCGAACTTCTAAAAGAGGAAGAACAAATTAGAAATCGCTGGAAAGAACATTACAGCCATATCCTTAACCAAGAAAACAACCCCAATATGGAAGCATTAAACACAATACCTCAGTATAACAGCCTCGATGTATTAGACATCCCAATAACAGAACAAGAAATAAAGACCTCCATAAAACAGCTTAAAAACAACAAATCAGCTGGCTGTGACGATATTCCGGCGGAAATCTATAAGTGTGCAAGTAAAGAACTTATTGGTCATCTTAAGGCTCTCTTTGATGTCGTATGGGAAAGCGGAGAGGTACCTCAGATTTTCGCAATGCGAATATAGTGAATATATTTAAGAACAAAGGAAGTGCATCAGACTGCGGAAATTACCGGGGAATTTCGCTATTGGCTATTGGCGGAAAAATTCTTGCAAAAATAATGTCAAACCGCCTGCACCCACATATAGAAAAATTCTTCCAGAATCGCAAACGGGTTTTCGTACCAACCGCGGCACCGTCGATTCCATATTTTCCATCCGTCAACTACAGGAAAAAGTAAAAGAGCAGCAGTCTAAACTTTATGTTGCATTCATCGATCTAACAAAGCCTTCGACTCTGTGAACAGAGATGCGCTTTGGGCAATTATGGAAAAGTTCGGTGTACCCAACAAATTTCTTACAGTGTGTAAAAGCCTCCATAACAACAACAAGTCAAGAGTGTCACATCATGGATCACTGAGCGACCCATTCCTAACAAATACAGGAGTTAGGCAGGGATGTGTCTTAGCGCCTCTCTATTCAACATATTCATGGCAGCGCTCTCCATTATAGTGGACAGCAAACTGCAGGAGAGAGGATTAGGCATTAGATACAGATATGACGGCGTCTGTTCAACATAAAAAGACTCAGGGCAAAAACACGTACAAAATTTATCACAGAACTTCAATACGCTGACGACTGCGCTCTAGTTGCAAACACGGTACAACAATTACAAGAAATGTTGAACACATATACCTGGGCATACGAGGCTTTGGGCCTTAAGCTGAACATCGGCAAAACTAAAATCATGTGCACTCCCCCGGAAGATCACAACAATGCTATAAAAATCGGAGAAGAACTATTCGAATATGTGGCGGAATTCAATTACCTTGGCAGTTTGATTTCGGAAAAGGCCAATATTGACTCTGAAATTCAGCACAGGATTAGTAGCGCCTCAAGAGCATTCTGGAAATTAAAAGACAGGGTTTTCTACAATCATGACTTGAGTACAAAAACAAAACTTGCAGTATACCGAGCAATTATAATCCCCACCATGATATATGGGAGCGAAACCTGGGTGCCTTACCGCCGACACATGAACGCATTGAACAAGTTGCAACAGAGACACCTTAGACAACTCTTAAGAGTCCGGTGGTTCCATCATGTCTCAAACGTATCGGTCCTTGAAAAATCTAACTGCGAGAGTATTGAAGTCATGGTCACAAAATCCCGCTTAAGATGGGCTGGTCACGTATGCAGAATGCAAGAAAACCGCATACCAAAATCTCTGCTTTACGGTGAGCTTGTGGACGGTAAGAGGAGGCCGGGTGGACAACTGAAAAGATACAAGGACATTTTCCACGAAAATTTAAAGGGAATTAACATGCAGAATGAGTGGGAAAAAGCAGCTCACAATAGAACTCAATGGAGAAGGGTTGTAAACTCAGTTAACAGCGGCAACCAAAAAGTAGAGAGGCAACAAAGCAATGAGATTTCTGAATGTCCGGAGTGCGGTAGGCAGATAACATCACGTATCGGGCTTTTCAGTCACAGAAAAGCTCATGAAAGAAAACGCCTTGCGTGACCATTTTCTTTATGTGTGTCGAATACTCGTCAGCGAGTAACGGCTGTATGTATGTATGTAAATATTAAGTTATTTTGCACAGTTGCTGTGGGTTAGTTATGCAGTTGTATATAACAAAGACCTCAATCTTGTACAACCATGTGTCTCAGTTGCAAATTGAGGCTTTATTTTGTCATCTATAACAAAAAAATATATCATTGTGTGTATGTCCATAATAAATATAAAGAAAATATAAAGTTTATAAATATAACCCGCAGGGGTCAGTTGAATTGTATTCAGCTGGTTGAGGAGTGACGCCCCATGGACCCAGTGCTGCTTGGGCAAATAATGGACTGCAGGGTCAATTAAATTTAATAAGTGTCCAGAAGTAAAAGTCCACAAGCGCAAATTTCTTAATTAAATTATTAGCTTAATTAACAAAATTAAAAACAATTCTTCGTTCAGCTTATAACTAAAACAATTAATATTGTTTTGCTATTTGTTATTCTGTCAACTGTCAAAGTCGTTGACAGTTTTGGCGTAATATCTTATTAGAGAGGAGCATCCTTATGCAGATATAAAATGAACTATTTGGCGGCGAACGTTTCACGTAAATTAATTGCGTAGAGGTATGTAGTTTGCGAACGACCTATTAGAAAGATTATTTAGTGGTATTGTCTCTGGTGAGAACTAAATGAACTATCAGAGATAAACCACGTGTTTATCTCTGAAACTAGTTTGCGCGAATTAGATGAAAATAACTGTTAAGTACACCTCTAAGGCCTAACAACGCCCCTATCGTAGAGAAGGTAAAACCCATAAAACAGTTGAAATAGTTTTAAAATACGAAGTGAATGTTTTTGCCAGTTTCAAAGTGCTTTTAAGTTGATACAGTTCATTGAAAAAAAAACAGGACACAAAGATTGGCTTCGCAATAAGATATCAGTCAAGAGTCAAGTGACTTTAGAATAATAAGCCAACAAAAGTAAACTCCTTCCCATACCACATAAGAAAGGTGCAATATCTTAACGAAAGTGATTTTCCAAAGATAGATTTTGTTAGTAAGTGCGTACGTTTCGTGAATGCTTAAGAAAATGGGAAGAAATTGGTTTTCTGTATTGTGGACAGATAAGGCAGGACTTGCATCTTAAGAATATAATAAATAATAACTTGATAGCATAATATGTTATTTAAATATCAGAGGTAAGCTGTGGGATAGAGGTATTGTGTGGGATAACAGTGCTACTGGCAAACACCATTAAACCAGAAGAGCGCCTTTGCAATACCCTTTGGGTGGCGGTGGGTATAACATTTAGGTGAATTTTTTAAATTTTCAGTCAAAAAAATATATCTTAAAAACGTGACAACATCGATAGTAGATTAAAATTAGAAGGAGAATTTACAGAAAAAAATCCAGTGGCTCTCAAAATTTTTTCAAAAAAAAACATTTTTTTATTTTCAAACATGAAATGTTTGAAAATGATTTTTTTGAAAATCAATTTTATTTTTTTCTGTCGTTACTTTTTAGAAAATCAAAAAACTAATTGGATATTCTCATAGCCACTTTATTAGGACTATCTGATAGTATTTTTAGATTTTCAAATTATCTTATAATTTTTGAGATACAGAGGCGAAATTAACTTTTCTAAATACGGACCTGCATTTTTTATTTGAGATTTTGAAAGAACTCTGTCTCCTGAGTACAATGATATGCCACACTTAATATTTTTTTTGTTTAGACATTTGAACACAATTTATTTAAACTAATTTCAAGTCCGGGTCTGTTTTTTTTTCAAATATTTAATCTATTCATCGTTACAATATTGATAAGCTTTCAAACTTAACAATGACGTGGGGTAAAACATTGAATACGGAAAATCAAATGCATTAAAATAATATAAATATAATATAATATTATAATATAAACAATCAAATAATTTTCCCGGAAGATGGATTGGAAATGGTAGAGCAGTATAATGTCCAGCGATGTTCCTGGACCTATCGCCAAGGGGCTACATTACTTTACGTCATTTGTAAAAGTGAAATCAATTCATCTCAACATTTACAATAAAGAGTACAAAATGCATTCGAAAGTATAAGAAGAAAGTTTAAAGAGCTACAAATAAAATTGAGCGAAAAATACATTTGTGCAATAGGGAGTGTGGTAAGTTAAAAAAGTAAAGAAGGTGAAAATAATATCTTTAAATTTGTGACATGGATATTATTTATTTGAATCTTCCAATTGTCTCGATTTTTCTTATTCAATGTTAATTAGCGCTGATCAATATTGTTGCAATGAATATAATCAGATTAAATAATTTAAGAAACCAGTGTCGGACTTTAAATTATTTAAAATAACAATTAAATAGTTTTGTTGCTGTTAAGGTATACAAAACAAAACAAAAGCATTAAGTGTGGCATATCGTTATATTCAAGAGACCGAGTTCTTTCAAAACCTGGAATAAAAAATGCAGGTCCGTATTTAAAAAAATTAAGTTGGCCTCTGTATCTCACAAATTATCAACTAATTTGAAAATCTAAAAATACTATCAGATAGCCCTAATAAAGTAGCTATTAGAATGTGCAATTAGTTTTTTGATTTTCGAAAAAGTAACGGCAGGAAAAAATAAAATTGATTTTCATAAAACTCAGTTTTTTCCAAAAAACTCAGGAATCCTTCAAATTTTTAAAACTTTTTAGATGGCATCTTGATGAACATCCCAAAACACAACTTTGCCCCAATTTAACCATGTCCGTATCTATTACGGTTACCGAGATACCAATGCTCGTACCCCGAATTTGTAGCAGCCTGTATAGCTATTTACAACTGATGAAAACTTTTGCACCAGCCACGTTAATTGAGCTGGAAAAAGAGGCAGAAAATATCAAGGGGAAAACATCCTGGGAATCGACTAAGTAAGGCGGAAAAGAGCAGATCTGCTAGAACTTCAATCGGGAAACATGTACTACTATAAAAGTACATCTACGGGAAGGATAAGCGGCATAGGATGTCTTATCCATAACAGATATTTCAGATAGAGTGGCAAGCCTAACACTCCAACTGTCAAGGCAAAACATACACTGATTTTTTTAACTGAACAGTCCTATGCCCGTTTGGTGAAAACCGTGCAAAATAACCGAAGTGTAAAAATTTCAATAACCCAATAAAAAGGGTAACTTTTTGGCGGTCATTGTATATACATATACAAATGTGTTCTATCGTAAATAATCACTTTCGAGTCCCATGAAATATCTCCGGGTTGTTTTATTTGCGGACCGCCGGTGTCGTATTTCGGGATAGACCGCAGCCCGAGTCCCGGTGGCCAATAAAGCAGTTTATTTTGGTAGCCGGAACGGGTTTCCAGACGAAGGTAGTTTTATTTCAGTATCGGTTTCGCGAATTCAATTGATATATTTACATATTGTGGCTGTTATTTAGATTAGGACCGTGCCATCAAAGACGCTTCATTCTTTGTGTCGAAAAACACGATGGAAATACAGGGTAAGTCAATTATTGCGTAAATTATATTTACAATCTCGATATTTACGTTAGTTAAAATAAAAAAAATAGAGATTACATAACCGGTTTATCCACTTACCAGATTAATGTACGTCCTTAACGAGTCCTCAGACGGCCATAGGTCCTTTTAATACAAATTTTGAGAAAGTGAATCAAATTATTTATTAATTTTAAATTTATTACTTTCTCAACATTTCATACTACACTTTTTCAAATATGGCCTTCATATCCTTCAATTTAAAGCTGTCCGTAAGAAGTTTCTCTTTAAATATGCGCACCTAGTGTACATACTATTTTTTAAATAAGCACATTATCGCTTGAATTCATATTTGTTTACCTTGTTCTACCCTGAGCAATTCACTGATATTAATAACTAAGTAAATTAAATTAACTAATCATTAGGTTTTTTCGCTAAGGTTTTGTTGAAAAAAATGTAATGGCGAAAGTTCCAACTACAATCTAGGATATAAATCAAAGAATAAAAGTAAATAAATTGTGACTTTCTTACTTTATCGAGTTATTGAATCTAGTAAACTGGAATTGACATTGACATTAAATTATGCGGATTATAATGTAGTTTATTTTCTTGGAGAATACAATCCCTAACTTAACCCAACAAAAAATTGCAAAATTCCTTTAAGTATTTAAAGATTACTCCCACCATATATCAATCTAATCGAAATACTTTTTGTTCTTTTTCAAAACACGATCACGTAGAGATAATTTACAAGAAAAGACACTAAGATACTTTCCATTTATTGGTTTTCTCTTTTACTACTGTAAAAGATTTCGCAAACAGTTCGCCTCGCGACCTCTACACACCAAATCACACCTTACTAGGATTAGATTTCCGAGGAAAACTTTTTCTAGGCTTTTATGTCAACACCGAAAAACGATAAAGCTTTTTAGGTCTTCCACTTTTCCCGTTCGGAACTAGTAAAAAGTTTTCCGTTAAAAGAAAGAGAATATATTGCACGGAGCCTCATAAATAATCACATAAAAGAGACAAATTCCCAAGATGGATATATATTCAATATTTAATCTAGAATTTCCAAGCAACTAAGATAGAAAACAAAAACTAAGTAAAAAATTCAGATATTAATGTAATGTAACCTAAGATTCTAAAAAAAGCTTGTATAAATCTTAAGTTAACATAAGGTTGAAACTCTCTTAATCGTTGGTGTAGGCCAGAATATTTTAAAGAATACATTTTTAGCCGACCATACCAACAGGTATGGTAGGCTATTAAGATCGGCAAAAAAAAGTTTTTTTAATTTCACACAAAATGAGTTATTTGGGTCATAAATGACCTAAATACAAAATATCTTCATGGTGTCTGTCTGTTTGTCTGTCTGTCCGTCTGTCTGTAGCACGATAACTCAAAAAACGCTAAACCCATTATTAACCAAATTTGGCACAAAAATACTGTGGCACCCGAGAATCTGGCTATGGTGGGGTGGGGGGTTGGTAAGGGGGTATGGGAGGGGGTTAAAAATTTAAAAAAAATCGTAACTCCAAAATTAGAGTAGTTAGCGAAACGCGGCTTTTGTTTGCAACAAAATTTGCAATAACATCACAATCAGTCATAGTCACAGTTTTTGAGATAATTGAAACTAAAAGAACTGCCTACCAACTGTTTATTAACATATTTTAGTATGGGCGTGTACGTGCCTCCCGGCGCCAATTTTTTGTTTTGCTATAAGTAGCTAATATTTTTAAAATTTTAAATAGATTTTACGTTATAACTGAAATTTAAAATTTTACTTTAAATTTTTTGAATGGATCTCTTATAGAATACTACCTAATTTTCTTCAAATATTATTTAAAATTTATTAAAATATTTTCAACTTTAGGTATGAGCAAAAATATATTTATCTAGAGGAGAGTCAATATTTCATCTGTTTTAAATATAAAAAATTGTCGCCGGGAGGCACGTATAGCCGCCCATACTAAAATATGTTAATATCTCAAAAACTGCGACTTTGACTGATTTTGATGTTAGTACAAATTTTGTTGCAAATATTATTCCTAATCTTAATTTGAAAACCGTGTTTCGCTAGCTACTGTAATTTTGGAGTTACGATTTTTTTAAATTTATAACGATTTTTATATATTTATATATATATATATATATATATATATATATATATATATATATATATATATATATATATATATATATATATATATATATATATATATATATATATATATATATATATATATATATATATATATATATATATAATTCTTTTTATTTGATTTAATTTGCTCAATGTGTATAAAATATTGGGCTTTGAAATTATTTTCATGTTAACATATGCTATGATAGAAAGTATCAAAAATTAACTTTTTTAAAATTGATTTGCAATTCTACTTCTAAGCCTTTTTACAATAATAATTTTTGAGCTTTGATTTTCTTTGTATTTGTCATTATGGCTATTTACCTAATTTCACAAATAGCTAAACCATCTCAATTTAAATTATCATTTTTAAATTTTAATAATGCATATTTTATTCTTTAGACAAAATTTTATAAGGCTGAAATATCCAAAAATGTATTTTATTTTCTCTAATAAAAATGAATGCTATAAAGAGAGAGCATATAAAAGTAACAAAATATATCTTCCAGGGAGTTCTATAACTAATTTACAGTTACATCTTTCGGCGGAATGTTTATACTGATATTGCCACATAAAATCAAAGAAATAAAATGTAGTCGTATGTAGAGTATCAGAATGTAAGTGCTAATTTTATTTGGGTTTGGGTATATCTCCAAATAATATATATATACCCTATCGACAAGCGAAGCCCGTGGGCCGGTGTTTACATGTGGAGAAGTGAATTGGCTATGGCGATCTAGTAAGTCGGAGAGAGAAAAATGCAAAGCATTTATTACATAACTACTTAATCTTATGCTAGATTTCATGCGATTGGGAAACTATACTTGCTCTTGTCTCTTTATTTAGTACATCTTGTTTTATTGGGCGTATTGATCGTACACTTCGTACACACGAAAATCGGCACCGAATATCAGGGATAGGTACCGATCCGGTATATACAGGGTGTCCTAGAAATAACTGCAAGTATTTTAACTGGTAGTATAGTTCAACCCCAGAAACACGCCTGTGAAGAGTTTTTTGCGCAAAAAAAATTTTGAAAATTCAAAATTTTTTGGAAATTTTTTCTCAATATTTTATATGATATTTTTATAGTTAAAAAATATTATTTCTTGATAATACGACAACATAGGTATTAGATTAAATTTACAAGAAAAACAATCCAGAAAAGATTAAGTGGTTCTCAAAATTTTAGCAAAAAACCTTTTTTTTTGGAAATTTTCAAAGTAAAATAACTTGGTTATTTTGGACTTATTTGAAAAACGATGAAGAGAAAATATGTTTCTTTTATTGAGATCTACAAGCCCTTAAAATACTTGCACTTATTTCTGGGGCACCTAAACAAAGTCGTTATATTAGTAAAGAACGACTAAACCGATGTTAATTATTGTTTTGTTGGATTCTTCTACGCCCGAATACCAGAATAACTATTAGAATATAGAAAACATTATATAAAAAATATTTTTTTAACAAATTAGGTTGAGTTTGGTTAGGTTAGATTTGGAACTCATATCACGCATTTTAGCTTATTTATTCTTTAGCCATATTGATTATTATAATTGACGTCTACTGCAAATGACTGCGACATAGGTACTAGACATTACAGAATAAAAATTCAATGAGAAATAGTTGAAAAAATAGCATATTCAAATCTAAAAAACAGTGCAATTTACAGGGTGAGTCTTAAATAAGTGCTAATATTTTTAGGGATAGTATGTTTCGACGCCAGAAAAGGATGTCTATGAGGTTTTTTTCGCAAAAAAAATTTTGAGAATTTGGAATATTTTGAAAAGTTTTTTGTTTTTTTTTTGTTTTTAATTAAAAAACATATTTTTTGATAACATCTAAACATAGGTAATAGATTAAATTTACAAGAAAAAAAACAGTAACTAATTTAAGCATTTTTTTTAAATTTTCAAAGTAAATTATCTCGGTTATTTGAGACTTATTTGAAAAACGGTAAAGAGAAAATACGTTTCTTTTATCGAGATCTACAAGCCCTACACATTTTTACATTTATTTAAGGCTTACCCTGTATAGAAAATACTTGATTCTAAAATTCTAAACGTAAACAAAAACATAGAGAACAATAATTGATTGAACTCAATCATTCCAGATCACTCGGACTTCGCTGTTAAGCAGAGTTTACACTGTGTCACTTTGGATGTACAACCAAAATGAATCACTCAGAATGAATTCGTCTAAATTGAACATCCTTGTTTCAATATTTTCGTCCAGTTCGCAGCAGTTCACTGTTTCATCTTCCTAACCTCTCCCAGTGTTGTATATCGAGGTTGGCCGCACGGTTCGGCGTCGGCGTTGGCTGTTTACATTTGTCACTTGCCGTTCAATCTAGATGAATCAACGGTTTGTGGAACGTTTCTTTCAACAAAAGTAGGAAGATCGTCAACTTGTTTCATCGTTTAATTTTAGTGTACATTTTGGATGAAACAGTGATGAAAGGCAATTTATACTTATGACTTTGGATGATTCATCCAAGTTGTACATCCAAAGCGACAAATGTAAATGAGCCTATAGGCGGAAATTAGCCGGGTTTAGTATTAGTATTCAATTTAAATAGTGTAAATTTAATTTGTAAATATTTGAGAGCTCTTTTTTATGTTTACAATATGTAGTGTTAAAAAATAGCAAAAAAATAATTTCGTCATGTTTGACTTGGCAGTTTTGTAACTGAATCGAAATTATAAAATTTAATATCGTTGAAAATGGAAGATTAATGATAACTTTTTTCGAATTTCGTGCGCCAATTCTACCGCGGCGCGAACAACCTTTTCTAAAGATGATTTTAATTAGTGAGCTATTTTTCTTTTTGCTCGTTCCACTGGGAGATAATTAATTTAAAAGACCGATTCGGGGCGTTTAAAGTAACGACAGGAAGATCTTTTCAATAGTGAGACAAATTAAAAACCAAAAAAAATCATCTATAAAGAAAAATTATATCAGTTCTAATTCTAAATATTTTATTAGTGTGACAATAAACACTAAACCAAAAATACCAGCAGGAATGGACAGTCAGCGACTGTATTTAGATTACTTTTAAACTGAAATTATTCACAGAAAATCAACACTAAATACATACACATGTTGTATAAGTAATTCTCAGATGAAATATACGAGGAAAAGCTTCACCACAGAATATTACAACAGAAAAACAACATAATACATATACTTTAGTTAACACTAGTTAAATAATGAGGAAATATTTACTTTACCTTTAATAACATTATTTGTCACAATGACCAATACTCACACATCAAAAGAACATCACTGTGTCTCGAACGGTAGTCTGAAACTATTAAGGTACATTTGCGTCGCGTCCACGTGTCGGAATGGAATCAATTCACTTAATTTAAATTAGACCGTTCAGGCAGACAGCGTCGCGTTTGGCGTTGTGCTAGCGTCCGCTGAGCGTCGGGGTTCGAGTGCAATGGGGCGGACGCGACGCAAACGCGACGCGACGCTCGACGCTCTCAGCCTGAATGTACCTTTACATAGCACCTATCCTATCTGTTCGTTGTCTGATTTCCCTCTCCCTAGTTTGCAAATATTATTTTAAAAATCAATAATTTTATTTCAAAAAAAGCAGGTTAGTCGTGACTGACTAAGTTAAAAAAAAAATCCTCACTTAAATTTTGAGTTTTTTTTTCTAATTTTATTTATGTATACAGAGTGTCTTGAAACTGAATCTTTTTAATTTAAATAAATATGTTTATTTTTAAATAGGCGGGTCATCTCAAATTATTTCGTTTTTGCGTCGGTGTCGTTTAGAGTCATATTCCAAAAAACGAAAAAATTCTTTTTAAATTATGCTTTTAATGAATTCACTTTAAAATTGTACACTATTTTTATTATTGCCGCTTTAAGTATATTTTTATTAAATTTCAAAATAAAACGAGTAGCTGATGTATTCTGAACGTCATGCACAATCCTAGGCACAGGAAAAAAACGTGTTTTACGAGAAACCCATTGTTTTGGTTTAATCCTCGCCGCTAATTTACCTTTCAGAATAGATCTAGAAAAAATTAAGCCTCAAATAAATGTCCAACATAGGTTTACTGTTTCTCGATAAAAGGTCATTTAAATTTACCTATTTTAAAAAATGTCTATACCTATGTGGCGGATTCATCTTTCCAAAAAAATCCTGTATGGGTATTTCGCCACTGCACTGCAAATATATTACCCCTAAAATATTTGAACTTATTTGAGACCCTGTAAAAAAACGATGAATAGAATATAGATTGTGAGCTTTTTGTCCCCTTACCCCTCTTCATAGGTTGGACTTTGATATGTACTCACACTGGCTTGGAGAACGTTTAATTTGATTTAATTCTATTGATTAGCTTTAAACCACATTCTATGAATGTATTACTTATTTTTATAATATATTTAGATGATTAGTCCCATACTCACTATTCGCTAATTCGGTTCGTCGATGCGATTCGTTGGTTCGTTTGGAAATTCGTCTATTTTGTTCGTGATATTTCTTTTGATGGTTCCCCCAAAAATCTTTACTACCATATGATATACTGCCACGATAGAAAGATGTAAAACAAGATTAACTCTTGTGTTACATCGTCATAAAACTTTTTTTTTTCTAAAAAAGTGTCTAAGACTGAAAAAAGGTGGTTAAAAATTGTTGTACACTGTATATGAAAAAATGTTGATTCGAAGTTAATAGATTATTATTAATGATGCAAGTTACATCCTGTACATTAGGTTTAGTACACATAAAAATGTACTTGCTTTGTAATCAATGTAATCTTATAAATATGACTCAAACAGTACATTAGTTTGAGTCCAATGTAGATCTTAGAGCTGTTAACTTCGGTTTTTATTAAATAAAACATTTTTTAAAAACAACTTGTCTCGAGTTTCTCATTTAACTGGCGCAGTCGGTAGGATATTCCGGAACGCGGAGTGTTAAAAAGTACCGATTTAAGGTGAATATTCGCGCGTTCGCTTCCAAGTGTTAATCCGGAATACGCCTTCTTATACCTTGATTTAAGGTATCTTCAGGGTTCCAACGTTACTTGGTCACGAGAGGCAAGAAAGAAGAAAACACTGAAGACTTCGTTGGCTCCACAAAACAGTAGGTCTTCAAGGGAATATTGGGGATCTTCTGTCTGGCTGTCTGGAAGGACAAACATCGCCGTCCAACAGTACGTCTGGTGAGGACAAACATCGCCAACCCAGACATAGTTAAGAACTAGAATAAGAAGAAACTAGAATAAGAAGAAACAACAAACAAAGAAAAAAAGAAACCCACAGCAGGAATGTCTACAAGCATCACCCTGTAAGTAGAAGTTTAGAAGTTTAGAATTTTTGAAGATTTTGTGAAGTTTTGTGCTATACGAAATTTCGTGACTTTTCGTGATTTTCGCGAAGCTGCTTGATAAAAAATTAAAAAAAAATACGCCTTTCGGAACGAATCAAGTGAGAGAGTTTGTGACAGTAAATTTAGTTTTAAGATAATCTCTCTTTAAATTTTTGTCACTTTTATTTAATTTTAAGGATACATATCGTTTTTTCTCTCTTCTAAGAGTATTTCGAAAGAAAGCAAGATTGACGAAATAATAAACGATATTATCAATAATTTAACCGATCTTTCTATTGATAATATTGCAAATCAGATAATAATGCTAGAAACAAATTACAATTTATTACGTTTTCAGTCAGATAATATTCCTAAATTTGACGGGAATCCAAAATTATTACAAAGATATTTAAATTCATGTGAAAACTTAATAAAAGCTTTTCAAGATATTGCAAATCCCAACGCACAAATTAACATATGTCTCACAGACACTGTCTTAGGGAAACTAACTGGTAGAGCAGCCGATCTTATTGTCTCTCGCTCAGAACTAAAAACATGGACTGATATTAAAAATACATTAATAAATTATTTTGCTGATCAAAGATCAATTGATTGCTTAATACAAGATTTAATTAATTTAAAACCATTCAAAAATGAATCCCTATAAATTTTGGAATGCGTATCCAAGATTCACGCAGTTTATTATTTTCAAAATTAAATGCAACAAATGAACTTGCAACTGAAAAATTAATGAAAATTAGACATTATGAAGAATTTGCTTTAAAAACTTTTATAAATGGATTGCCTTATAATCTTCAACTAATTGTGAGATTAAAAAATCCAGATTGTCTAGAAAAAGCCATGTCTTTCGTTCGAGAAGAAGAAAATTTCCTATATTTTAAAAATCACTCGTATAATAATACGAATACACAACAATCATTAAGACACCCAACACCTCAAACGAAAACACAACATAATTTTAAATCGAATATTCCTATTTTTAAACCTAATTATCAACCAATGTATAGTCAATTTAATAATAATAATCACCAAAATTATTCTAATTATGGTATAAGGGATAGATTACTGGATACACGAACATATATGCCAAGACAAAATCAATTTAATAATCAACCAAGTACATCTAATCAATTTCAAAGAAATTTGCCAAATAATAATCAACAATTTGGAAGACCTAATTTTGGACAAAGACCAAATTCAAACACTTTTAGACAAAATAAACCAAGTTCGTCTAATAGTAGACTAAATAGAGTTGAACCAATGGACACGAGTTCAGGAAACACTGTTTTACACCAAAACATTATAACACGTTCAGACATAGAACAATCTAACACACAAAATAACCCTCAAAATACAAATAATGATTTTGAAAACACTAATAATGACTTTGAATATAATAACACAAATGAATGTTCTTATAATTATCCAACTATGACTAATTTTAATGATCAATTTTATGATGAACAATATAATCAATATGACTTAGAAAATTTTAATCAAGAAGAAGTTTTAGAATCTCCTGAAGATCAAAATTTTCAGATGATTTCGACTACACAACCATCAATATAGCATATCTAAATAATTATTCTATTGAATTACCTTTTATTGTTTTACCTGAGTTGAATGCAAAATTTTTAATTGACACAGGTAGTACAAAAAGTTTCATAAATCCAGAAATTGCTTATAATTATTTTCAAAATTTTATTAAAGAAGAAATTTTTCAAGTTCAAACTGCACATGCTGTTTCTTTTCATAACGAAGTTGCTATTTTACCTATATTTCCAAGTTTTAATTCACCTGGTATACATAAATTTTATTTATTTAATTTTTCAAATAAATTTGATGGTCTCATAGGACTAGACCTCTTAATGCAATTAAATGCTAACTTAGATTTTAATTCTCTCTCTTTAAAAACGCCTAACACGCAAATTCCAATTGAATATCAAACTAAAATGAATAAACCTATTATAAATAATAATATACAGAGTTGTACTCATGTTATTTCTCCTAGAAGTATACAAAAAATTAAAATACCTGTAAAATTAAATAATGGATATGGAATTTTAAAATATCAAAAAGCAAATGAAATTGAAATACCTGAATGTCTAGTAAAAATAGAAAATAACTTTGCATTTACTACTATTTTAAATAATTCTTCAAATTCTGTAAATGTATCTTTTATTGAACCTTTTGACATTGAACCAGTAAATATAAATGAATTAAATTTTATTAATTCTGACAATAATATTGAACAAGTAAATAAAAATCAAGATAATTTATTAAAATCTAATTTAAAAAATTTAAGACTTGATCATTGTAATTCTGAAGAAAAACAAGCTATCAGAAAATTATGTTTAGAATTTCGAGATATTTTTCATCATGAAGATATACCTTTATCTTTTACTAATGCCATTAAACATGACATAAAATTAAAAAATGAAACACCTCTTTATACTAAAAGTTATAGATATCCAGAAGTACATAAAAATGAAGTAAAAAGTCAAATTAATAAATTACTTTCTCAAAATATTATAAGACCTTCAAATTCACCTTGGTCTTCACCAATTTGGATAGTACCTAAAAAACTAGACGCATCAAATAAACAAAAATGGCGTATGGTCATTGATTATCGAAAATTAAATGAACAAACTATCGACGATAAATTTCCTTTACCAAATATAACTGAAATTCTAGATAAATTAGGCAAAGCTAACTATTTTACAACATTAGATCTTGCTAATGGTTTTCACCAAATTGAAATAAATTCTAATGATATTTCTAAAACTGCCTTTAGTACAGATACAGGACATTTTGAATTTTTAAGAATGCCCTTTGGTTTAAAAAATGCTCCAGCAACATTTCAAAGAGTAATGAATAATATTTTAAGAGGTTTACAAAATGAAATTTGTTTTGTTTACTTAGATGATATAATTATTTTCAGTACTAGTTTACAAGAGCATATCGAAAAGTTAAGAAAAATATTTTCAAGATTAAGAACTTATCGTTTTAAAATACAATTAGATAAATCTGAATTCTTAAGAAAAGAAGTTCAATATTTAGGACATATAGTTTCTCAAGAAGTTATTAAACCTAACCCTAATAAAATAAATGCTGTAAAAAATTTTCCAATACCTAGAAGCCAAAAAGAAATTAAATCATTTCTTGGTTTAGTAGGCTATTATCGCAGATTTATTAAAGATTTTGCAAAAATAACAAAACCTTTAACTAAATGTTTAAAGAAAAATGCTAAAATAATTCAT
Source organism: Sitophilus oryzae (assembly GCF_002938485.1). Classification (NCBI taxonomy): domain Eukaryota; kingdom Metazoa; phylum Arthropoda; class Insecta; order Coleoptera; family Curculionidae; genus Sitophilus; species Sitophilus oryzae. Next base: position 6,606,574 of record NW_022147432.1, read on the forward strand.
TCTAAAGAATTTGTTGATTCTTTTGAACATTGTAAATCTTTATTAATAAATTCACCAATTTTACAATATCCTGATTTTAATAAACCTTTTATTTTAACTACTGACGCAAGCAATTATGCTTTAGGCGCAATTCTTTCTCAAGGAACTGTTTCAAACGATAAACCGATAGCTTTTTTGCTTCGAGAACATTAAACGAATCTGAAACTAAATATTCAACTATAGAAAAAAGAACTTTTAGCTATTGTTGGGCATGTAAGTATTTTCGTCCTTATCTTTTTGGAAGAAAATTTTATATTTATACAGATCATAGACCATTAACTTGGCTTTTCAATTTAAAAGAACCTAATTCAAAATTAGTTCGATGGCGATTACGTTTAGAAGAATTTGATTATCAGATAATTTATAAAAAAGGAACTAAAAATTCAAATGCTGACGCACTGTCTAGAATACAACTTAATATGTATGAAAATGAATCAATGATAAACAATCCAGGCGACTCAGATTTCAACGTCGTAGATTATATGAAAAATTTAGCTGACAATTTATCGCTAGACGAACAAAGCTCTAGTTCAAAAATAAATGTTATCTCAGACATACAAATTAAACCTCCAGATTCTGATGCAACTGCACACTCTAATGCAAATGATAACGACAATACAACAATGACTATTATTGATGAAATTATAAACAATAAGTCTATTCAATACATTGTGTCAAAGTCACCTCACCACACAATAAAAGTAAAGTTCGAAATGATCTTTAAAAATAATGTTAATTACGTCACTGTGCCTAACAATGAACAAATAATAAAACAATTTCTTAAAGAATATTTAATAGGTGATAAAACTTCTTATATTTATTTTGTTGATAAAGAACTTGTCAATACTTTTTCTAAAGTTTATTTAGCTCATTTTAATAAACCAAAATTAATACAATGTACGAAACTTGTCAATAATATTATTGAAAAAGAAGAACAAAATTTATTAATTAAACACCAACATGAAAGTAAAACTAATCATAGAGGTATTAATGAAACTTATGATCGATTAAAAACCAATTATTATTGGCCTAAATTAAAGAATTCTGTTGAAGAATACATTAATGATTGCATTACTTGTCAAACACAAAAATATAGTCGATTAAAATCTTACATTCCTTTAGTCAAGACTGACACACCCTGTAAGCCATTTCAAGTTATACACCTAGACACTTTTATATTTGAAAAACAAAACTTTTTAACTATATTTGACAAATTTTCTAAATTTGGTCAAGCTTATATTTATGATAAAAATGCAAAATCAGTTTGTGATAAATTGATTAACTATTTTTCATTTTTGGTTGTCCAGAAAATATTGTTACTGATAATGGTTCTGAATTTAATAATGATTTAGTAAAAAAGAATTTTTAAAAGCTCACAAAATTAATGTTCATTTTGGAACTAGTGGACATCATGAATCTAATTCACCAATTGAAAGATTTCATTCAACTTTAATTGAACATTTAAGAATTTTAAAATCAAAAGATAAAGATAAAAGTTTAAATGAACTAATGACTTTTGCTATTATTGCATATAACAGTACTACACACACAGTTACAAAGTTTACACCCTTTGAACTTGTTTTTGGACACACAAATTCAAGAGATCCTTTAGATTTAATCTCGAATACATTTTACTCTGAATACATGAATACACATAAAACAAAAATTAATGATATGTATAATCAAGTTGTACAAAAAACTGACGAACAAAAAGAAAAAGTTATCTCAAAAACTAATATTAAAGGTAACGAAAATTTAGAATTTAAAGTTAATCAGAAAGTTTACAAAAAACTATCTGAAAGGAGTAAATCAAAATCTAAATTTAGTGGTCCTTATATAATTAAGGAATTACTGGAACATAATAAAGTAAAAATTGCCAATGCAAATAAACCTTCAAAAACTGAGGTTATACATATTAAGGAATTAAAAAAGCCCCTTATTACAGATTCCTCGGAATAGGGTTATTACTACAATGTTACACACAATACACTAACATTCGAACATAAATCTTGAAAACCTTGATTAATTTAATGCTGAAAAAATGATCTAAAGATTAATAAAAAATATGTATGAATTTTACTTAATCGATATTTAATAAATACATAAACATCAAATTTTTAAATAATCAAACCAATGATGACTTATTACATGATCATTTATTGTCTGAATGCAATTAAAAAACAAACATTTATATAAAGAAAAAACTACCCTTTAAACATACAAAAGAAAATATGTTAAATATTAAAATTTGTTTAGAAATTAAGAACTATATGAAAAACCAACATGTATTTTACTATTGAGTTACCCCTCGTAATTCACATTCCATATTAACTGAATGTATTGTTTTATTTATCTGCTTTAAAAGATAATAAATATCAAATAACGACATCTACTTTAATTAATTAATGACTATCTTTGTTACTTTTATAACTGTAAAAAATATATATGTATAATAATATTGTTTCTCATTTTTTTTGTAATTTTATTATAAATTAACATTTCTTAATATTGATTTTGACATTCAATATATTGATAAAAATAAATATGTTTTAATAATAAATTGTATAATTATTGTTATATAATATTAATATTGTCATAATATAATATTGATTTTTATATAAATTATTATATAATGAACTTTTACTAATAATAAACATTCAAGTGAATTAAATATTGTAATAAATGAATTTAATGAATTAAAAAATAAATATACTGTTTTAAAGTTATATACAAATTTTATGACGTCATTTTAACTAATGAATTTACCTAATATTGTCTTAAAATGTAACGAAACGGTTTATGTTTTACCTATTTATGACAATGTAAAATTGTTCAATTTAAATAATATTCATTTAAATAAAATCGATGATTTGCAAAAACAAATCAATATTCAAAAAGAAAATAATGATTTATTTCTTAAACCAATACATTTTAATACTATAAGTATTTGGACAATTTTACTATATATAATCCTTATTATTATATTTTTATATATTTGTAAAAGGTATTTATGGCCAAAAATAAGTAATTATTAAGAAATAAATAAGAAAAATCAAAATATTCATTTAAATAATGAAATTACTATATAAGGCCATAAAAACTTTAAAAAGTTTATATGTCCATCTTAGGGTGGAGGAGTTACATCCTGTACATTAGGTTTAGTACACATAAAAATGTACTTGCTTTGTAATCAATGTAATCTTATAAATATGACTCAAACAGTACATTAGTTTGAGTCCAATGTAGATCTTAGAGCTGTTAACTTCGGTTTTTATTAAATAAAACATTTTTTAAAAACAACTTGTCTCGAGTTTCTCATTTAACTTGCATGATTAATTATGAAATAAAACGTTTCCACTAGTATCTTTAGACATTGTCAAGTAAAAACTAAATAGGGGTTGTAAAAATGATACTTTATGTAGCGAGGCTGTACGTAATACAAGCGCGTCACAAAAAATAATTTTTATTCCGAATAGAACATTGCTATTTTTTTTCAAACATCACAAATATATTTTTAAACAATTTCAAACGTTCCAAATAATATAAAAAAATTTAAAAGTAATACCTTGTAAGTAATTATAATATCTAGAAACTATGGTTACGCTGGTTGAATTTGACAGTTAGTAATAATATATTTTCGTAGTTTTGTGCTTAGGCGTAAAGCGAGCCTCGCACGATCAGTTTTATTGACAGTTTTGGATATCGTCAGTATCCCAAAATACTTTCAGGATTTCCAAAGTACATCAGTATACTGGCAGTCCCATCAGTATTTTTGCCCTCACACGGTCAATATTACTGTGAGTTTTTGAAAATACTGTCAATGTCAATAATACTGATCGTGTGAGACCCGCTTGAAAGTGCTTTACTTTTATGCCTAGGCTTAAAATAACTTTTTATATTGTCAATCACGTTACAAAAATTAATACTTTTCTGACGTTTGAAAAAAAAACGATATTATTTAGCTTCTACTTGAAAAGGGGCTGGAGTATTGGAATTATATTTACTGTATATAAATATACATGGTGAATCTTAAGTAAGTGCAAACATTTTGAATGGTAGTATGACACACGATTATGATTTTTTTTTGTAAAACAAACATTGAAATTTTGAAATTCCTTTGAATGTGATGGCTTTTTGTTTTTAGTTAAAATACATCATTTCTTGATAATATGGCAACATATTTAGTAGATTAAATTTACAAGAAAAAAATCCCAGAAAACGTCCAGTGGTTCTCAAAATTTAAGCAAAATATCATTTTTTGGGAAATTTTTAAAGTAAAATTTCTCGGTTATTTTGGACTTATTTCAAAAACGTTAAACAGAAAATATGTTTCTTTTATCGAAATTTACCGATAATATTTGCACTTATTTAAGATTCACCCTGTATAAGTATCTTTGCATAAATGCTCCAAAAATATTCCCATTTATCAATCTCAAAATTTTATAGATATGAAATAGATAGAAAGCTAGTAAACCTAAAATTTAGGTAACAAAATAAAAATGTATTTTATGAAAAAGAATAAAAAAATCAAATAAAAAACCGACAATTTTAGTGTAAGAAACTTCTCCTTCTGTAGTTTATACGATGTCCTGACTTTGACCTCGTTTAATTAAGGGAAAGAAGATAGAAACTTGTAAATTTGTCTCTGCTGAACCGAAACAATAGCCACAAATCTAGATAGTCTCTTAACGATAGTTAAACTTGAACTTCGAAGATTAGCTTTAGTAGGAATTGAAATTAATTTCAATAAAAAGGATTATTACCACTTTTAGAGTAAATTTACATTACTGTCTTTATTAAGCTTATTTTATTTTAATTAAGTACTCCCTAAAAATCAAGATCTATGCAGTAATTGGACTTGTATTTACTGTTAAATTAGAAAATTTATAACGAGTAATTCTACAATATTTTTAAAACTTTGTAAATTTTATATTAATAATAATAATTTATAGTTACCATATTTACAATTTACATGTATTATTCATGTTTTAACATACCCATTCAATGTCGTAAAATACAAATTTGAATTTCAGCTCTGCCGGATTTAAATTATCTATATTATAAAGTATAAGTATCTACTTATACTTGTAAAAGTTGGAAAATACTTTAATAACAAACTTAGATTAGATAACTCCTCTGCTTTTATAGCTACAGTTGGCCGTAGAACACAACTTTTTGCAATCATATCATGTACAGCTTTGCACCCTGTTTTTTGAATTAGCAGAGATTCCTTACCTCAATGACTATTTTTTGAATAGAAACCTCATTTTGTGGAAGTAACTTTACCTTAAATATTACACACATGAGCGATGACAACCATAGTGATACCAAATGAGGTATAAAATAAGATACATACATACCAATGATACAGGGTGTCCCAGGCTGAGCGTGCATTAGAAGTTTCTAGAGTACTACAATATCCGAGATCTATCGATTAAAAATATTTTCAACATGGCGGCACTTCCGGAAATACCGGAAGTTGACGACAACTTTTTTATTTTAAATGGGTATCTCTATTTTTTATTACACAGTCAAATTCTCTGTAAAATTTTATGAATTTTGATATAAAACACTCTATACCCAACATTAACCGTTTTTGAAAAAAAAATATTTAATATTTTTGGACGAAAAAAACTGCCTGTCAAAAAAGTGTGTATAGCCTAAACGTCAAATTTAGTGATTACCACAGGCACTGTGACATAAAGAGAAGACGTAGTTATCTATTTCAAAAATTAAATTGTAGAATGTCATATAATAATGGCCGCAGCTGTCATGGAATTGATTGATAAAGAAATGATCACAGAAATATTTTTTTTTTTCAAATGGAAACCCACTTTTTTTATTTCACTAGTGAAAACGTTTTGCAATTCGTTACTTTTTGATTATACATGTTTCTATACCCGAAATAAATCGTTTCCAAGTTATTTAAGATTTAGTTTTAAAGCATACATTTTTCTTGATTTTAACCAGTAGCCTATGACTCGTCAAGTGATGTAAAATAATAGATATGGCCATGGTATATTGTGAGACTTTGTTCAAAAAGCAGTATGTCATCAATCGTCATTTCCAAGCCAACATTGCGCCGTTTTTTTTTTCGATCATACGGTATATTATTAATAATCTCAACTATTAGATATCACTAAAGAGCGAAAATTCGAGATATATTTTAATAAATACAATTTTTAAACTTTTAAGTAGGCAGTATTTCTAATACAGGAAATTCAAATAATTAGTTTTCTGACAGATGGAAATAAATTGTCTGATTGTTTGACACTTAATGTCAAAGGAAGCTACATAAAATATACGTTTAAAAAACAAAATCTTAAGTAACTTAAAAATATTTATTTTAAGTATAGGAACATGTATATAGTATATTTTTAACAAAACTTGGTGGCACATCATAATACCGTATGATCGAATAAAAACGGCCTCAGCGATGGCTATGAAATGAAGATCGCTGTCATTTTATATGTAAATTTATATGAGAAATGTCATCGATCGTCATTTGCCAGCCAACTGGACTCGGTTTTTTTTCGATCATACGGTACGACCACCAGCAAACTCCATAAGACGACGCATGGTGTAATTGATGACGTGCAACCAAAATTTTGTTAAATATACTATAATTAAAAAGTAACTAGAATTGAAAAACCTTTTAACTAGTGAAATAAAAAAAAGTGGGTTTCCATTTGAAAAAAATGATTTATGATAATTTTTTAGTCTCTCAATTCCATGACAGCTAGGTACGCCATGATTATATGACATTTGAACAATTTAATTTTTGAAATAGCTATCCACATGTCTTCTATTTTTATCACAGTATCTGTGGTAATCACTAAATTTGACGCTTAGATTTTACACATATTTTTGACAGGCAGTTTTTTCGTCCAAAAATTTTAAATATTTTTTTTTCTCAAAAACGGTTAATGTTACGTATAGAGTGTTTTATATCAAAATTCATAAAATTTTACAGAGAATTTAAGTATTTAATTAAAAATGAGAGCACCCATTTAATATAAGAAAGTTGCTGTCAACTTCCGGTATTTCAGGAAGTGCCGCCATATTGAAAATATTTTTAATCGATAGATACTCTTTATAAAACAATGATGTGCAAAAAATGTTCTATCTAGATATTGTGGTTCCCTAGAAACTTCTAATGCACGCTTAGCCTGGGACACCCTGTATATGTATCTGTGTTTTAGTAAGCCGTAGTGCTAAAACATTTCAAATTTTAAAAAAAGAACTCGTTTAATAATAAAATTTTATTTTGTTGCCTTAATATTGTTGATATTAAATTATAGATTTTTAATAAGTAGGTAATTTATAAATTGGAATTCCTATTATAGAAGATACTTTAGATTTGATCGAGACGTACATCTCCTTATACTGTAACTTAAAAATTGATGAAAAGTAAATTAACGTTCACTGGAATAAAATAGCGAATTAAATGACCGGGTATCAAGTAAGGAGTGAATGGCTCCTTCAGACTAGGTTTCATTAATATTCGTTACACGGCTCAGTCCATAGTAGCTGCAGCTATCGTATGGACTCGGCTGTGAAGATTGGTTCGACATGTAACCGGAAATTGGCGAGGAGTGCATCGCAGTGATTTCACTTTGGAAGTTACGGTTCGGTCCATTGACTTTAGCTAGATTAGCGAAAATATAAGTAAATTAATAGCATTACGACTAGTAGCAGGGAGGACTAGGAAATTCTATTTAGTAATTAAAAAAAAACTCTTTAAAATAACTAAATACCTATAACTACTTAGATAACACCTTAAGTCTTTATCAGAGATGTCTATTAAAATCCCATATAAGACGTTCCTTTAAAATATCATTACATGAAATCAAAAACTTCAATATAAAAATAATGATGATTACAATAATTACTTAACCAGGTAATACCAAAAAGTTTTTTTAAGTATTGATAAATATAAAATTTCTGAATATAAAATATATATTTATTTGTTATTTTTAGTAAGAAATGTTTGTATATAAAATATATTTTATTAAGATTTATGTTATACTAGGGTCGGCATTTATGGTTTTGGGTGCCGATTTTCGTGTGTACGAAGACTACGGTCAACATGCACGCTTAGTAAAATAAGATGTACTGAATAAAGGCAGTAGGCAAGTATTTTCCCAAGCGCATGGAATCTAGCATCAGATTAAGTGATTATGTAATTAATACTTCGTATTTTTGCTCTCTCCGGCTTAAGCGACCCATGCATTATCAAACAAATTGGGCAACAAAGCGATGCGCAACTTTGCGTTGCAGAACTGATTCAGCGGTCGATACACTATCAAACAAGTTGCGCAACAAAGCGATGCGCAACATTCCGTTGCACAACTGCATTACCCTTGCACTTAGTAAAATTTTGATCAAACTTTATATTAAAAGTTGTGCATTGTTTGAGAAACAATAATGTCCTCAATTGCCATTGCGTCAATTATTATCATATATACCCTGGATGATGTCGATGATACCAAAAAACGAAAAAGAAAATAAAGAATTTGGATGAAAGAACTAAAATATTGCACAACGAAGCGCAACACACACATACATTACACAGCGCATTGCGCAAACAGTCCTGTTGCACAAAAGAATTCAAACATTCTAGAAACTCATCAAACAATTGCGCAACGCATCAAACACTACCATACTTTGGCAACTCGTTGTGCAACAGCCTGCGTTGCGTAATTTGTTTGATAATGTATGGGCCGCTTTACTAGATTGCCATAGCGATTCACTCCTATACATGTAAACGCCGACCCAAGGTTTCGCTTGCTAGCAGGGTATGGTTTTCTATACAATTCTTCCTGACATTATAAGTTCTATCGGGGAGCACGGCAGTGCCCCCGCCAAGTTGAGCGCAGCCATACCATTATTTTCTCGAAGGTATTAGCGGCACTTTTGACCCTGTAACTTCGTTGTGGATGAAGCAAGAATATTAATATTCACTACACATGAAGACATACTACAGCTGGCTAGGTTACCAAAATATCTAGTAATTATCCCTCATAGTTTATGAATTATCGCTTGTCAAAATTCTTTAATTTCGACATTGACTCACTGACAGATCATCAAAATTCTAAGGTTAGGTTAGGTTAGGTTGCAGATTTCAAATTTCAAATTTTAGCTTTAAGCTTATAATGGAAGGAAAAAATGAAAAATCTCGAAATATCCTTATGGATCAAAAGTTAGCTATCTAGCCGCTACCTATAACTGACTTTCCAGCCGAAAAAAAGGTAGAAAACTAGAACTAAACGAAGCGATTTCTTCTGATTTGATTTGTGTATTAATGTACCAAATATAATTCAAGGATTATGATTTTTTTTCTAATCAAACGGTCTAACTTCTCCAGAGACGGATTCGCCGTCATCAAACTTCTAAGGTACTTCTAGATGTGTCACTAACTTCAAATTTCAAGATGAAATACAAGTGTTAGAAACTTAGAATTAATCCATTTGATATTATCTGATTTTATCGATAATTCAAAGTTTATGAATTATTGCTAGTCAAACTTCTTTAATGTTATTTTGAATGATATATTACCCGAGAAAAAAATGAGAGATCCCATCAAAAACACTGAATGCAAAAAATGCTCTTACTTCCTGATGGAAATAGCATGAGGATTACTAAACCGAAAAGTTCCCACCCCTAAATAGTGTGCGTCATCCCCCAGGACATCGTTTCTACCCCCATTTTGAGTTTTTTTAGATAATCTCGGCAACGGTGCAATTCTGGATAAAAATACTTATATAGGAAATTGTTCTCCATAAAATTCTCTTTCAAAAAGATAATACACTTTCTTTCTAAAGTTAATAATTAAGTGGCAAATAGGGCGCAAATATAAGAGTTGGTTATGACTAGCACTATCTGCAGTTCAATCTAATTTAAAGTTTAATGTTTAACGTTAACAAAAAGCAGTAACCACTAAATTATACTTAAAATTTTAATATACGTTCTTTTCTCACATTCCTCTACCCCTATAAAAAGGGTGATTTGTACTTATTTCCACATCAGCCTAGAGGTAAAGTATAAAGGCATATATAATAAAGTTGCGGATTGTAAATCTTGAGAACTGTAAATCCTTTTGCAAGTATTACCCTGTTTTTCTTTTAAAAATTTGATATCTTTGTCAGAGGGAGAAAGTGCAATAAGAAGAGCTAGCAGGTCAATATCTTGCCCCACTACAACAGTTGTATCGCAATTATTAGATTTTTCTATAGCAGTTTGAATTATTAATAAATCGGCGTCATCCGCAGCAACAAATACTTGTATACCTTCTTTCCTAAATTTTTTACTAGTTTTATTAAACGTTCTTTGTTAATCAAATTACTTAGGAAGTCCTGCTGAGTCTCAGAGACAACAGTATTCTCGTCAAACATAATTTGAGGACAGCTTCTTTGAAGTAGCCGCCTCTGTTGTTCTAGACTCTTCGTGCTGATTGCATTTTCCATATAACCATCGAACACGACATTTACTCTATTCCCATAATATTTTTAATGTAACGTAAGCGTTGTAAACAATGTTAAATGTTCCTTTTTTTGGCCATATTACGCGGCGAAGCAAATATCCTCCATCAATGACATACTCGCTGTTTTCAAAAATATGGTCTCGTTCTGGAACTTTATTGACAATCTGGTATAAAGCTGCTTTATTAGTTTTCCTCATTAGGCCTTTCGCGTCGAAAAGAGAAAGAGGTACTGAAGCTAATTCAATACTAAAGCACTTTTTCAACTTCAGGCTAAAATGAACGGTGCAAATAATTCTTTGAAATAGTAATGTTGAGTCAACTTGAACATCATTGCCATTAATTTTCATTGTCTTGCTCAAACTAGATATCGGCTTTACACGATTTGCACGACGCACTTTTAAACTTTTAAATAAGATCCCATCTTTAACATTTGATAATTAGTGGATTGGGCTACAGGGGATACCACTTTAAAAAAAACGCATCAAATACTTTACCTCTAGAGTGATGTGGAAATAAGTAAGCAATACAATTCTTCCACTACCAAAAGTTGTGAGATCTCATGTCCAACCCAAGTCAGTTTATTTTATTTAGTCTCTCTTTAAGCATCTATTCAACAATTTTGTTATAAATTGTTAGTATCAATATTAGTCATCTTAGTCGTCAGACTATTCTAATTAAAAATCATTATTTTTAAGGATACTGTATAGATTTAGTTAGTAAACGAGATGGTAAATTGTTCTTTTATAATTACGGTACTGTGCAATTGCAATTCTAATAGTCCTTCAACGAACCCAAAACTTTGTAAAAATCTAATCGTTAAGCTACAATACTCCGTGTCGTATGTGGTGAATAACTCTGTATATAAAACTTTTGTACGCTAAGTATTAAGATATGAAAAGGGACGTCGATTTTGCATTAATATCCGGTATCTCGCGATGTAAATTATCAAGTTAAAGTTTAACTATCGTTATAGAAGACGCTTTATGTCCGCGGCCATTGTATAACTTTAGCGGAGGCGAATTTACAAATTTCCGTTCTTCCAGCTACTAATTAAACAAGGTCAGAGTTACAACGCCGTATAAATTATCCGGAGGAAAGTTTCTTAAACGTATAAAGCGCCGTATGATAATGAGATCGTCTTACTTGCATTAAAATACAGAGGATTCCGTAAGAGATAAAGTTACTTTTAGTATGAGAAGTCGTGGAGAGGAATTAACTTAATTAGTTATCCTGTAACTTTTCTTAGTAGGTACCTTGCTTTTCTAAAAATACAAATAAAAGTTAATTAACATGAGCAAGGACAGGGTTATTTAAACAACTATAGTTCATTAAAAGTTGTAGGACATAATCTAATATCTAAAATTCTCGTATCACAGTTTTTGTGACTATACTCCGCCGAAACGGCTTAACCGATTTTGATGAAATTTTATATGTATATTCAGTAGTCATAGTCTGGGAATAAGTTATTATCTATTTTTTATACCCTTAAGGGATAAGAGTCGTCCACCCCAATTTTTTTTAATTTTTTTATGATGTGGCATAAAAAATAAATAATAATAATAATAATAATAGCTCCCGTATATAGCGTTTAACGCCTTGCGAGTAGCAAGGTACAGCTTGCCATGCTAGAGCCGTTCGGTATACAAGGAAGGTAATGTGGTTAGCATTAAGCTTCAACCGCCTATTATTTCCTCAGGATTGTGAATCCCAAGTACTCATTTAAGGCTGAGTCGACCTAGGTACCCAAACTATTTTTATTTTAATAAAAATAGTCGGCTGATGAAATGCCGGGTGTAGGATTCGAACCCACACCTTGAGATTGGTAGACGAGAGCCTGTACCTCTACGCTTAAAATTCGGAACGCTCTCTATCGAAAATATTGGATCGTATCCTGGTGTATCGACAAGACGGGAAACGTCAAAATCGTCACCTCGGATTTGGCCGTTGCCGAGGTCACCGTGCCATTTTTTGAGAATTAAATTTATTTGGCTGGTATTTTTCACAATATGGGAAAAATATTGTGATTGTGTTATCCTATAGATGGTTGAAGGTCCCATATAGATTTTGATTGCTTAGATTTTAAAGAATCTATAGTTTTGGTAAGATTTTCATTGACATTCCTTTCGTTAGAAAAAATCTTCACATGCCTTTCTTTTAGATTCCAGTTTTTTTGATGAGAAGTGTCCAGCCCTTATTTGAGAAGAAATGTTAAACTATTGATTGTGTGCCTTCACAATGGGTAAATTAATACCGTCGTAAATTTTTCAAGTTTTTTTAAATGTAAGGTTAACATATACCGTGCATTTCTTTTAAGGTTTTTCTTAACGTTTTTCTTTGGATTTTTCTTCAAGTATTTCTAGACATTTTTCTAGACGTTTTTCTGCAAGTTTTTCTACACTTGTTTCTAGAAGTTTTTTCGCCAAGTTTTTCTACAAGTTTATCTTCGAGTTTTTCAATCACCGAGTTAATCAGTAGCAGCCTGTTCGGTTGGATTTCAGCCCTGCACCCCTCTAAGGAGAAGTTGGATGCTGTGATATTTTTGTATTATTAAGAAGATCCTTTTTTTAGTATAATTTGGTATATAAGGCCAGTATATTTTTTTATAGTAAAGTAAAATTTTATTAATTTGATTTTAAATAATCATTAGTGTGTTAAAAATTAACTATTCTTAACATTTTACATTTAACTGGTTAAGTACTTGCCTTCAGCATTACTTTAACCCTTAATTTATAAAATTTAACGTTCTGTTACATTTTATATTTTTTTAACACTTTAAGTATTTGCCTTCAGCATTGCTTAAATTTTACTTGTATTTGATTATTAAAATAGCCATGTTATATTGATTGATTATTCGAATTTAACATCTATTTATGTTAACCTTTAATATCATTACGATCTTTGACCTGTAAGGGCAATCTTGGGTACAGATTTTAAACTTTTTCCCTTGACTATATATATGATAAACAAAAAGGTTCATGAATCTTCGAAATAAGTCAAATAAAACTTAAATATTTATAATTCAGATATAACTAAGACCGTCTGTAAAAGTATTTTTTTTTTATTATAATTGTTTGAATAATATTTGAAAAGACATAATTTGATTTTAAGCAAGTTTTAAGATAGAGTTTCTTAAACATATTTCTTGTATATTAATGTACATAAGTGCTGTGCCGAATAGGTACCGAATTTTTCTAACAAGTAATAAATCTTATTTTTAGATATTCTAATAAATAGCAAAACTGGAAATAGTAGAATAATACATATATTTGGGACAACTAATACACAGCTTTGGATCTCTACTACCAGAAATCAACCGAATAATTAAGTTAGCATGGAGTACTTAAGAAACTCAATCATATTAAAATCTAGAATGCCACTTTATCTAAAGAAGAAAACATTCGACCAATGTACTACTAGCCATGACCTATGCATGCGAATCCGGGAATCTTAATACGGGCATGATAAGGAAACTGCAAGTCGTACAATGCTCAATAAAACGAAATATACTGGAAATAACCAAGAAAGGCAGTAAAAAATAGTGCGGATACGACAAAAGACCCAGCTACTAGATGTCAACCACAGAATCAAATCTCTCAAGCGGCAATAGGCAAGACACCTGGCAAGAAGGACGAACAACAAATAAACCACAAAAATTACAACATGGTACCCACGATGAATTAAGAGAGCTAGACGAAATTGAGATAGAACCATGATATTAGGAAATTAGCAGAATAACTTGGGTCCGCATAGCCAACGTAGACAGCAATGACCCAACTACAAAGGGGGTATCTAAATATGTGAGGGAAGCTACACCATAATTGGAAATGGTTGAATAAGCTGAAAATGATGATGAACAAAAATGGCTGTTCCATAAAAATATTTATATGGAAAAACAACTTTTGCCGAGTCAGTTAGTATAACAATAAAATTTATAATTATTTTATGAAGTTATTTATACATTTAGTTGTAAAATAATTCTTAACATTAATTTTTCTAATGATATTTTATTATATAGATAAGCTAGAAATTAGTCAAATATCTGGGTATTCCAACTTCTTTAAACCTATGAAAGTTTTATGATCGAGAAATTTTTAAATTAAAAAGTGGGGAAATATTTCCCCGAAGGCTGAAATTTAATTTAAAGATACAACGAGGAATTTAACAGAAAATTTAGAGAAGCGGCTGTATTAAACGACAAGCAATATTAGAGGCGTGATTAATGCTCTCAAAATGTTTGAACGAGTTGGAAGATGAAGTGAATTACGAACTGTCAAAACTGTGCAGCATGAAATATATTTATATATTTTCAGGCAAGTGAATATTAGTTCACATAAATTGCACAAATTTTAGAATATTTTATTCTTAATTATATTCTTAACTTTAGAAAAGAGTTATAATTTCTTGGCTTAAGAATTAACTAATTAATAAATGGTTTATGAAATTTATATGTTGTCGTTACATTTTTGCTAATTATTTACCTAATTTGGATATCAAGAATATTAAATTAAGTTTTTTTACAAATAATCTTAAATATAATTTTTATATTAACGTATTTATTTTAAAGCTGAAAAAACATGTTTATATATCTATAATTTAGAGTTTCATAACTTAAAATTAAATTATTTAACTCTAAATAAAATAATAAAGTTAGAATAATTTCTGAACTAAATTCGATATTTGGATGATAATTAGTATCTGGGGTTTTTTTAACATGAGAAAGTTTATTTCGATGTCAATATGACTCCTACTTGTAGGGAGCGCCACTTACATGTTTTTTTAACTGATTTGAATAGTAATATATTTTTTTTATGTGAGTGATGAGTAAAAAAATATACATTCCCGTATTTTTTTACGTAAAATATGAATCTTGGTAAAAATCGTTTAAAAAAATAAACATGGTGACTAGATAATTATTTGACTGAAATGATAAATTTCGAACCATTTTATTTGCTTAAGCTAATTAAGAATTTTTCTATAAAATATAGGGTAAAACAGTTACTGTTGAACCTTTGACACGAAAACAATTCATATTTATTATTACAGACTAATAACTATCCAGTCAACATGTATAGTTTTTGTCAATTATGACATGTATTCGCGCTATAATAATTTCAATTCCAAATATTATCTTGATATCCATTACTCGCAGCGATTCTTATCAAGAGACCATATTTAAATAAAAAACGACGAAAATTTATATATTTTCACTTAGTAGTTTTATACAGGTAAAGACAATACGTTACTAATTTTCAAGCCAGTTAAAAAATATGTAGGTGGCTCCCCCTCCTACAAGTAAGAATCATTCATTTGACATCGAAATCAAATTTCTCACGTCAAAAAACACTCGTAACCACCAAATTTCATCCAAATAATGACATTAGTTCAGAAATTATTTGGAAAAAATCGAAATAAAAATGAAACTTCTACATCCTGTATCTCTGAAACAAAGAATTATAGGATATAAATGTATACCAACTTTTTACTTATTTTTATCTGCAGAATATACTGCCGAAGTTTTCCGAAGACAATTCGGGCCACCCTATATAGTGATAAAATAGAAATAATAGAATGAATAACTAAAATCTATAAACTGAATGTCAGATACATTGATCTGTTTAACAAATTTTGCTTTCTTCCTTATATTCAACAGTGAATATTCATTTCAGTTCATATTCAACATTAAATAATATACAATAATGTTAAACAGTTCGATTTGTGTCCCGCAAACAGGCATTAAAATTATTTTTAGCTAAATTTATATAAATGTTCTTTTTAAGTAGTATTGTAATAATTCCTATAACTATTCAATAATTTTTAGAAATCAGTACTGTAATGTTCTTCATTCAAATTTTGGTTATCATAGCTACATATAAATTGATACGCATACTCACCAAAATTTAATTTTTTATAAACACGGTCCTTTACCAAACCACACCATATTTAGTTCGAAATCACAAATTCTTGTTGCCAAATATAGTCTTTCCAATCCATATTTGCACTCTGTCCTTATTCCAGCTAACAGTTCTCTATTACTTCTAACACACTAAGCCTGTAAAATAGGGTTTCACTGAACAGTTTCAAATTATTAATTGTTAAAATTAATATGGTTGAATTACATCCACGTATAAAGGTTTTCAAGTATACATAAAATAAACATAGACGCGCGTATGTAATTATGGGAATGAAAAATATACAACCAGCGAAAAGTAGTACGAGAGTTAATGTATAATTACAAATAGAGTAACTATAATAAAATATAAGAGAGTGTATTTTTAGTATAAACCAGATTGCAATTTGAATTATAATTTATTTAAAAAATACTAATAACAAGATTTATATATATATTTTAAAGAAATAAGTATCGTAAACTAATAAATTATGAAAAGAAAAAAAGAAGTAGGTAGAATCGTCATTTTAAACTAAAATTGTTACAACAAACAATTAATAAGATGTAATTCATAGCATTCCTATATCTTCGTATAATTATAGTGAGTGAATTTATTAACTATTGTCATAAAAGCTTATTTTTACAAAATGTATTACCTTGAATTTAGGGTTAACGCCATAATTTCAACTATTATGTGAGTCTATTCTTATTACAAAGATAAAATAGATTATTTACTAAACTAGCTAACCATTTTTATTGTCCAATGAGAGTTCAGACTATGACATAATACTTAAATTGAATGCAAACACCTAAATCCAAGAAAATACATTCTTACATTGTAGCAAATAAAATAGAATGTTATTTCTTGTAAGATAAGGTATTGAATCTTGTTCTCAAACTGCTTCCATATATTCAGAAGTAATAGGAAACTTCTCTAACTTGTAAACTTTGGAAACATGCATTATTCCGAGATTATTCTCTTCTATTTGCCATCGGCCTTTATAAAGCAAACAGACGCTTGTATGCACTTCAGATCGTGTAAATTTACTTTCAGACTATGTAAAGCTCCATGTAAATATCTAAATTTAGATCTTTTTAAACAAAATGCCTTTCGAAAAGCTTCGACAACGAACTTAGTAAGAAACTTACAAACGCATTAGCGAAAGTAGCTGACTTAACAAGAGTCCTTAGTGATCGTAAGAGCAGTAAAATCTTAAAATCGATATGTTACGTTGCCCTCTTTTGAATTCGAAAATTTAAGATGTATGTAGTCAAAAGGCTTTTACGAATGCATTCCGTCAGGAAAACCTATTCGAAGAATAAAAGATGAATACGGAATTTTAAAACATGTTTGGAAGAAATAAAAAGTTTTATTTATATTTCTGTTTATATTTATGACTACGCATTCCTAAAAACAGTAAATTGAATTTGTCTTTAAATATTTTTGAATAATTGCAACAAAAATAAACACTAACAAATAATAAAATTATGTGAATATTTTAAATAAAATATCCTGCTTAAAATTCATGGCAGCAAAATTTTTTGTAGTGTTTTACGTTAACAGAAAGTTTCTAACCAACAATATAAGCTCTTTGTTGCTGCAACATAAAATTACATACTTTTAGTACTTATAGCTTGACCAAAAGAGCTTATATTTGTTAACAAAATCTTAATAATGTATACCAATATCGAATGAATTAAAAACACTTTTTGTGTATGCATTTATCAGAAATAATATTAATTACAGTTTAATATAATAATAATAGCTCCCGAATATAGCGTTTAACGCCTTGGGAGTAGCAAGGTACAGCTTGCAATGCTAGAGCCGTTCGGTATACAAGGAAGGTAATGTGGCTAGCACTACGCTTCAACCGCCTATTATTACCTCAGGATTGTGAATCCCAAGTACTCATTTAAGGCTGAGTCGACCTAGGTACCCAAACTATTTTTATTTTAATAAAAATAATCGGCTGATGATATGCCGGGTGTGGGAATCGAACCCACACCTTGAGATTGGTAGACGAGAGCCTGTACCTCTACGCCACCGGGCACCGTATTTAATATAACATATCTACAGTTACTACGTTACAGTTTAATATAATATATCTAAAAATGATAACGTCATGTCAGGCGTAAACATTTGTTTTTGCTATTTATTTTATTGCTATAGGTATACCAGGTGTTTCTCAAACGTGGCTCACCCCTAGAACTTTTCCATTTTTTAATATAAATAAACGAGAATTGGTACGTTAGTATATGACATGAACCAGAATTTATTGTCGTATTCAATTTTCTTCGATTAGTTCCTGTTTCGCCGGAAATGACTACAACTTTTGATTTTTAAATGGCGCCCTCGTTTTTTTTTCCTTTATTTAATAGAAAATGACACTCTAAATAGAATGACATATCATAAATCTTTTGACATTCTCTCTTAAGAAAAAATTGTATTTTAAATATCAGTATAGAGTGCCAGGGCTGTGTTAAAAATACTAATTTTTAATGAAGGAGCCCTAGAAAAATAGATTTAATCTTCTAATGTTTTTCGTGTCTTGTCCTGGCCGGGTAAAATATGCCCAAATCATGTTTTTAATCATATCTCAATTTTTTCAAATGGAACGAGGGTGGCTCATTAGCATATTTGGATAAAGCATTTTTAACGAATAGTTTGCTACCACATACTTGGTATCTCGAGCCAAATTGTCATTATATTTATAGCCATGGCATTATAAATTAAAATTTAAAATGCATTTTTTTTTAATTGAAAATGGCAAAAAAGTAATCTAGATATCTACTGTTAGGTTTTCTTCATTTTTGTAATTTTGTTTGGTAACAAAGTCAGATAATTTAGCTACAAGTTCAGTAATCGTGTCCCTATGTTTCTCTATTTAGCAAAAATTAACGCGTTAGTATTTTACTTTAGTTTCTTTTCAAATTCAGAAATCAATAATATAAAGAAATTTCCAATATTAAAATAAATCAAAATAGTTTTTTGTCAACACTTAGATTAAAAAAACATAACCCTTAAGGTAAAATCATTTTCTTTCAGGGACGAATTTTTTTTATGAAAAAGACGCGGTTTCTCTTCATGTTATATAGATTTTTAGTTACTACATTCAGAAAAAAAACGTAGTAAATTATATAAATCAAGTGTGATTTATATATTCAATTTCTCAAGTTTGGTATTTATTGACAAATCCCTTTTTAGTAAATTCGTTTATTATTAAAAAGACGACAAATACGGCAGCAGTAAATAGAATCAAATCGGGTTCACAGACCGGGTTACCCAATTTTATTAAGCATGCAGTTCAATGTGATTTATCATCGTCCATTGCCGCAAAAAATTATATCGAAAAAGGAGTTTTATGGTATGTTTTCTTATATAGCTGGCTTATAGCTGAGTTTTATACTCAGATATTGTTTATTTTCATATACTCTTCGTATCTATTTTTTTTTTGTACAAAATACTTTTCGGTACATATGGTAAAAAAATGATTAATAAAAGCACGATGTTACAAAAAGTGTTATTTTAAGCTTTTTAAAAAAAGAGATTATAATAAAACAAACTTTGCATAACCTACTGGCCACTGTTTTCCATTCGTTTTACAAATTATAAATAATTCTATATTATATTTATTAATTTATAGAAAGTTACCCTAATTATTTGTTTTTATATTGTATTTCTTCTATAATTAGATTACTAGTAGTGTTATGTATTAATCATCATTTGCTCCATTCGCTAAATAAGTAACTAAATCAGATATTAAAAATCGCTTATATTTAATCATGAATGAATTAAAACTTTATATATGTATACGTAAATATTATGACATGTGTATCAGAGCCACGATAATTATGAATATATTTGCCAAATAAATAGTCATAAACAGAGGACAATTATTTCTATTCCTATTGTATATTAATGCAATTGTATTGAATAGCAAATCTATTATAGAATTTAATTCAATAATATTATTTCATTAATTTTAAGATTATTTCAAGTTCTATAGGATTTCTGTTAAAAGCTAATTCACTAAACTAGTCTTTTTAGGTCAATCAGCAATATAACCTAACTGGAATTAACTAATCAACAACACTTACTATTTTGGATTTTGGATTTAACACCACAATCTCCGCAAATAAATCCACAAAACAAGACTTTATCAAGTCAGATACATTTTAAGGAAAAAATATGAATGTAGTAAAATACTTATAAAATACATAGAAATAATATGTTCTATTTCACAAGTAATAATATTTATTAACAAATCTCATGATATATTTAACACTAAAAACGATAAATCCGGCAATAGTAAACCTAATCAAATCAGGTTCATAGAGCGAGATGCCTTATATTATTAAGGAAGTATCTCAATGTGAATTATCACCCTATATTCAGACAAAAATGTATATCGAGGGTGCTTACAGGATACACATTTTTCTATTGCTGACTTATTTAGCAAATTACACTGGAAAATGTTGTGTTCAAATATTGTTCTAGTAAATCCGTTTATTTCCTTTAATTTATTTTTTTTTTCGATTTTATTTAACCTATTTAAAAAAATACTAACAGCAAAATGTTATAAAAAATTGTTACTTTAAGTGTTTTTACTATAAGTAATCAATTTTTTTTTTCAATCCCTACTAGCCACTATTTTTTATTTGCATCATAGAATATTAGTAACTCTATACAACTTAAGTCGGATGTTACTTTGAATGTAATAGACAATGATTAAAAAATAGACAGTATTAAAACTAAAAGCATTTCAAACTTCTATTGTCTTTTATTATTTTTTTATTAACACAACGTTTCGGTCAGATGGATAACTGACCGTTATTAAGTGTAAAATAACCTAATTCCTTAAACTACTGAGCATTTATACTACAACCAGGCATTCACCAGTGAAGGAGTAAATACAATATGCAGTGACCAAGCATCACTTTGCTTCAGAACGGCTACTCTGAGAAATTCGTAGACATCAAATCGTTATATCAAATTGTAAAACTGACTCATTGGTTCATCGACCTGAGGAGGATGCTCTCTCTCTCTCTCTAGAGATATGCTTAGTAATAGTATAGAATACACAGAAAGAACTTGATAACCACCAGCCATCCAGTACTCTCCTGTAAAATTAGTAAAATGGCGCTTATCATGTTTTTTCTCTGAACCCTTCATATGTTATGTAAAAGTAATGTCAGAAAAGATTAGGCAAATAGCCAAAAATTATAAAATTAAAACTCTTTAAATCTGGGTCGACTCTAAGAAGGGTCCTGACAAAAACAAAACCGGAGTCATTGAAACAGGAGAAATAGTGTATGATGGTGAATGCAGTGACGCGTATATTGGAGAGACTAAACTTCCTCTAAATGTACAATTTAGCGAGCTCAAAAAGCATGCACAAAAAGGTGAAACAATGAAGTCAGGTATTGCTGACCACGTTTGATCAAAACAGCACAATATGAAGTGGTTAGAAGCTCGGGTTGTCCACAAGGAACCTTATTGGAACAAGCATACATTTAAAATGGCCGTTTTTATTACAAACAATAACAACAATTTTAGCAGTCCTAGTACGGAAATGTTTACTATTATATATGGCAACCACTCATAAAACGCACCAATGCTAGTATTCTAAGTGGACAACCTCGCGCTTGACTGCATCTAACTTCTTAAGGGGTGAATGTAGTATAAAAGCTCAGTAGTTTTAGGAATTAGATTTTTTAGTTTACACTTGATAACGGTCAGTGATACTCCTGACCGAAACCTTGGGTTAATCCACAATAAATAAAGACAACGGAATGGCCAAAATTCTTTTAACTTTAATACTAACGTCTGTCAATAAGAGGACACAAGAGAGTGATCAAATTAGTCTATCAAATTCTTCCCTGACTCGTTGGACAAACTTTTATTATTGTTTCTATTGAAAAATAGCCTGATTTTATATTTCTATTTATCTTTTTATTGTAAACTTTTATACTTTGTTTCGTCTGCTATAAATCGAAATTTGTATCATATGTAAAACAAATAAGTAATTAAGTCAGAAAGATTAGCTTTAAACTTTAGCAATCACTTAAACAATCATGAATGAATAATAACTTAAATATGTCAATAAAATACATGTGTATCATAACTACAACAATTATGAACACATCTTAAAAATATTTGTACATACAATTATTGAAATTAAAAATATTTTATAAAATATATCAAAATATCTCTTTTGACTAGTAATAACATTCATTTTCCTTAGCCTTAATTTATATAATAAACTTAAATATATTGGCTTGAAAATCCATTATAGGATTTAATTCAACCTTTAATATTAATTTTATAATATTTATTAATTTAAGTTTTATTTTTTGTAAAACGCTAGTTTACTTGACTACATCTCTTACGTCAATTAGCAATATTTCCTAACCGGCATTACCGAAACATCATCGATAACTACCCGATTTTAGAAGCAACGTCAAATCTAGCTGTCCTGCTCTGATTGCGGTCAGTGTGCCACAAAACGAGCGCTCGACAAATCTGGCGCGTTTTCGGAAAAAAAGCGCGCAACCACGACAGCGACGACGACTGACAGACCCGGGTTCGACCCCAGCGCGACCTGCGACCAGAGTCCTCTCTTTGCCAGCTCCGAGATGCGGACTCGACTGCGGCTAGATCTCGAGGTCGCGAAATCGCGCACCAGACAAGTATAAGGCGTTGCCGGTTCTTCCATTGGTATGATTTTTGCGGATTAATTAGACGCTATATTAGATATTTCCAAACTTTTTGACTCACATAGTATTTTAATAGTAATATTTCAGCATGAAAATTAGGCTTACACTTTGTTGGAAACATTATTCGTATTAATTCACATGTATATTATTTTTATTGCCTTTTACCAAGTAAAATTAAAGGCGAAGATTGAAATAAGCAGAACGCTGTAATGTAATGCTTGTTCGCTACTTGCGACGAACGTTTAGTTTGAAAGCTCGGCTCCAGTATTTTTTTCGTTTGTAAAAAATGTCGGATCTAAAAATTGGGGGTTCTACGTTTATACATATAACTTTTTTTTTTGGACGTTTAACAGAAGTACGTTTAACCACAAATAAAGCCACTGTATCTACTAGAAATATGATTGGAATACGGACGTTCGCCAAACGTGTACTTACTTGTAATGTGGCAATCAAAGAGATTCGCTAAAAAAAAGAGAGTCGAGTGGAGTATCGTTGTTCTTCGCGAACGGCTCGGTGTTACAAAGCTTTACCTTACAAGACTCGACGAACATCAATTTCTGCCTTAAAAGCAGTTGATTGATCTTCAGAGCTTAGCAACTATGATTAAAAGTTTATTTAATTTAAAATTATAACTATGATTGTTATGTGGTTAATTTCTATCTGTAACCTGGAATAGGAATCCTCTAAGGCACTCTATAAAGTTCCACATAACAAACAACAGAGAAAAATCAAAGATTTTTCTTGATTTAAGTAAGAACAATCTCCGGATTGTCACGGGGTTTCTAACAGGACATTGTCTCCTCAGCAAACACCTCAGTAGATTGAAGCTGAAAAACAATGGCAAATGCAGATTCTGTGAGGAAAATAGGAAATCCCCACTGGCCTCTGTCGAGCCATCTTAGATACTGGCTTTTGTCAAAGCCCTGAAACTGCATGATAAATTATAACCCGTTATAACTCAAGAAAGGGGAACACACAATAGATCTGTAAGGTCGTGGCGATTAACCCCCCTTCTAAACATTCTACATTCGTTAGTTAATGATATATGCTTCCAGAAGTCAAATAATATGTTATAATAATAGATTGTATTTTTTTGTTACAATACTAATATAAGCAATACCATACAAAAATTTCAGTTAGGAACCCAACAAAAATGTATAGATATAAATTAATCATATACTATCAATCATACTAGATACTTAAAGCTCTGAACATTTATTAATAGTAGATGCATTGCTGTGATAATAATATTTCTTTAATAATTATAGAATAAAAAAATACGAATTAACTTATTGAAATATTCATACGATATGAAATTAGTAAATTTACTATTTTATTAAGGCTTACCCTGGTGAAATCTAGACTGCAGGGGCTACTCTCACTTTGCCAGAAAAGATTCCAGCAAAATTGATGATTCATTGACTGTTAATGAATGACAATCGATGAGGTCAATCTGTAGACGACGTCATAGATAAAAGAAAATTATCACTGGACGACATTAACTAAAAATTGACATAAAACTTGTCAAAAATTAACACTAATTATAGAATGATTACAAAAAATAATGTTTTGAAACACAAAAATCTATAAATAAACGTTCATTGATCCAGTGTTAAAAAGACTGAAATCTCACAATCTTTAAAAAAATTCAAAAACTGTTTTTCTTAGTAAATAAGGGATCTACATGTTTTGGGATTATTATATTCATCATCAGGCCCAAGATAAAAAGTCACGCCCTAATCTACAACCTCAAGAACTGCCAAGTTATTCAAAGCCTTAAACTATCTGTGTTTGAATGACTTGGCAGTTCTTGAGGTTGTAGCTTAGGGCGTGACTTTTTGTCTTGGGCCTGAGGATGGATATAATAATTTCGAAACATGTAGCCCCTTTATTTATTAAGAAAAAAAAATTTAAATATATTTTTTAAAAGATTGTGAGATTTGTGTCTTTGTTCACTCATTAGAAGATATTTATACACAAATCTATTTCAAATCAAATGTTTTCTCGAATTTTAAACTATACCATATACAAATCACTTTTACTCAATATAAATATAAATTACAACCTTCTTAAGGCTAACTGGCAGTGAGCACCATTAAAGATAAAGAAAATCACAAGCCAAGTAAATGACGTCTAGGGCTTGTCCTCGCCAAAATTATCATCGATTGTCATTCTCTAGCCATATTTGACGCTGTTTTGTTTCGATCGTATGGTATTTAGAGTACTGTAATTACATTTCACTTATTAGTAAATTGCTGAAAAAAGCTCTGTTATTGTACAAAAACTCTAACAATAAACATTAGTCAACTAAACGTATTGTACTACTACCTATGCACAAATAATGGAAAGAAGGTTATAATTTCTTTTTAGTATTAGCAAAAATTATTTTTAAATGTTGTATCAAT
Source organism: Sitophilus oryzae (assembly GCF_002938485.1). Lineage (NCBI taxonomy): Eukaryota > Metazoa > Arthropoda > Insecta > Coleoptera > Curculionidae > Sitophilus > Sitophilus oryzae. The sequence goes on from NW_022147432.1 coordinate 6,632,105, forward strand.
CCATTTTTAATCTTTCTATAATTAGTGTTAAGTTTTATGCCAATTTTCCAAGATTATTTTATTTATTTTATTTTTTAAGTATCTAATAAAATCTCTTTGCGGCACATATCCTTCCCAACGGAGTATGAAAAATAAATATAAAAAATTCCATTAGTTAATATTTTTGTAAAAATTATTGGAAACATTTTTAATACCAACTTTCATCTTCATTCAATAACATTTTAGAGCTACCTCAACTCGATCAGAATTGATGCTCGAAATTAAAAAGGTAACTAGGCCATTTGTGCAACCCCAAATATACACTCGATTGTCACGATGAATGAATGACGAACCGGCAACAAGGCGAATTGTTGATCAATAGGCGCAAGGGCGCAAGAGCGACGCCAGACTTTGCCAGACTTGAAGCCCGCACGAGCTCGGCTGGATGCAGCTTCGACACGCATTATTGGAATAGTTGGAACGCTTGACTGATAAAGGAGAAAAAAAACTTTAAAATTTGGCTTAGTTAAAAAAATAAAATATTTAAAATTAAAAGAGCGTGGCGCCTTTTATACGACGCGGAGGCTCTAAGAAGCACTGCAGGTTGTATTTAAATTAAATTTTATTAGTTTTTGCAGGTTAATTGACAGCATTTTTTAAAAATATACAGGGTCGTCCGAACTGTATTCCGGAAACTTCAGCAGCATATTCTGTAGATAAAAATAGGTAAAAAAGTTCGTATAAATGTATGTCCTAAAATGCCTAGTTTCGGAGATACAGGGTGTAGAAGTTTCATATTTATTTCGATTTTCCTCAGATAATTTCTAAAGTAACGTCAATATTTGGATGAAAATTGGTGTCTGGGAGTTTTTAGACATGAGAAAATTGATTTTGATGTCAATATGACTCCTATTTGTAAGGAGCACCCTCTACATGCGTTTAAACTGTTTTGAACAGTAATAACTTTTTGTCCGTACCTGTATAAAACTACTGAGTAAAAAAATATACATTTCCGTGTTTTTTTATGTAAAAAATGTCACCTGGTAGAAATCGCTACGAGCAACCGTTCTCAAGATATTTAGAATGAAAATAGTGAAGTAGATAGTTATTAGACTGAAATAATAAATTTGGTAAATTCTTATTTTTTTAAATTAATCAATAATTTTTCTTCAAAAAAATGATTATAAAACAGTTTCTGTTGAACATTTGGCACAAAAACATTTCAAATTTATGACTTCAGTCTAAAAATTATTTAGTCAACATGTTTAATTTATGTCAAAGATGCTAGGTATTTATAATTTCGATTCCAAATACCTCGATAACCATTACTCGTAGCGATTTTTACCAAGAGACCTTTGTTACGTAAAAAACGTTGTAAATGTATATTTTTTCACTCGCTAGTTTTATACAGGTACGAACATAAAGTTATTACTCTTCAAAACAGTTAAAACACATGTAGGTGGCGCCGTCTACAAATAGGAGTCATATTGACATCAAAACCAAATTTCTTATGTCAAAAAACTTCCAGATACCAATTTTCATCCAAATATTGACGTTACATCAAAAATTATTGGGAAAAAAATCAAAGTAAAAATGAAACTTCTACGCCCTGTATCTCCGAAACTAAGCGATTTAGGACATACATTTATACGAACTTTTTTACATATTTTTATCTGCAGAATATGCTCCAGAAATTTTCGGAATACAGTTCGGACCACCCTGTATAGAGTTCTACAGGGTTTCTCCCAAAAAAGTACGCATCAAAGTTGTGTTTTTGTTTGTAATGAAATATCTACCTTATATATTAACTGATTGTCGGATTCTACAAAAAAATAAAAGCGAGATTCATTAAAGAAGCATACCTATTACTAAAATATAAGGTTTTTGATATAACATAACATTTTCTAAAAATGAAAAACAAATTTAAATTTCAATAAAGCTAGGCATAAAATTATTATGTACCGTCTATATCCTGATAAGCACTTAAATTGAAAACTTATCCTCTAGCAGAGAAAATTTAAATAATTCTATTAATTGGTAAATACAGTGCTCTTATTGAAATTTCGGAAATTTTAAATCTGCCAGAAATCGTAGACACAATTAATAGAATCATATCAATTCCCTCTAATGTACGATAAGTTTCCATTTTTGGCAAATTTCTGACCATTTTTTTAATTTTAACTGATACAAAATGATAACTAGTTGTTAAAGGTGAACTAATTTGTCATATGTTGAAGTAACGTCAGGTGTCTCACAGCCACCTAGATTTTATCAAATAATAAAGATCTACTGACACTAAATCATCAAGAAACTAGTCATAGGAACTATCGAAAACAGGAAATTGCCATCCTATCCAACAGTCAAGCAGCACTAAACGTGATCAATTCAGTAACCATCAATCCGAAGTTGGTCAAAGAACGCCTAGAAAAGCTCAAAAAATCCGGCAAAGAAAATAAAGTCCTCCTATTCTGGGTGCCTGTTCACCAAGGGATAGAAGGCAACTAAAAAGCAAATGATCTAGCTAGAAAAGGAGCGAACACTCCACTAACTGGACCAGAACCGTTCTGTTTTCCAATCGGGAACCAACTTGCAAAGCGGAACTAAAGAATCTGGAAGACTCCATCCGTAACTTGGAATGGGTGTCCTCCAACGGTCTAAGACACTCGAAAAAGTTCCTCAGAACTTACAATCGAGAAAAATCAAAGGTTTCCCTTAATTTAAGTAAAAACAATCTTCGAATTGTTACGGGGTTTCTGAGAGGACACTGTCTCCTCAATGAACACCTCAGTAGGCTGAAGCTGAGAAAAAACGGTGAATGCAGATTCTGTGAGGAAAATGGGGAAACACCAGAACACCTTATCACTGAGTGCTCCGAGACGACGATCTTTCGTGCCATGAACTTTGGTACAGCTGATGTCGGGAATCGAGAGCTGACCTCTGTGGAGCCGTCTCAGATACTGGCTTTTGTTAAAGCCCTAAGACTGTATGATGAGTTAGAACTCGTTATAATTCAAGAAAGGGAAACACACAATAGATCTGTAAGGTCGCGGTGATTAACTACCCTCCTAAACATTCTACACTAAATCATAAAAATGAAAATATTTATGAAAATCTTTGTTTGAGGGGTAAGATGCTTTTAAAGTTGATCAATAATTAATATTAAATTGTCTCACCTTGTATAACTTTTTTGGTCAAGTTTTAGTATGATTTAAAGAACAATAGTTATTTTAATAACATATTAGGTTATACTAGGTAAATTCCAATTTAGGTAGTTTTTATTGAAATTTTAAAGTTAGAAAACGTTAAATATGTCAAAAATCTTACATTTTAGTCGTTATTTTCTAACGAAACTCACCATTATTTTTCTGCTAGAATTCGAAAATGAATTAATATATAGGGTATTTCATTACAAATAATACAATTTTGATGTGTAACTTTTTTGGGAACACTCGTAAAAGTCTATGTTTTTAGAAAATGCTCTAAATTAACCTACATATGTTCACAAAATTTAATTTCAATACAAGCTGTCGTTCTCCTTGGAGTCTCCGCGTCGTATGAGTGGCGCCACCCTGTATAATTTTTCTAGAATCCGAAAATTATTTATATAAAAACTTTGATGTGCAACTTTTTAGGGGAATACCTTGTAGAACTTTATATATTTTTAAAAAGTGCTATAAATTAACCTACATAGGCCTCAAAAATTTAATTTCATACAAAACTGCCGTTCTAATGTCAACAGTAATGTAATGACAGTGTGTTTTAGGTATGTCTGCCGTTATACATCATGCTATACATATATTGTATATGTTATGATTGGTTATAGCCTTAATTGAAAGTATAGTAAAGCAGATTTCAGTTAACGTTTCCTTTTTGCTGCCAGTGCTAATCTGGACGGGGCCTACTTTGTTTACGCGGAATCCGAACCGCGGTCCTCGGCCATATCATGGTCGATGGCCTACCGACTTGGCAAGCGTCTAAATCAACTCTTACTCACGAGATATCCGATCTCATCCGGCCTCGAACGGGCGTGAATGAGCAGTGTGTGTCAATAGATTTTACACTTTTGCCTTTCTTGGACAACAGCAGGATACAGAGTTTCGAACCGGTCACCCGTCCATCCACTAGTATCGCCTTACGTCGCTTAACTTCGCTGTTCTAATGGGAACCGGTTTTCGACGTAGCTGGGTCGTTGCCTGCCATAATTGATGCATATATAACAGTAGAACTGCTTGATGGGTAATACTGGTAACATCATCAAAATATATAAAGCTGATTGGGACAATTATTGATTCACCCGAGGGGGGTACCGATGCTATAAAATCTAATGTCCAGGTAGACGACGCAACGTAAATTATAATTTTAAAGGAGATAAAAAGGAGAGATGTTTTACGTAAAAAGAAATAAAAACACCTCTTTTGTAATATAATACCGCTCACACTTAATAGAAATGCGCAGGACGCTCTACAAATGCAACACAATTTGCTAGGTTATGTAACACCCATTATTCTCCGCCTGTCATTGAAATAAATGGAAAAAGGATCGAATTTCCAGCGAAAGAGTTCAAAGAATCGGTGCGCGATTATTTAGTCGATTAAACTTTTTGCTGCCGTAAAATGCAAAGAATCGGATCTAATTAAAAGCGGAAAATAGTTGGCGTACAGTGGCGGTACTTTCTATTCTAGTATAACATACTTGGGGTAGTTCAACAAAATTAAAAAGTTAAAATTTTGACCAAGTGTACAACAAGCAGTTCAAATAAGATAAAGGAAGATAAGTTCTATTTCTGTTATTTTTGAAGAGCAGAGAGCTGGAGAGTGAAAAACGATAGTTATAGAAATAAAAAATATATATTGCAAGGTAGTTACAAGGGAAAATAAATTTTAAATACATTTTGAACCTAATCAAATAAAGAAAAAAGTCAAGTTTCTAAAACATCGATAAATATGAAAAAATAAATTTCAGGTGACTCAACCATTATTTTCGAGCAAGCTTAAAAATGATAATTATTCTTTTTTCACGTCAAGTAAATCGAACAAAACGCACTTCCGTAAAAAACTTTGAAAGAATGATTTTGCAACTATTTCATCCATTAAACTTTTTGCCTTCTGAAACCTCTTACAATTAAAACAGGAAGAAAGGGAAAAAATATTGCAAAACTGTAACAGCGAGCGCGTCCTAAATCCGCCGTTTTAACACATCGTCCATTATGGGCCTGTCACGTCGGCGATAATATATTCACCACCGAAATTTCTGATCCAATTTTAATGACCCATTGTTCCTATGCGATCGCATATTCCCGTCCGATTATTTCTGTTATTTTTGAAGTTCAGAGAGCTGGAAAGTGAAAAGCGGTAGCTATAGAAATATCCAACGTATGGTAGGGGAATACAAAAAACAATAAAATATATAACAATACAATAAATTTAGATTATACAACATCAATTTAGGACTAAAATTAATAAAATATTTACTATTCATGGGCATGAAATGAGTACACATAGATGCGATATACATGAAAAACTATTTAAGAATGACTTTACTAAATTAAAGTTAAACTGAAACAAAATATATATTACAAGAATCAAGGGAAAACAAATTTTAAATACATTTTGTACCTAATCAAAAAAAAGGAAAAAGTGAAGTTTCTAAAATATTGATAAATACGAAAAAATAAATTTCCGGTGACTTAACCATTATTTTCGAGCAAGCTTAGAAATGATAATTATTCTTTTTCAACGCCAAGTAATTCGAAAAAACGCATTTCCGTAAAAACTTTGAAAGAATGATTATGCCACTATTTCATCCATTAAACTTTTTGCCTTCTGAAACATCTTGCAATTAAAACAGGAACGAGAGGAAAATAATACAGAAACTGTAGTAGCGAGCGCGTCCTAAATCCGCCGTTTTTACACATCGTCCGTTATCGGCCTGTCACGTCGGCGATAATATATTCACCACCGAAATTTCTGATCCAGTTTTAATGACCCATTGTTCCTATGCGATCGCATATTCCCGTCCGATTATTTCTGTTACTTTTGAAGAGCAGAGAGCTGGAAAGTGAAAAGCGTTAGCTATAAAAATAGCCAACGTATGGTAGGGGAATACAAAAAAACAATAAGATATATAACAATACAATAAATATAGATTATACAACATCAATTTGGGACTAAAATTAATAAAATATTCACTATTCATGGGTATTAAATAACTAGAAATAGATGGGTTATTTATGAAAAACTATTAAATAATGGCTTTACTAAATTAGAGTTAATCTGAAACAAAATGTATATTGCAAGTTACACAAGGGAAAATAAATTTTAAATTCATTTTATAACCAAAAGAAAGAAAAAAGTCGAGTTTCTAAAATATTGATAAACATGGAAAAATAAATTTCAGGTAACACAACCATTATTTTCGAGTAAGCTTAAAAATGATAATTATTCATTTTCAACGTCAAGTAATTCGAAAAAACGCATTTCCGTAAAAACTTTGAAAGAATGATTGTGCGATTATTTCGTCCATTAAACTTTTTGCCTTCTGAAACATCTTGCAATTAAAACAGGAACGAGAGGAAAATAATGCAGAAACTGTGGCAGCGAGCGCGTCCTAAATCCGCCGTTTTTACACATCGTCCATCATCGGCCTGTCACGTAGGCGATAATGTATTCACCACCGAAATTTCTGATCTAATTTTAATGACCCATTGTTCCTATGCGATCGCATATTCCCGTCCGATTATTACTGTTATTTTTGAAGAGTAGAGAGCTGGAAAGTGAAAAGCCCTAGCTATAGAAATATTCAATGTATGGTAGGGGAATACAAAAAACAATAAAATATAAAACAATACAATTGAATATAGATTACAGAACATCAATTTTGGACTAAAATTAATAAAATATTCACTATTCATGGGCAAGAAATGAGTACACATAGATGCGATATACATGAAAAACTATTAAATAATGGCTTTACTAAATTAGAGTTAATCTGAAACAAAATGTATATTGCAAGTTACACAAGGGAAAATAAATTTTAAATTCATTTTATAACCAAAAGAAAGAAAAAAGTCGAGTTTCTAAAATATTGATAAACATGGAAAAATAAATTTCAGGTAACACAACCATTATTTTCGAGTAAGCTAAAAATGATAATTATTCATTTTCAACGTCAAGTAATTCGAAAAAACGCATTTCCGTAAAAACTTTGAAAGAATGATTGTGCGATTATTTCGTCCATTAAACTTTTTGCCTTCTGAAACATCTTGCAATTAAAACAGGAACGAGAGGAAAATAATGCAGAAACTGTGGCAGCGAGCGCGTTCTAAATCCGCCGTTTTTACACATCGTCCATCATCGGCCTGTCACGTAGGCGATAATGTATTCACCACCGAAATTTCTGATCCAATTTTAATGACCCATTGTTCCTATGCGATCGCATATTCCCGTCCGATTATTTCTGTTATTTTTGAAGTTCAGAGAGTTGGAAAGTGAAAAACGATTGCTATAGAAATATTCAACGTATGTTAGGGGAATACAAAAAACAATAAAATATAAAACAGTATAGGTTATACAACATCAATTTGGGACTAAAATTAATAAAGTATTCACTATTTATAGGCATTAAATGAGAACAATTAGATGCGATATATATGAAAAACTATTAAAGAATGCCTGTACTAAATTAGAGTTAATTTGAAACAAAATGTAAATTTGCAAGTTACAAGAGAAAATAAATTTTAAATACATTTTTTATAATCAAATAAAGGAAAAAGTCAAGTTTCTAAAATATCTATAAACATAAAAAAATAAATTTCAGGTGCCACAACCATTGTTTCGAATAAGCTTAAAAACGATAATTATTCTTTTTCTACGTCAAGTAATTCGAAAAAACACATTTCCGTAAAAACTTAAAAAGAATCATAGTGCGATTATTTCGTTCATTAAACTTTTTGCCTTCTGAAACATCTTGTAATTAAAACAGGAACGAGAGGAAAATAATGCAGAAACTGTGCAAGCGAGCGCGTCCTAAATCCGCCGTTTTTACACATCGTCCATCATCGGCCTGTCACGTCGGCGATAATATATTCACCACCGAATTTTCTGATCCAGTTTTAATGACCCATTGTTCCTATGCGATCGCATATTCCCGTCCGATTATTTCTGTTATTTTTGAACTTCAGAGAACTGGAAAGTGTAAAACGCTAGCTATACAAATATCCAACGTATGCTAGGGGAATACAACTTCAAATTTTTATTTTAAGTATATGGTTATACGACATCAATTTGTGACTAAAGTCATATTAAAGACATATACCGATTTGGTCATTTTATAAGTGTGATCTGGATTTTAACGCGTAAGGCCGAGAAAAATATAAATGACCGGTTGACAGACAGAAAGACAAAATCAAAAGCGGCATGCCGTGGTGCCGGTTTTTACGTTTGTAAGAAATTTTGTGTAGAAAAAAAATAACCTTTTTAAAAACTTTTATAATATATACTACTGATACGAAGATAATATATCTAAGCTAAATATAATCTATTACATCTGTAGTAAAATGAGTAACTAATTATGAAAAATAAGGGTTCAACCCTAAATGCAACATTTTCCATAAATGCCTACATGTGTGGTTTGAACTTTTGATGCAAAATCCGGCAATACCGCATAGAAGAAATGTATCAATCTTTTATCTCTTTTTAATACATTTTATTTTCCATTAAGCTGCCTACTGTCTTACACGTTAAAATCCAGACGGTGCAAATCCGGTTCTCGGAAACTTTGCTTTTCCGTTTGATATCGTGCTGAGATTTTGTCTTTTTTCCATGGTATTTCATGAAAAGTCTCTTATCATCTTTCACCGAGCTATAGCTTGCTAAATATGCCGCTATCAACAAGTATTTGGAGTAAAATGGAAGTTCAATATTTTCAGCTAAATTTTCTAACGGTCTTTTACTGTCATCTGTTGATACTCGCAAATAAAGTACTTCTAAAGAGCTTTTCAAAATGGGAGAGATATTTTTCCATAGTGCCATAGAGTTTTTCATACTTATTTCATTGCGGGCAATCGGTTCGCAGTATTTAATAAAATTACTTCTGCCCGTGTGTCTCAATTCACTGAGATCCCTGCACGCCCTATAGAACACCGACAGAAAAACGTTCAAGTAATTTCTGAAGAAGTCTTTGCCGAATTTGATCAGTTGGTTAAAGTTATTAGATACTAATTCCCGAACAAGATTGAAATCTAACGAAATAATTTCCAGCAGCTCGTCCTTGTTATACTGCGGAAAATGGATCTTAATAGGTTCGACGATGTTTAACCTAAAGTAATATTTCTCGAACAGGATCTCCGAGAGAAAAATTACCGAAACTGAAACGCCCGTTAACTCTTGTAACCTTAAAAAGCCTGGCAATGAATTACTCTCCATATTTCGGAGCTCCTCGGCTTTATCCATAATTATGACGGATCGGCTTAATAATATATCTAAGCTAAATATAATCTATTACATCTGTAGTAAAATGAGTAACTAATTATGAAAAATAAGGGTTCAACCCTAAATGCAACATTTTCCATAAATGCCTACATGTGCGGTTTGAACTTTTGATGCAAAATCCGGCAATACCGCATAGAAGAAATGTATCAACCCAACTTTTATCTCTTTTTAATACATTTTATTTTCTATTAAGCTGCCTACTGTCTTACACGTTAAAATCCAGACCACACTTCTAAAATGACCAAATCGGTATAGAGATCATAGACATCAATTAGACTAAACTTATGAGAAAATACATTTTCACTATTAAATATAATATTTATATATTTTATATTTAAAAACTTTATAAAAAAAATAAAGCCTGAAAAATATAAAATATAAGTCATTATATCATTTTAGTATATGCTATTAAAAAATTCAAGCCCTCTATGCATTTTAGTTCTTATACTTGACGCCGCCGCCGGGCCGCCATGAAAGATTGATAGAGATTACGGCATCAATACCATGATACTTTAAACGTTAAATGGGTTACAAGTTCAGTAGTAAGCTCGAATTCAATTTTGCAGGTATTAAGCGTTGTAAATTTTGATTGGATAAGATTAATGACCTGTTTTACATCTACTTAGTAGCAGCTCTAAGGTAATCCATCTGAAAATGAACACTTAACTGACTGATTGAGGTACGAGAATGGTCTGAAAAGTTTCCGACCTCAACGTGAAGATGGCAACACTCGTAGATAAAAGCTAGTGAATTTTCATTGTTTATCTGTTGACAATTATTCACCAAAGTCTCAGCCATTTTGGATGCGCAGTTGTTATGTAACAGTCGTTTGAGTGAGTTGATGTCAGTGTTTTTGTGAAAATGGACAAAATCGAGTATCGAGCTGTCATTAAATATTTGGTTTTGAAAGGCAATACGCCTACACAAATTAAGCATGAGTCGGATTCTGTGCATGGAGACTATGCACCATCATTTACTACAGTGAAATGTTGGGCAGCTGAATTTAAACGTGGCCGTAAGAGCTTGGGAGACGATGAACGTTCGGGACGTCCAAAAACTGCAACTACCGACGATAACATCGCCAAAGTTCACCAAATGGTGCTAGACGACCGCCAAATTAAAGTGAGAGAGATAGCAGAGGTTATGAACATATCAAAAAAACGTGTTTGTCACATATTAAATCAAGATTTAGGCATGAGAAAGATGTCCGCGCGTTGGGTGCCGCGTTTGCTCACGTTAGACCAAAAGCGTGTTCGTATGAACATTTCCAACGCTATGTTAGCTCAGTTTAGGCGCAATAAATCCGAGTTTTGGCGTCGATTAATTACTGTAGATAAAACTTGGATACACCACTATACAGCAGAAACAAAAATACAGTCCAAACAGTGGACGGCAAAGGGAGAACAGGCCCCAAAAAAAGCAAAAACTGTTATTTCGACTGGAAAAATGATGGCGACTGTTTTTTGGGATAGTCATAAAGTTATTTTAATTGATTATCTTCAAAAAGGAAAAACCATCACAGGGGCATAGTACGCATAGTACTTGACAAGCTAAAAGCAGAACTTACGGAAAAACGGCCACATTTACAGAAAAAGAAAATCCTGTTTCACCAAGATAACGCACCGTCTCACACCTCAGCGGTTGCCATGGCGAAAATCCACGAATTACGGTTTGAACTGCTTGACCATCCGCCTTACTCACCAGATCTAGCCCCTAGCGACTTCTTTTTGTTCCCTCATTTAAAAATTGCGCTCGGAGGACAGAGATTTTCGTCAAATGAAGAGGCAATCACCTTTGTGAACCACTATTTTGCAGAGAAAAACGCCGAGTACTACTTGGACAGGTTACAGAGATGGGAGCATCGCTGGGAAAAGTGTGTAGAGTTACAAGGGGACTATGTTGAAAAATAAAATAAAATATTCAGAAAAAATGTCTTGTATCTTTGTTAGGTCGGAAACTTTTCAGACCTCCCTCGTAACTAGGTAATTTAAATTGTTTTCTGCAACTACGACTCTCTAACTGTTAATCGGAGCTCTTCATCTAATCATAAATTTTTAATTCTGTGCTTACTTTAACCTTAAGGTTAGGCGCAAATAGAGTCGCGTGTATAGCGTGTGACATGACCTAGCGCGACGCGAGTTAGAGGTACAAAAAAGTTATGCCCAATAATAATGTACTAAACAATTAAGATTAAAAGTTTAAAACCTGGAGCGTAGCTATGTATTTTTACCCATTGGACATACTTGTGGTTATGTAGAACATTGAAACAGCATTATTATAAATAAATAAGTTTATTCTCTACAAATATTGGTACATTTTTTTTGGTAAATTGTACAGTTTACAAAAATAATTAAACAAACCCTTAGACTATTTTTTTAAACGATCATAGACGGTAATACTGTTTAAATTACGATATGTAACAATATTAGACTACATGTGACTGAAGTCATTTAAATATTTTCTTATATTGAAACCGACCATTTTCGATAGACTATGAATGCAATAAAAGTTAACGTTACACTTGTATTTCCTCCCATCGAGCGTGGTATTGTCAGATGCAAGCGATAAAAGCTGCAGTTACTGCAGCTAAACTCGACACTTGCACTAGTAGATGATTATTAAAACCAACTTTATCCTGCAAAATGGAATAATATATTGCCAACAATCTATCCAAAGTAAATACACCCGGTCCCATCTGAGTGTTCAGTTTCTCGGAAACCTTGCTTTTGCGTTTGATATCGTGCTGAGATTTTGTCTTTTCTTCATGGTATTTCATGAAAAGTCTCTTATCATCTTTCACCGAGCTATAGCTTGCTAAATATGCCGCTATCAACAAGTATTTGGCGTAAAATGGAAGTTCCATATTTTCAGCTAAATTTTCTAACGGTCTTTTACTGTCATCTGTTGACACTCGCAAATAAAGTACGTCTAAAGAGCTTTTCAAAATGGGAGAGATATTTTTCCATAGTGCCATAGAGTTTTTCATACTTACTTCATTGCGGGCAATCGGTTCGCAGTATTTAATAAAATTACTTCTGCCTGTGTGTCTCAATTCACTGAGATCCCTGCACGCCCTATAGAACACCGACAGAAAAACGTTCAAGTAATTTCTGAAGAAGTCTTTGTCGAATTTGATCGGTTGGTTAAAGTTATTAGATACTAATTCCCGAACAAGATTGAAATCTAACGAAATAATTTCCAGCAGCTCGTCCTTGTTATACTGCGGAAAATGGATCTTAATAGGTTCGATGATGTTTAACCTAAATTAATATTTTTCGAACAGGATCTCCGAGAGAAAAATTACCGAAACTGAAACGCCCGTTAACTCTTGTAACCTTAAAAAGCCTGGCAATGAATTACTCTCCATATTTCGGAGCTCCTCGGCTTTATCCATAATTATGACGGATCGGCTTAGACTCTTGGGATACATTCTGTAAATGGTCTATTGTTTATTGCAACTACGAACTCTATCTGTTAATTATACCCCTCTCATATCTAATAATAATTTTTTAGTTTGTTTACCTACTTAAACCTTAACCCTTAATAACATTACCTGAATTTTATTAATGCTAATTTGTATGCAAAATTATCATGTTTTTTATACTATAAAATGGTAGTACTACTATCAGGATATTTATCTACATTGTCACCTTCAGTTATGTTATATATCAGTTATGTTCTTAAAATGCTGAACAACAATTAAATTCAAAGTTAATGCTTAATAATAAAGTTCTATTTAACAATTACAATTATAAGAGTTCAAAACCTGGATCTTAGCTACGTATTTTTACACATTGGTCATAATTGTGATTATGTAGAATAATGAAACAGCATTATTAAAAACAAATAAGTTTATTCTCTACAAATATAGGTACATTTTTTGGTAAATTGTACAGTAGACAAAAATAATTAAACAAACTCAGACTATTTTTTTAAACGATCATAGACGGTAATACTGTTTAAATTACGATATGTAACAATATTAGACTACATGTGACTGAAGTCACTTAAATATTTTCTTATATTGAAACCGACCATTTTCGATAGACTCTGAATGCAATAAAAGTTAACGTTACACTTGTATTTCCTCCCGTCGAGCGTGGTGTTGTCAGATGCAAGCGATAAAAGCTGCAGTTCAACTAAACTCGACACTTGCACTAGTAGATGATTATTAAAGCCAACTTTATCCTGCAAAATGGAATAAAATATTGCCAACAATCTATCCAAAGTAAATATACCCGGTCCCATCTGAGTGTTCAGTTTCTCGGAAACTTTGCTTTTCCGTTTGATATCGTGCTGAGATTTTGTCTTTTTTCCATGGTATTTCATGAAAAGTCTCTTATCATCTTTCACCGAGTTATAACTGGCCAAATATGCGGCTATCAACAAGTATTTGGCGTAAAATGGGAGTTCAATATTTTCAGCTAAATTTTCTAAAGGTCTTTTACTGTCATCTGTTGTCACTCGCAAATATAATACGTCTAAAGAGCTTTTCAAAATGGGAGAGATATTTTTCCATAGTGCCATAGAGTTTTTCATACTTATTTCATTGCGGGCAATCGGTTCGCAGTATTTAATAAAATTATTTCTGCTCGTGTGTCTCAATTCACTGAGATCCCTGCACGCCCTATAGAACACCGACAGAAAAACGTTCAAGTAATTTCTGAAGAAGTCTCTGTCGAATTCGATCGGTTGGTTAAAGTTATTAGCTACTAATTCCCGAGCAAGATCGAAATCTAACGAAATAATTTCCAGCAGCTCGTCCTTGTTATACTGCGGAAAATGGATCTTAATAGGTTCGACGATGTTTAACCTAAAGTAATATTTCTCGAACAGGATCTCCGAGAGAAAAATTACCGAAACTGAAACCCCTGTTAACTCTTGTAGCCTTAAAAAGCCTGGCAATAAATTACTCTCCATATTTCGGAGCTCTTCGGCTTTATCCATAATTATGACAGATCGGCTTAGACCAAACTTTTCGGAAACCTTCTGTAAATGGTCTATAAAATCCATAAAATTATCGCATTTGGCGTAAGGTGCTCCCGTGGATAGATCCAACTCATGTCCGGTAAGCTGATCCAAAATCGACTCGAATAAAATCTTTGCTGTGTAACACTCGATCAAATTGACTTTAGCGTGTTTGATATCCAGAATTTCCAAAAACTTTGTAACTATAGCAGTTTTTCCTGTACTGGGACCGCCGTAAATGTAAACTGTAGGTGGGAAAACCTCGTCGACGTGTCCAAATAAGTTCCAGAGTTGCTGGATTTGATTTTCCCGGCATGGAAAGGTTTGGCACAGCGCCGACTGCTTGCTCGCCATTGATAAGAAGTCTAAAACAAAGGAGTGGCGTTAATTGGGATTCTCGCCAGTCTATCCTCTAAGGATTGAGACAGAGTTCGGATTAGGAATAATGAGGTGGGATGGAAGAGATGGACGTTAATCGGGAAGAGTAGAAAATTGAAAATGGGTTTGAAAACAGATTTTTAAAGGCGTTAAAAAGTTTCTAAAAAAGATTTTGTTACGAAGAGTAATTAATGCTCATAAAATTAAAAAGAAAATGAGAGGATTTTAATACTTTCTTTTGGCAAGAATTTTTATCGATAAATTTTAAATTAAGTATATACTAATTAAATCATTGTGGCGAATATATTTAAATTAATTTTTTAATCGTTTTAAAATTTCATTTTTTAAAAAGCCTAAGGTAACGAAAATAAAAATATTATAGGAGAAAAAATATTGATTTAATAAAACAAGAAAACAATTTTTTCAGTTATTGTTTCATATATTATACCTAATAATAAATGCTAAATATAACCAAAGAGTTTTTAAAAAGCCTAAGGTAACGAAAATAAAAATATTATAGGAGAAAAAATATTGATTTAATAAAACAAGAAAACAATTTTTTCAGTTATTGTTTCATATATTATACCTAATAATAAATGCTAAATATAACCAAAGAGTTTATTACAGATGAGGGTTGGAACCTCTGGTGTTAACAGCAAAATAAAAAAAAACACTAAATCATCACAATACACAAAAACACTTTTACTTTTACACTGGACGCGATGTTAGCATCATCAGCAGATGATTATAAACTCAAAGTTAGTTTATATTCATCTGCTGATGATGCTAACATGGTTAGCGAAACGAAGTAAAAGTGTTTTGGTGTATTGTGGTGATTTAGTGTTTTTATTTTGCTTTCAAAGAGTTTATACTAAAATATAAGAAAAAAATATTAACAATAATCTTTAATATAAGCGAGGATATAAAGTATACAAGTTATGATGTCACATGTATGATTTTGATAATATCCTTGTAAACAAGGATAATATGTCATTGTACTGCATATATTTTTTATTATTATATATTTTCCATTATTTTTTTAAAAACAATAAAAAAATGTGATTGTGTAGGTGGTTAATACACTGAAACCAATAAATGTCAACAAAGATGTTAATCATTTTATAACTACAGGTTCTAATAACTAAGAGTTAATTAGCAATTAAAGTTATATATATAAAAAAATATGAAACGCACAAAACAAACCCAAATATTTACTTACTATTTGCGTTTTATAAAAAAAATGAATGTATTTACAACTTTTTTATATATTTTTTTATTAAGTCCATTCACCAAAATATTAACAAAAAACGTATCCATCATAATGTCTACAAATTTGACAAACATATCTGTTGTACTTGATGTTCTTTTACTATATTCAAGTAATTCCAATATATTGTGACAACATTAAGTGCCAAATTGTTATTCAACATAATTGACTGATTTTATTACTCTTTAGTACTAGGTATATATTTTATTGAAATTAAATCCTTCATTCGTACTTGTATTGTTAAGGTTATGTTTATATGGATAAATCTTAATAGAAAATGGACTAAATATTAAATAAAAATAAAATTACCTTTCTTCCTATGTATCAGTACTTCTAATTTTATACACCAAAGACTTAATGTAACCTAAATAAAGTTAAAATTTGTAAACACGTAGGTAAGAAACACAATAACAATAATAATACAGCATGAAACAGCTGAAAATACTTTTGGCGGGAGTTTCATTTACTTTCTCTATTTCAATATTCCCATCTTATTTTATCTCATATATAAAGGCGTGAATGTACCGACTACTGTAATAGGTAGGGTACTACGTCGCTCCACCGTTTAGTTCGACTGATTTCACTATTCGTTACAAGATGACTCTGCGCGTCATAAATAGATCACATAGAGAAATAAATAACCACTAACCTTTTGTTTTATAACAGATTAAAAATAATTTCGTTTAAAGAATAAACGAGTTAATATTTTTGGAAATAAATTAATGAAATGTTGATGGTTGGAATAAACAAATGTATATAATTTACTTAACAATAAAAGCAACAATAAAATAATATATTGTATATATTTCTAATTATTTTATAATATTTATAATACAAAAATATTTAGCACATTGTTTATGAATTATTTAGATTCACTATCAAAAAATTCCAGCGTTTTTAGAAAATTATTATAGATAATTAAAAACATACTGGTTTATAATACAAAAATTTACTCTCTTGTATCAAATTTTAAAACAAGCATTAAACAAAATACCTAAATGATAATTTTAGCAAAATAAAACACTAAATCAGTGTAAAAGTAAAAGTAATAAAAAAATACAATAAATACAAATACAGTGTAAAAGTAAAAGTGTGTTGGTGTATTGTGGTGATTTAGTGTTTGATTTTGCTGTGTAACACCAAAGGTTCCAACCCTCAACTGTGATAATTTTAGTTTAAAGCCAATGAAAACTGCTTATCTATTATATACAGGATGTGTCTTAAATAAGTGCAAATATTTTCAGGGCTGGTAGATCTCGATAAACGAAACATATTTATATCTTTACCTTTTTTAAAATAAGTTCAAAATAACCGAGTTATTCAAGTTTGAAGACTTAAAAAAGATTTAATTTTAATGAAATTTAGGAGTCACAGGATTTTTTCTGTATTTTCATTCTTTTTAGTGGTAAATGGTAATAGCTGAGATTAAGAAATAATAATATGGAAAAATTTGCGGTGAACAGGCAGTTCGAAACTTACTGGCGTGTTCTTGGACTCGAAATATACCACCCATAAAAATAGTTGCACTTTTTTAAGACTCACCCTGTAGTCTTTACATGATGTAAAAAACAGCGTCAAGTTGACTTTGGAATTACAGTCTAGGGGATCTCTGAGATCTCATATTATTTAACATATTATAAATGACAACAATCTTTGTTCCTAGCCAATTCAGATGCCTTTTTTTCAATAAGTTATGTTTAAAATTTGTTGTATCTAATGAGCAATGAATAAATACACACATACATAACTTTGTTATTATGACTTACTATTATTAATAAGCTTGTTCGGAAAGTTAAGATTGGTGCAGATGCTCCAGCGTTCTATTTTTAAAGCAATTCTTTTATTGGAATTTCCGCCGTAAAAATTCTGATTTACGTCATATATATTTTTACGACTTTTTGCCTCCCTTGGTGGAGATTTACTTAAATATCTTTAAACTATATTTTCTGTTTTATGATCTCACTTAAATGTAAAAACTTAAAAATTGAGAGCAGTAAAGAAGTTCAAGCAAAAATAAGCGATTTTAAATTAAACGTCGAGTTCGTCTACAAATTTAATTTCTTAAAGTGGAACATAATAATAATGGAAAAGTATGTTCTAGAAAAGCATAGAAATAGTCAGAAACTATTAAAAAATTAATAAACAAGGCATTAAGAATATAATTTGAAATAAGCATAATGCAGCTTATAAATTATCGCTTGTTAGATAAAGGAAGTGTATGAGAATTCTAATAAAAATTTTTCGATTAGTATCAAAAACAGAACACAGGGTAATCGAAATACTTCCAGATATTAATTTTTATTCAAATTTCGACATCAGTTCAAAAATTATTTCGAAAAAATCCAAATAAAAATGAAACTTCTACACCCTGTATCTCAGAAAGGAACCATTTTAGGACACTAGTTTATATGAACTTTTTTACTTATTTTTATGTGCAGAATATGTTGCCGAAGTTTCCAGAATATAGTTCGGACCACACTGTATAGCATCTGTTACTCATGTGCGCTGTTTCATTATTGTATTAGGTATCTTGTCTCTTATGGATATACCAATTGAAATTAACAATAACTACCTGATAACAATTACTTAATTAGGTAAAACCAAAAGTCTTTTAACTTCCTGTATATCATTTTTTTATGTTTTTGATTTTTACTTACTACGTTATTTTTATTTATGTTATGTTTACTAAAATTAAAGAAACGATAGCCATACATTAACTACCTCTACAGATCCCTGACCAATAGGTACATTTATTTATAGGACGACTAGCGTGTACCCGCGACTTCTGTCGCGTCGAATTAATCATTTCTAATGGTGATGATAAAGCAAAGCAAGAATTTTATTAACATACAAACTGGATAAAATTTTCTCAAATTTATGAGCATGAGAAAAAAAAATATGGCGATATTATTATATTTTGGCAGTTACTAGTAGGTAAATATGAAAGATAAAAATCATCTTCACCTCATTTCACCTCCTTAAGGGTAGTTTGAAAAAAGTACTGCGATAACAAAAGAAATATAAGAGCCTTATTTAAGTACCTCTTCGTAAACCACGTTTTTTGTTGCATTTTCTGGCTGTAAAATAGCCAAGCTATTACGCGAACTTAGTCTAGAGCACGCGACACAGAGTTGACCATGGGAAAAGCTCCAGCTCTACTTAAAGATTGCCCTTGAACTTTGTTGATTGTCAGCGTTTTCCCGAAAGACTAACCGTTTTTTAAATAACAAATATTGTAATATTTGAGGGGCGTTTTCACCCTCTTGGAATTTGAGATTCGAAACCCCTCCTTATCGAATCTCTACACCCCACAGTCAATCCGTTTCCCAAAAATCAGCTTTAAACTTCAAGCAGTTTAAGCAGAATCGTGATTACTCAATGGTCATATTTTATGAAACACCCTGTATAAATTTTTTAAAAATCTTAAAATATTTAAAATAATGAAATAAAATATACGTGGTTAAGAGTTTTTCCGAAAAACTCACCGGTTTTTAAATAAAAAATATTCTAATATGTGAGGGGCGGTTTCACCCCCTTAGAATTCGAGTTTCAAAAAATCCCTTCTTATCGAACCTCTACACCCCAAAAGTCAATCCGTTTTCCAAAAATCAGCTTTTTATGTCAAGCACTTTAAGCAGGATCATGATTAATCAATGACCAGATTTTTCGAAACACTCTGTATACATTTTTAAAAAATCTTAAAATATGTAAAAAAACAAAATAAATTATACGTGTTTAAGCGTTTTTTCGGAAACTTGACCGTTTTTTAAATAAAAAAATATTGTAATATTTGAGGGGTGGTTTCACCCCTTGGAACTGGAATTTCGAAAGATCCCTTCTTATCGAACCTCTACACCCTAGAATCAACCTGTATGACAAAATTAAGCTACTTACGTTGAGTGGTTTGAGCTCCTGCTCCTTAATCACGATCCTTCGTGATTAATCAGTGAGTCAGTCACTTAAGGATTTTATATATTAGTATAATATATTAGAGTATTGAGGTAAAACAATCTCTTTTTCGTTTAAGAGCTATCGATACTTTCATCATAATTTTTACGTTTTTAAAATTTCCATTGTGTCCTGTGTTAAATAAACAATGTTATTCAAAACAAACCATTTCATAATGCTTTCAATAATACCACGTACACGTATGCATAATACGTGCCCACTTTAAACGAAATTCCGCCGTGATATTCCGCCAATTATCTTCTCCGAAGCTATTATGCTAAAACCATCCAATTTTGCTCCAAAAATAAACTGTTTCTATTAAAGCTTAATGGCCATAAGGGGTTGAGAGAGTGTGTCGGAGTGAGAGAGCGCGAGGGCGAGTAATTCAAAGAGGGCTGCGGCGCCCTTATGCCCTGTAACCGGCACTTTGATCGTCCCTGCAGGCCGGTAATTAAATCAAAGTAACCTCAAAGTGCCGCCACGTCGCGCCGCCCCGGCCGGTTTGAATATCTGTGCGTAAACTTGAATGTACGAGGGTAGTGGTTTTGCTGATTTTCTATCTTTTTAACATAATTAATGGTAGTTATGTACCGGGTAATAACAGCTGAAATACTTAAGTACGCTAGTAGGAGAACTTGAAAAATCCTAGCAAATATACAGGGTTGTTCACCACATACGACACGGAGTATTGTAGCTAAACGATTAGATTTTTTCAAATTGTAAGTTTTGGGTTCGTTGAAGAACTATTAGAGCTACAATTTAAAAATATGGCCGATGTATGTATACAGAGTGTCCGAAATAAATAAAAAATATCAAAGTTGTATTTTTTTAAATCGAACGCCTACGTATATTATTACATTTTTAGTTTCTACAGCTAAAATCAAGGTAAATATATGATCATGGTTTATCACACTCAACCATTTTTGAAATATTTGGGATTTTGTCAAAATACATTAATTTTAATGCTTCATTTCTCTAGGCATATTTAAGTTTTTAAACCAAATATTGTACTGAAGTATTTATACTTACTAAATTTTGTGTTGCAATAATAAAAATTATACTACCTTATACAGAGTGTCTAAAAATTTATTTTAAATAATTACTAGATTTAAACGGCAATAACTTGTTTAATTTAAATGGAACACCCTGTATATTTTAGGAGAATCAGATGCACAATTTAATTGTGTATTAAATTGTATTGTACCATTTTTTACCTATCCCTTCAAGTTTTCGTAGAAAATGCATTTTCTTTTAATTTAGACCACCATTTATCAATATATACCCATGGAATATGGATATTTTTTCAGATTGTTTTTAAGGCAACAAATGTACAAAATGTATAGGTGCTAAAAACAATAATATTACTAGCCCATTTGTTTACAGAAAGAAAACTATTTAAATCTTTATAAATGAGTATATCATTAATTAAATATACCGCCATTATCCGCCCAAATATTAATTAATTACATACTTAATTGTGTTAATTAATAAATTAATTCTAAATACATGATTTGAATCAGAAATCAATATAATAATAAGTTATGAAAATGAACGTCTCTTTTGTTATAAATAAGCATTCTTCAAAAAATTAAATAAAATTTTTAAGGTATTACTTTTTACCACACTGCCTAATACACATACAAAATTCAGTTTTTTTAGTTTTGGAGCAATTATTAATCAACGCAAACAGTCAATTAATGTAGTTTGAATACTGAAAACATATTAATTGGTCCTCTTTAACAAATATTTCAACAGTCGACAAATATATCGACAATATTAATATCTGTACTCTTTAAAAATTTGTCACGTCTTTAAAAATAATTTAAAATGTCAATATTCCATAGGTATATTGATAAATGAGGTCTAAATTATAAGAAAATGTATTTTCTACGAAAACTTGAAGAGATAGGTAAAAAATGGTATAATACAATTTGATAGACAATTAAATTGTGCATCTGATTCTCATAAAATATATTAGGTGTTCCATTTAAATTAAACAAGTTATTGCCGTTTATAGCAAGTAATTACTTAAAATAAATTTTTAGACACTCTGTATAAGGTAGTATAATTTTTTATTATTGAAACACAAAATATGGTAAATAGAAATACTTGGTTTATATATGGTTAATAATAAATGGTTTATAATAATATTTGTTTTTAAAAACTTCAATACGCCTAGAGAAATGAAGCATTAAATTAATTATTACTGTATTTTGACAAATACCCAAATATTTCAAAAACGGTAACGTTCGAGTGTGATAAATCTTAATCAAATCCACCTTTATTTTAATCGTAGAAACTAAAAATGTAATAATATACAAGGTGTTCCATTTAAAAAAAAATCAACTTTGATATTTTTTATTTATTTGGGACACTCTATATCTTGAAAACATATTTTTAAATGGTACCTCTAATAGTCCTCCAACGAACCCAAAACTTTTTTGCAACCCAAACAATTTGCAAAAATCTAATCGTTTAGTTATAATATTCCGTGTCGTATGTGGTGAACAACCCTGTATACTCAGCTGTTTAAGGAGAAAACATGTACCTACCACAAGACTGGAATAGCGTCAACATAATTCTAATTCATAAGAAAGGCAAAACCAAACCAGTAACATACAAGATATTTACAAAAATAGTAAACAACAGAATAGAAAACACGCTAGACGCTGCACAACCACGAGAATAACTAGCCATAGCCTTTATAGACTTTGAGAAGGCTTTCCACTCGATAAGACAATAACAGAAGCCCTAGCGAAACAAGGTATTGACAGACCTTATAGGCTTGGTGCAGCCACCATCGGAGAATATCGTAAACAATCGATATAAACAAATACACAGGTTTAAATAGCGAGTTTACGAAGAATTTATTATTTAATTAGTCTAAAAGTGTTAGGAAATATAATTTGTAAAAATTCTAAAAATAAAAATAAAAAAGTAAATGTTTTGACATCTGCAGAAGGTCTAACTTGTATAATTCCAGTTAAAACTTAAACAGTTTACTTACAACTAAATATTAAATGCAAAATCGGAAAACCTGTATTGATAAATTAACTTATAATTTTATCAGTGATAAAATGAAGTAACTTCCCAAAAAGGTCCGAATATCCGTCTATCATATTTCTTAGAACTGCGCCAATAGCAATCAAGTCAGGTGCAAGACGGAAACAGGGGAAATGATGAGACTGCGGGGTATCCATACGACGGGCTGCGGGTTTTCCATCTGGGAAATCAGCCGAGATCGAGGGAAACGCTGCAAACGCCAATTACAAACGATAAAAGTTTTCATCACGCGATCCACCGTAAAAGTTTTAAACGGAAAAGTTTTATTTTTGGCGGTGTCTAATGAATCTCCGGCTTTTTTTTCGTAAATCAGACGAGGCACGTAAAACCAATATTTAAAATAATTTGAAAATTCAATATTTTCCCTATGTGTCTTTTGGGTTAGTGATAGTGGATTAAATTTCATTACTGTTATCGACGCCTATGATCCTTATGATAGGCAGTCATTTTCACGCCGTGCCTGCACCCCGTGTCCGCTGATGTTTGCGAGTAGCGGAGTAGTAGACTTTGGAAACAGTTGAATGTCAGAGTTTGTTGATTTCGGCCGAGAGAATACATTGTTTGTCAAGCTAGTTAGAATTACATTTTAAATATCAATTTCTGTTAAATATTCTGATGTAATCTCCCGATTACATCAGAAGTGGCGATGAGTTTAATCCAGCGTTCTTAGGCCGTAAAGGCGTATTTCTGACTTACTGACGACTATTGACTTGACTTTGACCTTTGACCGTATCGTTTCGTAAATGCGTCGGTTTCGAGGACCGATTCGGTGATCGGTCGTCTCAGATACGGGTACACGTCGGCGTCGGATTTCGGATAGCGTTGTCGGATCGGCGAAGCGCGAAAAGAAAACCGGAGGGATCATTCTGCTAGCTCTAGTGCTCGAAAATATTAGCGGAAAAAAATGCAGTGCTGGAAAGAAGCGTCATATCACCCCTACAAGTTACAAACTCCGGAAGATGACAGGAAATGGTAGTGAGCCAACACATTATCCGAACAAATCTCTTCTGAAAGGTATTTTAAAAATGGCTAGAAAAAAAAATCGAGATAAATTCTAAGGTAATTACGAGATAAATTCTAAGATAGCATTTTTATACAGTAAAAATTGTTGTCATGGAGACAGATTTGAGTTTAAAGCTGGTTTAAAGTAATTGTTCGGATTTCGGTGATATGAATCGCCTCGTGGATCAAGAGGTCTCGAAGAGAGGGCGCTACCGTAGTCGGTTGATAAGGGTCGATTTCGCTTGCGAAAGAAGATGGCTGCGAACCTCAGCATAAACAGACAGATTTTCACATAAAAAGTAAAATTTTATTGTTAAAATTAAAAGTTAAATAAATATCTATCTATGGTCCTCTTGAGGAATAAAATTTCTAGAGTTATGTGTTATTTAGTATATTAGTTATATTGAGTATGTGTTATTTTATTCTCATTAAACTTCTTGATCAAGTCGAAACGTGGAACAGTGGTTTTCAAACATGATTTTTATTTTTTGTGCGTTGAAATATTTTGTTGAGCTTTTTAATTAAAAATATTAAACAAAAGTCGAACAGTAATTTAATAATTTCATTGTTTATTATGTAATAAAAAAATATATCAAGTATATACAGGTATATTCAAGACATTTTATGTAGAAAGATACCTACTATCGATTGTTTCATAAATATATAATTTATATTTTTCATATATACATTTTTTTTTATTATACCCCATTTTACTTATTACTCATTTTATTACTTTAAGTTTAGTTATAGATGTTATTAATATTTCAGCTATATTTTTAATTTTTCTTGCATTTTACTGAAACTTTCAACTTTAGGTAGTCTAGTATTGCTATATCAGTAATATACTAGGTATTACATGAAACATGAGACATGAATGTACTTGGTAATTATCTTTGGTGAATACAAGGGAGAAATAATAGATATGTAAAATTTAAAGTTGAACATTTATGAAATCAAACGTTTATTAAGGCATAATATTAATTTATTATAGACACCTCATAATCTTTCTAGTGTACACGCATTTTCGATCTAATATTTGAAAATTCAGTTTAAGATGCTGTTTTTAACGTAGTCTTTATGAAAGTTATTTTGTTTTGTACCTATTTATGTAGTTGAATAAATACATTTCAAGAACTTTATTCTTCGTATACGCCATATTTAATAGCAAATAACCCTTCGAGTAGTGTTGTAATATATTAACACATAGTGAATGTTAAAAAAGTTGTTGTGTAAAATTTTGTAGAAGATGAGAACGAAGCGTTTATTAAGTACACAGGGCTACTTTTTAATAAAAGCGTTTTTTCTTGTAATTAGAAATAATGTCCAGATGGGTAAAATTCTAGGAGCAAAATGAGCGTATCTGGACAAGTTGATGAGTTTATCCCTCCGGGCGTAAATGATCGACGTTAGCGAGTTTCGGCGTAAATGAGTAGCGAATTATGCGAAATATCAAGCGGAATAAAAGAAAAATTGGATGCGTAGCGAACAATATTTAGCGTTAGATCTACTAAGGATCACTTCGACACAGCTAATAGGATCCAATCAATCTCCAAGGTAGACAGGTCCATTTGAATTTCTAAGCAGCTGAGGATTGGTTGATATGAAGTTAGAATGCCTAGGATGGTATGCACGGTCAAAGAACAAGTACTGTGGAATAGCTAGGTTTGGCAAGCTATGGATTTGGTTATGGTAGATTCAAACGTGTATTAGGATTGGAAAAAGGAGTAGGGTTAGTTCTACCCGGTACTCTCTTTTTCAAGGTATACGTTAGTATGATAGCTGGAAAAGGCGTGTGGTGGTTGCTAAGGTATGAGTTTACCACCTGGGCGCTTTGTGAGTAGGGCGGACAAGACTTGCGAATAGGGATGAGTCCCGGTATTCGGTCTGGTTAGTTCGACCCGGATTGCTCTCTTTTCCAGTGGCTGGAATAGGCGTGGGCCCATAGTTAGATTTAGATTTTAGATTTATATTTTAGAATTTAGGTTTAAGATTTTAGAGTTGATATTTGACTTTATTTTGTTGCACGCAAGCTGCAGATTGCGTGTAACACCAATATATAATAAGTAATTTGTTTATTTTACCTTATGAAATTTTGTCCCTGAATAATTTATTTGTCCATCATGAGTTTTTGAGTATTGTTTCTGAGTGAGTTGCGATATTTTCTTTTTACTTATTTAAGTAGCAAATAAGACGTAGCTCCAGTATGAGCAGTGAACAATCTAACTATATTTTTATTTCAGCTTTTAAAAATGTCCTTTAAATGATTCTGATTATGTTTCTCTTTTTAGTGTGTTGTAATAATGGTAACAATTAGCTGATAAAGTTTTGTCAATTGGTTTTGTATCAATTGTCTAGTATCAGCAGCAAACAATCTAACATATATTTTATTTCAGCTTTTAAAAATGTCCTTTAAACGACTCTGATTATGTTTCTCCTTTTAATGTGTTGTAATAATGGTAACAATTAGCTGATAAGGTTTTGTCAATTGGTTTTGTATCAATTGTCTAGTATCAGCAGCAAACAATCTAACATAATATATTTTTATTTCAGTATTTAAAAATGTACTTTAAACGATTCTGATTATTTTTGTCCTTTTAGTGTGATGTAACAATGGTAGCAATTAGCTGATAAAGAGATGGCTCAGCAGCAAAAAAACTAATAAATATTTTTATTTCAGCATTTAAAAATGCCATTTTAAAAGGTTCTCATTATTTATGTCCTTTTAGTGTGATTCAGAGGAGTGAGGACACTCATAAGTCAGGAATGGCCGAATGTTATCGACGCCTATGATACTTATGATAGGCAGTCATTTTCACGCCGTGCCTGCACCCCGTGTCCGCTGATGTTTGCGAGTAGCGGAGTAGTAGGCTTTGGAAACAGTTGAATGTCAGAGTTTGTTGATTTCGGCCGAGAGAAGACATTGTTTGTCAAGCTAGTTAGAATTACATTTTAAATATCAATTTCTGTTAAATATATTAATCTCCCGATTACATTACATTAACAAACGAAGAAACTAGTGTTGTCAACCGTAAAATGGAAAAAGGTTACAGAGACCTTAAAATATCCGTGTTTTGTAAGTAAATCTAATAATTAGAAGTTGTAAGGCCACATTATCTAAATGATGCATTACCTTGTTTTAAAATTTAATATACAGGGCGGTGCGAATTGTTATTCGGGAATCTTCGGCAACATTCGGCATAAAAGTAAGTCAAAAGCTCGTATAAATATATGTCCTAAAATGCTTCGTTTCGGAGATACAGGGTGTAGGCATTTCATTTTTATTTCGATTTTTTCCAAATAATTTTTGAACCAACGTCGATATTTGGATGAAAATTGGTGTCTGGGAGTTTTTTGATATGATATATTTGATTTCTATATCAATACGACACTTACTTGTAGGAGACCCCAAGTAGCATTTTCACGACTTGCGACCATATGTTTACTAAACACAACGTTGGATTAGTTACAAAAAATAGTTAGCTCCCTACCTTGGGTATTAAAATAAATTTAAACGTTTTTATAACGTTGTGCCGACGTTGGACTAGTACTACAGCAAAGTAGAAGCTTCTGCGACGTCGAATAAACGTTGTCTTGTAACCTTTTTTGCTTAAGTGATCTTTAGGTGATTCGGACAACGTAGTTACAACGTTGGACAATATAGAGTTTTCCGACGTCAGTTTCAGGACCTATTCCAACGTTATGCAAACGTCGTCTGTTTTACTAACTCCAACGTTGTTTAGATTTTCTTATTCTTACGTTGGTAGAACGTCGAGTCACTACCTTTTTGCAAATGTATTGAACCATAACCTTAAATCTTAAATTTTGACTTCATTGTTCTGTTCAGTCAGACAGTTCAGTGCTGTTTGTTTTTATAAAAAAAACTTAATTAAAATGGGACATAAGAAAGGTACATATAAAACTAAATTTATATATACATCGACATATATTATCGATAGTTTATCCACTCCCTCGTTTATTTAAATTATACAGGGCGGCACAAGCTAGACTCTAGGATGACTGAATTAGGCAATCTTGCGACTAGTATACTACCTGTTAAGGCCAAACTGCGACTTTATTAGTCCAGTATGCGACTACTCGAACTACTCCATCTTAATCTCCAAAACAACAAAGTGAAAGCCGCCATGTTGTTAAATACGAAAATGT
The DNA here is from genome assembly GCF_002938485.1 of Sitophilus oryzae. Classification (NCBI taxonomy): domain Eukaryota; kingdom Metazoa; phylum Arthropoda; class Insecta; order Coleoptera; family Curculionidae; genus Sitophilus; species Sitophilus oryzae. Next base: position 6,660,362 of record NW_022147432.1, read on the forward strand.
TTCGTTCCTAAAATAGCAATTCCTGCTTTTTGAATACAATAACTTGAAATATTTGACCCTAAAAAACACGCGGAAACAATTTTTCCGACTGCGAATAAATTATTCTCATTTTACTAAAAAAAAAATTCAAGAAAATATTTAAAATTTCTTTAATTTTAAGGCCCATTAGTATTTTTCAAAGTAGAAACAATACATTTATCAATAAAGTTGTTTACGTTTAACTTTTTTGCCTTGGGTAACGAGTTACAGAGTCGGTTAAAAGTGTTTCAATAATTATGAAGATCATAATTATATTAAATTATTAAACATCCTCCACACTTAAATACTTTTGTTTTGTTTTCCTTCACTGGCATCTGACATATGTCTCTAACTAAATCATAAAAATAATATTTTTACTAGAATTATTCCAATTTAGGATAAAACGCGACTTAGACGCCATATTAGTTTTGTATTTCTGTGAATTAGGATTTTAAACAACGTTGCAGTTTGTACTAAATTAGGCTTCTAGCCAACGTCGGTATCCAACGTCGTTTCGACCCAAAAATTATTTTCCAAACTAGTGCAGACTAGGGCTGGCATGAGGTTGTGCCGACGTTGCGCCCCGACGTTTGGTCGCGTGACACAACGTTGTCCCGACGTCCAAATGCTGCTTGATTGGTGTTGGTTGCGCCATCTACATATTTTTAAGTGGTTTGAAGAGTTATAACTTTTCGTCCCTGCCTGAATAAAACTACTGAGTGAAAAAAAAATATACATTTCCGCTGGTTTCTACTGGTATCGTTTACTATCTGTTATTTTTACTATCTGTTGTCGTTTTTTACATAAAAAAGGTCAAGGTAGGTAGTAAAAATGGACTAATGGTTCTCGAAAAATTTGGAATCGAATTAATCAATACATGTCATTATTAACAAAAAATGTTGATCTTGAATTAGATAGTTATTAGACGGAAATCATAAATTTGAAATGTTTTTGTAACAAAAGTTCATCAGAAACTGTCTCATCAAAATACAAGTAGGACCGGTAGGAGTCATATTTACATCAAAGTAGAAGTTATCGAAATCAATTTTCTTATGTAAAAAACACCCAGACGCCCATTTTTCACCTAGTGGTTTACCATAAAGTTCTAAAAATACCAAAATTAAAAAAAACGCCAGAATTTTTATTGACTAATTTTCGCAATATGATCATTTTAGACCATATTTTCTGTCCCAAATTTATAAAATTGCATATTTTTTTTTAATAGATATATTTTATAATAATGTTCTAATAATATTCTAAAATATAACAGGTGGGCGAACAGGGGCCAGGGGGGGCGAACGCCCCCTCCGCCCCTATGCGTTTGGCGCCCCTGGCACCCTTTGAAAAAAATAGAAAAACTAAATTTAACGCTAAAACAAACGGCGCCCTTCCGTGCCCTGAGTTCTTCAAGATAAAAAAATGACGTATATATTTCTCACATTTTATTTTTGTTTTTTAACTTAACTTAAATATAAGCAAACATTCTTATATTTAATAATTTAAATCTCTAATGAAGTAGGCGTTTATACTACGTACGAAAGTTTCCATATGGGTTTGAAACTTGAAACTACGCTACCGCTAGACCATTGTCTATAAATAAAAAACAATGGCTAGACATAACGTTGCACCGGCGCGGCGCCGCCAAAGAAGAAGAGGAAAGCAGTCGCGATAGAAATAAATTCGGGGAATCACCGACCAAAATATAATCGATTATAATGAAGTGCTGAATAAAATTAATATATTGTCAAATCGCACTTGCAAAAGGTTAGTATCAACTTATGTACAGCTGCTCATATGAGTACTGCAGTAACTATAGATCTCAAATCATTAAGAAGTGAAAAATATTGTGAAAATTTTTAAAAACAGGCTACTATTTTGGCAAATAAATGCAATACGTCAACATCATTTTCCAAAAAAAGACAAAGAATAAAAAAAATTCATGATGAAATCCAGAATGATTACCTACATCAAAATTCTGAAGATAATTTGAAGATATCAGTGTTTTATGGTACTTTAGACATTTCAACTGGTACTCTAGAGAATCATTTTGAAGACTTCCTTAATATGTGCCAAAAATTTAATTGTTTATTGGATATGGACCAATATGGATGGATATGTACGCCAATGATGACAATTTAAAATGTCTTATGGATTGTTATGGATTATTCTTTAGTTGATGAATATAAACATTTTTGCAGTTTATTAGAAGAAATTAATGCAATGACAACAAATTTGCACCTGACGAATATTTATCATTTTTAATTTCCAATGTCCTAGAGTCATATCCTCTCTACATAAAGATGTGCATTACTGAAGATTTTTTACACTATAGTGTAAGAGCCTCAGTTTATTTTTCTTTGGGTCAGTGAAAAATAAATAGCCTTACTGGCGTACAGTAGTAAATTTAAATCTCTCGGGCGCCACCTCTGTTCTTTATAGTGGAAGAGGTCCACGTTTCGCCAATACGGGTAGCTTTTATACAGTGGAGATACCAGGGAGTGATGAAATGAAAAGAAATAAAACACACAGTTAACTATAACATAACATTAAGGCTTTATTTAATTAATTAACTATATGCTAAATACCCCAGGAAGTTTCACGACTTTACATTGTAATGAAAGTGAAAGAAAATTTATAATTAATGACTCGTAAAATAAAATTTACAACAATCGAGCACCTCTAGAGTTTTGACCGTATAATCTCGATATGCAACTCACTGTCCGATTTTATCACGCGAATTCAAAGCGCGGTTTTGACATGACGTCCTAGTAAATAAAACGACGCGAGTTTCTAACCGGCGTCTAACTTAACGGCGTCCTAGTAAACACAGACATGTACGTACCGGAGCGATATACTATTTTATAACCCGACTTTCTAAACGTCGGCGCGTCGTTACAGACGTCCCGGGATAAACAAACGCGAGCCCTGGATCGTTCGCAGCAGAACGAAACGGCGTCCTGTGGGATAATTACGCACCCGAGCCCTGAATCGTGCGCAGTAGAACGAAACGGCGTCCTGTGGGATAGATACGCACGCGAGCCCTGAATCGGTCGCAGTAGGACGAAACGGAGTCCTGTGGGATAGGTACGCACGCGAGCCCTGAATCGTTCGCAGTAGGACGAAACGGAGTCCTGTGGGATAGGTACGCACGCGAGCCCTGGATCGTGCGCAGTAGAACGAAACGGCGTCTCGGTTAGTCGCCTGGATAAGCGCAGTCCACACCGCCCGGTCAGGACCACCTCGGGATGTCGGCGAGATCCCACGGCGCTCCTGATGAGAATACGGGAACTACAGAACCAGTCGCGGGATAGACGAGATCCTGCTTTAGTTCCAAGAACATTCGCGACCCGGGTATTTACTGTACTACCTTAACCGCTATCTGTCTCCCTTTTTAATAAAAGAAATCGGTCTTCGCGTCCACGGGATCCGTTCAGCTCCCCTACCTGCTAGAAGACGGTTGGCCCTGAACGAATACAAGTTTTTGCTAGCTAATGCGATCGCGCGTTCTAACTATCTCTGTCTCCCTTTTTAATAAAAGAAATCGGTCTGCGTTCACGGGATCCGTTCAGCCCCTACCTGCTAGAAGACGGTTGGCCCTGAACGAATACAAGCTTTTTGCTAGCTAATGCGATCGCGCGTTCTAACTATCTCTGTCTCCCCTTATCCCTATAACGCGTCAAGGCAGTAAAGTAAACGGTATTAACAATAAAAAGAATACGACCTACTCTCGATCACTTTGGCGGTGGGTGCTTACCTTATACAATACGGCGGCAGGCGGCAGGCGGCTGGCAGCTGGCAGCAGGACACTTGGCAGGGCACTCCGGACTCGAACTTCACTGTTCACGTGCGACCACACAACTCACTACCTGGCGCTCTCGCTGCCAGGGTATACTCAAACGACCCTCCCCTCCACTCGACCGGTACTGGTAGGGCCAGCTTCTCGGCTGCCGTACCGAACTATAGCGAGTAACGCCGATCAAAACTCTATTACAATATGGTCATTAAATATCTAACATACTTAAGTCAACAGTAAGAACATTAATGAAGTTCATTACCATAATGAGTTAACAATAAAATCCATTGCCTAACCTTGTTTACAGAAAAGGTCCCTATTATTTAAGTACAGTATACGGGGTGTCCCAGAAATGAGCCCCAAAATTTATGAACTTCATTACAATAGCCACCAACAGTGCTGGTGCAGAAGGATCTTTCAGTAGATTAGGAAGAATTAATAATTACCAGAGGATTATTTATCACTTCTCAGTATTGAAGCAGACACAGCCCTGGATCTAAATATAGACGAAATAATTGATTCTTTTAAATCGGTTAAAACAAGACGCTTGCATCTCTGAAATAACTGTTTAGTATACTAACTTTTTTAATAAACAAATTTATAATTAAAAAAAAATAAAAGTTTTCATGTAGTCTTATTATTTAAAAAAAGTTTGTAATTTATTTGATCCTTTATTGATCATTGCGCCCCTTAAGGTCTTCGCCCCCTCCGCCCTTTTATCCACGACACGCTACTGACAGTACGTATCAAAATTTCGTGTATCACTCTTTCAAATTGTACCAAATTGGTATTTAATTTTAACATATCCATGATCGACCTTTGTATTTATTAATTTGCCAAATTAAAAATTAAGACGTCTTGAATGATTTCTGTATTTTTGTTGCAAATATTATGTATACACATCTGGTATTAAGAAAAGTAAACAATATAACTTAATTGTAAGTATAGAATTTTCATCACAAATGCTAAATACATTTTTTATCTCTCTAGAAAAACCGTATTACTTATTTACAAAACTCCTTAACTACTTATTTAACTTTTTAGTACATCAATTTTTGCTAGTTATATTTTCAATCCAGTTGACCCATTCCACCATGAACAAAATTCACTGATGCAACTAAATATTCCGTAAATCCACTAAAATTAATATTCATTTGCCTAGTCGCCTGTCAATAGCAACGGGTTTAAATAAAATATCGAAATGGTAAACTTGGTTTTTATTTATATACAACTTCAACAACATACTAATTTTATTTATACACTGCCACTATATGGTTACAATTTAAGTTTTTTGTACAAAAAAAAATATTTAATATAATTTACACATAATATTATTGAGCAAATTATTTTGTGAAACTAAATATTGACAATTGCACCTTATATTACACAAATTAAATTATCGTATGTTTATATTCTCATTGCAAAAAATATAAAATATATTTATTTATCACAAACAAACATGATAAGTTATCTAAATTTATAAGGAATCTAGTGTGAATTTTCGAAAAACCATTATATCTATACAGTTTCTTATCACAATGAAACGTTTTAAAAAGATTCGCTCCCTATCAGACTAGTTTACAATATTTATAAAATATTTAAAAAATTGAATATACAAAATAGATACATACTTAAATATATACAAAACAGATCACAGATTATATAAATTATAATTTATAAAGCTTACGGTTTTGATTCTCGCCAAGAAACATAAATAAAATTCGAGATTTATGCAAATAAAATAAAACATTTTCTTGTTCTGATATTATTTTGAAATGAAGTTTTCTAAATATTCAGTCGTTGCATGTCAAGTTCTTTAATTTTTGGTACTGCTCCATTCTCACCTTTTTCTTCTGCTAGGACAAAAGCTGAACCTGGGAAACAAGAAGCAGTGGAGGGACAGAAACCTGCAAAGAAAAAAAAACGTTACGTCATGTAGGAGAATTATGGATTGGTTGGTTGCCAGTCATCGTGTCAAATGAACTGGCTTTAAATTAAATCATTTTTGCTTTGTTCGTTTTTTCGGAAACGCGCCACCGATGGCTTTGTGCATAACTGACGATTCACTGAGCGCTTTCAATAAACATTTAAAACGCTATTAAAGAAGAGGCAAGAAGAATTAAAATTTTAATGAGGTATATTTTTTATAATCAATATGCTTATTTATGTGCTATAATGGTTTAAGCCTATAAATATTTTATCTAATAAATATAAAATCATGTTCCATTTTGGTAAAAAATCAAAAATATTTCGTGTTGAATCATCATTTGAATGTTTTGTGGTTTCAAAATAATATCAGTTTTTTATTTTCTGAATTTTTTAAATACCAGTAATTCAAGATATTTACAAAAATAATAAACAGCAGAATACAAAACACGCTAGACCAAATCAAAAATATTTCGTGTTGAATCATCATTTGAATGTTTTGTGGTTTCAAAATAATATCAGTTTTTTATTTTCTGAATTTTTTAAATACCAGTAATTCAAGATATTTACAAAAATAATAAACAGCAGAATACAAAACACGCTAGACGCCACAGTGGTCTGAGAGCGGCAGAAACCCCATTTTCCGAAGTTACAGAAAAAAAGAATTATATGTTACATTTTTTGAGTTTATATATTTATAATAATACATTTGAAAGATTTTTGCTTTCAAAAAACGAATCCACTATCTACCATATACTTTTAAAGCCGAACACGCAATACTATCCTCCTTACTTAGAAATAAACGCTCGTAATATGAATCACTTAGTATTATTCAAGTGGGGGATAATCGAATTTAAATATTTTTCCTGAGTTAGTTGAAGAATAACGTGCTCAGAAGTTTTGTCAAGACTATCCTTTTCTATTTCTTCTACTATAATTTTGTAAATAGTATGGTTATTCAGATTGTTGGAGGTTTTTCAAGTTCAGAAAGGTATAACTAGCTTGCTCCACCATGCTCCGTGACGTATCAAGCATAAAAATATTATTTAGACTTTACTTAAATAGCATCATTTAGATTTAGCTGCCGTCACCTGCCGCTCTTGTTTATGTATCGAAAATAAGTGGTAAGGTTGACCTTAACATATCAGTGATAGCGATTATTTTGAATACATTTTTGGATTACTTTAGTTTCTTGTTGTTTGTCGCAAAATTGAGTTCTTTTTCGAGTGTTCATACCGCGAGTTAGTAGAAATAATTTTAGAAAGTGGCCGGGATTTAACACAAATTGTGGAAAGAATAAAATTTCTTAACGAGCAACTTACTCGCGACCAGCTCCATGTTATAAAGAGGTATTTAGGTCAAATATTTTTAGCACATTTTAATAAACGATGGCAAGAATCTAATCGCACAAAAAAAAACGTTTTATACCAGATACAGTAAGTGGCTGGAAGGTAGATGCACAATTACAGTCTCAGATGAAGAACCATCATGCTCTTGTGCGCAAATCGGTCGACCTGAAAAACGCTTTGAAGATTGCTCAGAACGGACCAAACGTGCAAAAATCAAGGAAGTTTTAGACAATGTTTCAAATGAATTAATAATAGCTGCATCCAAGAAAATTACAGGACAAAATGAGATTCTTTCATACCATCCAGAGAGAGATTTGGCCTTGATCATTGATACCTCGTAAACAAAACATGCTTACGGTATTCTTAGGCAATCAGCAATAGAATTAGGAAGTGACATTTTCCCATCGTATGAGCGTATTTTATCATCAAAAAAACTTTGCTATCCACCTGATGTAGAAATAACAGAAACGTTTGCCAGAGTAAATTTGCAATCATTGCTCATTGTTATTTTAAATTTGTAGTGATTGTTCACCCTATATCATACTCTCAAACTTGCTAACTTTTTAACATTCATATAATATTATGTAATAATACTGACTAATTTGACGCAAGCATTACTATATCGACACAACAATTTTTGCCACTTTTGCGCCATTTCAGACTACTGTTAAATGTGAAATATTGACAGATGATCACCATTTCAAATCATAAAATTTGCATTTTCAAATATAAATGTATGTACAGGATGTTTTATAAGAAAAAGTGACTATCTGTCAATATTTGACGTTTGAAAACAAAGTATAAATTAAATATATATCTAAAATAAAGTACTTAAACCTCTTACTAAGTATACTAAATATGATTCGAATATCATTTGTCATTTCGAAGTTATTGAATTAATACCGTATTACCATATGCCCTAAACCATTGTGCGCCGCACAACCACGAGAACAAGCAGGCTTTAGAAGCGGCTTCAGCGCGATTGATCACATACATACACTAAGAGAAACAAAAAAAAAAGAATCTAAGAATCCAAAGCAATAGTAATAATATATAAAACAAACCCAGATTTTCTAACTGGTAAAGGAGTACGACAGGGCGACGCAATATCCCCAAAGCTCTTTACAGTAACACTAGAAGAAATCTTCCGTCAACTAAACTGGACAAACAAATTTACATGATTAAATATACATGGAGAATATCTTAATCATCTAATATTCGCTGACGACATAGTTCAAATTGCCATGAACAAATACAAACACACATTAACGAACTAAATACAGCGAGCAATAAAATAGATCTCAAAATGAAGGAAGCAAAAACTGAAGTAAGATATAACCAAGAAAGACATTAAAACTAGAGTGGATACGACAAAAGACCCAGGTAATAGATGTCATCCACAGCATCAAATCCCTGAAGTAATAATGGGCAGGATACCTGGTAAGAAGGACGGACAACAGACGGACCACAAAAATTACAGCATGGTACCCACGAGAAAATAAGAGACCAAGAAGAAGACCAAACCTAAGATGGGACCATGATATTAGAAAATTAGCGGGGATAACTTGTGCCCTCATAGCCAACAATAGACAACCAATGGACCCAACTACAAAGAGAGTATACAGGGTTGTTCACCACATGCGACACGGAATATTGTAGCTAAACAATTAGATTTTTACAAATTGTAAGTTTTGGGTTCGTTGAAGGACTATTAGAGCTACAATTTAAAAATATTTTTACAAGTTACAGAGTGTCCCAAATAAATAAAAAATAACAAAGTTGTATTTTTTTAAATGGAACACCCTGTATATTATTACATTTTTAGTTTCTACGATTAAAATAAAGGTAACTTTGATTAAGGTTTATTACACGTAAACCTTACCGTTTTTGAAATATTTTCAATTTTGCGAAATTGCAGTATAAATTTTAAGGCTTCATTTCTGCGAGGGTATCAAAGTTTTTAATACTAAATATTTACTGAAGTTTATTTATTGATCAGTTATTGTGTGGCAACAATAAAAATTTTACTACCTTATACAGAGTGTCTAAATATTTATTTTAAATAATTATTAGCTTTAAACGGCAATAACTTGTTTAATTTAAATGGAACACCCTGTATATTTTATGAGAATCAGATGCACAATTTAATTGTCTACCAAATTGTATTATACCATTTTTTACCTATCTCTTCAAGTTTCCGTAGAAAATGCATTTTCTTTTAATTTAGAACTCATTTATCAGTATGTCAGTATACCCATGGAATACTGACATTTTAGATTATTTTTAAAGATGTACCAAATTTCTAAAGAGAACAGATACTAGTATTGTCAATAAGTTCGTTTATTTCATTAAAAAAATAAAAAAAATCTGTGTAAATATTTGTTAAAAAGAACGACAATTAATATGATTCCAGTATTCAAACTACATTAATTGACTGTTTGCGTTGATTAATAATAATTGCTCCAAATACTAAAAAACTGAATTATTTTTGTGTATTAGACAGTGTGGTAAAAAAACTAATACCTTAAAAATGATATTTAATTTTTTGACAACAGAGACGATCATTTTCATAACTTATTATTATATTGATTTCTGATTCAAATCCACATTTATTTAGAATAATTTATTAACGAACACAATTAAGTATGTAATTAATTAGTATTTGGGCGGAAATACTGGTGGTATATTTAATTAATGGTATACTCTTTTATAAAGATTTAAATAGTTTTCTTTTTCATACAAATGGTTTGAATTTTGGTTTGACAAATGGTTGTCAAACCTGTACATTTTGTACATTTGTTGTTTTAAAAACAATCTAAAATGTCAATATTCCATGGATATATTTATAAATAAGGTCTAAATTATACGAAAATGCATTTTCTACGAAAACTTGAAGGGATAGGTAAAAAGTGGAATAATACAATTTGATAGACAATTAAATTGTGCATCTAATTCTCATAAAATATACAGGGTATTCCATTTAAATTAAATAAGTTATTGCCGTTTAAAGCTAGTAATTATTTAAAATACATTTTTAGACACTCTGTATAAGGTAGTATAATTTGTATTATTGCAACACAATAACTGATCAATAAATAAACTTCAGTAAATATTTAGTATTAAAAACTTTGATACCCTTGGAGAAATGAAGCCTTAAAATTTATACTGCAATTTTACAAAATTCAAAATATTTCAAAAACGCTAAGGTTTAAGTGTATTAAACCTTAATAAAATTTACCTTTATTTTAATCGTAGAAACTAAAAATGCAATAATATACAGGGTGTTCCATTTAAAAAAATACAACTTTGATATTTTTTATTTATTTGGGACACTCTGTATCTTGTAAAAATATTTTTAAATTGTAGCTCTAATAGTCCTTCAACGAACCCAAAACTTACAATTTGTAAAAATCTAATCGTTTAGCTACAATACTCCGTGTCGTATGTGGTGACCAACCCTGTATAAATATGTGAGAGATGCTACACTATTATAGTTTGACTACTAGTTTGACTATAATAGGCTGATTAAGCTGAAAATGATGACGATGATGATGATTTTTCAGCTATTAGACAAAATCTTTATAATAAAAATTGAGTATCTGTAGGTTTATTCATTCCTGAAGTTTGATAAAATGGTTAGTCAACTCAAAAACTGAATAATAAGCTTTGCAAGAAACTAATCAATCACGCAAGAAACACGTTGAAGTATTAAATACTCGTGGTGAGTGAAAATCAAAAGTGTGAATCATGACAGATTTTCTTATTAAAAAATGCTGTATGATGACATAAGTGTTCCTGTTTAAAGAAGATATGCACTGCAGACTTTGCAGCAAAGATCTAGGAAACTAACGACCAACATTATATTCTGAGATTGTGAATTAACTATGCGTAGTTTTAGTTAATGTTTAATAGTCTTACAGTGATGGAAAACCATCGAGACAAAAAATCTAAGAAAACAAATTCTCGTAAAATATGACAGGTTTGGGACTCAACGGAAACCATTTTTTCAATGGTTCTTCACGTATGTTAGGAGCAAATTGGCGTACTACTAAAAAATCATAGGAAGGTGCATCATTTTTTTAGTTTTCTGTTTTAGTTGCAAACTACCCAATTTTTTCCAGATTATTTCTAGTATTTCCCAACTATACACATGGCCATAACTATTCAAATTCTTTGTTAATGAAATTTAAAGAAAAATCTTATCAAACACATGCAAAAAATATTAATTTTGATAGTTTAGTTTATTTAGAAACTTTTTTACCTCTTGTGTTTTTTTTGATAAAACTCACGGATTTGAAATTAAAAAATAAAATGTAAAGCATTACATGTCAGGACAAAAAACATTTTTAGATAAAGAATCTAGTGGGCAGCTGTAATTTTTTTAGGAAAAAATCTAGTCGGCCGCTGTCACTTTTTAGGATGTTTCTAATATTGTTTTATTTGACATTACCCTACTGCAATACGTTATTATCTAGATTATTATTATTATCATTATTATCACTAGATTCTTAATCTAAAAATATTTTTAGTCCTGACATGTAATGCTTTAAATTTTATTTTTTAATTTCAAATCGGTGAGTTTTATAAAAAAAAAATACAAGAGATAAAAAAGTTTCTAAACAAACTAAACTATCCAAATTAATTTTTTTGCATGTGTTTGATAAGATTTTTTTTCAAATTTCGTTAACAAGAATGATAGGGGTAGTTTATTTCAACCCTTTCCACTCATTTTAAAAAAGTGAAAAAATGTAAATGTGTGTTCCATAAAATTTCATTAGTCTATCTATTTTCGTTTTCAAGATAAAAAATAAGAACATTATTTTTCCGCCATCTTTGTACCGCGATATCTCCCTAATGGTTGACTTTTGACCCAACGTTTATGAAGCAAACTACCCTTTATTTTGAACAAGGCATCTCCCCCTGAAGTTTTTCGCATTTGTTTTGAAACACCCTGTATACTGAGATTGTGAAGTAACTATGCGTAGTTTTAGTTAATGTTTAATAGTCTTACAGTGATGGAAAACCATCGAGACAAAAAATCTAAAAAAAAATTCTCGTAAAATATGACAGGTTTGGCACTCAACGGAAACCATTTTTTCAATGGTTCTTCACGTATGTTAGGAGCAAATTTGCGTACTACTAAAAAATCATAGGAAGGTGCATCATTTTTTTAGTTTTCTGTTTCAGTTGCAAACTACCCAAATTTTTCCACATTATTTCTAGTATTTCTCACACTATACACATGGCCATAACTATTCAAAAAGCGATACAGACAGTTACAAACGAGGCAACTGATGTTCAAATGAACATATATACGTTGACGAGTGTCGGCTAATTATCGATAATGGATCTCTATTAGCTAGTTTAGAGTAGGATATTTCCGTCTATTTGTGACATAAATCGTTTCTATAATAACACTGCATAATTTAAATAAAGTCCGAATTATGTCAGACCACTAAACAGAAAAAAATATACAACTTTAATTAAAGAAATTACAACAAAAAATGCTCAAAAAGTAATAGAATGTTAGGCTCGGACCATTGTAAATTACAGACTTAATTGCGAGGAACAGCCGTAACATGAGGATATAATAAAAATATAAACGCGCCAACAGTAGGAATGTCCAAAAAAAGACAGAAATTAGATTTTTTTGGCGAAATGCGCCGTGGTTTTAAAACGAATTATTCCGCTTTGTTATTGTGGAAAGATTAATATTCATATTTAAGCGTTGAAAAAAGAATACTGAAATATACTCGTATGCCAAAAAATGAGAGTTTATGCAGTAAAATATTGTTTAAAAAAATACGTAAAATAACGAATTAGAATTTTAAATCAGTAAAATATTTTTTGTAGTCTCTGATTCCCATCAAGAATATAAATAAAACATTGCCATGAGAACGGTAGGTATAGATATGGTTATGTATCTAGGTTTGTACAGGGTGTTTCAAAACCATGTTCCATCTCCCGTGGGGAGATTCCCTACGTAAATTCTGTTTTGTTTTGTAGCAACAGGGGGTTAAAGTTACTTTGAATGTGGTAGACAATGGTTCAGTATTAAAACTAAAAGAGTTTCGGACTTCCATGGTCTATTTATTTTGCTTACACAAAGTTTCAGTCAGAAGTATCACTGACCGTTATCAGTGTGAACTAAACTGAGTGCAGTCAAGCTTCTCCACCTGTATTGGAGCATTTTATGAGTGGTTGCCATATTGATGAAATTAGAAGTGAATACGGCCTCTTTAAATTTTTGCATTTTTCAATGGGGTTTGCTCTGCTTTTTCTCTGTGGACAACCCGGGCTTCCAACCATTTTATGTTGTGGTGCTTGGACCACACATGATCTGTAATTCCCGACTTCATTGTTTCACCTCTTTGCGTATTTTTTTATGTTAGTTAAGTTGCACATGTAGAGGACGTTTTGTTTCTCCAATATACGACTCACTGCACTCACAAGGTAGCTGGTAGATGCAATGTTTCTCCTGGTTTGATGATTCCAGTTTTGTTTTAGTTAGAATTATGTCTTCTTAAAATGTTATATTTATTATATAATTATGTCTTCTTAGAGTAGTCCCAGACTTAATACTAGTTTTAATTGTATACTGCTTAGCTATTCGCCTGATTTTCTCCGATGTTCCTTTTACATATGGATTCGTCAAGAGAAAGAGAGCATCCTCCTCAGGCTGGTGCACCAACGAGCCAGTTGTAACGTTTTTAGTTCGTTACATATTTTTTTATATATGATATATGATGTCTGGCGTACCGTCACCGGATTCCGTATCGATCAGGCCACCCTTTTGGCGTAATTTTTACGTTCTCTAGTCAAAAACCCTGTTATCGTTTCACTGCTTCTGTGGAGAGCTGTCAACATCGCTTCAAGGTTTCGCTCTCTGCGCTGTGGACTCACTTTTGCTTTGGCCGCTCTGTAGCCATCACATTACATTTATTTACAAAAAAAAACGCTATGCAATTGCATATAATATTGTCTAGGGATTTGGCAGAGTAACCATTCTAAAGTAAATCGGTTTTAATATTACTTAGTTCAGAATTCAGAGATTCTTGCACATGTTTTTTGAAACACCCTGTATAAAATATTATAAATCTTTATTTCGAGCAGGTATCTAAAAACGAGATTGGGCATTTAAACTTACCTATTTTGATCATATTTTTCATTGAACCCATCTATCTTGACGACATTCCATTCTTCTTTAATCTTGGCGTAGCTAAAGGAGATCTGTAAAAGAAATGCATTTGTGGTTTAAAATGGCAAATAGAAGCGTTAAATGTATACTAGACTTAGTAACATTCCTAATAAATAAAAAGACAGCAGGAAAAACCGGTGAGATGCAACTGACCTAGAAATTCCTCTATATTGAATTTTTCTTATTTACTTATTTCACTTAATAAAGATTAAATATATGGCCTACAGAGACATGCCACTGAGTCATGGTTTTTTGTAGGATCAAATAATGGACATGGATATTACGGTGTCCGTTATTTCCCAAGTTGAATTTTGGTGGTGCCGCCCTCTGAAATTTTAGTTTTTGCTCGCTAAAAAAAATAACCCAAGTTAAACAAGCTCTTAATTTTTAATTTAAACCGTGCCGGAATCATGATACTTTTCCCATTTAAATAACATGGGATTTTCTGACCTTTTGCATTTAATTTTTTATCTCCAAAGCAAATGGACCTACAGCTTTGGTCAAAGACAAACGACAGCCAAAGATATACGAGTATTCTAATACAAAATTTTATGCTCTAAAAAAATGCCAGTTTATTATCAAATACATTGTAAATTCTAATTGCGCCTTTTGATTTTGACTAAAAAATGATCTACAGCCATACTTTTTTCAATAAAACAATATTACTTTAAAATTTAACATTAACAATTTAAATTTAATATGGAAAACTAATATTGGGCCATCTATGATCAATTGATCAACACTATAATTTAAGGTTATTGTTTCATTGCCTTTCAGTGTTCGTAAATATGTGCGTCAATTGAAAAGAATGAACACATTTCGAGTGGATTTTATTTTAAATATTACTTAATTTAATTGATGAAATTTAAAAAAAATTTAAAAATTAATTGATTAAATTAATTTAATTAATTCAATACAAGTAATATTTAAGATAAAAACCATTCGAATTTTGTTCATTCTTTTCAATTGACACATATATTTAAGAACACTGAAAGGCAATGAAACAATAACCTTAAATTATAGTTTTGATCAATTGATCATAGATGGTGCAATATTAGTTTTCCATATTAAAGTTGCTAAAGAAACATTGTTTTGTTGAAAAAAGTATGACTCTCTCTTTTTGAGTAAAAATTAAAAAAGGCGCAATTAGAATTTGCAGTGAATGATACAATGAAAATTTTATTATAAACTATGTGCAAAACTTTGACCGAGAATAACTTTTAAAATTTCCACGCGGTATATTCAAATTTCAAAAACTGTCTCAGTTGTCGATGGCTCCGGCCTATATACTCTATTGACTGCTTCTCGAAATTTTCCCAATTCTCGGAAAGCGTACTTCTTCATACCAGACAATTCTATTGTCTGATTCCTTACTTCTCGACTTGACAAAGATGGCGCCTGAAAAGTCTTTTAATTTCTAGCGGATACGTTGCGGTTGTGCAGGCAACCAGTAATACATTTTTTAATTTCTGGCGGATGCGCCATTTTTCTTGACATTGCCCCCTTCTCTCAAATTTGATCGTCCCGATCAAGGGTTTCCCTGTCTCGTATCTCTTCAATCGATCCCAGATGAACTACTTTCATCTTACTTCTAGGGCTGCGTTGAATCCGGTACACAACATCATTTATCCTCTTGATGACTGTATAAGGACCTTCCATGCTGGAGTTAACTTTGGGGACCTCCCCTTTCTTGCGCTGTGGGTTATATAACCATACCAGATCGTCCTGTTGAAATCCCATGGGGAATTAGCTCTGATGTCGTAACGAGCTTTCATCCGGTCACTGGCTAGCGTAATCTTACTTCTCACGGCCTTATGAATTCCCAATAACCTTTCCTTCAGTTCATCCGCGTAGTCCTCTTACGTTCGTGGTGCTGTCGTCTGGTGATCCGAACACCAAGTCACAAGGCAAACCGTAATTCTCGACCAAATAAAAATCTTCGATGGTGAAAGTCCGGTGGTGTTGTGAACGGCACTTCTATATGCCATTAGGAATAATTGGTATATGCTGATCCCAATCTCTTTGATGTTCATCCACCATTTTCGAGATGTTCTTCAATGGTCTTATTGAATCTCTCGACCATCCCATCAGACTGCGGATGTAAAGCTGTTGTCCTAGTCTTGTGAATACCAAACAGATCACACATCTTCTGGAACAGTCTTGACTCGAAGTTCCTTCCTTGGTCAGTGTGAAGCTCTAAAGAGGAATTCCAAATCTACTGAAGACATTATTGACTAATACTCTTCAGCTACAGTCGATGCTTCTTGGTTTGGAATGGCAAAACTTCTGGCCATTTACTGAAATAATCCATCGCCACTAAAACGTACTTGTTGCCCTTGTGCGTTTCAGGGAATGGGCCTGCAATGTCAACAGCGATTCTTTCGAATGGCAGTCCAACGTTATATTGTTTCATTTTTCCCCCCTAGATCGAGTGCTTGGTCCTTGGCTGGCTGCACAAGTTTTACATTGTCGACACCATTTCTTGACATCTTCGCAATAATCACGCAGTAAAAACGATCTCAGCTTGCTCAAGGTCTTGTTTACTCCAAGATGGGCTCCAGTTTTACCACCGTGAATTTCTTCCAATACCTGGGTAACTTTCTTCCTTGGTACCAGTAACTGAGTTGTTTACTGCCCTGCCATCCGCACTTTCCCACGTGCGCTTTAACAATCCATTCTCAATAACCAGTGAATTCCACTGAGCCCAGAGAGCTTTGAAAACGAGCCCCTCTGTCCGCAATATCCTGCCACGGTGGGTCTCGCCGTTACCTTCCTTGAGCCGTAGTATTGCTCCGATGTCTGGATCTTCCATTTGATCTTTCCTCAATTGTGTCGTCGTCCACTGTTCATCGGTTCCAAGTTTAAAACTCCTTATCATGACAGTGCCATCACGTTGTTCCGTTTTACAGCAGTGCTTACAATCGGTTTGACAGGGTCTTCTGGATAAACCGTCTGCGTTACCATGCATTTTTTTCCAGCACGATGTTGGATGGTAAAGTGATACTGTTGGAGCTTCTCGAGCCATCGTGCTATTTGACCTTCAGGTTGTTTCATCTCCATAAGCCACTTGAGAGCCGCATGATCTGTCCTAATTAAAAATTCTTGGCCGTACAGATATTTATGAAAATGATCAACTGCCTTCACAATTGCTAGCAGCTCCTTCCGGGTAACAGTAATTCTTTTTCTGGTTTGGATGGAACTCGACTGTAATATTCTATCACTCAAGTTCTTCGCCATCTTGCACTTGTGATAGCACTGCACCTATGCCGATATTGCTGGCGTCGGTATCCAGGATATACCTCCCTTGTTGTTGCGGGTAGGCTAGAATAGGGACTTGAACATAAAGCCGCCTTAAGTCTTCAAAAGGCTACATCACAATCGGTGTTCCATTCGTAGCCAAACTTCATCACCTATGCAGTCTATGTAAGGGTGCAGCTATATTGGAAAATCCCCTTGACAAATCTTCTGTAATAGGTGCATAAACCCAGAAAACTTCTAAGTTCATGTTTGTCGCGAGGTTTAGGCCAATCCTTGATCGCAACGATTTTCTTCTGGTCGGTGTAAATTCCGTCTGCCGAGACTACATGACCCAAAATTCCACTTGTCGCTGGAATAAGCTACACTTCTTCGGGTTCAAGTACAGGTGAGCATTCCGTATGCGGCAAAGACTTCTTCTAAATTTCTGCCGTGCTCCTCAAAGTTCTTCCATAACCAATACATCGTCGAGGTAAACCAAACACGTTTTCCAAGTTAATCCTCTTAACACCACCTCCATGAGACGTTCGAAAGTGGCTGGAGCATTGCATAATCAAATGGCATAACCTTGAATTGGTACAGGCCGCTTCCAGAAAAAGCCGTCTTTTCTTTATCGTCCTCGTCAGACCAACTTGCCGAGTATCCACTCTTTAAGTCGAGAGTGCGGAGAACCAGCACGAACCTGCCAGAGTTGTTAATGTGTCATCTATACGTGGCAGTGGGTAGCTATCTTTCTTAGTGACGTCATTGAGCTTCCTATAGTCCACGCAGAATCGTGTACTACCATCTTTCTTCGTCACCAAAACAACAGGAGATGACCATGGACTCGATGATTCTTCGATTACTCCCTCTTCTAACATCTTATCTACCATTGTCTCCATTTCTTTGTTGTTTGGAAGGGGAACTCTTCTGGGACGTTGTCGAATCGGCTGAGCATGACCAGTATTAATCCGGTGATTCACAAAATCCGTTCTTCCACTGTTGTTCTTCTCAAAAATACTGCCATGCTTTAGCAGGAACTGCCAGCCTTCTGTTTCTCCTCAGGTGTTAGGTGATCCCATGGCTGTTCTAGATGTTTTAGTGTTTCTTGGGATGCCTTTTGTGTAACAGCTGACGACACTTCATCACATCGGGTGACACTTCTTACAGGTTCGCAGATGGCTATCTTGTCACCTTTTGGATCTTGATACAATTCCCGGAAAACATTCGCAATTCTGATCGGTATATTCTTGTCGGTGTTAACCAATGATTTTCCTACTAAGTACCTATCCTGTTTGTTGTCGCTACTTTGTACCAGTCCAACACAGCACCCAGCGATTTTCTCCACTTTACCGAATACGATCTTCTCGGTATTACCAGGTATCACCACAGTTTCCGCTGATCTTACATCCATTCTTCCTGGTCCCTCGTCTGGAGATAACATGAACTCTTCGTTTCCGATATTTAGGATATTTCTTTGGTGATCGAACGAAAATCCATGTTGACGAATCACATCCATGCCCAAGATGAAGTCATCTTCAATATCTGCCACTAAACAGCTATGCTGGAACTTCAAATTTCCTAACTTCAGTTCGACGATAGCCTCTCCCATTACAACGGCCATTTCCCCGTAACTGTACGTAAACACACTCTTCTTCTCAGAGGCATCAGCTTCCTCCTTGCACTGAGTTACCATATAGATACCATAGCGCCAGTGTCCACTGTGCTGTCAGATTCCCTTTCCATTGACTTTCCCGTCGATCACCAAACTGTCAGCGGTTCTTCCTGAACTTCTAATGGAAAAAAATCCTGGGGCTCTGTTCTCCCCAGTCAATACTCGCCCCTTAGTATTGACTGATTTTAGTTTTCCTGGTGCCTACGTTCTCTGGATGGTGAACAGGATCGCATTTGAACGCGGCAATCCACGTTTAATGTGGCCATTCCTGCCACATCTAAAGCAACTATATGTCCTGGAATCTTCTCTGGTTCTCTGTCTGGGGTGTTGTTGACTTCCCTTGTTTATTAGTAGCTCACATAGTTTGTCGACTTTATTACACATCTCCTCCAAACTTCTGTGAGTGCTTTCGGGCTGTTCCTCGACCGTTACCGATCTTATCTTCGGTCTAGGGATGTGGCGCTAAAAAGCAGCTTCGATTTCCAGCGCCCTGACCAGTGCTTCGCTGCTGGTAGAAAATCGGGATATTTGCAGCGCCCTCTGTAATTCGTTGTCCCTCAGTCCGCTGATAAAGCACTTGAACGGCGAGTTCCTCCCTAAATCCTTCCGGTGCTTCAGGATACGCTAGATTGGCCCCAGCCGACGTAAGTCTGCTTCAAATTCCTGCAGACTCTCTCCGGACCTCTGCAGGCGTGTCTTGATCTGGGCCTGGTAAAGTTGGCGTCGATGTTGGTCGCCATATCTTCTGTCCAGTGCAGCGACCAAAGTTTCAGGTATTCCTGCTGTTGGGCTGCAGGAATAGTTTGCAACAGTTCCAGGGCGGGCGCACGCAGCGCGATGACAAGTGCTGCTGCTTTCTCTTGGTCAGTCCATCCATTGGCGGCAGCCGCTGCTTCAAACTGACGGTGGTACATCGTCAGGTGGTTTTGTCCATCGTAGGTCGGGGCCTTGAGGTTCGCAGTTCCGCGAACGCCAGGTGTTCTTACTTGTGCCTTGGTCTTCTGTAGGTCCATCTCTAATTTTTTTCCATTTTCTGCTGAAGGCGTTCCTCAAGATCTTCTACGGCTTCTTGAAGGTGATTTTCCTGCCGTTTTTCAGGTCTTCAAAATTCTTCTGTAGTCAGAAATTCTGATTTTCCAAAAGTTCTCTTAAGACGGTCCTGATCTTCTTGTCTTTCCTGTGACGTCGCTCCTCCACACAGATTTCCAAATTTCCCTAATATTTTCTCAAGCCGGTCCTGTTCTTCTTGTTTGTCTTGTTGTCGTTGTATTTTTAAATCTTCGAAAATTTTCTCAAGCCGGTCCTGTTCTTCTTGTTTGTCTTGTTGTCGTTGAATTTTTAGATCTTCGAAAATGTTCTCAAGCCGGTCCTGTTCTTGTTGACGTCGTAGTTTTTCCTCTTCCTTTTCTTTTTCTAATCGGGCTCGCTCTTCTTCTCGTTCTTTACGGAGTCTTTCTTGTTCTTCTGCCTTCTCTCTTCTCATATTCTCCATAAAATCGCCCAATAATTTGCTTACTTCCTCCATTTTCTTCGCTTGTTCCCTTGTACCAACCATAAAAATACTCTAATTCGGTCTAAAAAATCTTCCAATCCACTTAATTTCTGCTTAAAATCCTCTTTGAATCCCACTTCTTGACACCCTGGTGTTACGGATTCCGTGGGTCAACTATTTAAACTCACGATAAAATACTTAACAATTTATTTTCTCACTTTATACACAATTACTAACATAACACACAGCAAACTAACTATTTATAAGATTCCTTCACCAAATTGTCCGATTTTCAATTTCCACGCGGTATATTCAAATTTCAAAAACTGTCTCAGTTGTCGATGGCTCCGGCTTATATACTCTATTGACTGCTTCTCGAAATTTTCCCAATTCTCGGGAAGCGTGCTTCTTCATACCACAATTCTATTGTCTGATTCCCTTACTTCTCGACTTGACTAAAAGATGGCGCCTGAAAAAGTCTTTTAATTTCTGGCGGATACGTTGCGGTTGTGCAGGCAACCAGTAATACATTTTTAATTTCTGGCGGATGCGCCATTTTTCTTGACATTATAGTTTTGATCAATTGATCATAGATGGTGCAATATTAGTTTTCCATATTAAAGTTGCTAAAGAAACATTGTTTTGTTGAAAAAAGTATGACTCTCTCTTTTTGAGTAAAAATTAAAAAAGGCGCAATTAGAATTTGCAGTGAATGATACAATGAAAATTTTATTATAAACTATGTGCAAAACTTTGACCGAGAATAACTTTTAAAAGAATGTTTTTAGTGAAAAAAACCAAAGAGACCTTTTTTATAGAGCGTAAAATTTTGTATTAGAATATGTCTTTGTCGAAGCTGTAGGTTCATTTGCTTTGGAGATAAAAAATTAAATGCAAAAGGTCAGAAAATTGGTTTTTAAATGGAAAAAGTGTCATGATTTCGGCACGGTTTAAATTAAAAATAAGGAGCTTGTTTACGCTGGATAATTTTAATTAAATTAAAACTAAAATTTCAGAGGGCGACAGCAAAAAAAATCAACTTAATAGTTTAGGGAATTATAACGTAGGGAAATAACGGACACCCTAATGGATATAGAGAATATGTGGTTCCAACAAGATGATGCGACATATCATACACCAGGTGAAACATTGAAATTATTGCATACACAGTATAGAGGAAGGCTTATCTCCACGAATAGGGACGTAAATTGGCCACCAAGGTCATGCAACTTGACACCGCTATGTTTTGAGCTATGTAAAAAGCAAAGCTTTTGAAACAATCCGCAAACCATTCAACAATTGAAAGGAGAAATTAGGCGAATAATCCGTGACATAACTCCAGAAATGTGTTCAGTTTCAACATTAATGGAAAAACTCATCATTCAAAAGAATTGTGTGCTGCCAGAGAAGTCCCGGTGGCTATTTGGCAGATATTGTGTTCTAGGTATAATTTTCTTCATGTGCTTTATAGACTATGAAAAGGCGTTCGATAACGTTAAACATAACCTCCTTATATCATACCTCAGAGACTTGGGACTTGATGGAAAAGATATAAGGCTCATCAGTAATTTGTATTGGAACCAAAAAGCTGAAATTCGTATACATAGCGTGGGAGTAACAGAAGATTTTGAAAAAAAAAGGGGTAAGACAAGGGTGTATTCTATCTCCAATGTTGTTCAATTTATATGTGGAAAGAGCATTCACTGAGTCAATCTCCGATAGTCCCATTGGTTTGAAGATAAATGGTATTCCAATTAATAATATCCGATATGCGCATGACACAGTGATATTGGCAGACAATGCAAATGATCTCCAAATCCTTCTAAATAAGGTTAACAGTGAAAGTTAAAGACTGGGTTTAAACATAAATACTACAAAAACTAAATTTATGGCTGTTAGCAGAAACAATATACCGAACACCAGAATTTACTTAAATGGAGAGGTCATCAAGCAGGTCACACAATTTAAATATTTGGGATGCATGGTTAACGAAACGTGGGATCCGGATCAGGAGATCAAATGCAGGATCGAACAAGCAAGATCTACTTTTCTGAGACTGCGAAGATTTCTCACATATAGGAATTTGAACTTCGGCCTTAGATACAGAATGGTGAAGTGCTATGTCTGGTCCGTTTTGTTACATGTGGTGTGGGAAGCATGGACACTGAAGGTAGCAACAATAAACCGAATTGAAGCCTTCAGAAATGTTGACCTCAGGACGAATGCTAAGAAGTGCCCTGGGTCGACCGTGTTAGGAATGAACATTCTCAGAAGAGCTGGTCTGGAACAACGTGAACTCTTCGAAATCATCAAAGAAGAGGAAAATAGCCTATTTGGGACACATACTACGTGGAGAACGCTATCACTTTCAGCGTCTGATTCTCCATGGTAAAATAGAGGGGGGCAAAAGGGGGATAGGATGAAGGAAGCTATCCTGGCTGAGAAATATTCGTCATTGGACAGGCATACAGGACTTCCAAGCACCCCAAGTCGCGGCAGATAACAGAACCATCTGATGAGGAAGAAAAAGATGAACGCCTACGCAGGAATCTGCACGGCACCTTAAGAAGAAGGTATAATTTTACACTGCCCAGCAATTTTTAGGTACGTTATGAAACTTTTATTATGTTCGTTATCAACATCCGAAACCTCTTATTGGAATACCCTATATTTAATCTTTATTATGTGAGTAATTACAAATACGTTAAAAGCAGTTATAGGCTGCGTCATTTTACTGCACGGGGAACAAAAAAAAGAATAAAATTAAAAGAATTTCTATTTTACCATCAAGTTGTGGCGTGTAAAATGCACTTTAACCGCGCATTTAACGCCAGAATATCTCGAAGGTCCGTTAAAAACCGATCCAAGTTTTTACGACCTCCTGCTCATAATTTCCTCGGACTACCTAAAATCTTATTAAGTTTTCTCATCGGGTTAATTACCGTAATATTTTGTGCACTGCTTCATAACCGCCCGGTTATGCTGAGAAAAATGGCAATAAAAGTTTATTTTCACGGCACGATTTGAGATTAATTACAAAAAATAGTTATTAACGTAATAAGGCCGATAAACAACAAATAACGGCCGGGCTGAAGTTTTTGATCCGAGGCGATAGCCGAGGATCATAAGCAGCCAAGGCCGTTATTTGTTATCGGCCGTGTTGCGTTCTCTAGATTTTCGTCATACTGCAGATTTTTTTAGAGCAATAAACACTACTATTTAATAACAAATTTTATTGAACAATAACACAAGTAAGGATAAAAATACATAATGTCTTATACTAAAATTCATTTTTGATGATAATGAACATGGAAATTAAAAGTGCACTTGTTGTTCTTAGAAATCTGTAATCCTTCCCAGGGATTTACAGATTTTATAGAGAAGAAGATGATGCTACTGAAGAATGGCAAATATTTGTATCCACTAAAGACACATTATTTTTGGAGCTATCATGAAAAAGTTGATTTGTTATTTTCATTCTTTGGAAACTGATTTTTCTATGTAAGTTTCTGCCACTGTTGAAGACTCCCCATCCTCCTAGCTCCTTTAGCGATAGTAAATCCACCACCATTTTCGGCGAGCATGGTTGCGCTGATGATCTACGAAATGAGATACCCTGTATAACGTTCTGGATTCTCCAAGTTCAAAAATTTTGCAATTTTCTGCGGTACGCTCCCGATGGTATGTATACCGACGATTTGCTTAACACACTTTTGCGCTTTCTTGTAACCAATGAAAAATTTTGGATTGTCAAAGTTACGAGGACGCAGGGTTGATGTATTTTTAGCGTATAAACCAAGGCATCAAACGGAAGGCCGTTTTTGGAATAAGAAATTTCCTATCTTTCTTATTTTTAGTATTTCTTAATGAGACAAAAATATTTTCTCCGAATCTTCGAAATCATCAACTGTGAGTGACTAAAGCTCGCTGCGCCTACAAGCTCCAAGAATACCAAGCACCAAAATACAACTTTTTCGAGTAACCAGGTGTAATCATCGACATCCAGTAGAAAATTATTTATGTGATTCTCCGACAGAACTTTGGCTTTTTGGTGAATAACCTTCGTTTTGCGCCTCAGAAACATGAACAGTTTACCAAATCTATGAACAAATATAATTTAGATGGAGTATGATTAAATATCGAAGAATATAATGGCTTTTACCTTGATATGTCGATGTTTTCGTATACTCTCAACACAAGCTTCAGCATGGATATCTTTGTCCACAGTGATGTAGGAGAATACATTTCAGATCATTCTTTTAGCATAAGCCAGCAATACCGCTTCATTTACGCTGTTTATACTTCTATCCTGCCGCCACTTCAAAAATTGTCATATTCCTGCTGATATATCTCTCTCTGGTTATAGTCGGAAGTAAATTTTGAGTAGCCGCAGCCGCTTCCTCCACAACTTGTTCCAACAGATTTCTCGCGACATCTCGCTATATGGTCTATTTTCCCAATTTTGAAAGAAAGTCCAACTGACAATAAATAGTCATTGTTGCGGGTGACGAACGTTACGATTACCATAGAAACTTAACGGCCGCCGGCCGTTCCTCCTGTATTTCCAACGGAATTTCTCGCGACATTTCGCTATGGTCTATTTTCCTACTTTGAAAAGTCCAACTGACAATAAATAGTCATTGTTGCAGGTGACAGACGTTACGATTACCTTAGAAACTTAACGGCCGCCGGCCGTTATGATAACGTCCGGCGGACGTTATATGCATCTTTTCCATTCTGATTTTGCTTATGTTATAATAATATAACAATATAGTATGACGAAAAAGTATCAAAATATCCTACGAAATTCGCCATTACGGTAGAATATTCCTACCGAAGTACAATAATTAAAGTACGGCATTATAATCACCGGCACGAAAAATGGGTACCTTAACATTTTCATGTATTTTAAAGTTTTATGTATTGTGTTTTAGTGGACCGATTTTGATGATTTTTAAGCCATTTAAATCTATATTATTTTACTTTTTAATATCTCTTTCAGAATTAAAAGTGAAAGTTGTCATCTGTCAATTATACGAGGGAAAACAAAATGTTGATATTTTGGTTAAAGTTTGCAATACCCTGTGGAGTACGTTAACAAAGCAAGTAATTTAAAAATAATTTTGTCATCTAAATGTATCTTTCCTCGACAGTTCGTTTTTTAATTCATCTCAATAGCTTTATTTTTTTGGAGATATTCGCTTTTGAAGTAGATACTAACATTTTTTCGTATCTTTTACATTAAAACTATGTCCTTGCTTTCGGTCCTTGTTAACAGACCTACAAAATAGTGTTTATGATTTATGTAATATCACTGTGTTTGAAAAATTATATTATTATTGTCTCTTGGGTAGTTACCCTAGCAGATATGGTTTTAAGTCTAAGAGTTGATCTCTGCCATAATCAATTATTAAAGCAGCAATAGATCAATTAAGCAACAATCAATTAAATCAGCAATTAAAACCTTCTGTACTAGAGTAAACGTGATTAAACAATAATAATATAACTTCTCAATGACAGTGTTATTACAAAAATAATTATTAAGCGTGTTGATGAGAACCCAAAATCAATACTAAAATGGCTGTAAATCGTTATCTGTCTTATTCAAAAGCGAATATTATTCAATAAAAATAAAACTATAGCGATGAATAAAAAAATAAACTATCGAAATAAAGACGTACCTAGATGATAAAATGATTTTTAAAATGCTTGCTTTGTGCTAACATATTCCACAGGGTGTTTCAAACTTTCATTAAAATATCAACATTTTGCTTCAGATGGAAACTAGCATTTTTAATTTAGAAAGAGATACGAAATATTCAAATAATTTCGTACAAATGGCTTAAAAAATCACCAAGGTCGGCCCACTAGAAGAAAATACCTATATTAAACTTTAAAATATACTTACATCAAAATTTTGAGATGCCTGTTTTTCATGCCGGTTAGTGTAGAAAAAAAATTACTTATACATTTTTACAGTAATACTAGAGCCATAAATAATTGAAGGGTCCAGAGGAATAACTTGATACCTAAGCGCCAATTTGTTAATTTTAGGGTTTCTCAATATTATAGCAGGTCTAACTAGTCCCTACAAAAAAATGGTATAAACTCTGCAGTGCAATAAGTTATTTAATCCTATGATATATTCCTAGTGAAAATATAGAATACGCCGAAAGAACCTGATAACCACCAGCCGTTCGGTGCTCTCCTGTAAAATTAGTAAGATGGCGCTTACCATGTTTTCTCTTGGACCCTTCAATTGAAAGGAATTCCTTAGACAATATTGCAAGAAGAATCTAAAAAACTTATTGTTCTAACTAAATATCAAAACAAAACAGATTGTTAAAATATAACTGAAGTTTCAGTACTGTCTAAAAAATATTAAATAGAACTGGGTTAAAGCTAATAATATTAAATAATAAAAGTGTATAGTTTGAGATTTTGCAAGTAAGAAACTTTGATCTGAATGATTAGGTAGCTAGGTTGGTTCACATATAAATATCCTTGTTCAGTAGATCAAAACAGCCCATTAATAAAGATATTAAACCCAAATTAAATAGGATTTATATTACTGTTTTTTAGATTACTGAAAATGTGTTATACTATTTTTCGACTTAACTATGTCAATACCTTATACAATAAATGTGCTTTGCAGGAAAACCATTTGATTAATAGTTACACAGCGGGAATTGGCACAATAATAAATTAAACGCCAAAATCACTGAACCTATTTTTTATATAATAAAAATATTTTGATATTTTTTCCCGTCAATAATTTCATTAATTTTTCCCTATAATTCACAATATGATAGGCTAGCAATCGAAATCAAAGAGGAATAAATACTAACGGTTATGCATCAGTCAAATTAAAAAGCCACGATGAACGTTCTGTAAAAAAATATGTAAAAATGTAGTAATGATGCTGATTTACATAAATATTTATATTAATGTTATTATAGTTTAGAAAGAGGTTATTGATAAAAGTTATTAACATATTTTATCAATAACCTTGAATTTTGCAATTATAAAATTATCAATGTAAGTGCTGCTTTGTTTTTATTTGACCCTAGTTAAAAATAGCATTAGATTTGGACATTTTTTATGCTCTCATGTACAATACGAATATTGTTGAATCAGCTAAGAAATTAGTACGAGCGTCATCACCTAGGCATCTTCAGGCTGTAACGTTTCCAATTTTCGGGATCAGGATCCCGTTTTGAAATCACAGGATAAGAACATATAATCCCGGGATCCTGGAATTGACTCACAGAAGGAGAGATCTAAAAAATTATGCAATAACTTAAAGGTATTTTGTCGTTTATAAGATACTGGTAGAAGATTTTAACAAGTTAAAGCAAAAGAAACTATCTCAAATTAATTCAATGAAAATATGTCAATGATCTAATGATAAAGATCATGGATTTAAGAAATAAAAAATATATATTTTACCACGTACTGAAAACGGTATTAGATAGCTGTTAGAAGTCGAGATAAAAAAAAAATATTGCGTAATTAACAAAAACATGATTCTGAATAAGCACTGGTAAAATCATGAATTGAACATTTTTAAAGTTAAGAAATTTGAGTTATACCGAAAGTCGAAAACAAAAGTCGTTAGAACTACTATCAATCGATTTGATATTATCTGATTTTATACAATACTTCAAAGTTTATGAATTATTACTATTCATACTTCTCTAATTTCGACAGTGTTTCACTCAACATAATCAAAATTCTAAGGTACTTCTAGATGTTTCACGAACTTCATATTTTTAATTTTAGGTTGCTTAAAGCTTATAACGAAAGGAAAACATAAAAAATCTCGAAATATCCTTATGAACTAAAAGATACTTGTCTAGCCACTGCCGGTACCTGACTGGAAAGGCAAGTCAACAAAAACTTAGAAAACTGAAATTAATCGAATTAATATTCTCTCATTTTATTTACATATTAATATAACAACAATAAATGCAAAGTTTACGAATTATTGTTATTCAAACTTCTTTAATTTCGACAGTGACTCACTCACAGTCATAGAAATTCTAAAATACTTCTAGAAGTTCCACAAAATTAAAATTTTGAATTTTAGGTAACTTTTTATAGCGGTATCATACAGGGTGCGTCTCAAAAGTGACTCACCCCTATTACCTTTTTTTATTTTTTTTAAGTAACAAAACGAGATTTGGTATGTTAGTATATGATATAAATTAGGATTGATTGACGTATTCAATTGTTTTTGGTCACTTTCTGTTTCACCGGAAATGATAACAACTTTTGATTTTTAAATGACACATTCGGTATTTTTTTACTTTATTCGATAGAAAATCGCACTCTGAATAGAATGACATATCATATGTCAACCTTTGACATTTTCGCATATGGTTTGTTTGAAATTGAAACATGCGGCTCATAACGACAATTTGACTCGAAATACCAAGTGTGTGGTACAAAATTATTCGTAAAAAAAAATGCTTTTTCCAAATATGCTAGTGGACCACCCTTGTTCCATTTGAAAAAATTGAGATATGATTAAAAATATGATTTAGGCATCTTTTATCCGGCCAGGACAAGACACCAAAAACACTAGACGAACAAATATATTAGTATTGAAAATACTTCTGGCCGCGTTTATATGGGACCCATCTTTGAAAAAACGACATGCTAGAAGCAACATGGGTTCAATAACCTGCCTGTCAACACGTACTTAAGTTGATAGAGCCGGCATTGATGAGCGAATAGGGCAAGGTCGAGTCTGGACCGGCGGATAAAGAAAGCGATATTATTTTAAAAGAAAATATGTCAAGGCATGGGTTGTTAGATTATACGAGAAAGAGCAGAATCACATAAATAATAAATTTAGACTAATTACCATATTTTTTATATGATTATTATTTTTTTTAATTATCAACTTAGGACAAAGAAAAAGCTTGCATGGTTTCCACCGCCAACAGGCGTTAAAACAAATGAACAAATGAATCCAAGGCGTTGCCAAATATTTGTTGGGATAAGTTGATAAGTATTTGCCGTTTGAATATTGTTGTAAATCATGATTATTATCATTTAATTAGTGCTAACTTATCAAAATTCACAACACGGCGAAATTTCAACAAAATCGGCCAACGGATCTTTGAAATATTAATAAAAAAATGTCTATTAGGACTTGACACCCTGTATCTTTAAAATTATGCATTTCCGGACACATGTTTATATTAACTTTTTACCTTAAAAACACAAAGAATCACCTACTGAAGTTGGCCAGATACTTAATTAACAGCCTGTATTTAAGAAAATGGCTAGCTAGCGATTTTGTAAGTAAAGCTATGTTTATTTTAATAGAAAAAAATTACATTTCATAAAAAATAAACAAACCCATAATTCAATTACTATACACTAATTAATTAATTTTAAATGTATCTAAATAGGTACTTTAATAATTGAAAAATAGACATGAGCACTTCATAGAGTATACCAAATATGTAAACAAATTCCAGTAACAAAACCACAAATGGCACATTAAAATCTGCATTATCTGAAATCAAACTATAGGTACCTAAACGGCCAATCAGCCAGACAACAGTCACAAGACGCCGACATCGATAACGCCGATGAGCAGTTTTTAATAATTATTCCGAGTTAATACTTCAAGTAGCATTCCTTCAAACAAATTTTAATTTAAGTATTGTTAATACATATGATATTAATGATTATAGCCTGTATGATTTCCAAAATAAAAAATCCAGCGTGTTTTTATCAGAATAATTATTAAATGATTAACTAGAAATAGTTAATATTTATTAACTTCGTAAGTGTTATTTTTTAATATAATTATGGATTTAATAATTAAATAATTATCTTAAGTTTAAATTGTGGCAAACTTGTTATGAATTTCAATCATTTATATTTAAAATCTTAGGGAAGGCAATATAGATTTTAGGCAGAAAAACTCAAGGGAAGGACTGTGTAATTAGTAATTAAAGTTTTACATTTTTTTTACTTGCCATTTTTCTTGTTTTTCACGTTGCACGTTCACTCTTCGTTGTATCACACACAATCTGAATTTCGGATATGATGCAGAACTGATAAATTAGACCAAATATATTAATTGCAAGGTATGCAAAGAAATATTTTTCTTAACTTTGCAAATACTTAAGGCATGCAATAATTTTAAAAAAATTTGACGTGAGATTACTTCATAATTCTTGAAAGTCTTGGATGATAAAGATTTGAATTATTATGGGTCTGTTTTGTTTAAGAAGCTAACAAATAATTTCAAAAACTTAACTATCAAAATATAATGGTAGAAAATCTTTAAAAGTATGTATAGGTATAATATTCCATATTAATTGGACATACTGAATGTAAACTAGGAATACATAGTTGCTGCAGTCGATAATATATTTTGCTGTTTATTTTCCTCATAACAAAAAACCGTCAATGCCGCTACTCACATTATGGGCACCTTTTTATACTTAAATCTCTTAATGATGTTTAAAAATACATATGTAGGTACATACTATAAGTAGTGGTTGTCGTGGTTTTTTTATTAGGTATGATGAAAAGAAGCTGCAAACTAAATTATCGTTGGAGCCAACTATATTTTAATTTATTTATAATATTTATTATTTTTTTTATTATTATTATTAATATGCCTATA
Source organism: Sitophilus oryzae (assembly GCF_002938485.1). Taxonomy (NCBI): domain Eukaryota; kingdom Metazoa; phylum Arthropoda; class Insecta; order Coleoptera; family Curculionidae; genus Sitophilus; species Sitophilus oryzae. The sequence goes on from NW_022147432.1 coordinate 6,691,701, forward strand.
CTGTGAGGCAACTCAATTCGAGTATAAATTAACACTTACATTCCAAGTATCTTCTTGGTCTACCGACACCCCGTTCATCCTTATTCCATCATTTCTATAAAAAATAGTATGATTTATAAGTTTTAATTTTTATTGATAAAATTGGTGAATTTTTTTTGTACGGCGAATTTATAGTTATGGGCCCTCCATAAATTTACACCGTAAGTTCGAATATTAGTTAAACCTAGGAATACCCAGGTAATAGCCGGAAATACGCAAAAGAAGGGGTGAGTTTAGGTTAGATTAGAATTAGGTTTTAGTTGGTTTTGAATTAATAATAATTGAATTAATAAAAATATAGACCTAATCTAAACTTAACCGAAACTTTTTGGTATATTTCTTTTTGGTACTCATTCTGATTGGTTTAATCTGGCTCCATAACAAAACTGTGGGTTCTAAGTGCTATTGCAAATTAATGCAATTAATTCTATGTATACACTTTCATAAAAAGCCATCACGATAAAAATTAAATATCAAAATTATTTAACGTTGCGAACGGTTCACTTGTTCACTATACGTATCTGGAATATATTTGCGAATGGCGATCAGCGATACAATGGTGCGTCCAAATCTGGGGAGACGAGCGCGAGACATTCCAAATTCGCTGTGTGGACGAGTCTGGCGAGAGCGTCGCGAGTCAACCTACGGAGCCTCGTTGCTATCCGTCCCCTGTCGGTTTTCCAACGGCCGATCAAAAAAAGCTCGAAAGTCTGGACGTGTCTTTGGTAGGCCCGCCCGACTGCGAGATATTAGCTCTGATTTATAAATTTCGACCATTTAAAATTAAGTAATCTCAAATTTTTAAATCGTTCACCATCAGAATTTACAAATTTTATGTCACTGATAATTTTTACCCTACCGAAATCCAACATTTCTTTAAACAAATTGAATTATTACAACATCTATTAATTTTAGATATATAATATCAAAAAATGGCAAGAAAAGTTACCGAATTGTACGTATGTATAACCCAATAATAAAATAAAAAATAGGGTATTCCCATTAGAAGATATGTTATATCCGCAACACTTTTTTGAATTACCCTGTATATTCTATAGTAATGTTAAAATGTGCTTCTTAACCTTACCAATAACTTTTTTATTTAACATTTTGTTCTAAAAACGTTAAAAAACCTATTATGTAAAAAACGTCGTGTAAGGGATAAAGGGGAAAACAGCCAAAAGAGGGAAAACCGACGATGAATACCATGTTAAAGACCGAATATCGTATTAAAGAGACAAAATTTATTACTGTATGCGTTATTATTTGGCCATCGTTTGTTATATTCAATTGCAATTTAATATGTGTTTGGCTTTCTTTCACTATGATCCCACTCGGTTTGTCTCGTGGCAGGTTGGCGTAAAAAATGGATAGAAAATGTCTCGCTCTGGTCTCGCTCTCGTCTCGCTCTTGTCTTGCTCTCGTCTCGCTCTTGTCTTGCTCTCGTCTCGCGCTCGGTTCGTCAGGTCTGGACGCACCATAGACTGCCGGAGTGGTGACGTCACGAATGTCAAATTGCTTTCCAAACAAGGTTTAGTTCTCTATATTTCTATTGAGCTCTTCCAAATGACGTCACAAATTAATATAAAATGTAAAAAAACAGGTGATTGCCGACAACCGCCGACTTGTATCTGGTATTTTCAATACGCCTATGATGATTGCGCATGTTGCAAAATCTGTGAATTTTTTTCTAAGAGTCCTTGATTAAAAATTAGTATTTTTAACAAAGCTATGGCACTCTAGATTGAAATTTAAAATACGATTTGTTTTTAAGCGAAAATGTCAGTAAAAGTTGCTATGATTCAGAGTGTCATTTTCTATCGAATAAAGTAAAAAATAACGAGGGTACCATTTAAAAATCAAAAATTGAAGTAATTTCCAGTAAAACAGAATCAAAAAGTTATCAAAAACAATTGAATACATCAATCAATCCTAATTTATGTCATATACTAACATACCAAATCTCGTTTTGTTATGTGAACAAATAAAAAAGTTATACGTATAGCCACTTTTGAGACGCACCTGGTAGGTATTGTATACGCACCCGGTGGGTAGTATTTTTGAAGCCATTTACTGCCAAAGTATGAAAATTAATTTCGATAATCGTTCTGAAAAGAATCTACAACACAGACATTTTCGCAATTTCTACTTTCAACGTGGATTTTGGCGGTAAAAATGATTAAGCATCAGATCCTTCGTCGATCCTTTTGTTTGAAACGTCAATAAATTAGCCAATGGGACACGGCCACCGCAGTGCATATTTCGCTCGATACTTAATAAGCGTCCACTTAGGTGCGAAAAAAAAGGGAAAAGAAAGCACAATAAATCTTGCTCAAAGAGATAGAGATAAAAAGGTAATTTTACTGCGAGAAGACAGATCTCATCAGTTGCAACAGAACTCCTATCGAGTCGGTTATTGGGGCTCGCTTACTTATTATTATTCCCCTTTGTTTTTTCTTTCGTTTCTTTTGCAAAACAACGTGAAAATGCGAAATTAAGTTGCTGAGTGACTGATGATACATAATATTTTAAAGGCGAAGCCATAAAGAACAAGGCTATTGTATTTCACGTGTGGGTAAACACACACGTAAGAAAATAAAGTCCTCCTACTCTGGGTGCCTGCTCACCAAGGGATAGAAGGCAACGAAAAAGCAAACGATCTAGCTAGAAAAGGAGCAAACACTCCAGCAGAAAGTTCTGCTTTCCCAGTGGAAACCGGGGCGGAAATTTAAAGCGCAACTCAAGAATATGGAAAACTCTGTTCGTAACCTGGAATGGCAATCCTCCAATGGTCTAAGACACACGAAAAAATTTTGTTTTAAGTAAGAACAATCTTTCGATTGTCATGGGGTTTCTAATAGGATAATGTCTCCTCAACGAACACCTCAGTAGATTGAAGCTAAGAAACAGCGACGAATGCAGATTCTGTAGGGGAAAATGGAGAAACACCAGAACACCTCATCACTGAGTGCAAGAAGAAGACAACCATTCATGTCATAAACTTTGGTACGGCTGATGTCGGACATGGAGAGCCGACCTATGTGGAGCCGCCTCAGATACTGGCTTTCGTCAAAGCCCTGATATTGTATCAAGAGTTATAACTCGTTACAACAAGAGTACCTATTAATCCAGGAGGTAGTGAATTTTTTTTTGTTCTTATTTTCCCAGTGGATAAATATACATATAATAGTTTGTTCGGATGGTGACGTTAAATGATAAATTGTGCGTCTGGCTAAAATTTTCGGATGAGCTTTCTAAATAAAATATAAAAGTCCATTTATTCCAGTCATAAATATTTGACATTTATTAAAGAGAATCATTTTATTAACCCTTAACCGGCGTTGCGGGGTCCCTGGGACTCTAGTAAAAATAAATTGTTTTCTAACTTTCGTATTTGTCGACCAACCAACGCGCGTCGTCTAGTAGCTTTCTATGGTGATGGTACCCATGGGATGTTGAGAGGACTTCGGTCTGTTATCACGGGAAGTGCATCTAACAAACATCTTAGAGTCCGTGGGACTCCGCGACGCTGTTAGTGTAATGATATCAATTTAGTGACTATGTCTAATAAATTAAACGTGGATAAAGCCACAGATCCTAACTTTGAAGAAACTATGTTAAGATGGTTTAATGAAAGTGAGGAAGAGTTTACTGACTAAGATGGAGAACCTGAGAGCAATGTTACAACAGAAAATGTTATCATAAGTGATCACGACATGGCGAGTGACATGTCTGCCAATGAATCTGATGATCAAAACGGGATGGAGGTTACTGAAACTTTAGAGGACAGTGACACAACTGATCCAACTAAAAAATATTTCTGTTCAATCAAATACTCAGGAAAAGTGTGTGTTCAATGCATAGAAAATACCGAAGATTCCTAAATAAAAGCTATACTTTATTTGTTTTTAAACACTTGGCAATTTTTTGCAGTTTTACATTAGGGGTGGTTGTATTCTTTTTTTTTGTAATTTTCATCTTGGTGATTACATTTTTCAATGTTTTTTGTTAATATTTTTCTTTTTGTAAAATACGATGAAAAGTAACATAATGTTCATTTTGTACAAACTGTATTACTTTTGGTTTGTTTGCTTTTTTTACTTCATTTTGTAAATAATATGGCTGTAAAAATAAAAACATATTTCCTTGTAAGTGTTTAACAATGTATAAACGAAAAAAAAATTATGTTATGATAACACTGATACAGCGCACCTGTATATTTTGGAGTCCCAGGGGCTCCGCAACACATGGAGTGCTAAAATTTCCGACCACGCCTGTTAAGGGTTAATGGAAATAATAGTCTGGCACATTCCAAGTGGTGAAAAGTCAGTGTCGCTGCAAATTCGCGGATGCAAAAATTTGACAGATTTTTGAAATTCATAACCCTTATTTTCCCATGCTTAATTTTTTCCCATTACAAAATTTTTGTACTAATATTCCCGGACTTGAAAAATTGTCACATGATAAATAATACTATAATTTCATAGAAAATACACATCTGGCTGTCATTTACAACCACGAAAGTCAGGTCGTACATTTCGTATTTTTAGATGCGAAAATTTTTGACACTCTGCAACAACGCTCTAAATCCAAACACATTCATATGATGAGAAGTTTAGGACAAGTCACCATGACCAGATATTTTTATTCCTATAACGCAAAAACTAAGGGAGATACAAAATAAAGTCAATACATCGATTTTGAAGAGAATTAAATTTCCTACAAGAAATATTTGACATTTATTAATACAACTTTCTTTTATCTTTGATAATTACAAAGTTATCGACAAATGAAGTATTTTGATGATAGACGGACGGACTAAAACCTTGTTTTTTTGGATTCCTGGGGTCAAAACTTTGAGAAAAATGTTTTTGGCCATAGTCAAATTTGACCAACCAAACCAATACCTGTTTTACCATCAATTTTGAAAAATAAAAACATGTAGAGATGACAACAATTACCTGTATAATTGAACATGCCGAATTTAGCGCACCTGACGAGCGTTGGACGAGCCTAGCAAGGCTTTCGGGATGTTCCACATGAACCAGGCTATATTTGCAGCTGTAATTATAATATATAATAGGCTAATAATTATTATATATAATATGTACAGGCAATAGTTTCAATAATGTTCATCCAGTTTTTCAATTGCCATGACATATTATCCATTCTCACTTAGCTAGACTATTTTTTTTCTTAATTGCACAACATATCTCTCAAAGAATTATTTTTGTCGCTGGAAAAAAAAGGAAGTATATTTGTACTTTATAATGTCCATTTCCCGCCCCAACCCAAATTTGCTTAGAATAATAAGATACCGACTAATTCTATCGGTGTTTGCTGACTGGTAAAATAAGTACCGAAAATCTTCACTGCCTCCTGGACTATTATATTTTAGTCGAGTCCGACTCTCTACTGTGCGTTACAACAAACTCTGCGCTTTGGTTTGGTTTGGTGTGTAGTTCGTAAACGAACTAGTTCCAATGAACTATTCCGACCACGGAATGAAAGGAACTAGTTCCTGGTTTTTCAAAGAACTAGTTCCTCAGGACCTATTCCGGGATCGAGACTGTGACCGATATATAATAATACGGCGACGGATCGGCCAGCGCACGTAGCCCGATGGTAGGCAGGAGTGGGGAGTGCCAGCCATACGTTATCGGATCCGGACCTAGAGGAACTAAATAAAAGACTAGTTAGAGGTGAGTAGTTCGTGAACGAACTAGTTCCAATGAACTATTCCGACCCCGGAATGAAAGGAACTAGTTCCTCAGGACCTATTCCGGGATCGAGACTGTGTCCGACATAGAATAATATGCGACGGCGACGGATCGGCTAGCGCGCGTAGCCCGATGGTAGGCAGGAGTGGGGAGTGCCAGACGTACGTTATCGGATCCGGACCTAGAGGAACTAAACTAAATAAAAGACTAGTTTATGTACGAACGGATCGGGCCAGCGCGATCGATGCTAGGCAGGAGTGGGGAGTGCCAGCCTTATGCCGTATGTTATCGGATCCGGACCTAAAGGAACTAGAGGAACTAAATAAAAGACTAGTTTACGTATGGATCAGCCAGCGCGATTGATGCTAGGCAGGCGTGGGGAGTGCGAGCCGTATTTTATAGGATCCGGACATAGAGGAACTATTAAAAGACTAGTTCACGGGAATCTATTCAGTCGGCAGATCCGAGATATAATACAAGG